>NC_091664.1:4102500-5302500 GCF_042453785.1 Malus domestica
GGGAAGTCCTTGTGTCTTATTTGTTTTAATAACACGATTTACATCTGTATTTGGCATGGGGGTTAGCCTAGCCATTTTTCTGTTCTTAGAACCCTGGTCAATTATTGTTAAGCATGAAGACGAACGTATAGGAATGAGGAGCGCATTGTTCAGTACTAAGAGATTATTTGACGTGACTGATAGATAATGCAAACTTGAGCCTTTTTGCCTTAAGCTGGATAGTAGTTACAAAAGTAAGAGACCGTGTTCATTACACACCCTTCTTTTTCTAATAATCTAAAAACTTCATTGAAAGATAATTTGCTTTCTTTCTTCATTTGTAAAGGAAACTCTTAAAGCACAAAAGACTCGTATTCAACCTTATCTTCATTTCTCATCTTGTGAACAATTCTCAGCTTCTTTTGTTGGCAATTTTCGTAATCATAACTGTTTAGATCATTAGTCATAGTGAATTAGTTTCAAACACAAGTGAAGCACATTTTTTTTTCTCAAAAACAAAGAGTACACTGATATAATTAAGATAAGAGCAGTTCTTGATTTTTATGTATTGTCTTAGGATTATGCTATCATTTTTGTGAAAGCTGTTACTTTTCACTCTTTTTCGTAAGTCGAGAATTGTATTTCTTTTATGTCTTGGTGTTTGACTTGGAGAACTAAAAATGAATGAAATATCAAAAGGCAAAGGGTTAATTGACACATGGTGTTTCAGCAGGTTAATTGGATTTACCTGGAAACAAATTTGAAAGAGCTTTGAACCTTTTTTATAGTAATAAACAGGACATATTTGTCATGTTTCTTAACGTATTTTGTCCGAATCATGTTTAGTTTGACCAGTTGTTGCTTTAGTCCTAAATAGAGTAATGGTTGTAAGATTAATTATGGGGTTAAGTTATTACCTTGTGATTTGCTTAAAATTTCTTAGATTCTTGGAAGAATCACTTGCAATATTCACTTGGCTTAGATCCATGCCTAGTTCCATCTTTGATTTATACAACCTTCCAACAGAGGAGTCGAAGAATTTCGGCATTATGGTCCAAAAGCTTTAATTCCCTTTCTAGCTAGTTGGCCTATTTCATGTCCAATACAAATTTTCCTTGGTACCGTAGAGTCTCTACCCTTTAGGTGGTAGCACTTTATCAATATATATCATATATGACGCTGGCACCTCCTCGCACGACAATAAGTTCAAATAATCGAGGGTATAGTCTGTCTGTCTGTGACTCTATATGTTTATATTAGTATTTCTTCTTGCCTGAATATGAGCTTTATCTGTGCTATTCCCATTGCAATTAGATGACTTGTTTGTGTTTACCCCCTATCCCACTCTGATGTGCAGGTCTTTGACCGATATCGTGGCCGACGGGTGCCTGTGTAAGCAAGGAAACAGAGTGCCACTAATCTGCGGGCTGGCGAACCTGTAATTTCTTGTAAAATACTTTTTAGATGGCGCAGCATAATTCTTTTTATTCAGTTTCCAAAGTGACCGTAGGAAATGATCTCAGTGAATGGGCTTTTATCTTTTACCAAGAAGAAAAAAAAAAAAAAAAAAGTTGAAAGTTACATATGAGCTTTATGTGCACTATTTTGTCTTGGTTTTGCTTATTTTGTTACCTTTGCTAAGTGTAAAATTCTTAGAAAAAACATTTCAAATAACTATCTAATGTTTGGAAACTTGGGAATCTATCATGTCACTAGTGTGTTTAAAATATTAGTATAAGTGGAAATATTGATGGATCGGTATCGATTGTTTTCGATAAAATGGTTAAAATTTAAAATTATACTTTAGGGAATGTTAATTATTGTTGGTTTAAATGAAATATAAAAAACAAATTCGATATTTAATTGATATGTCGAAAATTTCGAAGAAATTTGTTGACTTTACCCCCTCTTGTCATCTCCTTTTCCGATTTTGTCAATATTTTACGGAAATATTAACAAGAAATTCCTAACACTCCATATCACTAGCATGAAGTGATGATGTGAAGAAATACTAAAGCTTTTTCACCCTTACGTGGTCTATGGGACCCTAAATCTCCAAATCAACCCCTTGTACCCAGTAAACTGAAGTTTAACCTGGCTAATAGGGATCCATTTGAAGATTCAGAATACATATTTGGAATGCTCTAGAATTTACTTCTGCTCAAAACACTTTTATTTTTATTAGGCGTGCATAGAAATCTTCAATAAAAATCCAAATGGAAGTGATCCTGAGGAAGCACACGTTAGTACTTCTCAAAAAAGCAATTCCCAGTTCCTTACAAACTATAATCACTTTTAGCTTTATGTCAAAACATTGTCGAAAGGGCTTTTGGTTATTTAGAAGCGCTATAGCCATTCTAATGACACTGATATAGATTACTAATATGCATACAGGATCGTAACGTAACGGACCATCTTTGTAACATCAAGGGTGAGAAGAAAACTCAACTGCGAAGCTTTCGATTTTTTTACAGACGATAGTAAGTGTAGCATTCGTCGAAGGATCAAAATACATTGAAATAGCCCATTCCAGCATTTATTGTGTTTCGCCCTTCGATTTTTTTTCCTTGTTGCGGCGTTGCCTTTGACGGAAAAGCTGGTGGGCTACAGCTTTCTTCTGGTCATGTGTTTTTGTGTAATCTTTCCTTCTTGTCGTTCTTGGGTGGAAAACATTCCCAGTCATGCTTCTTCTAGTCATGCTTCTTGTGAGAACACCTACACTACAGCTAGGCGGAATCTTGCGAATTTTCTTATTTTCTTCTGTCATCGGGTTCTTGTCCTCCTTAACCTTAACCTTCTTATGCTTAGCTGGAGTTTCAGTTGTTCCAGAATCCACATTTGGCACTGGACTACGATTTTCCATCTTTAAACCGATTGGTGATCCGGTATGACCAGAAGCATTGTCCCTGGATGTTTTCAGTATATCACTGAAAATGCTCTTTACTAGTGAACAATAATCAGAGTCTCCAAAATTTAAAATTGACAGATCACGTGCCCTTGTCACTGGTAGATCATCTAAAGAGAATGGTAAAGAGTTACTCTCGTTGGTTCCTGAAGAAACGTTGAACTTTTTATAAGCTGAATTCCTCATTGAAGAAACTATGTCGGTTGAATTGTCACCCGTGACAACAGCAGCATATTCCTCCCAGTCAAAAGGAAATCCAAGAAGAAAGTGATCGTATAGCTGACAGATTAGAAGGCATAATGTTAAGTTCACTAGGAAAGTTGGAAGAAACCTTAACCACTAACTTATATCTTCAGAAGTCCCGACAAAATATTAACTATATCAATTCAATCATAGAGGAGTGCTGACATTTTCATTCGTTTATTTTTATCAAACAGGGTTATGAAGAGTTAGAACATAGTAATCCCCTAGTCAATGACAGTACCTACTTGTGACGGGGCATCTCCTATTTTTTTTCAGTCCCTTGCATTTAGGCCTCGTTTGGTGTCTAGGATTGGATTGTAATGGATAACCCACTATGAAAAATCATTCGTAGTTTGTTGGAGGAAGAAGTTAAAATTATGTCCCGAATCCTGCTTGAAGGTAACCCACTCAAAATGAAAACTCATTCGCCTCCACCTTCAATATACCTTGAATTTTATGAATTAAGAAACTAAGTGGGTTGGTCTTAAGGCAAAGGATCTAGAAAACTCAGGGTTTAAGCTTTGGTATTCGGGCACAAATAGAACGAGAAACGGTATTGGCATCATTGTGGACAAGACCTTGACACAAGATGTTGTAGATGTCAAGAGGGTAGGAGATAGAATCATGGCAATCAAGATTGTAATAGGACAAGAACTCATCAATGTGATTAGTGCGTACGCACCTCAAGTAGAGTTGGATACGAGTTCGAAGGAGAAATTTTGGGAAGACCTTGGAGACTTGGTGCAAGGAATTGCTCAGACGGAGAAGTTATTTATAGGAGAAGATTTAAATGGACAAGTGGGCAGGGAGACAGGCAACTATGGAGGTTTTCATGGTGGCCATGGTTTTGGGGAGAGAAATGAGGATGGGGAAGCTATCTTGGATTTTGCAATGGCATATGATCTCTTTTTAGCCAACACCTTCTTTAAGAAGAGAGAAGAACATGTGATCACCTACAAGAGTGGGTCGTCAAAAACACAAATAGATTTTCTTCTAATGAGGAAAGGGATCGTATAACTTGTAAGGATTGCAAAGTTATACCGGGGGAGAGCTTGGCTAATCAACATCGCTTGTTGGTGATGGATGTACATATCAAAAGAGTGAGAAAAAAGAACAAGACTTGGAAGTGCCCAAAGACTAGATGGTGGAATCTAAAAGGAGAAAAACAAGTCATTTTCAAAGAGCAAATAATCACCCAGTGTGTGGGATAGAGAGGGGGAAGCTAGCCAAATGTGGGATTCCATGGCTAGCTGTATCCGAAAAGTAGCAAAAGAGGTATTAGGAGAGTCCAAGGGCTTTGCTCCACACCAAAAGGAATCTTGGTGGTGGAATAAGGAGGTACAAACAAAGGTGAAGGCTAAGAAGGAATGTTGTAAAGCCTTATATAAGGATAGGACCGATGAAAATGGTGAAAGGTATAGAAGAGCGAAGCAAGAGGCGAAGAAAGCTGTGAGAGAAGCTAAGTTAGCGGCTTATGACGATATGTATAAGCGACTAGATACCAAAGAAGGAGAGTTGAATATCTATAAACTAGCTAGAGCAAGGGAAAAGAAGACAAGGGACCTAAACCAAGTGAGGTGCATCAAGGATGAGGATGGAAAGGTTTTTGCTACAGAGAACGCGGTCAAAGACAGATGGAGAGGTTATTTTCATAATCTTTTCAATGAAGGACATGAAAGGAGTACTCCTTTAGGGGAGTTGAGTAACTCAGAAGAGTGTAGAAACTACTCCTTTTATCGTCGAATCAGGAAGGAAGAAGTGGTTGTAGCTTTGAAGAAGATGAAGCATAGAAAAGCAGTGGGCCCAGACGATATACCGATTGAAGTGTGGAAAGCCTTGGAAGAGACAGGTATAGCATGACTCACTGACCTTTTCAATAGGATTTTGAAAACGAAGAAGATGCCAAACGAGTAGCGAAAGAGCACCTTGGTGCCTATTTACAAGAATAAGGGCGACGTACAAAATTGCATGAACTATAGGGGTATTAAGCTAATGAGTCATACAATGAAGCTCTGGGAGAGAGTCATTGAGCATAGATTGAGGCAAGAGACACGGGTTTCGGACAACCAATTCGGGTTCATGCCAGGGCGCTCAACCATGGAGGCAATCTATCTCTTACGAAGATTGATGGAAAGATATAGAGATAGGAAAAAGGATTTACACATGGTCTTTATAGATTTGGAAAAAACGTATGATAGGGTCCCAAGAGACATTCTTTGGAGAATTTTAGAGAAGAAAGGAGTACGAGTAGCATATATCCAAGCTATAAAGGATATGTATAAAGGAGCAAAGACTGTTATAAGAACTCATGAAGGACAAACCGAAAGCTTCCCCATAACTGTAGGATTACATCAAGGCTCATCCAAATCCTTACCTTTTTGCGTTGGTAATGGATGAGTTAACAGGACATATTCAAGATGATATTCCTTGGTGTATGCTTTTCGCAGACGATATAGTGTTGATAGATGAAACTCAGGAAGGGGTAAATGCGAAGCTTAACCTTTGGAGAGAAGTGTTGGAATCTAAAGGTCTTCGCCTAAGCCGATCAAAGACAGAATATATGGAGTGCAAGTTCAGTGCAAATGGAGGACAAAATGAGTTAGGGGTGAGGATCGGAGATCAGGAAATACCAAAGAGCGACCGTTTTTGCTACCTAGGATCTATCTTGCAAAAGAACGGAGAATTAGATGGAGATCTCAACCATAGAATACAAGCTGGATGGATGAAGTGGAAGAGTGCATCCAGCGTGTTGTGTGATCGTCGTATGCCACTGAAGCTTAAGGGAAAATTTTATAGGACGGGAATAAGGTTGGCGATGCTGTATGGCACAGAATGTTGGGCGGTGAAGCACCAACACGTACACAAAATGGGTGTAGCGGAGATGAGGATGCTTCGTTGGATGTGTGGGCACACGAGAAAGGATAAGATTAGGAATGAGGATATCCGAGGTAAAGTAGGAGTAGCCGAAATTGAAGGAAAACTGAGAGAAAATCGGTTACGGTGGTTTGGACATGTGCAAAGAAGGCCTACTGACGCTCCGGTTAGAAGATGCGACTACGGGATAGAGGTTCAGGGCCGAAGGGGTAGAGGAAGACCTAGGAAAACTTTGGAAGAGACTCTAAGAAAAGACTTAGAGTACTTGGATCTAACGGAGGACATGACACAGGATCGAGCACAATGACGTTCTAAGATTCATATAGTCGACCCGACTCAGTGACTTGGATTTTTCAAGACTCCAATCGAGAAGTTTTCCCCACTCGGGAAATTAAGGGAACACTACCTCAACCTACATGCTCCACTCACAAAGCTTCAACATACAAGCTTCAACAAAAGAAAAATTCAAAGAACTTAGTGAAGAAGGTTTTGGTGTATTTAACACAATACGTTGAAATGAAACAAAGCTTATTTATTGATATCTCTAAGAAGTTACAAATATGTACATATACACGAGTCAAAATAAACAAACAAGAGGAGCCTTCACAAATGTTGCTTAGGAGAAGTCTCAGCAGTCGGCAGAGCCCCAGAAAGAGAAGGCACCGGAAGGGGATCATTCGGAGCCTCAGTACTGGACAGCACCCTAGAAGGAGGAGGCATCGGAGGTTGATCATTTGGAGCTTCATTACGCGGTACAGCCCCAGAAGACGAAGACAATAAATGCCTTTGGAACAAACCCACAAACCTCTGATGATCATGTAAAATCTGACCATCAGATTCCTTCATCTGGTCAAGCTTCCTCTTCATGTTTGTAGCATAGTCATGAGCGAGCCGGTGCAACTGTTTATTCTCATGCTTGAGCCCTCTAATCTCCTGTTTGAGACTCATCATTTCAGCCGCCAATGATTCAACTTGGCGGGTTCGAGCAAATAGGCGTTGTGCCATATTAAACACAGAACCTGCACACTGAACACTGAGAGCCAGAGAATCCTTAACAGCCAACTCATCAGACCGTTTGGAAAGTAGTCTGTTATCTTTGGGAGTGAGAAGGTTCCTGGCCACCACCGCAGCGGTCATATCATTCTTCATCACGGAATCCCCAACGGTAAGAGGACCAGTAGGGGATAAGAAGGATGGGCGCCATATGTTGTTTGGAGAAGGCGTGGCTGCCTCTTTAACAAGGTTCAAGTCAAAACGACGGTCGGAGGGGCCAGACATTTTCAAAGGTGTTGAAGAGAAAAGAGGTCGGACAAATCAAGATCTTAAAAATGCAAGAAGGGAGCTTCTACTGGTGGAGATTCAAGTGTGCTTTGGAACTTAATACCAGCCTCTATAAAAATCCGCACTCGATGGAGCTTCAGAAATCGAAGAGGCGCCTGCTCAGAAATCGAAAGGCGTTTGCTTTCTCAAAAGCTGAGCTGCTCAGAGACCACGAGGGCCGATCTCAGGAATCGAAGAGGCGTTTGCTTTCTCAAAAGCTGGGCTGCTCAAAGACCACGAAGGTCGATCGTAGAAATCGAAGAGGCGCTTGCTTTCTCAAAAGCTGGGCTGCTCAGAGACTACGAGGGCCGATCTCAGAAATCGAAGAGGCACCTGCTTTTTCAGCCTTGTCAGCACCTGTCACATGCACACTCAACTTTGCGGAAATTACGGGCATTCTGTCGAAGATTTCTAGTGAAGTAGAAAGCACGTGAATGTTATTGTTCAATCATTCACTTTCCACACGCAACATCAGCTCACGGGTACTACAGATAACTTTGCCAAAAATCTCTGACAAAGTTTAGACACGTGAAGCTTGCAGCTCCCATTACATCGCTATGACCAAGAAGGGTAAAAGAATAGCAAAGAAACGCACTAACAAAGTTTAGACACATAAATTTTGAAGGTCTAGCTACCATATTATTATCCACAAGGGTAAAGGAACAGGACAATTGCTGGATAATTGGAAAGTCCATGTGGGTCAACCTCTGTGCTCCGTGGCAAGGTAGACTAGCAAACAGGCCTAACCTTTACTCACATTCGAGAAAACACTCCCAACAAGATTGCTTGCTTCAAGATCGAAGAGGCACCGTCCTCCGAATCTCGAGAGCCAGACTCCCAACATGATTACTTTCTCAAAAAGCGACGAGACACCGCTCTCCGAATCTCGAGAGCCAGACTCCTAGCAGGATTGCTTTCTCAAAAATCGAAGAGGCACCGTTCTCCGAATCTCGAGAGACAGATCCCCGACAGGATTGCTTGTTCGAAAACCGAAGAGGCACCGCTTTCTCAACTTCGAGAGCCCTTTAGATAAAGCTTGTCTCTAATCCTCACACCGCTTTCTCAACTTCGAGAGCCAGATCTCCTTGGATAAAGCTTGTCTGTAATCTTCACACGTAACATCAGCTTTCCAGATACCACATACCACATACCACTTTTTCAAAATGCTCTGACAGAGTTAAAACACATGAAGCTGGCAGCTCCCACTACCGTGCTATGACCAAGCAGGGTAAAAGAATAGTATTACTCCTTGTTAGGGAGACTCCTATATATGTCGACCTCCATCCTCAACGGACAGGCGGACCTGCAAAAATGCTCAACCCTTCCTCATATTTGAGAGAGCACTCTCAACGAAGCCTCTCGAAATACTCAGCTTTCTTTCCCCCCGAGAATACCTCTGCAAACAAGCTACACTAGAGCAAGAATATCTCATATCATCAGGGTTAAAAGCAAGAGTATCCCATATCATGCTTTTTCCCTGTCTTTTCCTTTGGCCTTGTTCTTACCTGCAAGACAAGGAGAAAGAGAGCAATCAGTCAGCACTTGGAATCAAGCTTCCAGTCCGGAACTGACTGCCTGGAACCCCATTGCTCTCGAGTACTCATCTTCAACATCTTATGCTTCCCGAGAAGATACCATATTTGCCTGAGGAACAAATAAGGCAAGTGAGAAGGATACAAGGAAGCATGTGGAGACAAGCGCAACAGAACACATGCCGATACATCCACTACTTTGTCAACAACAAAAGTATCCCATATCAGCAGGGTCGAACGTACTCTAGATTTGATGGACTTGTTTTGACCCTCAAATTCTTCAGTCGGCCTTATACTCTGGCGGAAACAAGAAAACCCTCCAGCCCAATTCAAGAATAAGCCTGTGGAAAGTTACTTCTTCAAAAGCAAAAGTATCTCATATCACCTTTTCTCCTTTTTCTTCTCTTTATCCTTCATGCTACTTGCAAGATAAGGAGAAGGATAACAATCAGCCGAAACTCGAAATCAAACTTCTGATCTGGGACTGATTGCTTGGAGCTCTGATTGCTTACCTTGTCTGTCACCTCTTTCAGCAGATCCCCTAGCTCGGCGACTTGGGGGACTCCTACTACATGGTTTGTATCGCGCTTGACCAAGCCTGAAAGTACAAGTAAGCGTAAAGTGAAATTGATACATTACCTTGTGCATCTCCACCAGTTAAAGATACCATCCCTGAAGGGAGGAAGAGTACTTTCAAAGAAGATGCCACATCTACCTATGAGACAGATAAGGCAAGTGAAGACGATACCACACTTCGGTACTTAAAAGTTTCGTGATTACGAGATCATTTTTCTACAATATTTCCTAATGTCATTTGTACTAAATCATTCACTTGTACTCACTAAAGGAGAGCTTGAACCTATATACTGTGTAAACCCTTCACAATTAATGAGAACTCCTTTACTCCGTAGACGTAGCCAATCTGGGTGAACCACGTACATCTTGTGTTTGCTTCCTGTCTCTATCCATTTACATACTTATCCACACTAATAACCGGAGCAATCTAGCGAAGATCACAAACTTAATATTTAAGATGATATTCTTTGGTGTATGCTTTTCGCAAACGATATAGTGTTGATAGATGAAACGCAGGAAGGGGTAAACGCGAAGCTTAACCTTTGGAGAGAAGTGTTGGAATCTAAAGGTCCTCGCCTAAGCCGATCAAAGACAGAATATATGGAGTGCAAGTTCAGTGCAAACGGAGGCCTGGATGGATGAAGTGCATCCGGCGTGTTGTGTGACCGTCGTAGGCCACTGAAGCTCAAGGGAAAATTTTATAGGACGGCAATAAGGCCGGCAATGCTGTATGGCATAGAATGTTGGGCGGTGAAGCATCAACACGTAGGTGTAGTGGAGATGAGGATGCTTCGTTGGATGTGTGGGCACACGAGAAAGGATAAGATTAGGAATGAGGATATCCGAGGTAAAGTAGGAGTAGCCGAAATTAAAGGAAATATGAGAGAAAATCGGTTACGGTGGTTTGGACATGTGCAAAGAAGGCCTACTGACGCTCCGGTTTGAAGATGTGACCACGGAACAGAGGTTCAGGGCCGAAGGGGTAGAGGAAGACCTAGGAAAACTTTGGAAGATACCTTAAGAAAAGACTTAGAGTACTTGGATCTAACGAAGGACATGACACAAAACCGAGCGCAATGGCGTTCTAGGATTCATATAGCCGACCCCACTTAGTGGGAAAAGGCTTTGTTGTTGTTGTTGTACCAATCCATTCCAATCCTAGGCACCAAACGAGCACTTAGGGTTTAGGTTCATTTTTCTTAAGTCGAGAGGTAAGGTATACAAAAGGAAACTACATACCTCGGATGGAAAGCCATTTTGATGCGTGCGAGACCTATTTAAACAACCACTAACTGTGATCATGATCCCATCTACTGTCTCAAGAACAGTGGCCGAATGTCTCTTGGAAATTGCTGCTGAACAAAAAACTCTTACTCCTAGTCTCCTGTCGTACGAAAATACAAAAATGATATTCAGATGAAGAATAATTCTTAAGACATTCATCAGGACAGAAATGAGTTGAGTAACTAAGATGCAACATATTCCTGCACAAATCCAATGCCACAGATCGAACAAGAAAAGTTCAACAGCTGATCAGCGAAGTAATTTTCCATTCTGTATGTTATCCAAAACAACTGTCGCATATAGCAACACCGTCGCTCTATAGTTGGAGCTGGATAGTTTTCAAAATTGAAATACTAGTTTCACTCTCAAATTAGTAGTTTCCCAAGGCCTTTTCGCCACACGAAAGTGTAAGGGGAATCAAAAACTGGTTACACACACATCACAAAACTTATTTCAGAAAATTCTTGTCTTCTCAAACAATCATTAGACCAGGAAGACATAGCACAAAAGTAGGTTGGCTAATTGAACAGAGCAAAAAAAGTAAAATTTCGAAACATTCAAGCTGTCATAAACTGAATTGCTTTTACTTAAACCCCTAATTCTTCAAATTCACACTGAAAAAAACCGGAAACAACTCCGATTCCTTTCTGGGTTCCGTTTAGTTGCCTTAGAATTTTGAAATTCCTCAAGAACAAGCAAACATCTCAAAGCAAAATCAAACAGAAATAATAGAGTGAATAGTTACGAAAGAAAGGGTATTACTCTCTACAAGCAAATCCTCCAACGGCCAAGCCCTTTCCTTTACCCTTTACCAGCCACCAATCTTGCAACAAGACCTGTCAAAAATATCCAAAAAAATAAGAAAAATAATCGAAATCAAAATGTTGAAAAGAAGAAGAAGAATGCGTTGGGAATTCACCGATTTGACTGAGGCGGGTGTGATGGCGGTGCTCGAGAATGGGGTTTTGGGATTTCGGGCAATTGAATGGGGATCCCGATCATTTGCAGGCGTTTTCGGGTCCGGAGTTGCAGAGGCCGCCGCCGCCGCCTTTCTTCTTGTCGTAACCATTGCTGTGTCGGAGTGGCGGCAACTATTCAGTTTCGTCAGTAACAGTCCACTTAGTTTCAACTGAACGAAAAATTTAGACAAATATTAATTTCAATCCAAATATTCGGAAAATATGTTTTTAATTTCAATCCAAATATTCGGAAATAGAGTATTTATCAAATATAGTCAAATATTAATCTCTGATTTCAAAAATATCAGTTTTTATAAAAAAATTAAATATATTTAAAATATCATTTAAATAGACACAAATACCTTCAATTTATACAAATAACTAGTTGTTGATTAAAAGGTTCTTGTGCGATAATCAAGTGGTGGTTTCACTAATTTTTCTAATATGCACCCGAAGAACTTCTATTCCGTAAACCTTAAAATATGCTTTTTGCACTTTCTAAGAATACAATAAATCTCTCGATTCACTAGCACATTCAATGATAACCTTCAAAACAGAATCTGGATGCAGACAACACCCTTAATAATGCAAAGGTGGAAAATTAAATACGAAGCACATATAATCCAAAGGAAAATTGAGATAAATAATGTTACAAAAATTGACAGTTCATTCTTCCATAAATATTCAATCGAAGGGAGAAACTACAACAACAAAGAGAAAACATAGACGAGGAACAGTGCAAAAAATTAACCATCTACAATCATCTTCGTTTAGGGGTGCACAATTTTTCACCAACAATCGATGTCTTCACTAGGTCTCCTCCAATTTTAAGGTTTAGCTGTGAGCACTCTTCATCTAATAGGGTTTTTGTTTTTTAATTTATTAGGTTTAAAGTTTAAGGTATTTGTGTCTATTTAAGTGATATTTTAGATATATTTGAAAGTTTTTATAAAAACTTGTATTTTTAGAATTAGGGGCTAATATTTGACTATATTTGATAAATACTCTCGGAAATGAGTGAATCAATTTCAATTTTTTCGAATCGAAATTTCGGAATCTCGTAAACTCATGCTGATTTGAAATTTTCAGAATTGGGTTAAATTTGGAATTTTAAATTATGGAGTGCATGATCTCCAATTGTGTGAGTGGAATGAGGACCCTCCGGATCTTCTTTGTGGGGTGCCCAGAACACAAGGCAAAACATCACATGTAGTATTCCACCCGTGTTTTGGGCTCACGAAAAAATATCTGGTGGAGATGGAGACTGGTTCAAAAGCAAAACTCACAATCTTTTCTCAGTAAGATTGTTTATGGTACTACATTACTAATACAAAACATTACAGTGATAAAACTACTGAATAAATTAGGCTATTTGTATTGTAATGTGCAACGACTTTGAACCTTCAGGTAGTCTTGCTATAACTTCCAAGAGTACAAGATTTATTTAAAAGATTACAGCAAGCTTCAGTTTTCCGACTGCCCGAAATATCTACCTGAAATCGTGGCAAGAATGTTCAGCATTACTGCCTCGTCGTCAAGTGTAGACTTTGCAGCTCGCAAGGCAGCGCACTTCCTAAGCAGACTCCGAAGAGAAGCGCTGGTATCAGCATCTAGTGGCATATCAACTACCGCACAGAGTGCAAATAGCCACAGGCAATCATTCCTTGACAGAGTAGTCATGTCCTCTACCGCTTTTATGCGTTTTCTCAACATTGACACTCGAGCTACAGAGTCCATTTTTAAGATCACCGACAACAAGGGGGTGTCGCTGGAACTTTGAGTCACACAAAGCTTGGGACTTGAGTTCTCGGCAGGAAGTGAGGCATTATTTTCTGAATTAATTGACAAGGATGGCTGATCTGTGGAGCTCCCAACGATGGAACAGTCCTGAAGCCAGTTGAAGTCAACTTCCTTGGATTCTACATTAAGTAACTTTTCAAATTTTCCATGAAGAATAATGTTTGATTGGGGACCTCGAGACGTGCTTGCATGAGAACCCTCAAAACCAGACAGAGCCTGAAATTCAGATAAAAGTATAAGTCAGAAAATGAAGTCAGCTCTCATTTAAGCAAAGGCATTACCTTGCCGCCTTATGATCCCTAGTTTATCAAACGTTCTCAAATCTTTTTCGATATAAATAAATTCAAGAAAGCTCGGCTCTTAGTTTTGGAAAAGAATGTTGAAAAAGAAAAAAGAATTGCCAACATGTACACCTTTCTTCCAGCTTTATGATGCATTTCCTATTCTTCTGAAGAACACGACTAAAATAAAAATTGTCCTAATCAGCAGACATCACTAAAATGCATTCCCTACCCTCCACATTCATAACGATTTTGGCTCCCGACTGAGTCTACCAAAACTAGAAACATCTTGTGGCAGAAAAACGGAGATATTTCAAAAATATTGAGCAAATTAATACAAAGAATGCAAAGAAGGGGGAAAAAGATTTCCATGCAAAAGGATTTCAACTGTTGTGATCAATAATAAGGGAAGTGAACTAAAAAAAGCAGAGCTGACCAACTTTTAATCAATTTTCATGTTTACTATGCCAATAATTAGTTCTCGTATGGGAAGTGGACGAAGAAAAATTAGGAGGCGAACATACCAGCCTTAGCTCTGAAAATTCCGCAAGAAATGCATCCTCCCACTGTTTCAGGGGCATGAATTGTTCTGGACACTTGGCAATCTCAGGAATCTTGGGCATATAAGCACTCTGCTCCTTGTTAAATTTACTTCTATCAACCTTGGCTATCTTCACTTTCGGAATTTGGGCAGCTTCCCACCTAAGAAAGAGAGACAAATACCATTAGTACAATTATCACTTTCAAACTTACTCAGGATTACCACATGACTACCTAAGCACATCCCCTTATACATTGATCTAAGGACAATGGAATCAAATAAAAAAAAACATTCTGAGTCAAACAGGTTTCTCACAGAAGGAAAAAGTAATTAAACCAACCTATTAAATCTATTTAAAACATTTCAACAATTAGAACTCATAAGAAGCTGAGAGACAGAGAGCGATTCAATAGTTTCATCTCCATCAAGTCTTTCTAATGTGTCAAAATTTTAGTTATAGAGGCTTCTTTATGGTTCAAATATCGCTTCAATGCATTTGATTAACACATAGGCTCACCATATGACATGTTGACTTCGACCTCTACACAATTCCTGACAGCCAAACTTTAACAACTTTTGGCAAAAAGCTCTCAGTGGATGCACCGCATTTCAGATGCTTTAGCTAATAGGTGATCTGGACTGAAGATATGGACCACTGATCTATGTTCTAACACTCTCGCTTAACCTTGGGCTCTCTAGTTATGAAATTGAACATAAATACGAAGAGTGTTGCAGGGATTTAAACACAGAGATCTTCCACTCTAAGACCATGTGAGTTTTATTGGTTTGCAACTGTTTCTAAAATCTTAAGCTTGCCTACATAATGCAGAGAAGGAAACCTTGTTTGAATCTTCCTCCTCAATGGGGTGTATGTGCAAAAGAGATTCTGAATGTCTGAATCATTTAATGCTTTATTGTCCAGCTGCGTATTTTTCGAGGATAACGCTGCTATGGGGGTACAGATTGAGTTGGCAAATCCCAGCTTATTATGCATTACTTTGTGAGAAGAATACTATTTTACGGAGGGGCAAAAAGGGCATGGTGATAGGAAGACGTGGTTCTGTAGTGGCAATATTTTGTTTGTTTGAATGGAGAGAAATAGAACTCTTGAGGGATGTGGACCGTTTGTGGGACACATTTGTTTCTGGACAACTGACGAGCTTCAACTTCCTCAGATTTCAAGGACTTTCATGCTATCTCATGTGTATTAGTTGCCCTTTGTTTTCATTGGTTTTCTGTTTTGCTGTTCTTTAGTTGGGTGTAGTTTAAGGAACTCCTTGTCCCCTGTTTTGTAATTTCCTCATCTTTTCAATGACAATCTTTGTTTCTTATCAATGAAAATCTAAGTTTTTTTAAGATAGGCAACGGTCCTTTAATGGATGAAAAATGAATATGGTGACAAGGGTTGAAAGATGTAACATTAATCCCAAGGATGTACGATCCTTCAGTTGAATCAATAAAATTTGTATTAAGCATCAACGAAGAACATCACAGAAAAGAAGGCAAAGAATAAACAAAACCATACTGAGTTGATCAATATTATAGAGGACAAGAAAGCATGGTAGAAAAGATATTGCTTAAACGAATAAGGCCTTGTGGTTTACGATGAATAAAAGGATTTAAGCAGGGAAACAATAGAACTGTTACCATGACTCCAGAAATCACTCCTAGAGAGAAACATATACTCGCTGAAAATTCTCAAAACGCAATCATGTCATAAAAAAAATTATCAATGACTCCAGAGTCCAGACATACGATTAACCTAAACATACATTGGACTAAAATTAACTCATGACTCCAGACACACAATTATCCAAGATTCAGAGTGGTTCTAATGGTGCCCTTGGTAAACTTTTAAAGGCAGCTGCCACTTATGCCCATCAGAATATATATAACACAAGGAAATCTGATCCTATGATTTTGTATCTTTTGCATGCCAGAAAGACTCCCAAAGACACAGTAATGTAGGATCTACTATAGAAATTATAACAATATGTTCGGACAATAATCTCTGTTGTAACTAGTAATCCCAAGCAACCAATCACCCTTGGCAACCAATGTTCAACCCCTGGCGTATACACCATTTCCATTATCAACTTACACATGTACCAGGTTTGACCAACAGAAATTCATACCTCAATGTTATAAGACGCTTGTCTGTATCATTTCCTATAGCAGCAAGAAAAATTACTCCTATTACTCTTTTTCCCATATTTATTTTTACTCTTTTTCCTATATTTCTATTGGTTTTAAGGCCATGTTAAAGCCTACTTCCTGGAGGCAGTTAGCATTATCAATCAGGAACTGAGGGAAACAGGATTGGATAGACATGACCATACAATTATACCTGACACGCCTAAGATACTCAAGTCCATCTTCTGGTGAACCAGACTCAAAATTGGGTTCTCCATCAACTGCAAAGGCAGGTCTCTGAATGCTAGCATAATCTTCGTCACTGTCATAATCCTCAGTGCACTCTTTTTCTTGAAATGGGTGGCCGTCTTCATCAGTAGCACTGTAACTGCAAAAAGGGTCCAGGGCACTTGCATCTTGAGTTTCATTATTCACCAAGTTTTCTAATTCAATGTCCACATTTTCCGAAAATGATTCCCCTGAAAGTAATCACAAAAACCTTAGCAATCAAACAAATGTAGAAGCAACTGATTTGATCCAGACAAAAGAAGATGGGAACTTTTTATCTTTTAGTCTGACATCGGTAGAAGTAAAGGAAAACAGGTTCAAGAAACTCATTTCATTCAACTATGCAATCGAAGCAATTGTACTTCACATGGGATATCATTTTACTACTGTTCATCTACAGAAAGAATTATGTACCAACATCTAACTATGTTTCACAAACTAGAAGACCAAAAGCAAGAATTTCCGTGTACAAGGACTGCATACAAGTAGTACACAGAACAACTCCCTATCAAGGACCTAAAGTCACAAAAGAAGAAACATATGTCGAGAAAGTGGACATCAAGTCATTTGCAGGTTGCTTTGGGCCATTCTTCAACGTACAAAGATATTCATTTGATTCCACCTTCCCCTTGAAGCAATGGCACCTGTGCACAACAGAAATTGAACCCATCAAATTGACACAATCAGAGCTAAGAAGAACAAGAAAAAAGGCATCCGAAGGAACTCAGAAGTTTCCACAAATGGACTACAAGAACGGAAGAAATTTTTTTTTGTGAAGTTTAAGAGCTGCACTCTTGAAAATAAAGGACTATGAGTGTAACCAGGAACAGAAAGACAAAGATTGAAAATTTCATGGGGAAAAAGAGAAAGGAAAAACTGTTCATATGATCATATCCCTTGCCACTTATTGCCTCTGTGCCTACTAAACTCACCCAAGAAATAACAAAACGGCTAGCTTCCCTTAAAGGGTGAGTTTGTTTGACCTCTATCATTACATTGACAGATACCAAGGCAAGTAAGGTCACACCCAAACAACCCTTTAATGGTAAAAATGCCAACAGGCAGAATAAGCAGTTCAGTAAAATGTTCACTTTATCACAAAGACATGCATTCATGAAGAATGCCTTGCTATAGCAAAACGAACTATATACATAAATTAAGAATGCTTTGCTGCGAAAACTCATTCTGTAAGGTTCTTCCAATGATATGCACTATAATTGAAATTTATAAACGAGTCATGCAAGGACGCGGAGTATAAGCTGCAAGGTTCTAATTACGAAAACAACAAAACAAAACGATTCAATAACTATTTGCAGACCTCCATACTTAGTACAATTACTAGCACATATAAGTTACAAAAAAAATAATTTAAACACAGGCTCACACTGAAAAATAATTAACTCATTAAACAAGTTACTAGTAGATAAAGTTTCTTACATCAAACAACAGAGTTTTAATAACAATTAGGACATAAATTAACAAAAGAAAGCATATCAAGCAACAGTACTTACCAAGAATACCAGGTCCCGCTTCCATCTTCTCAAAGCGTTTGCGATGCTCAAAGTTATTGTGGGTGTTCTTCTGTTGCTTAGCACTTGCCATATCATCATACTCCTTTGCCACGACTGGCCCAAGGCCACTGTATATATCCTTCCACAGTTTCTTCTGTTCCACCACATTGACATACCTCATGGCCTCCAACTCCTTCCTCGAGTAACTGATCTTGGTTCCTTTCCCTTTCTCAAAACTCAGGCTACTAGCTTCAACCAGACAATGCGCCACTTTTTCCTTTTCCCCCACATCGACAAACCGCATGGCCTCCAACTCCTTCCTCGAGTAAATGATCTTGGTTCCTTTCTCTTTCTCTAAACTCAGGCTACGAGCTTCAACCAGACGATTCGCCACCTTTTCCTTTCGCGCTGCAGCTCTTGCTTTTTTCCCATTCATTTCTTGCTTTGCATTCTTGTTTCCATTCCTCTGTGCACAACCCAACTCCTTCCCACGGCCATTGCCAGGGAGTATCATCAATGCAGTATCATCAATTACTTCAATCTTGAAAGAACCAACAGACCCATCAGCAGCAGTTTTCACCTGCGCCTTCTCTGCAGGCGCAAGCATTGCTTCCACTTCCTCCAGTAATTGCTTCTTCTTCGCTTCCAGGGAGCTCTGAGATTCCGCTGCTTTTTCGAAAGACTCAGTTGCAGACTCCGTTTCTTGCATCAACTTTTGAATGCCAGAGAAACCCACTTCGCCTTCACCCTTCTTCTCATCATCCAGAGTCTTTGCAGTCTCAGTTGTCACGAATTCACCATCAGAAACAAGACCCACCTCGCAATTTCCCATGAAATCTTGGGCAACTCCATCAGATGCAGGAAACCCAGAAACGAAACCCAAAGATACGAGCTTTTCATTCGCAGAATTGGGAATTTCTTGAAGTTCTTCAAGATGGGTCTCAGAGACTTGGCCGTGAGGTGAACTCTTGTCCTTCTTGGAGGACTCGGAGACCAAACAAGGAGAGCTCTTTTCGATGAAGTCTGCGTCTTGTTTCAGAGGAGAAACGATCTCAAACGAGTGGCTATCTTGTTCTGGAATTGCAGACGGAGAATCAGAGCGTTGCGGGAGAGTTTGGGTTTCTTCGGAATCTTTGATTGTTCGCTTGAAGCCGACGCATGTATCAGAATCCATATCATCTGCCATAGCTTTGGGGACAGAGAGAAATGGACAGAGAAGGGGAGAAGAGAGTAGCTTTGGGGACGAAGAGAGATGGAGAGAGAGAGAGAGAGTCTGTTAAAAGGTTCGTTTCTGAGGAGCGATGAAGTATGTAATGCTCCTGGACATTTTCTCTTTCTCGAAAAAGGGTTTAGGGTTTAGCGGCAACTCAACCCAGACCCAACCCAAGCCCAAGCCCAATTCATTATGAATTATTCAGACTTCGTATTTTATATTTTTACATTTAGGTTTTTTTTTTTTTAAACAATTTAACTCTTTCATATTTACTAATCTGTTTAATGACCATTGCGTTTTCAGTTTTAAAAACACTCAAGTTGGGGATGAATTTAATCTTCGTATTTTAGATTACAATTTATTCTTTTAGTTTACTAAAGGTACTTGGCGTTCCAATTCAGTCCCAAACATGCACTTTTCAGACTGAGAAAGCAAAACTGCTTGACGTTACTTATCAAAACTCATTAAAGCTCGATTCGCATCATTATGCTCGATAAAAGGAAAAAAAATTTCCAAAGGTAGAATTTATTAAATTCATAGTCAAATAGAAACATTTACAACCTCATCTATTATGTTAAACAAAAACTCAGGCTTAAAGAATCCCACAAGAAGGAATTAGAGAAGGTCTAATAGAAAAATATTAGAAGGGGAAAATACTTCGAAGATGAACTTATTCTCATGCAACAGTCAGGAATCTTATTTCTTTCAATTTTTTATTTTTTTTTTGTTTTTTGGTTTTTCGTTATTTATTTGAAGCAACTTTTTCTTCCATAGTGCGAAGCAATGAGAGGTCTAAAAATTAATAGTTAGATTTTGCATATAGGAATTTAATGGATCTTTAAAGGTTAAATCTTGCATAAAACTCATACTATTGAAGGGTACATACCATTGTAACACAACAACAAAAAAAACAAGTACAAAAAAGCAAGCGAAAGCTAAAAGATCGTCAATTATAAGCATCTGTCATCGGCCATGTTTGGCGAAGATACCATGGCAACCGTACTAGCGTTCAGAAGAAGAAAAAAAAACTTAAGGAAGAAGTAGCAATCGAAAGAGTGGGAAAGTTTGGTGTAACCAAATTTCATTCATTTTCTATTGATGACGTAATAATTACAACTGGGAGTACTTATATATAATAACCAATGACATAATGACAGTTGGCAGAATCCTAGACACTCGTCAACTCTATAAGAGAAGTCATTTTCATGCTTTGGGCAGCTTCTAATAAATTAATTATATGGTTGTTTCTCTTTTCCTTAATTATTTTCAATTTTATATGTCAAGGAATCACTAGTCAATGCACCTCTCACTCTAATTTATAGGGTTGACATTTGAACTTAATATAAAATCTTCAATGCAAACGTGTCTTCTGTTATTAGAAACTAGCATTTACCTACATATTTTGTGTGTACGAACATATTTTTTTAGAAAATGAGAAGAAGAGAGGGAGAGAGAGAGAGAGAGACCGTGGAGGGGGGTGCGAGGTTTTTGTTTTTGGTTTTTTTTTTAATTTAATTTAATTTTTTTTATTGGAGGTATTTTAACATTACCTGTAGGTGAGGTTTTAATAAAAAACAGTAAAATTTGAACCTGTGAAATTACATTATTGCCCATCATTTTTTTGTGTGATAGAAGACTAATTTGTCTTTTCACTCTCTTTTGGTTGACAAAGAAGGTTTTATTAATTAGTAGATATTAGGGTTCATTCAAAATTGGAACTTGTAAAATCAATAATTCAAGTTCATAGAGGCATGCGAGTGAGCAACAAAGAATCTCTAACCTTTGATAAGAGAGAATTATCAATATAATTGGAAAATCTATGGTTTCGATAATGATTTGGGAAGGTGTTTCTAACCATCTCAAGTGAATCATATGAACTAGACACAGTATTAAATTAGACAAAGATCGTACTGCATTGGAATTCTGACCGATCGCCGGAGAAGAAACGATTGCTTGACAGTAATTTACACTTGGGGTACTTTTGAATGGCAGTTTTTTGTGCCACCGGTGGCAAAGAAAAGTAACCTAAAACGTCCGGCTAGGTCGAGGCCGTGTGCACAATCATATCCGCCCTATATTACATTTTCCGTTGCAAAACATACGCTGTGATAGCTCATTAAGATTACAGAAGTCAAAGAAAGCAAACAATATTCAGTGAAAAATATATCCACCTCACAATCCAACCCCCAAGTCAATTCATGGCGAAAAAATTAGACATACAGCACTCAGCAATGACATGAAACTGGCCAAACCAATCCTACACATCCAATCTCATATATGAAATGTAAAAAAATGAAACTATATATAATGTTTACGATGAAATCAGCGGGAGGCAGTTGAAAGCAGAGTGTTTCAAGGACGCAGAAATTCCAGCACAAGGAAAGACTGAGGCCCTTGCCTTCAAGACTCCGGAGCTGCTGCTGGTGGCTTCAGAAGCGGTTGAAGAGCCTTCACAACAATGCTCATATTTGGCCGGAATTCAGATTCATATTGCACACACAGTGCTGCAACGGCTGCCAGCTGCATCAACAAAACAACAAAACATAAAAAGCCCAAAAAAAGTGAGTACACCACTGATGGTTTAAACGTGCACAAATGCATAGGGGCAGGCAGGTGGAGTGTGCGTATGGTTGTGGGGAACGTGTGTGTTCAGAGAGAGAGAGACAGTTTGTGTGTGTAGGTGTATATGGTTGTGGGGATGTGTGTGTAGAGAAGGATACAGAGAGCTGTTCAGAGAGAGAGAGAGAGAGAGACCTTCGCGACCCCCTTAGCAGGATAATCCTTTAGCTTTGGATCAACACATTGTTTAACTTTGTCTTCGCTCAATCTTGGAGTAGCCTAAAGAAAAGCACGGTAAATGTCAGGTAAAATTAAGTCCAACAGAGAATTGGTAGATCAGTTGTTCGAAGAAAAGCAAGTATATAGATTCACCCAAGTAACAAGACTCTGCTGTCCACGAGGCATTGTATGATCAACAGGTTTCCTCCCGGTCAGAAGTTCTAGTAGAACCACTCCAAAGCTGTACACATCACTCTTCTGTGTCAATTGGCCTGTCATTGCATACCTGCAGAATAGTTTTGCAAATTCAAATTAATTTTGATCTATAAACTAATTACACTCCTCAAAGACAGAAGAAAACTGAAGTAATTGATACAGGGATGATTCGGAATAGGATACATTAAGAAAGGTGCTTCTAGAAGAGAAAAAAAGCTTCACAATTCCTCTTTAAAAATATGTACAGCGATCAGACTAGTTGACATCATAAATGTAATATATTCAACTACTTAAACTACTCTTCAATAATAACATGATCCATTGACAGCAACTATCATCATATGCATTTGAGTCATGGACATGTGTTTACCATGTCTGGATCTGGCACAGTTCCAGTTGAATACAATCCCAATTGTCACTTATTATGGCGACAAAGGAAAGGATATCTGAATAGTTCTAATTTCATCTCTGAATAGCACTTTCCTTTTCTTTAATTAAAATTGATTTCTTCTCAGGAAAAAAAGAAACTGATAAAATCATATTAAGAGGAAGGCATGCTTTCAGAAAAAAGTGAAGTAGCAGTTGACCAAACTAAAATGCACTCAAAAAAACATGCTGTGAAAACTTGGAACCAAACACTGAAACAACAAACCCAACAAAAGGAAAAAACAAGGGACCATAAATTATATGAAAATAACCATATAAATGTAGAATGTTCCAGAGCCATACTCTGGGGCATGATAACCAAATGTTCCCAAAACTCGAGTAGAATGAAGACGAGCAGCCATATCAGGAGCCTGATTCGACAGATTAAAATCTGCTATCTTGGCTTTGAAATCTTCAAAGAGAAGCACGTTGCTAGATCTTATATCTCTGTGTATGATAGCTGGTTGAACCTTCTCGTGTAAGTATTCCAACCCCCTAGCTGCCTCAACTGCAATTCTTACCCGCTGCATCCAGTCTAGTGTAGGACCAGGTTGAGCCCCCTGAACTCCCTTTCTACCTATAATTGCACTCACATTCATTAATGTATTCTAGTTTCTACAAGAAAAATTCAAATCAAGTGAAGATGAATTATAAATAAAAAAGGCAAGATGGTTTTACAAACCATGTAATATGTCATGTAGAGATCCCATGGTTGCAAACTCATAAGCCAGAACGCGCAGATTTCCATCAACACAGTAACCAAGCAACTCAACAAGATTTTCGTGCTTCAGTCTTGATACCATGGAAACCTGTAGCAAAATATGTCAAGATACAGTCAGATACAGTGAGAAACAAGAAGTCACATATCAAATAACTAAACTGAGATACAAATATACTTCAAATGATAGAGTTGCAGACAGACCTGGGTCAAAAACTCAACATTTGTCTCAGGTTCAGATGCAACGTCAAGCTTCTTCACTGCCACAGCTTTACCATCGTTCAAGCTTGCATAATATACTCTCCCATATGAACCTTCACCAATCAATGATTTGGATCCAAAATTGTCAGTCTTCTCTTTCAGCTCCTCCACAGATAATTGAGGCACTTCAATAGGTGGAGCAGCCTTCTGTACTTCAGATTTTACAGGAGCTGACACCTTAGATCCCTTTTGGTTCCCTAAACATGCACGAATAGATGAAGAAAAGTAAGTGAAAAGTTAACGGAAACCCAAAAAACAGATATTTTTTTTTAACGAACCCAAAAAACAGATATGGATCGTGGTAGAAATGCATGATGGCAAAGGTCATACAGTAAACGTGGCAATGGAATATAAACATTTTCAAGAAATGTACGTTGTCACTGTGGCATAATGGCAGTTGCCTAGTGGAAGCGAAGAGTAAATTAAGAAAATGACATCCCGGGGATTTAACTTGAACTCAAAATTTAGAACTTTAACAATGATTCTAAAATCACTAGAAACTTCAAGAACTAAAACCGTAGGTTACAAAAATGATTTCCTTTTCTCAATTACATGCAAATCTGCTTAAGGAAAGTCAAAAACGTACCATCTCCATAGTGATTTGGGCTCTTCAGGCGTTCATTTTCGTTTGATGGATAAGACTCTTCGACGTGACAAGCACAACAGAGCCACCTGCGCATCCTGACTTTCTTCCTCAAATACAAATCGTCTTCAGCACTTGTATTCTCTAATCGTACAAACCAACCTGGGGGAGGAGCATGCGCCTGTTGTGCCACAATGATATGAGTGGATTCAGCATCATCACATAGTAATTAAAATCTAAAAGGAGCAAAAGCTTTGATAATTGAACATTTCTGTCTGGTGCCGGCATCATAGTAAAGTGTTAAAGGAGAGATTACATCCTCTAAAGCAAAGATTATAAAGCAGTTCCAGCCATCTTAGGCTTTTGCTTATGGGTTTCTTTTCTTCATGTTTTAAAAAATGAGGAAATTTTAAGTTTATGAAGGACAATTAGGGGGTTGTATTCAATTGAGAATGTGAGAGATTTTAATGGATTTATAAATCCATGAATTTTTATGGAGTTTAATTGATTTGTAGAGATTCCATATAAAATTTTGATTCAATTCCCTCGAAATCTCATGGGAAGAGGTGAGATTTGTGAATGCTTAAAATACACTACGAAATCTCTTCAATTCCCTCTAATTCCTCAACTTTCTCAAATTCTTTAAAATCAATTTCTAATTGAATACACCTGGAATGTTATAAACTTCTTGAAAATCTTAATTGAATACAACTAGATTTATAAGGATTTTAATAAACTATTTTAAAATTCTAATTGAATACACCTAGAATTTCAGAGAATCACTTAAAATCATGATTGAATACCCCTAGATTCATTAAAAGAATTAAAATCCCCTAAAATCCCAATTGAATACACCCCCCTTAATGCTTTTCAAAATATCAAAAAAGTTATTTTCTTTCTTTTATCCAAAATTTATCAATTATTGAATTGCAGTGTTAATACCGGTTCAGCTAGTCTGAATGTACGATCAAACAATATATAAACATTCAAAATATCCGCAATCAATTGAATTGAAAGAACATCAACAATCACGAGAATCGAAACCAATTCGTCTTTTAATTAAACACAAACCAACACAATTGGGTATTGTACCTCCCCAAAAGATCATCAATCAAACAAAACAAAAGCGACCCACTATTCTTACCACTAAACCACGGGGACCGCAATCGGCAGCGTCCATTAAGATTAAACACAAAATTCAAAATTTACAATCACCCCAAAATCAATCAATTGCAGAACACAAACAATAAACCCAGAAATGATTTGATCCCAATTCTCCAAATTAGCCAAAGATCCTCACAATTAACAAACCAATTCAAAACAAGAACAATTACAAAAAAGGAATTGAATTTAGATGCGGGATTTAGGAAATGGGGACAGGTCAAATTGGGGAATGAAAGTTTAGATTGGGAAAATAAAAAATTAGCACGGAGATCGAAACCGTACTTGCATGCAACAAAGAACAATGCCTTCAAGAGAAATTAAAAAATATATAAGGATGAAAACGACTACCTCTTGCTTCGGTCTCTCTCTCTCCCTCTGCGCCTCTCTCTCTCTTTCTTCTGCGCTTCTCTCTCTCTCTTCTGTCTCTTTTTAGGGTTTGTGAAGGTAAAGCGACAGGTAGGATTTGAAAGGGGGCTTCGGCTGTTGCTTTTTGGGAGGGGAGAGAGAGAGACTTGAGAGGTTGGGTTTGTTTTAGAGAGAGAAAGAGACAGATAAATAGGAAAAAGAGAGAGAGGAAAGACAGAGAGGCAACGCGGAGTGGCAAACTGGCGAGGCAAATCAACAAACTGCTCAGATGGACAGATAGATCAGAGATATATCCTCCCCTCCTATTTTCCTTTTTTTTTCTTTTTTTTTTTTTTGGTAAATTTTGTCCCCCACTTTCTCCTCTCTCTACAAGTTAGTTTGTCTAGTTTTCTCTCTCTATAACCATCAATTTTTTTCGTTTCCTTTTTTTTTTAATTTTGTTTAAAATCGACATAAAGTCCAGAATAGAACAACAGTTGCGTTGGAATGTAACCAGATTAAGCGATTTCAGCTATATCAACAACGAACGATCAAGGAAATTAAGTAAGAGTTTGTTAAAAAAAAAATTTGGAAGTTGGACTCTAAGGGCCAATTTGAGATTATTGTACTTTTATATAAAAAAAAAATAGTTATGTTGTATTTTAAGAATAATTAAGTGTAAAATAAAGCAGTTGAACGTTTGATAAACGATATCTTTAAAATTGTAATGAGTACGAAGGGGAGTTGAAAAGCGTTTAATAATATTTTAATGTATAAGTGATATAATTGGATATAGTCACAAAACATGACATAGTAGTGGGGTGGTGGCAACGGTAGCAACGACAGTGATGTCAACAGGAACGGCGAAGTGTGGTGGTTGGAGTGTAGAGGTAGCCGTGATGGTAGTGGTTAGCGGTGATGGTGATGGTGTTGTAAGTGTAATGAGAGCTGCACACTTGTTTAGCATGTGCATGAGGGATTGAGATCGTAAGAGTTTATGTATGACAATACTTGTCGGTTATTAAGGAATGTATAAAGACTAAAATATACCCTAAAGAAGTCTCGGTGCAATTGGTGTTAACCATTCTGATATGAATGTTTTGGATATTAGTGCTAAGGGTAATCAAATTGATGACTTTGATAAGGACTACATGATGAGAAGTATCTTTATCAAAGACCATTGTTTACATTATAAATAAAGGGTCCTTACTCTTGCACAATACACGCAAACAAAAACATCATGCCCCATTGATTGACAGTGCATACATATAGTGTTGAGAGGAGAAGAATCTTTATTTTCTGCTATAATGACTTCGCAAGGTTAGTGGTTAATTGGATATGTTGAGTTCTTTTGTTTCCGCTATATTTAAACTACAGGTGCCACTAGTGGGGGTGGTGCCAATGGTGAGGGGTAGTGAGGGTGCAACTCATGTGGAAGAAGATTCACGCACAATTTTGTCGAGCAAATTCAAGGCACGTTCTAGAGTGGGCAATCTATGTCGAATAGGTACAAACATCTACATCAAGATTTGGAAGACTGACAATAAGCCCTCACAAAAACAGAAGGAATCCATCGAAGCGACGATATCTAGCCAATGAGATAATAACATTTTATTATTAATAAATGTTAAAATGTAATTCAAGTAATTAAAAGTAATCATTTGATTATGTTGTTCTCAATTTTTTTTAGCAACTACAAGCACAAATATAGTTCAATATTGAGCACAAGAAATCACTCAAAGCACGAGTTTCACAATATTGTGAAGTATATTCCAAAGTACAAAGTTCTACTAAGTAATCCCCAAGTTTTGTTGGAGGGAGATTACCTTGCACAAATAAATTACTGAAGAGTCGTCATCAAAGGCCCCAATTCAAGAGGTCACACAAACTCAAGAAACCTCGAGGCTTATTGATAAGAAGGCTATTAAAAAAAAAAGGTAATAGGAAGTTCCTTGAATAATAATATTCAAAATTAGATGACGAATTGGCTTGCTAACTGCATTGAATATGGAGCAAGAAATGTTTTTTTATGAGCAAGAAAAGACTAGAGATGAAATAAAGACGATAAAAAAGAAATTAAATAGGCAAGAGATGCAAGAAGACAAGGATGGAGATATCATGTCTGACGTCTCAAAGTATGTCTCCTAATTCAAAGCATTTTAGAGAAGTGAAAAAATGATTTTCCAAAGACGAGGAAATTTCATACACTACAAGGAAAGGGGGAGCAAGCACCACTGATTTTATACTCTGAATTTAATTAATTATTCTTTTTTTTTTGGTTAAAATTAATTATTCTTATTGTATGATATTATTTTGTCTTGTACTTGAAATAATTTATTAAAATCATAAATTATTTTATTTTCAAAAAATAAACTTTACAAAATTCCCATTTATTTTCAGAAAAATAAAAAAATATTTTTAATAGTAAACGGCGGGACCCTCGCCCTTCCCCTTCCCAAATGTGTCACCACCACAAAAGGGCAAAGCAAAGAGCGAAAGGAAGACGAATCTAAAGCGGTTTCGATAGTCAGAGCTTTATCTGTTGTACTCGGAATCGTATCTCTCGGAGCGAATTCTCACGAAGGTACAGAGTTCTTCTCATCTCTCTCATCTCATCGTTTGGTTTCCGAGAAAATTTGCGAGGAACGAATAGAAACGCAGAATTAACATTTATTTTTGAACATTTATTTCATCCCATGGAAATTTCAAATTTCGCTTGGCAACTTGATTGATTGTTGATCTTGCGGGAAAATTCGAGTAGAATCTGTGAGTATTTTTCCCAATCAGAAGTGGGAAGTCAATTTGGCTAATTGGGTATAAATTGGGGTTCTTTGATATGTGTTGAGCTGGATCACTTTGATTATTTATGTAAAAAATTAGACAAGAAATATGAACTGAAATTTGATCTTAGTCTAGGTGTTAGTTTGTGTGTACCCTAATTATGCAGTAATTGAATGTTTAGCTGAATTATGTGATAATTTAGTTCACTGAGGTTTGTCGGAGGGAAAGTACTCAACGAGGTAGATGCATTATGAATTGGGGTTAAACCCTTTGGTTCTACTGAATCATGCCAGTAAAGGTTACCTATGGATTGCGGTTGATTTTTCTGAAATGGTTTAATAATGATTTTAGCGCAATGGCATTCTAGAATTCATCCAGCCTACTCCACTTAGTGGAAAAAGGCTTTGTTGTTGTTGTTGTTGTTGTTGTTATTGTTATTGTTGTTGGTTTAATATTGATTTTAGAATGGTAAATAGTTGCAGAAGGAGCATGGAATTCAATAGTTGATATTTTGACTATAATTACTTTTTGACGCTTATATACCCAAACATTAGCATCCTATTGTTTATTTGTTAGCATGAGTTTAATTTCTTTCAAATTCTTCCATAAAGTTAAAGTGTGAGATTTCTATTTTGTACTATCGATCATTGATAGCCAGTAATTTGAGATCCAATGAGCTTTGTTTTTTGTTTTATATATTTTATTTTATTAAGAAAATATATTTTTGCAAGAGGCCTTTGTGATAGGTTTTTCCGTTTTTGATCTAATTTATCCTTCTAGTATACTTCTGGGTGGAGCCCTACATGTCTTGTACCATTCAGTAATAGTGATTCTTGAATGTTTGACTCCAGCCATCTTTTTCTAATCTATATGTTGCCTTGTCCATGTTTACTTCTGTATACCTTGTGTTTTCTGTTGCATATAAAATTAAACATTCTTTGTAATCTACAGGTTTTATTGAAAATTTGGAATTTTTTCTGAAGACATGGAACAGTCTCTCACCTCTCTTACATACAAAGGTTCCATACCTGAAGCAATAACTGAAGCAAAGAAGCAGAGGAAACTCTTTGTTGTGTATATTTCGGGTGAATGATTCTTCTTTTGATTTGGTTTGGTTTTTTTTCTTTTGTCTTGTTTTGTTTTTGTATTTACCTGCAGAAAATGTGGTGGTGGTTCATTGCATTAGTTTAGTAGTTCCGAGAGACTTTCACTATTATACGGGATGAAGGGGACTACATTGCTGAATTTTTAGCTGATTAGCTGTAATAATAAACTGTTTAATGCATAAGTCAAGTCTTCTCTTGGTGGACCATTGGGTCGCCGTGTTCATACTGTTTCTACTGAGCTTCATAATTTGTTCTATTTTCTATCAAAAGAAAGAAAGACAGAAAGGTAGTATGAAGGGATGGGCTAGAGTGTTGAAAGAGAGAAAAAAAAAAAAAAAAGAGAGAGGAAACTTATTTCTCAAAATGAAATAGTTTTGTAACTTAAAATTATTTCTTAAAAGTTAAAATAAGGCTGTTTAACTAGGAAAGGATTAAAGTATTCCATAGATTGACATTGCAGTAGCACAGATATTTGTTCACCTAGTATCTTCTCACATTCTCACTTTTATACGTAGTATTAGTAATTCTGTTTATGCTGTATTTTGTGCATTTATAAAGCACCTTCTGTCTTGTCGTGAGTTAGAATATTAATGTAATCGACGGCCACGCGTAATTTATGAAGAATGAATAAACTTGCACATATTACATTTCCTTTTTCCTTTAGTTTTTCATACTGTACAAATATATTTAATTATTGACTTTGTTATGACACTTAATATGTATATTCATTTGTTTTTGTTTTGTGGATCTTCAGGTAAAAATGACGAGTCTAGTCGTTTGGAAAATTCTACATGGACTGATCTAAATGTAAGTTGTTTTCCTTTTCTTTTGGTTTTCTCTTTCCTTATAAATTTGTTTAATTTTTATATTCCTGCTTTGTATGTTTTTCTTATGTTAATGTTTTGATTCAGGTGGCGGACTCAGTAGAAAAGTACTGCATTTTATTGCATATCCCTGAAGAAAGCACTGATGCTGCCAATTTTTCTGCAATATGTATCCTTTTACAAGAAGACGACAGTGCCGAATTCCTTCGGAAGTTGGCCTGCTGAGCTATTGCCATGCTGCCACATGATAATCTGAATCAACTAGAGGGGAAATACATTGTTTGCAGGTTATGCTGACCAAAATCTTAAAGAAACATTGCAGTAATTCATTAGGATTGTAGCTGTCTTTTCTCTTTGTAGGATGATCAAGAAACTGGCCAAGTTGGGCCGTAGTCTCACGGCACCTCGTTCAGAGATATTAGGAACTACTGATATTCCCTATTCTGATTCTAATCTCCCTTATTACTGAGTCCACCACCTTCTTATTTGCAATGGCTTTTCCTTTGTACCTGTCTATCTCATTTTATAAATCCAGAACATTCACCTTCCTGTAGAAAGGAGTGAAGAAAATCCATGAGGTGTCGGAATTAATTGTAACTTGAAGTTGCAGCTTTCGGCTTTCCTGTGTTGTAGTTTTGAGTTGGTAGTTTTAAATTTTGTGGTTATATGTTTATTATTTTCCTTTTTTATTCGCTGTTGCTAGTTTCAGTGACTGGTGAAGCTGTTTTATATGTTGCACATACCAATTGGCACAATTGCAATTTTCTAAATTACATGTTTTGTGTACGGCTTATTATAAGCTCTTTACATTAATTTAAAATAAAAGAGTCTATCCTTGCATCAACATGTTACAGACCCACAGAAATCTGTACCTTGTATAACAGCTATTGGATACAATGGTGTACAACTTTGGCAGAATGGTATGTTTTCTTTCGAATATTTTTAAGAATAATATAGAGGAACACATAAATATAGTTTAAGAATTTGGTTTGTGTTTTTAGAGGGTTTTCTCAGTGCTGAAGCTCTGGCGTCCAGTTTAGAGAAGGCATGGTTGGGTCTCCATATCCAGGTATATTTTCGTTGTTTTTTTAATTGTAAATCATCCTATTTACTGTCAAATTTACTTTGAAAACACATCAATGCTTGGCAAGATGACATTTGTAATGACCTTGTTGTGCAAATGGCTTTGATCCTTTTTTTTATTTTTTATTTTTACAATTTATTGTAAAGGTTAAATTAGGTTTCAATTCTGTGTTTTATTTACGCCATGACATATAGTGACCCCCCTTTGACCGTCTTCAAAACCAAGATTGGGGTCAGTGTACTACGCTTCTCAACTCAGACTTGTCAAGATCAATTAGAATCATATCAAGTAAATTTCCCATTTTTCTCTTCTTTCATCTTTTGTTTACCACACCCTGCAGACACACAACTAGGTATGAGAAAAATACCAAGGAAAAGGGGTAACCTGACTCACCCAGGTCAATCTGGCCTAGTTTTCACTTTTTGAATGGATTAGACCAGGCTGTTCTTTGAATAATATGATTAGTCTGGCTCTGGTTGTGCATTAAGTTTTATGAACAGTAAAAACCGGCTTCAACTGGTTACCATTATATGTCAACATTTTATGAAGTTTGCATGCTGAAGACTTGAACCCGAGACCTGCGATGGCCAGCTTGTGTGCTTCACCCCTGGACAACTGTCAGCTTTGATTTTAAGCTACATTCGCATTGTATTTATTGACTCTAGTGTTCGAGTCTTTTTATAACAATATCTCCAATCCCACAGAGACACACAACCAGTGCATCCATTGGACTCCCGACAATGTTCTGACTGCTGATAGCTTCTTTTGAGATTGAACCTAAATAGTATGGAAACTATATCATGGGGTGATGTTTCAAGAGTGGGGAAGTGGTGAGAGCAAAGGGTCTGAAAAAGTGTCCTGGATATAGCTGGGTTGATGCACCAAGGGTTGTTCTTGAGTCCTTGGAAGAAGATTGCAGGTTGCACATATTAATTGCTCATAGTGAAGCAAAGGTAGCAAAAACATAATTTCGCATATTTAGATGCATTTCTTGATGGGTAAATCTGAAAGCTTGCTTTGGCACGTGCATGTTGCAGTGCAAATGCATGTTGTGTGCCATTAAGAAAGAGATGTCAAGGTAGTTCTCAATATAGGATTTGGGCGTGGCGAAGCAAATCCTTAGAATGCGGAATAATTGGGGATAAACCCAAGAGCCTGCCCCATTACTCCGGTGGTGGATTCTCATGTTATCTCTCATAACAACCTCCCTGCCTGTACTGTCTGGGGTGCACACCGCATATCAACATATGAAAATTTTCACAATAAGGGGTTACACCTGCATTTAACTCCTATATTTCCATTTTTCCATCCAACTGTCACCTTGTGGATTATGAGCTGGTGCATGTTGCTTTGGCCTAGCTAAGTTAGGTGTATTTATCACTTAGGCTTATGCCTTCTTGATCTCAAATTATTGTTTTTGAACACAAAATACTTGTAATTTTTTGAGCCCAATACTAGACAACCTGTCCTGAACTCGAAATCAAATGGGTATGTAGGGTCATTTGTTCCAGCTTTTTATTCGGTTTTAGGTTCTCTGAAAAAGTTCCGGATCAAATCAATTCTACAGCCTGTTAGGGCTTGAACCTGAACCTACCGGATTTGTGCTAACCTATTAGCTACTTTATCATTTAAGCGTTTGCAACATCAACATTATCTCCTCTTTGAAATCACTGTTAATGTTTGATGAATGCACATTAGCTGGGAAGCAGTAGGGATGTCCATGAGACAATACTCTGCAGGTACTCTTGACCTTGGCTATATGCTCCAGAGCCTCGCTCGTTATTTATAGCTGACATGACCAATGACCATGCATTTTCTTACGTTAAATTTAAATGAAACAATGACCAGTATTATCTGATATTCAACTGTAGGAAACAACTGCGACTGTATTGAGTGCAGCTCTTGCTTCAAATAAATCCGAACCATCGACTTCTGGGGTTCCTAATGCTGTCTCAACTGGTGAAGAAAGTTCCTCAAGTAAAGCTGTTATCTCTGATCAAGGAAGTTCCTCAAGTACAGCTGTTGAGTCTCCCTTAATTGACACAAATGTTCAATCTCCAGATGCTGTAGATGCTGCATCTGACACAGTGATGAAACATAAAGGTCGTGGTTGTAAAATTGAGGTACATATTATTACCTGCATTCACTGCTTCATTAGTCATTTAGTATTTGCCAACTTTATTAACTAGGACATGGACCTGTTTTTCTTTGACATAAATACAAGAAAAATAATGATTTAGGATACAAGACATTTTCAATATCTTTTGATGCTAATGGGTTAGAATGTGTTGGGGATGAACAGTCCAGCTCTTCCACCAAATCGGCCCAAGGAGTACATAATGTTGCTATGGAAGACCTGAACAAGTCTGGAGGTGATATTGTTAATCCTGTTGCTGAAGGTAGTTATAGTGGCCCAGAAAAGACCACTGTTAATCATTCAGGTGTCTCAGGTGAAGGTTCACAAGCAGTTAGTAATGTAAAATCTGAAGTTGTACAAGTTGATAAGGGTGAAGCCGAAGATGATAAGAAGGTTGATACCTTTGAGAATTGTACGAGGGTCAGCAGATCAAGTGATGTTAACTTGAATATACGATTGCCCAATGGTGTCAGCCTGAAAGAGAAGTTTTCTATAACAAGCACTATGAGAATGGTTAAAGACTATGTGGATGAAAACCAAGGAAGTGGTATTGGCAACTATGATCTAGCCATCCCTTATCCTCGCAAGATATTCTGTGATCAAGGTAAGAAATTCTGAATCGTTATTACCTATCTTTCTAATTGCGTTATCTGCTGAAAATTTGTATGTGGACTGGTGTCACTTGTGTTCCTTGTATCCTGAAGTTATTGTAAAATAGATGACACTGCCTTCTATCATACTATCCTTCGTTCTCTGGCCTGCTAGATTATGGGTGTTTCTTCTTGTGTTCATTTCTATCTGTTGTCCATGTACTTGCGAGCACAATGTAAATGCATTCTCGAACTAAGTTTGTGTGATGTTAAAATAGAGTTATCCAATGATTTGGTGGTTCGTTTCTTCTTTGCCTGTTTAGATTATCATGTTTTAATATAAACCATAACTTTTTATTGTGTTATGCAGATTTAAGCAAATCGTTATCAGATTTGGGCCTGTTTGACAGGCAAGCATTGATAGTGGTTCCACGTCAGAAAGGGACTAATTATCTGAGTGGGAAATCTGCATTCTCTGACCAAACAGACTCGAGAAATACTGTTAGTTCCTCAGATGGAAGCAATGGGGGATATTTTTCGTATGCGAAAAGATTTTTATCGTACTTCAATCCTCTTTCTTATTTGGGTGGTGGTGCTAGCTCATCAAGTTCGGGACAGCAATCCGAAAATGGCACGTGGGAATATAGTGAGTTTCTGCTCTCTGCTGTGATGTTATAATGTCTCTTTTACATTCTCTTATTCAGCTTAGGAAACCTTTTTTATTAATGACTTTCCAGCATACAGAAATTTAGAACCCCAAAAAAATCAAATAAAAGAAACTCTAATAATCTTGTATAGTTTTGGCTTTGGTCGAATAGTTGCATCTTGAACGGGGAGGACGACTCCATTTAGCTGATATTTACAATAGAAAGTAGAGCAGGGCATGAAATCCTTTAATAGGTCATAGTCTGTCTTCTCCTTTTATAAACCAGTGATGTATAACATCAAACCCTCAGATATTTTATACATGACTGCTAACTACCTGGGTTCACGTGGCTCCTTTCTTTTCCGGTTGGGACATTGGGTTTAATTTAGTTAGTTGGGCTAGTGAAATGATGTCAATTGCTTGTTTGTGGTAGCCAAACGAAGCGTGTTCAAGTCAACACAGTAAGCACTCGCCTACCTGCATGGCAAGATTACCACGAGTGTTTGTTATGCACTTTCTTTCCCAAGTTAACTTGAAGGAAAAGTGAAATATAAATGGAGGATGCTGAAAGAGTTTTTGATTGAAGCTGCAGAGGTTGGCAATCAAAATTTTCTGTTATACTGACAGTTTTGCTTTCCCATATTAGGCCCTAACCCTACACGTCGGAATAGCGTCACTCAAAACGCTTCTACAAGTGGTAAAAGTGAGGAGAAAAAGAGCAGGAAGCCACCAGCATCTGGTTTCGGAAGCAACATTCACACTTTGAAGCGCGACGAAGATGATGAACGGTTCAGCGACAGAAATTCCTTCTGGAATGGTAACTCTACCGAGTATGGCGGCAACGATGATAGTAAATAATATATTCACACCATACTGAGATATTTTAAACTCAACCCTGTGCTTGGCCACAGCTGCTTTACTGTCTACTTTCTGCTCTGTAGATAATAAGTAGAAGTCCACTGTTCGAGTTTTTGTTAACGTTGAGTTGTTATTACCCGTATAGGAACGGTTGTAACAATAACAAGTCCTGTGAAATAATTTTGAACTTGGCAGTGGGCACAAGCCTAGTGGTGTTTTGGAATTCATATAGCCGATCCCATTTAGTAGGATGGCCTGGTGGTGGTTGTTGTAAGGCTTATATTTAGCTACGCCTCCTGGAACACCATTTCAATCTTATTTTGCCTTCTGGAACTCTAAAGTCGTCACTTAACTTTATGAAACTCATAGTTCGCTCCATTATGAGTTTTAGGGGCAAAGTGGAGCGAACTATGAGTTTCAGGGAGTAAAGTAGTGACTTTTAAGTTACAGGAGTAAAATGAAATTTAAAATCGAATTCGAGGGGTCGTAGCTAAAACTAAGCCTTATTGTAATGACCGATACTTAATGGTTGGTTTCGTCAGATGTGGGTTTCGCGCGTATAAATCTCTTTGATAATTTTCAAAAATTTAGAGGCTTTGCGCATCGGACCACCCAACCTCAATACAAAGGCCAAGTTTCGGAGAGATTTTTCAGCGTGATCGTTACACCACGTGTTCCTATATAAATAATGAGTTATGTGTGTTAAAATGTTAATAATTTAAAAATTAAAATTTTCTACCACTTGCATAAGCGGTGTATCATTCGTATTTCCGTCACAACAAAAAATTTCTTCAAATTTTGGGTTGACTCGAGAAATTCTTTTATCCTAAAAGCATTTCTCAACACACCAAGTAATTTACCATCATCGTCTTCGATTCCATGAACAATCAAACCCGCATGCAGACCTTCGTTCCCCCTCTCATTTGCAGATATTTTTTATTTTTTTTATTTTTTATTACATTAATATTTATTCATTAGAGGGAGGGGGAGTTCGGCTAAGCCACACCATGAGCATTCTAATTTGGTATTGAGTTCGTCATTCACGAGATTCGAACTTAAGACCTCTCATTTTCAACTGAAGATAAATACCACCAGATCGTAGTACTAAGTGATTTTTAATCAAAGTTTTAACAACCTAAATTATCACCCAAATATGTTAAGAATGAAGATTTGTTTACCAAACAAAGGATTCAAGTATTGAGTAATAGCGTAATATGTTATGCATCCGTGCTACGAAATGTGTATCAATCGAATAAAAAAAACACATATACCCACATATCTTTTAAGGAAAGGGAAATTCATTTTTTATTTTTTTTTCAAAAAATAGAGATTAGTTGTGAGATCCACTCCACATCAAACTTCAACAATCCGAATCGTTTACTTAGTATTACGGCATAATGATATTCTTCTTCACTTATAAGCTAGAGGTCTTATATTTAATTCTCGTCAAAAGTGAATTTGGATCACATTAATGCTAACACATTGTGAAATTTAGCTTACTCTTCGACTCTAGATAATATCGCTCGTTCAAAAAGGAAAAATGTTAGCGGAGCTTAAACTTGTCCTATTATTATTCTCAAAACCAATGGTAATCCACTAAACATAGTGCAATTACTCCGTGTAATGTTTGTTTATTAGAAAGCATTTTATTTTTTTAAGAGTAAATTGTAGCAATGGTCCCTTAACTTTAATCAAATTGGAGTAATGATCTTTAACTAAAAATCCATTACCATTGGTCCCTCAACTTATCAAAATGTGTAGCTATAATTATTTTCATCAATTTCATCAAAATTTTGTCAAAATAAGTTATATTGGAATGACCATTTATACAATTAGGGTCCCTCAACTCATCAAAGTGTGTAATTATAGTCATTTTCGTCAACTACATCAAAAAATTTGTCAAAATGAGTTATGTTGGAAGGACCATTGCTACAATTGGGTTAGAGTTAAGAGACTATTTCTCCAGTTGAATTAAAGTTGAGGGACCAATGATAATGAATTTTTAGTTGAGAAACTATAGCTGCACATTTTGATGAATTGATGGACGAATAATAATAGATTTTTAGTTGAATGATCGTTGCTCTACTTAAGTTAAAAGTTAAAAGTCGCTACAATTTACTCTTTTTTAAAGATTCTCTTCCTCTCTATTTCGACAAATTTCAAAGAGAGCTGCACTCTCGAAGCGCTGGAGAAGGCATCTGTGCCCCTCTTGCCACCGATCATCGTGTTTCTCCTGCGATTGATCCTATCCAGCTACCTCGGAGCCCAATCGCAACTTATTCAAGAACGGCAATCCAAGCTCCACCGCTGCTCTCATCTTCACCGTTGTTGCGAGCACTGGCAACTTCGTCCGTCAAGCCACAGTCGAACGATTCCGCTGCAGCCACAGCTTCTCTTCCGGAATCGAAAAGAGTGATTCATGCTTCGACGCTGACGACTGCTCTGCCGCTACTCCATACGCACTCGTTCCCCGATACCACGAAAACTGAACCTGAGGTAGTTCTTAATTCGAGTTTCGTTTTAGCAAATTCGGAGGCTAAATTCCCTTCTCTTTTGACTGATAACTATAGTGCATTACTGAAAGATAAATTTGGATGGGTTGATTGGTATTTTGTGGGTAAATTTGTGAAGAAGAATTTCTTTGTTTGATGAAATTTCTACCTTTGGTTTTGAATATGGAAGTACAATTGCATTAGGTAGAGCTTTTGCTTGTTCATCAGGTGTTGGTCAGAAGCCTATGTTCGGAGCATTTGGGTTCAATCTTGCTCAAACAAGTCCTTTTGAAAGTACAACTTAAGCATCACAGCCAGCATTTGGGGGCAGTATAATTGGTTCCTCCACGCCAATTGGTGCCATGTGCTACTGCAATGGCATTTGGGGTAAGGGTGGAGGCTCCAAATTCAACAAAATGAAATTGAAGATGGCGGTAGCTCGAATAAAGTTGTTGTGGAACAAGAGGCGGGCGGTGGTGAAGCAAATGAGGCCTAACATTGCCTTTCTCCTTCAATCTGGTCAAGATGACGCTGCTCGAATCCGAGTTGAACATTTGATTAGAGAACATAACATTTTGGTTGTCAATGAGTTCATTGAGTGAATTAGTAGAATCTAGACCTTCTATCATCACAAAGCGAAGGGAGTGTCCGCCTTATCTCAAAGAAGGAATTGCTAGTTTAATCTTGGCCTCTCCCAGGTGTTCTGAGATTTCTGAACTGATCGCACTAAGGGATATTTTTGAAAAAAAGTACAGTAAAGATTTTGTATATGCGGATGTTGATGTACGTCCCAGCTGTTGTGTGAATCGCATGTTGCTTGACAAGCATTGCTCAACTTTGAGGGTGGAGCAAGGTTCATTGACCTGGGAGAGTGGCAGTGAATAAGACTAACAAGCCGATCTCTGAAGACCCAGATATTCAGGGGAAGAAAAGTATGGTTTTCGCTGGACCGATTGTTTTGAATGGGAATTGCCTATGCTTTGTTGCAGAGACAGGAATGTCGACTGAAATTGGGAAGGTGCAAATGCAAATCCATGTTGCCTCACAGAGCGAAGAAGATACCCCACTTAAGGAGAAGTTTAACGAGTTCAGAGAGATACTTAAGATGATCACTGGAGTAATTTGCGTATTAGTGTGGTTCATCCATATCAAATATTTCCTTACTTGGGATGATAAAACAGGGACCATGACTAAAAATCAGATGGTAGTGGCAAAACTTATAGCTTTGCGTCCTAGGCCTATTATACTACCGAAGTTTAGGATGGATGGAACTACATACAATTGAATCCACTTGATGGTGAAATTCATGACTGGCCAACTGGTCGAATGGATGCTAATCTTCAAATGATCGCATAGGTAGCTGCTGTCTGCAATAATGCTAGCATTACACAGGCAGAACAGAAGTATGTTGCCTATGGAATGCTTACTGAGGCAGCTCCAAAGTTTTTAGTTGAGAAGATGGCCCATTCCCGAAGAATCCAAGGGTGCGGAATCATCAAATGAAAGGGATTTGCTTGGTTGTTGCCAGAAGTGGAATGAATTTGAACGCCGAAGTGCAACCCTTGAGTTTGATCCTGATAAGAAATCCATGGGTGTAATTGTCAACTCTGTTTCAGGGAAGAAGTCATTGCTAGTGAAGGGTGCTGTAGAGAATTTGATTGAGAAAAGCACCAAGGTTCAATTGCTTGATGGCACTGTTGTACCACTGGACAATACCTCAAGGAACTATATCGTGCAAGCTCTTCATGAGATGTCAACTAGTGCTTTGAAACCACTGAATGATGCACCTGTTTTGAAACTTGCTGATATTGGGATTGCAACGGGCATATCTGGAATTGAGAACCATGTCCATCATAAGGGAATGTGCTGCTGCTTTCAAACAAGTTCCCACATCCATTTTTTAAAGTCTTGTGGACAAGGCTAATTTTTAAGGAGGAAGTATTGTTATGAACCTAAAATAGGTCTCAATTGTGATTGTCTTAATCGGTGATTAAGAGAGTTAATTGAAAGTTTTATGCTTTAGTTTATTAACAAGGAGTCTGTATAAAAGAAGCAAAAAAACTAATAAAAAATGCTTGAAAACTTTGAGTTTTAACGATAAAGACCAAATAAAGGGCAAAGTGAATAATATCATGATTGATTTTTTAGTGTAAAAATGTGATTTTTCGTTAAAATGAACAGTATTAGGAGCTTTTCGTTAAAATTCCCTGAAGCCCAGGTCCCAGAAAACAGATGAGATCAGTTTTTACAAAGAAATCAAATACAAAAAAAATATTAAAAAAAAAATCTTACGTATCTGGTATTGTCTAGGAAAATTTCTGGAGCATAGTTATTGCCTCTTAGTTATGCAAGCGTCATTAAACATAAAAAAAATAAAATAAAAAATAAGTACACAAGCACTCCTCCTCTTCCTCTTCACTTATAAAGTGATCCAACCAGCAAATGGCCAGAACACAACTTCAATTCCACGGGATGGATATTGCCAGCCACAGTTTTACTTGGGAGCAATGTAGTCAAGATAACTGCGCGTCTGCGGGTACCTCTGCTGCAGCTGTTCAAAGGACATGTTGAGCAGCATCTCCGGCGGAATCTCCTCAACAAGGACTTGTCTGCGGAACTCCTTGATTTCATCCAGGATCAGGAAGTGTATTATAGCTTCATACTTATCATAATTCGACTCATCGCGAAAACCCCAGTTATCAAAGAGCACAGATTCCACTTGAGCAGCAACTTTACGAGGGTCAAATGCATTGACAGAATCCCTAAAGCTTTCACCAACTTCCTTCGATACCCTGGACAAAGCACCGGCAATCATTCTCCTTACACTAAGCCGTTCGGTTTTTTCATCTGTTGTCACAGTTTAACAACTAGTATAAGTACTCCCTTGCTATTAGCAGAGTATGTGTGATTGTCTGACTAACACTTCGTTTGGACGACGGAAATAAATTTGAAATTTGGATAAAAGTCAGAATTTATATTATTTAGATTCATAAACATAAAAATTTAGAATTTCCAAATGAAAAATAAACTTAGAATTTGGGACCTCCAATTCTCTACCACAAATTCTATGATTGAGAGTTCAAAAAATTACAAATTCCGTATTCAGTTTTATTATTTTTTTATATTAACCAAACAAAAATATCCACAAATTTTAGAAAATGAAATTCCATCGTCCAACACCATAATATATTCAACTGCAAACAACGTGGCACTTACTCTTAGTGATTAAAAATGTTTTTCTTCTGTAATATTAGCATGTAAATTATGAACAAAATAGCATGAAAACCAAATAAATGTAAAAAAAAAAAAAAATGAGAGAGAGGGAGAGAGAGAGGGTCGAATCAATCACCATAGAGGGCATCGGCAAGCGATGGCTGCGGTCCAACTGGTAAAGAGGCATCCTGCCACCAAGGAACATCCGCCCCGGGCAATATCGGCGGCAGCCCCGTTTCCCTCCAATTCTGAAAATTAGGGTTTTCAGTTATGCACACAGAGACAGGTGCGTCAGGGCCTGCCTCGAGGTAGCAGCCTTCAGGTGCATACAGAGGTTCGTCTGACTCTGGCTTTGAGAGTGAGGTCTTAAAGCGGAAGCGTGACCCTGACGCCGTGGCGGAGGCTGAGATTGCAGATCGAGATCGCGAGCGATTGGGACTTCTAGAATCAGGGATTTGATAATCGATTGTTGGACGCTGGGATGGGGGGTCTGGGTTCCTTTTATTTATAGTGGGATCGCCCCGATTCCGGTTAGGGCTGGGATTGGCCAAAACACAGTACAAGTACGTGTTAGAAGTTGTTAGGATTTCCTAGCCGTTAGGGTTAGGTCTCCTAGTTTGTAGGGTTGTTTTCAGTAGTTAATAATCCCTATTCTTTAGGGACAAGTTATTGAGTTTGATTCTGATTTAATCGTGTACCACGTTGTTAGGATTCTAAAACGTGGGCTGCATATTTTCAGCGTTCAGTTTTCTTTGTAAGGCTATTTAATGCCTTTGTTGCTCTTTGAAATTTTGTACATGAAGGAGGGGGAATCAGTGAATGAGTACTTCGCACAAACTCTCACCATAGCCAACAAGATGAGGATTCATGGGGAAAAGATGGAAGATGTGGTGGTCATCGAAAAGATCCATTGAAGAGTCTAATGATCTCGACATCTTGTCCATCGATGAACTGCAAAGCAGCTTGTTGGTACACAAGCAAAGAATGGGGAGACACATGGTGGATGAGCAAGCTCTAAAGGTGACTCATGATGTCCAACAAGGCAGGAGAGATGGACACAACAGTTTCAGAGGGAGAGGACGAGGGAGGGGTAGAAATGGACCTGACAAGTCTACCATTGAATGTTACAATTGTCATGAACTTGGGCATTTTCAGTGGGAATGCTCTAAGAATGGAAGGATTCAAAAGGTTTCTATGTAGAAACAAGTGAAGAAATGTTGTTGATGACTTATGTGGATATCGAGGAGGTTGACCGAGAGGAATTATGGTTCTTGGACTCATAATGCAACAATCACATGTGTGGCAAGAAGGAGATGTTCACAGACAAGGATGAAACCTTTAGTAATTCTATGAAGTGGGGAACAATTCAAGCTTGGTTGTGCTGGGGAAGGGAAATGTTCATATGGAAGTCAATGGAATCATGTAGGTCATCATTGGGATATTGAAGAAAGATACCGCGAAAGACATCTAGGACTCCTTGAAGCAGAAGTACTAGGGCACATCACGATTTAAACGTGCACAATTACAATCTATTCGCAAAGAGTTTGAAATTCTACACATGAAGGAGGGGGAATAAGTGAATGAGTACTTCGCACAAACTCTCACCATAGCCAACAAGATGAGAAGTCATGGGGAAAAGATGGAAGACATGGTGGTCATTGAAAAAATCCATTGAAGAGTCTAATGATCTCGACATCTTGTCCATCGATGAACTACAAGGTAGCTTGTTGGTACACGAGCAAAGAATGGGGAGACACACGGTGGATGAGCAAGCTCTAAAGGTGACTCATGATGTCAACAAGGCGGGAGAGGTGGACGCAGCAGTTTCAGAGGAAGAGGACGATGGAGGGGTATATATGGACCTAACAAGTCTACCCTTGAATGTTACAATTATCATGAACTGGGGCATTTTCAGTGGGAATTCCATAAGAATGGGAAGGATTCAAAAGGTTTCTATGCAAAAACAAGTAAAGAAATGTTGTTGATGGCTTATGTGGATATCGAGGAGGTTGACAGAGAGGAATTATGGTTCTTGGACTCGGGATGCAACAATCACATGTGTGGCAAGAAGGAGATGTTCACAAACTTGGATGAAAATTTCAGGAAATCTGTGAAGTTAGGGAACAATTCAAGCTTGGCTATGCTAGGGAAGGGAAATGTTCATATGGAAGTCAATGGAATCATGTAGGTCATCATTGGGGTATTCTATGTGTCGGATTTAAAGAATAATTTAATGAGCATTGGACAGTTGCAAGAGAATGGCCTTGCCATTTTTATAAAAAAGTGGCAAGTGCAAGATTTATCATCCAGAGAGATGATTGATTTGGGAGACCTCAATGGCGGCAAATCAAATGTTTATCTTATTGGCTCGCACACAATCATAAGAACAGAAGTGTTTCAACACTGTTGCAGACGATCAACCCCAATTGTGGCATTGCAAATATGGACTTTTGAGTTGGAGCGGTTTAAAAATCCTTTAACAAAACTAAAGAATATGGTGAAGGGCTTACAAAGTTCAAAGCTCACACGAAAGTTTGTGAAAAGTGTTTGGTGGGGAAGCAACAACGAGATCCATTTCCAAAGGATAGTACATGGAGGGCATCTTCTTCAACTTGTGCATACAGACGTATGTGGGCCCATTAATCTGATCTCTAACAGTAAGAAAAGGTATCTCATTACCTTTATCGATGATTATAGTAGAAAAGCATGGGTATATTTCTTGGTTGACAAGTTAGAAACCTTTAGTACTTTCAAAAGTTTCAAGGCTAGGGTTGAAAAAGAAACTGGTTCAAGCATAAGGAGTCTGCGTACAGATCGTGAGGGTGAATTCACTTCACTCGAGTTCACAGATTTTTGCAACATGCATGGAATTCAAAGGCAGTTGACTATTGCTTATACTCCCCAATAGAATGGTGTCGCGAAGAAGAAGAATCGAACTATTATGAACATGGTTTGAAGCAAGCTTACAAAGAAGAAAATTTCAAGAACTTTCTGGCTAGAAGCAATCAACTGGACCATTCATGTACTCAACTGAAGTCCAACTCTAGCAGTGAGAAACATGAAGCCAGAAGAAGCTTCGAGTGGCTCCAAACCATCAAGTGTCTAGCACACGTGCATGTTTATGACAGTAAGAGGATTAAACTTGATGACAAGAGTAAGAACTGCATCCTACTTTGAGTCAATGAGGAATCCAAGGCTTATCATTTATTCAATCCAGCTTCTAAGAAGATAGTGATAAGCCGAGATGTGATTTTTGAAGAAGATAAAGCTTGGGACTGGAATGACAATCACCGAGAAACAATCATGGCTGATCTTGAGTGGGAAATGAATGAAGAAGAAAGCCCAGGAAATGATAACAACGTAGAAGAATCCGAGACTAATGAAACAACAGTAGAGAGTGAGAAACCTGTTCATGATAACAATACACAAGACACTGCCATTGAAGAACGAGTTAGAAGACAACCAGTTTGGATGAGAGACTATGTAAGTGGAGAAGGTCTCTCTGAGGAGGAAGACATGGCTCACTTAGCCTTATTTGCCGAGCTTGATCCCATCACTTATGAGGAAGCGGTGAATAGTGAAAAATGGAAGAAGGCTATAGATTCAGAAATTGAGGCTATAGAAAGAAATAATATGTGGGAGTTGATAGAGATGCCATTAGGAGGAAAAGTGATTGGGGCGAAATGGATTTACAAAAAAAAGCTCAATGAGAATGGTAAAGTGGACAAATATAAAGCCCACTTGGTTGCAAAAAGGGTACAATCAGCAATATGGAGTAGATTATGCCGAAGTGTTTGCACCTCTGGCTCGCTTGGATACAGTCCATGTCATCTTATCACTTGCAGCTCAGAATGATTGGACAGTTTATCAGTTGGATGTTAAGTCGGTGTTCCTCCATGGTGAATTAAATGAAGAAGTGTTCGTTGCACAACTTCCTAGCTATGAACAAAAGGGGCAGGAACACAGGATATATAAGCTTAAAAAGGCTTTATATGGTTTTAAACAGGCTCTTCGAGCATGGTACAGCCGCATTGAGTCTTATTTCATGAATGAAGGTTTCGAGAAGTGCCCACATGAACACACATTGTTTGCCAAAAGAATGAATGGAGGTAAAATGTTAATTGTTTGCCTTTATGTTGATCTTATATTTACTGGGAATGATGAGTCTATGTTCGAAGAGTTCAAGCATTCTATGATGACTGAGTTTGATATGATTGACCTTGGGAGAATGAGCTATTTTCTTGGCTTAGAAGTGCTTCAAAGGTTGGAAGGTATCTATGTTAGTCTACGAAAATATGCTCAAGAAGTGTTGGAGAGGTTTAACATGGACCAATGTAATACAGTTCATAATCATATTGTTCCTGGTTTCAAAATGATGAAGGATGAAGGATGACTAAAAATTGATAGCACTCTGTAAAAACAAATTATGGGCAGTCTTATGTACCTCACTAAAACGCAACCGGATATGATGTATGTTATCAGTTTGATTAGCAGGTTTATGGAATGACCTACCGAGTTGCATCTTAAAGCAACAAAAATAGTGTTGAGGTACTTGAAGGGCACAGTGAGTTTTGGGTTATTCTATAAGAATAGGGGAGGAAAAGAACTTGTTGGGTACACTGACAGTGATTATGTTAGAGATCAGGATGATAGGAAGAGCACTTATGGATATGTTTTTATGTTGAGTTCAGGGGCAGTTTCATGGTCCTCGAAGAAACAACCCATCGTCACTTTATCTACCACTGAAGCCGAGTTTATAGTTGCAGCTTCGAGTGCATGTCAAGAAATATGGTTAAGAAGGATCATGCAGCAGCTCAATCATGAACCACGCAAGTTCACAATGATTTATTGTGATAATAGTTCTACCATTAAGCTCTCAAGGAATCCAGTGATGCATAGGGGTAGCAAACACATAGATGTTCGTTTCCATTTTCTTCGAGAGCTCACCAAAAATGAAGTTGTGGGATTAGTTCAATGTTCTACGCAGAAGCAAGTAGCAAATATCATGACCAAGCCTTTGAAGTTGGACGTGTTTTAGAAATTGCGAGAGTTAATGGGTGTTTGTTCACTAGTGGATATAAACTAACTGCTGATAGCATTTAGTTTAAGGGATGATGTTGAAGTTGTTAGGATTTCCTAACCGTTTGGGTTAGGTCTCCTAGTTTGTAGGGTTGTTTTTAGTAGTTGTTAATAATCCCTATTCTTTAGGGACAAGTTATTGAGTTTGATTCTAATTTAGTCGTGTACCACATTGTTAGGATTGTAAAACGTGGGCTGCATATTTTCAGCGTTCAGTTTTCTTTGTAAAGCTATTTAATGCCATTGTTACTCTTTGAATGAATAACAGATATTCTCCCAGCTATTGAGTACAAAAGCAAACATACATTTACGTGTTCTTCGCGAGTGTTCAACATAGGGTTCTAATAGTACGACCCACTTGTATATAAGGCACATCATGCCTAAGTTTATTTTTTTATTTTTGTTATACAAACGATATGATAATCTTTATTAAATTACAGGGAGAATAATTTAAACATGAAACCTAGGATGTGAGGGCAAATATTAAACAAATCGCTATAAAACCCCGTATGTGCCAAATTCATGTTACATATAGTATGAAAAACCAAGCAATGAAGTAGAAACAATTATTCCAAACCAACAAGAAGGATCCAACAGGTGGATATCACAAATCCCACAGTACTTCATTGTCAAACCGTAAGAAATAAGAGAATAGTCCCTTGGCATTAGTGAAAAGCTTGTAAATCACATCATCAATTAAACAAATAGGGAATGCTCATCAAACAATGCAGACACACAAGCTCATGTAAAGATATTATGACATGAAACATGCTAGGTGTATAAGGTTTACGTTCTAATACTACATACACATGAAGTTGGTGCAAAATGCTCACATATGAATGCTTGTTGTCTAGTGCAATCTAGAACAGGCTAACACCTACACTTGATCCAATGCGAACTTAACGATGCATGTGAAGATACACGTGAAGCCCGTCCTTGGGCAAGACAATACTATGCTATGGATATTGTGGGACCATGATTTTCTAGGGCCGAAGTAAGGCGGATTGGAATACAAGTACCTTAGACGTCTAGTCATGGACTCAACAGCTATGAACGGAGCAGTGGTGCCAACATCGTCCTATTCCGGAGCAGTGACCAAAGTTTGAACGACTATGCTCAGATTGACCATGCTTGATCCGCAAGATACGGGAACCTGATCCAACATGAAATCAGCCAGATTTCCTATATTATTTGGAGTTCCTACAATCTAGTAATTGGTGTACGCCGCAAGTAATCACATTCTTAAGAGGATGAAATATTTACTCCTAGATATCATTTGGGATTTTTCCAGTTTAATATAGGATTCTATCCTAAAAAGTTCTCTCTCCCAACCAATATAAATGCACCCTTCTAGGGTTCATCTCTAGTAAAACAATCATCACACTCTTACTTTCTTGCCCACTGCTTGAGTTTTATTATTGCTTACTAATTTGACTGTTGGAGAGCCCTTGACCAGCACACCTCCCCACAAGTCTTTGGCTTGCTCACAATTGTTTACTCTTTTACAAGTTATTCGGATTTGTGCATCTTCACCACCTGCAGCGGCGCATGATTTGATTCCAACAATAGGTGTTTTCATTTAGAGTGATCTCATATTCCTCTCGACCAAAGACTATACCCCTATGGCTGCGACTGTGCCACCACCTGGCATGATGCCGCCCTCGAGCACGAGCATATTTCTACAATGGATCGTATATGGGGGAGTATGTTGCAGATATATGTGTCAATAAAGAATCTTTGAAGAATTTCTCTAGCTATGGAACAAGTAAGGATGACAATTCAAAATGTTAAACCCGATAATTGTAGATAACCGCCCGAATGGAGCAGATGCGGGTATGAAAATTTTGTTATATTATGGATATGAGAAAGAAAAAAACCGTGAACTTTAATCGGTTATGGTTTTGGATATGGTTATAGGGATCCCTGATCCGTCTCCGAATCCGAATCGATAATATATAATATAATAGTATTATGCAATATATATATATATATTATTTGAGTGAAGCTATACCATTATTACCATATTCATTATTCACCGCATAATATATTTAGTATATAATATAATAGTATTTCGCTCAAAAAATATAACAGTATTCAATGAATCCTATACTATATTCCTTATGCATCAAACCTTATACGATATTCATTATTCACCAAACATAATACTTATGGGAGATATCAATAGATCACATCATCGATGTTTTATTCAATACTCTTATTTTTATACTCTACAAAATTCATTTATTGTTATGTTTTTTTATTATTAGACGTGGCTATTTAATGACGAAATCTACTAAATCTTGTGCGTCAATTTGATGAATATAATTTTTTGTTTTTGATGAAGATAGATATAACCGTTAACCCATAGAAAATCTGTTATCCAGTGAGTATAGTTATGGATAATCCCCCACGGTTATTTTGTGGTTATGGATATAATTAATTTTCGTAGTTATGAGGGTGAATATAACATTTCCGTCCTCAAACCGAACCGTTGCCATCCCTAAGAACGGGCGAGACTCGCTGACCTCGACATAAGAGTAAAAGCCCTTAAAGATGTCGTCTCCTGTTTTAAGGAGATAATGGCCCAGGCAACACCTGCTCAGATCCCAATGGGAACCTTTGATCTGAGCCCATCCGCACTGCCCCAACGGCCTACTCCGAAAACACAACGCAAAAAAGTCTTGAAAGAGCCGGGACCTTCGCCCAATCTAGTGCTCTGGAAAAGAATCAATTGAATATATAGAGAACATGAGTAACTGGGAAAGACTCAAAAGGAAATGAATGAAGCATGTTAGAAGCCTCGAATGGTGGTTTCGATCAATAAACAATTGCCCAACGATTCTAACATCCTGATGTTCAACTGAGGCTTAGAAAATGTTTACTCTCCATACAATGACGCTCTTGTCGTCAAGGTACATCTCTAACGCTATGGTTAGTCGATATTTGGTGGATTACGGATGAGTAGTCAATGTCCTCTTCAGAGACACAGCCGAGAAGATGGAAGTCATCGACAATATCAACAAGGAAAGAAAAAAAACCCCTCCACACTTTCAACGGGACCCCTGTCCGGTCTCTGGAACGGTGAAGCTAACGGTTCAGGCAGAGCGATATAACCATCTGGTGACCTTCCATGTTATGTACTGCCCGACTTCTCACAACGCCATTCTTACCACCAGCTGCTTCATGGTTGAAGAATGTGGCAATCAAGGAAGTCCGCCCCATGAAATGGATAAAATTTCCGAAGACCGTCTCTTTCCTTTTCATTACAAACAAAGCGAAGGTGCTACTTAGCCCTAACATGCAACACTCGACATTAATAATACTCCAAAATCTGAAAATGCTAACCACAGTTTCAATGGTAATGGGAATACGCCTGATGGCTAAAACATATAAAGATAACGACGCTTCCAGCACCACATACATGATAAAAAAACACCCCTCAACCGATAGGTTAAAGACATAGACATAGTACCAGTTACATCTCTAATATTTCATAAGGGGTCTTTTCCACATAATAGTGTCAACCAACGACGAGAGCATTGTTGAGCAAAAATTGCAAATGACAAATAATTCACTCGACACAATTTCACCACTCACTGCGTCTGTTAATTACAACCCTTCTTTTGGAAAAGGAATACCATTTGATTCTAATATGAAAAATATGAATTTTGGGGATTAGTATGTTTGTTTGATTTTGCGACTACACTTAGGTCGAGCCCTATATTGCCCACGTACTCTTTTAGAATCAAGTCACTCATAGTTCTTTTGATTTGGTTTGGGGATTTTTTAGTGAGTGAATGACTCACTAAAAAGGATTTGGTGTTCGGTTTATTTGAATGAATTTGGTTGAATGAACTAGAGATTCGATTTGCATTTTGTTTTTGGTTTTGTGCGACTGCATCTAGATTGAGTCTCTAGATTGCCTACATATCCTTGGTGGAATCAAACTAGCGTAGTTCTAGAATGATTTGGATTTTATTGAGGTAATGACCAACTAAAGAAATGTATTTGCATTTGGGAATTTGCAGTTGTGTCTAGAATATAGTACTAGACTGCCTCCGTACGTTTGGCGAGATCAAACCGGCGTAGTTCACACAATTTGATTGGTTTTTTACCATTTGGAATTTGAAATGGCTTTGCGCCATTTTGGATTTTCGAATCGGCTTTGCGCCATTTTGGAATTTGAATGATTTTGTATTTTTGAGATTTGGAACGTCTTCGTGCCATTGGAAATTTTTCGTGGTTTTATGCCATTTGAAAATACGGAATTGAATTTGGAATGATTTTATATCGTTTGGACTCTTTTGAGATGGCTTTGTGCCACTGAAAATTTTTCGTGGTTTTATACCATTCGAAAATTCCACATTGAATTTGAAACAATTTTATATCGTTTGGATTTTTTTGGGGACAACTTTGTGCCATTGACCATTTCGGGAATTTGACCCATCTTTTTAATAAAGGTGTGAAATAGAAACCAGAAATTTTCCGAAGTGACATCAGTGCAATCTAATAATCTACGGCCGAAGTTAAAATATTAGGAAAACTAATGAAAAGGGCTTGAAAACTTTGAGTTTTAATGATAAGGACAAAATAAAGGGTAAAGTGAATAGTACCAGGATTGACTTTTTAGTGTAAAAATGTAGTTTTTCGTTAAAGTGAACAGTACTAGGTGCTTTTCGTTAAAGTTCCCTAAAATATTACACATTCCTAACAAAATTAAGACTGCAACAAACCTCATATTTAGCCATGCTTTTAAATTTATTATAATTATAACCAAAAGTTGATATGAAGGTACTAAACGGGTTTGAATTTTGACCCTAATCGTGTTAGTGTCAATAATTGGATTGACCGTCTAATAAGCTAACAATCTTATCTGAGAAAATGATTGGACGGTACCAAGCTTATAAAACTCAATGCGCGTGTGTAAATATTTGCAGATTTGTAGAGTGAGATTGAACTGTTGTTGTGAATGGTTTGCCAGTCATGATAATCTTTATCTCTTTTTAGACATCAACAGAGTTAAGAACTTGAATAGTTTGTGTTATGTGGTAGGATGACTAGCTTTAATTAGGAAAAGAACTGTATAACTTATCGTTCATGCTACATTTCAGGACTAGCTAAATAAACAGCATGCAGAGATGACCTTTTCCATTCCTGCAATTCGAAAAGAGATGCTTCATTTCTTTTTCTTTTTCACTTCCCTTCGTTCCTCCAATTCCAGTAAGGACAGACACACACGGTCTCTCACCTCTTCCATGACTAAGTCAAGACCCGAGAGTGAGAATCTTAGATTCATTTGTTTGCCAAGGCACCTTCAATGCGTCTTGGAGAGTTGTATGGCATGTTTAGGGTTTAGACATCTTTAATATATTTTTGGATTTTGTCATAAATGGTCCTTGAGATTGACCAAACTCATCATTTTGATCCCTCACTTTCAAAATGTCCCTGAGATTGACCAAACTCATCATTTTGATTCCTCACTTTCAAAATCAATCAATGCCATTCCTGACATTCACTACCTCACATCAATTTGATCATTCCGTTAAAATTCTGTCAACTACTCTATTAGTTTGTATGTGGGACTCACAAATCCAATCAAATGGTGGCACATAAATTACACAAAATAAGGGTTTTTATCGCAAATGGTCCCTGAGTTTCAAAAATTGATACATTTGGTCCCTGACTTCCACTACTGCACATCAATTTATTCCCTCCATTAATGTGGTCCCACTAATCCAATTATGGCTCAACGTGGATTAACTATAAAAAACTATTTTTTTAAGAGTGAACCAAAAGAACAGTATTCCGCACTGACATTTTTCTCGCATCCCACAACCCCAATTGGAAAAAAAAATCAATCTAAATTCAATAAAATCAAATCCAAATTCAATTCAAATTTGTTAGGATTTAGGATTATAACCAACTAGAGAAAATGAAGAGTGAGTTCAGGAGGCCAAGTACTTTAGTGGTGTCATGGTGCCTTCATTTTCCTTTTGAGCATACCCTGATGGAGACGACAATGACTTTTTTTTTTCTTTTAGTTTTGGTTTTTACTTTCTTATTATACTTTTAGTTTTAAATCTTAAAAAAAAATCTTATAGTTAATCCACGTGGTGCCATATGATTGGATTAGTGGGACAAAAAATATTGACAAAACTTTAATGGAAGGATTAAATTGATGTGCGGTATTGAAAGTCAGGGACCAAATTTATCGATTTTTGAAACTCAGGGACCATAATGAGGAGTTAAATTAATGTCAGAGACCATTTGCGATAAAAATCCTTATTTTATGTAATCCACGTGTCACCATTTCATTGGATTTGTAGATCCCACATACAAACTAATAGAATAGTTGACGGAATCTTAACGGAATGACCAAACTGATGTGCGGTAGTGAATGTCAGGGACGACATTGATTGATTTTGAGAGTGCGGGACCAAAATGATGAGATTGATCAATCTCAATGACCATTTGTGATAAAAACCCTATATTTTTAAGGAAAACTTAGTATTCGGTCCCTACTTATTAATGTTCATTGACTAAGACCTTATTAGCTTTTAGATTTTAATCAAAGTCCCTAGCATTGATGAATTTACATGTTTTTTTTTTAATTTACATTTTTTTTGTTAAATGATAGATCTTATAGTTAATCCACGTGGTGCCATATGATTGGATTAGTGGGACAAAAAATATTGACAAAACTTTAATGGAATGATTAAATTGATGTGCGGTATTGAAAGTCAGGGACCAAATTTATCGATTTTTGAAACTCAGGGACCATAATGAGGAGTTAAATTAATGTCAGAGACCATTTGCGATAAAAATCCTTATTTTATGTAATTCACGTGTCACCATTTCATTGGATTTGTAGATCCCACATACAAACTAATAGAATAGTTGACGGAATCTTAACGGAATGACCAAACTGATGTGCGGTAGTGAATGTCAGGGACGACATTGATTGATTTTGAGAGTGCGGGACCAAAATGATGAGATTGATCAATCTCAATGACCATTTGTGATAAAAACCCTATATTTTTAAGGAAAACTTAGTATTCGGTCCCTACTTATTAATGTTCATTGACTAAGACCTTATTAGCTTTTAGATTTTAATCAAAGTCCCTAGCATTGATGAATTTACATGTTTTTTTTTTAATTTACATTTTTTTGTTAAATGATAGATCTTATAGTTAATCCACGTGGTGCCATATGATTGGATTAGTAGGACAAAAAATATTGACAAAACTTTAATGGAAGGATTAAATTGATGTGCGGTATTGAAAGTCAGGGACCAAATTTATCGATTTTTGAAACTCAGGGACCATAATGAGGAGTTAAATTAATGTCAGAGACCATTTGCGATAAAAATCCTTATTTTATGTAATCCACGTGTCACCATTTCATTGGATTTGTAGATCTCACATACAAACTAATAGAATAGTTGACGGAATCTTAACGGAATGACCAAACTGATGTGCGGTAGTGAATGTCAGGGACGACATTGATTGATTTTGAGATTGCGGGACCAAAATGATGAGATTGATCAATCTCAATGACCATTTGTGATAAAACCCCTATATTTTTAAGGAAAACTTAGTATTCGGTCCCTACTTATTAATGTTCATTGACTAAGACCTTATTAGCTTTTAGATTTTAATCAAAGTCCCTAGCATTGATGAATTTACATGTTTTTTTTTAATTTACATTTTTTTTGTTAAATGATAGATCTTGTTAGATTAGTCACCAACGGAGTTCGAACCCACGCCATCATGCAAAGGCTCAACTCCTTTCTATCACTGTGGTAAAGGGCCACTTGCGATGAATTTACATGTTAGTTACATAATTTTTAAAACGAAAATTAGTAATTGATTTAGGGTTTTAATACTCACACCCTTATTAAACTCCAAATTAATTTTCAATTCAAAATATTTAAAATAAGATAAAAACTAGAATAAGTTTGTACCCGTTAAATTATTTTAAAAAAAAATTGACTAACAAGCTGGTCTTCCTTACTACTTCTAGGAGCCTCGAAAACTGGTTAATACCGATGTTCTCCAAGTACACCATGTAGTCAGCGATAATGTTATTGATATAGATTTCCACAAGCGCTTCCTCATCCTTCTAGTCATAGTAGTCAAGGGCGAGGTCTCGGAAACGTTTGACAAAAGTCACCAGATCTTCCCCGTGCTTTTGATATGTATTGTTGAGCTAAGTTGTCGTAATCCTTTCCTCATACTGGAAGAACTTTTTACAAAACTTGCTTACCAGCTCTTCCCCAGGTTCATATGGAACCCGGTGCGAAGATGGTGTACCAAGTATAAGCAAGGTCAGTTAGGCTTTTCGATTGTTAAGAACCACTACAGTTTCCCCTCAAAATCTTTGCGAAAAAAACAAAAATTATAGGGTGCATCGAATGCACCAAGTGACAAGTCAATGTGATAAGTAACGTGAATGAACAGAATTTTGGTGTAGAAGGCACGCAGCACAAACGTGACGTGCCAAAACATATTTTAACACATTTTACGTAACGTTCACAACAATGACTCAATCACCAAATATGGAAATGCACCTATATTTCTTATATGCGTATATTTTTATTTTATTTTGAATAAAAGGGTAAATCCTTTGGCGAAGAAGAGTCGTAGATCGACTATCCAATGATTTTTTTTTTTGTTGAGTACATTGATATTTTTACATTAAGGAGAAAAAAAATTTGACAAAGCCACACAATGAGCAACCTAATTTGGTATCGAATTCGTCATCTACGAGATTCGAACTTAAGATCTCTCATTTTCAAGTGAAGAAGAATAATAGAAATGAAAAATATCTTCATTTTGATCTTCTCTTGGATTTTAGTTGAGTGATGTATTCTATGAATAATAAATATATATGAAGAATACTCTTTCAATCAAAGAAATATTTCAATTATTTTCGTGTTCATATTTTGAAAGTAAAAAAAGTAAAAGGAATACAAATGGTAGGAAATTTATTCCAACTGAATTCTTCATAAATTTTCTATTTCGATGAACTGACTTTACCAAAGTTAGATATGGACCATGAGGAAGAATGAAACTTTTTTTATATTTTATTTACCTCTTTACTATTGAGAAGAATACCATCAGACCGTAGTACTGAATGACATCCAATAATTTAAGAAGCAAGTAAAGCCAAAATTAGATCAACTATGACTTGCCGTAAGTTGCTTGGAGAGAGATGTAAAGGGAGGGAGGCCTATTTATTCTTTAAAAAAATGCTTTATTTCGACAGGCTCATATGGTGACAGATGATTCTATTAATTTAAAATTTATTTTCGGTGATGCAATGGATTAAAAAGAAACTTCCAACTTCTTTTGTTTTTTGGGTCAAATCTCCAACCAACAACAATAGCCTTTTTCCCACTAAGTGGGGTTGGCTATATGAATCCTAGAATGTTATTGCGTTCGGTTTTGTGTCACGTCTTTCGTTAGATCCAAGTACTCTTAAGTATTTTCTTAGAGTTTCTTCCAAAGTTTTCCTAGGTCTTATTCTATCCCTTCGGCCCTGAACCTTTGTCCCGTAATCTCATCTTCTAACCGAAGCGTCAGTAGGCCTTCGTTTCACATGTCCAAACCACTGTAACTGATTTTCTCTCATCTTTCCTTTAATTTCGACTACTTCTAATTTACCTTGGATATCCTTATTCATAATCTTATCCTTTCTCATGTGCCCACACATCCAACAAAGCATTATCATCTTCGCTACATCCATTTTATATACGTGTTAATGTTTCACTGCCCAACATTCTATGTCATAAAGCATTGTCGGCTTTATTGCCGTCCTATAAAAATTTTCCTTGAGCTTTAGTAGCATACGACGATCACATAACACACCAAATGCACTCTTCAATTTCATCCATCTAGCTTGTATTCTATGCTTGAGGTCATACTCATATATCATCTCCAACTGAATGAACTAAACATAGCCCTCCTAATAATTTATTAGTTTTAAGTTTATAATTTAAATTTAGGGTTTAGGCTATACTCATATTGACACACCCCAACCCGGAATGTCCACTAGAACTCTGAATCAAGTTGTGATGGCCGACACCTGGAAGGTGACGAAGTCAAAAAGTGTGATGGTGTGGAAAATTGTGAATAAATTTAAACCTAAGAGTGCCTAAATACCAGAGTGCACTGGGGAGCGGGAATGAACCCACTTCACACGTGATGTTAGAGTATAAGCAAGTATAGAAAAATGATATAAGAATCGTACCCTCGAAATAGATTCTGATACTAAGAATCGCCGCGAGTCTTTGGTGAGAATAAAACTCAGCTAATAATACCTGGAGGGTGAAGACAAGACAAGTGTGAGTGACCATATAAGTAAATTACTAATAGAAAACATATAACACATGTAATCCCTTGTTACAACACATGTATAATTTCCAAGGAAATCATAATGTACCACAACACAGCATCTCAACAATAATATCAAATAATCATGCGATTAATATCTCATAATAGTACGCAAGTCGGAGTCACCTCTAGTGACCTATACGACATATTCATATCTCATTACATATCTCATCAATTATGGCTAGCATATAAGTCGGAGTCACCTTTAGTGACCTATACGACATATTCATATCTCATCAATCATGGCTAGCATATAAGTCGGAGTCACCTCTAGTGACCTATACGACATATTCATATCTCATCACATATCTCATCACTTATGGCTAGCATGTAATAGTCGAAGTCACCTCTAGTGACCTATACGACATATTGATATCTCATCACATATCTCATCAGTTATGACTAGCATGTAATAGTCGGAGTCACCTCTAGTGGCCTATACGACATATTGATATCTCATCATATATCTCATTGGTTATGGCTAGCATATATCTCATCACATATCGCATCAGTTATGGCTACCATGTAATAGTCAGAGTCGCCTCTAGTGACCTATACGACATATTGATATCTCATCACATATCTCATCAGTTATGGCTAGCATATAATAGTCGGAGTCACCTCTAGTGACCTATACGACATATAGATATCTCATCACATATCTCATCAGTTATGGCTAGCATGTAATAGTCGAAGTCACCTCTAGTGACCTATACGACATATTGATATCTCATCACATATCTCATCGGTTATGGCTAACATATATGTCATCACATATCCCATCAGTTATGGCTAACATGTAATAGTCGGAGTCACCTCTAGTGACCTATACGACATATTGATATCTCATCTCATATCTCATCGGTTATGGCTAGCATATAATAGTCTTATCAGTTATGGCTAGCATATAATAGTCGGAGTCACCTTTAGTGACCTATACGATATATTGATATCTCATCACATATCCCATCAGTTATGGCTAGCATGTAATAGTCGGAGTCACCTCTAGGTCATCGGTTATGGCTAGCATATAATAGTCGGAGTCACCTCTAGTGACCTATACGACATATTGATATCTCATCACATATCTCATTGGTTATGGCTAGCATGTAATAGTCGGAGTCACCTCTAGTGACCTATACGACATATTGATATCTCATCACATATCTCATTAGTTATGGCTAGCATATAATAGTCGGAGTCACCTTTAGTGACCTATACGACATATTGGTATCTCATCAATCTTGGCTAACACCGTATACTTACTTGAATTTACGTAAACGTACCTGAACTTACCTGAATGTCCTACATTCACCTTTGCACTTCAGAGCACTCACAGTAACACAATTTTATATATATATATATAATGCATCATATACCAATTCATATACGAATTATAAACTTATATGCATGGCATTCAAGGCATAATCTCGTTTAAACATATTTTTGGAAAAATATCAAGTATATAAATATATACTGAAAACCAAAAGCTCACACACATTGCTCTATTCCTTAAACAAGGATATGGTCTCGATTATTTAATCTCATTTCTTATATGGCTGCATCTAACGTACGTACCCTAAACATGGATCAAACCATTCGTAGTTCACATTAATCATTTATAGTAATACGCATATGGATAGATCACGATGAAATCTAACTCAACCATCTCATAGTATTTTATAACTTACAAATATATATATATATATATATATATATATATATGTCATGGCATAAGTTTCTTAGTTTTATTTAAAAGCATCTATAGAATTATCAATCATGAAACATAAGATGAGCAAGGAAAGATCCACTCACCTGGAGTACGTGCTACAACCTCCTAGCATGAACATCGAGGCGTCATAAACTATCGGCGCCTACGACCAATTATCAAACCATATCTCAGAATTCTCGTTGATATAATACATAACTTACATCGCATATAAGTCTATGCAATTCGGTCCAAAAGATCCACAAATCAGATCTCTGATCCGTAACTTCTAAGGATACACATTATACTTCTAAAATAACATACTAAAGTTTCAGAACGATCCAACGGTCGGATCTCCGCCAATTGCCAAAACCAAGTGGCGGTTAGTATTTTATTTTACGAACTTACAAATCCAATTCAAGGAGATCCATATGTCGGATTCCCAATCTGTAAGTTCCTATATTCCTCAAATATTATGAATAATAATATATCAAAGTTTGATGACGATCCAACGGTCGGATCATCGATTCATGTAATGGCCTATTAACGTATCTTAGAGAATTTTGGCTCTAACGATCAATCTATGTCATTCACTTCTCAAAACTGAATTCAAGACATCACATATAGTCTAAAAATAGCATTGGCGGCCCTCAGGCCAATCGCCGCCGCACCCGCCGCCGCTGGTGGCGGTCGACCGTCCTGGCTTACCGAAAAATTCAACTATTTTTAAAAAATCTCAAAAATTGCAGAATTGAAGATCTCAAAGAGAGGAACAACTTTCATACCTTTGGCTAAGGCCAATATGGCCTAGAAGGGCTCCAATTTCACCAAAACCGTACGAAACCCTTGATTTTGGGTGTTTTCAATCCGCTTCCAAAACAACTCCGTCGTCCCAACCATTGCTTGGGCTTTGTTCTAGGCCTCAAGATGAAACTATGGGTGGTGGCAATTGAAAGAAATTTCTTCAAAAATGGAAGAATTTCGAACACCCATCCACCGCACCACCGGTGCGTTTTTCTCAGTTTCTAACTCTAAACTTTCCAAATTTTGGGATGTAATAGGTAGAGGAAAGGCTAAGTAGTTGATTGGTAGAGGTGGAAGGTTGTAAAACGCCGAAAAATTGGACGGAAATTCGTTGAAATTGGGTGTGGACACCGCCGGGTTGAAACAGGTCACAGGTTTTCCCAACCTGTTTCTCCTATTTTCCTCCGCTTCTCACCCTCTCTCATTTCCTCCTTTCCCTATTCCGATTGGTCAGTCTCACTCTCTCTCTTCTCCCAATTCGGCCCTTCTCTCTCGGAGCTCTTCCTCGTCTCTAGTTGGGCAGTTCTGCCCAATCTCTTCTTCTTCCTTTCTTTCTTCCACCAACCACGCACACACACACGTAACCTCCTTTCTTCTCATCCCAGCCATCCATTTATTTCTTCATTAAATCTGGGCCGTCCACTTTCATAAAAGAAATTCCAGATTTTACTAAAATAATAATTCCTAAAATGCCTAAACTTCAAACGTTAATAACTTATTCGATATAGCTCCAAATCACGAACCGTCCGTGCCCACGCGTCCGTAGCGACGAGTAATACGAGGATATTCCAAGAAAACCAATCTTAGGTGGCACGACATAGCAATTAACCTCGAACAAAGCATGTACCTCAAAGGGCATTTTCGTAAATTCACGCTTCTATAATTTATAAAATAATAAAATTTGGGACAGGTTGTCACACATATATCATCTCCAACCGAAGGAATAAACATAGCCCTTCTAATAATTTATTAGTTTTAAGTTTATAATTTAAATTTATTGGTTAATTTAGTTAAACTACTGTTGGGTAATCTAGTCATTGAATTTGAATTAATTATTGATACTGAGGAGCTAGATCTCAAAAAAAAAAAAAGACTAAGAGGGGATTTACATTTAACCAGCCTGATGCTTCTTGGCCAAATAATAGCATGATTGGCTCTATAGAATTATAGCCAGCTATTGATTGGAGATGAATTTTTGGGCAAACCAATTTAATATTTGGCTTTTGAACCTTTAGTCGTTTCCATCGGAGATGGCCTTAGAACTTTATTTATACCCATTTTTCTCTCTAAAGCCATGTGCCCTTCTCTCTTCCAAAAACCTGAATTCTGCAAGCTAGCCTCCTGGCCGTCGGCCCTTGGTTCTGGCTTAGGGTTGACGGCTAGCCTGCCTTCCACCCTTTCAAGACTCCTAACCCTCATCCATGTTGGCATCCTTCCTTTCCTACCATCTTCCCCTGTGATAGCTTCCTGTTTTTCCTTCCAACCCCTATTTCCTCTATTTCTTTGCTTCCCTATTTCCCCTTTTGTTTTTTGGCTTCTGCATGCCCTTTTGTTTGGGCCTTTAATTTCTAGCTTCCTGGAGTTTTGTCTCAACATCCCGGCGCTTGTTTTGGATTTGGGTTATGTCCCTTTTTACCCTTGATGTTTTTCCTCGTCATCAATTCTCTACTGCTGACTTCTGCTACTCAGCTTATCACGTCTCTTTGTTTATGTGCTTTTAGCACTATTTGGTAGGATTATGGGAGCATTTTTTTGCGTGGGTGGCTCGCTCACTTCCATTTTCTGTTCATCCAGTATGTTTGTGGGTTCTTTTTCTTTATGGTGGTGACGGATAGGCGATGGCAGTTTGTGGGTTCTTTTTCTTTATGGTGGTGACGGATAGGCGATGGCAGCGCAGCTGGCATGGTGGAGTCTGCATTCTTCTAGATTTAAGGTTTTTGTTTTTTTAGGCTTTTCAATTGTATTTACTTTTGAACTGTGGTTGTATTTGGATTGCATTTGGCTTGCTATTTCTTGTATTAGTTTTTTAATTAGTGAAAGCTATATGTTTGACCCAAAAAAAAGAAGTTGGAAGTTTCTTGTTAATCCATTGCGTCACCGAAAATAAATTTTAAATTAATAGGATCATCTGTCACCATATGAGCTTGTCGAAAAAAAGCATTTTTTAAAAGAATAAATAGGCCTCCCTCCCTTTACATCTCTTTCCAAGCAACTTACGATAAGTCATAGTTGATCTAATTTTGGCTGTACTTGCTTCTTAAATCATCATTGGATGTCATTCAGTACTACGGTCTGATGGTATTCTTCTCAACAGTAAAGTTTTAAGGCCATCTCCAATAGAAACAACTAAAGGGTCAAAAGCCAAATATTGAATTGGTTTGCCCAAAAATTCATTTCCAATCAATAGCTGGACTATAATTCTATAGCCAATCATGCTATTATTTGGCCAAGAAGCATCAAGCTAGTTAAATGTAAACCCCCATGTCATTTTTTTGAGATCTAGCTCCTCAGTAGCAATAATTAATTCAAATTCAAATTCAATGGCTAGATTACCCAACAGTAGTTTAACTAAATTAACCAATAAATTTAAATTATAAACTTAAAACCAATAAATTATTAGGAGGGATATGTTTAATTCCTTCAATTGGAGATGATATATGAGTATAGCCTAAACCCTAAATTTAAATTATAAACTTAAAACTAATAAATTATTAGGAGGGCTATGTTTAGTTCCTTCATTTGGAGATGATATATGAGTATGACCTCAACCATAGAATACAAGATGGATGGATAAAATGGAAGAGCGCATCTGACGTGTTGTGTGATCGTAGTATGCCATTAAAGTTCAAAAGAAAATTTTATAGGACGGCTATAAAGCCGACAAATGTTGGGCAGTGAAGCATTAACACGTACATAAAATGGATGTAGCAGAGATGAGAATGCTTCGTTGGATGTATGGGCACACGAGAAAGGATACGATTAGGAATGAGGATATCCAAAGTAAAGTAGAAGTAACCGAAATTAAAGGGAAAATAAGAGAAAATCAATTAAGATGGTTTGGACATATGAAACGAAGGTCTGCTGACACTTCGGATAGAAGATGCGATTACGGAATAGAAGTTCATGGTCGAAGAGATAGAGGAAAACCTAAGAAAACTTTGGAAGAAACTCTTAAGAAAAAACTTAAGAGTACTTGGATCTAACGGAAGACGTGACACAAAACCGAGCGCAATAACATTCTAGGATTCATATAACCAACCCCACTTAGTAAGAAAAGGCTATTGTTGTGGGTTGGAGACAGCCTAACTAACAAAGAAATTCACCCGTTGCAGTTATGTCCCAAGTCAAAATAATAATAATAGAACAAGGCCAATATATAATAAAATTTGACTTGTACCGATAAAAAAATTTCCCCAAGTGGTGAATTTTCCATGGTTAAGATCGACCTTTTCAAACCCCTGCGTTCATGGTTCAAATTCGAATCTCCCTATCATGTAGAGTCTATTTCCGGTAGTATAAATTAGTGTAGAATATCGTTTGTAATATGAAAAAATGAAAAGTAATCCAATCCTTGCTTCATATTTTAAGTTCAAACAACATTCAGTGCCAGCCGTTCCAAACACCAGAACTAGAATTATATTCCACAGAATAATGAAAAGATAATCCTACAGAACAAGTTAAAAAGATTCCAAAACTCCAACTCAACCAAACAGGTCATTGCTCAGGAACAAGTTAAAACAGGCTGCAAAATCACATCCTAAACTCTTCAAACACAAGGTTGCCCAGTCAAATATGCATCTAAACCATCGAACACGTCTACGGCGGCATACGGTCCTATTCCATACGTAATGTAATCCCAAACACTTCAAGTTTTACAAATCTAACATGCATTGTGTTACCTGTACTTACAAATCTAATCTGAATTATGAAGTCTGTGTTTATAATTCGCTACCGAAAATAACAGCCTACTGAAGTTTCCGAAATGAAAATCATCGTTTCACTGCTCTGTTGCAACAATTATAACTCAATTAGAACAGCAAGAATGTATCGATAACGTTAGACATCAATACGAAAATCCAGTTCTTCGTACAATCACGAGAAACTATTGTCATGAAAACAAATCAGAGAAACAAAGTTGCGAGTTTACGAATGAAATTTCATGGTCAGTCAGGACAAAGGCATCCAATCCTCTCTCCCTCCAACTGCGTCTGTAATTCCAGCCGAAAGGGTATAAATCTATCCATAGGACAGAAACACACTTTAAGAGTTAGTCAGCACAGTTAAGCATTGTTTGCATCAGACAACTGCAACTTCCGTATTAGGGTCATAACCGTGAGAACCAGAAAAACGCACAATGTTAAGACTCAGTTAGGTTAGTTACCTCAGCAAAGAAAGAGGTGAGCAAGTGATTGGTGAAGCTCTAATGGAGACTCACCGCTGCATAAAAACCGACAACTAAGGTTGGAATTCATAGACACCGAAACATCGACTAGAAATAAATTTAAGGGCAAGTTTATTCATTTCATGAATTATTCTCATTCTGAATACAATGATCATAAACAATGTTTTAGCCTCCGAACAGTTAAGACTCGGGTTTTCGGTTCATCTCAAACCTGAAAGATTCTTCATCTTCCTCTTCCTCAATATACATCCATCATCAACAGCTTCTAGAACAGCAGGAACATTCATTCCTGATAGGAGCCATAACAGAGTAAAACAATTAAGCACAATCTCAAGATCAAGGTCGATGACATAGGTGTTTGACCTCGAGGAAGTTGTCCATCAATTCTTTAAATTTCCTCAAAGGGTTAATCCATTAAGTCGAAATCTTTCTCAGTTGCATAATTTGACAGTGCACGCCACGGCCTGTGCCCAGTATTTGAGCCTTTCTTTCACATCCTCGGGATGGTCACCTGGACAAGCAAAATTTTACCAAGAGGTCAGAAGTTTGAAGCTTTATAGCGTATTGACGTTGCACCAATTGAACTAATCGGGGGCAAATTCAAAAGAATTTTTGTTTTTTTGTTTGTTACAAGCTACAACAATGGTGGGGTGGAGGACCGAGGAGGGATAGGTCAGCCATAATAAGCTATCGATAGGTCAGCCAGATCACTCACCAGGACTAGAGATCTTCCAATTGGCAATTTGAGTCGAAACCGAATCCACCGCGGCCGGAGAGTTCTCCGGCGACTTCTGGTGCTCGTCCATGAACTTCTGGCTCATAGAGTAACAAAGCTCGAGAGCCGGCAAGGTGTTACAGAGCTCGGGAATCTCTTCGTAGCTGAACCCAAATCCCAGATCCAAACACCCTTTAAGCTCGTCGAGATCCTCGTCCGTCAAGCTCTTGGTCCTCGACAGATCATCGTCGTCCGCCGCCTCTACATACCCTTCAAGCAAAACCTGCTTCTTCTTCTTCTTCTTGCTCTTCAACCTGTTCAACTTCGGCCATTCTTCCTCGTCGGTTTCCTGGGTGAATCCGGAAGATGAAGACGATGTTCGAATCAATTGATTGGTTTGCTCATCTGGGATTTCATTGATTGAAGAAACCCATGATTCTGTTTCGCAAACGAAGGCCTCCATTTCTCTCTCTTTCTCTCTCAAACTTTCTCGAGCTTTCTCTCTCTAGGACTTTTCTTTTCTCGTGAGTGTTTGAGAGAGGCGCAGAGAGACGTCTTTTTAAAGCTGTACTCAGACGGAAACAACCAATTATTTGCCTTCGTCTTTTTTTTTTGTTTTTGTTTTTTTTGAAATTTCCATATCGGGATGCATGTCACGTGTAGACATGATATATACATACATACATACATACATGACATGTCATCATCAATGTCTTTTTTTTTTCTTTTTTTTTTTTTGAAATTTCCATATCTGGATGCATGTCACGTGTACACATGATACATACATACATACATACATATATACATGACATGTCATCATCAATGTCTGTGGTTGTGTGACCTGGACGGGACAGCTGTAGCGAGAGGTTAAGAGGGGTTGATGACGACAAAAATGAGAAGTGGACACGTGGTGGACGGTTGGACACGAAAAGTAGGATAGGACAATAGGAGAGAGGGTGGGGCCCAAAGGGAACTGTGGGGTTGTATGGGTCCATCATGTTGTTGGGTGGAGATTTGTTTGCATGTGAATGATAGAGAAGCATGTGGAAGAGAAAGACTTGTATACAACGGATACATTCTAATGTTATTCATACTATATTTTTATACTACATTTTCATATCATTTTAGATACAGCCATATTATTTGAATTAATCAGATTTTTAAATTTAGTTTATTATTTAATAAACTAATAATTAAGAAAAACGAATTAATTAAATAATTATTGTAGTATACGATGAGTCTTTTTCCTTCATTTCTTTGGGTTTTGCAAATTTTTCAAATGATGTGCCTGTCCACATCAGATGCCACTTAAGTTGGTATAGAAATGTAGTATAAAATCATGATATGAATAGCATTACTCTTTCAATTATGTTTTTTTGAACTCGACTTTGATTTCTTTTTTACTCTTAAAACTCAAAAGTAAATATTCTATTCTTTAAAAGTCAATATTCGTTCCACTTTAATTTGATTCTGTATATTTCATAAAAAAATTGTTATGCTTAGGTTTATAGCAATATTTTTTGAAACTCGATTTTAATCTCTTTTCATCTCGAAACTTAAAAGTCGTAGACTTTATTTATTAGTTGGAACTCAATATTTGCTTCACATTCTCTTGTTATGTTATTTCCGACTTCGATGATGCCACGCCTTCATCTCCTCATGATCCTCTGTCTCTCCTCATCTCCCTTTTCCCATAAACGAAATCCAGATCCTCATATGTCATGGCCCGTTTGACACCTCTACGATGTGTCCAGGAATTATTATGAAAAAATAATAAAAAAACCCATGGATTGTTTATGCTATTTTTCCAATTAAGAACATAAGAAATAAAGAAATCAATGGAACTAACGATGAGGTGGATGGAGATGAAGGAATAAGGGATGATTGTATGCACAATAATTAGAGAGGAGGAGGAGTAGAAGAGTTATTTAACGGAATACACATAAACAAGCTAAAGTGAAGTGGGTATTAACTTTCAAGAGTAAAGCGGCAATTTTTAAGTTTCAAAGGACAAAGTGTGATCAAAATCGAGTCCGGATTTTCACCGTATCCTTTTTGTGAGGATTCTAAGAATCCATAAATCATGTCCATTCATCGTACATAGTGCGGTCAGAAATCATTTTAAATATTTTTATTTAAAAATAAACATAAACAGTACTTGACAAAAACTGACCACACGCTGTACAATGAACGGACACGATTCACGGATTTCTAAGATCCTAACCAAAAGGATCCGGAGAGGATCCTGATGGATCAAAATCGAGTTGTAGAAAGGAAAACTTGAAAGAAAGAAAAAATTATTCGAAAAATGTATTTTTAATCCACATCAGCATATTTGTTGGTTTTAGATGAAAATAAAATAAACAAGTTATTGTAGAGCGAATTTTGAGTTTCAAAAAGTAAAGTAACTACTTTTGAATTTTAGTAGGTAAAGTGAGGTTAAAATCGAGTTCCATAAATGGTAACTAAAAATGAGCCGACATTTCTTTTCTATGGACATTTTTTGTTAATAATATAATTATATGTATTAAATTTTTTGTACATATTTTCTATTAATACAGAACGCTATTGCGATGGTTTACCTGTGTTATAAAAATTTCTCACACGTGGGAGATGTGTTATTTCTTTTTGTAAGGAAAAGTTAGGAAAAGGGCGGTTTGGTAAATTTGGTGGGGCAAGTGTTTATAATAGCCCCAAGGGAGAAGCTCTGACCACGTCCACACACCCCCTTGAAATCGTGTTTGGATAATGATAGGTATGGACAAAAAAACCTTCATTTGTGGATGAGATGGTCGTGGTCTTTACTATTTAGTGTTTATCTACTTCTTGCGGTATTATCCCATCCATTCCTTTTTGTTTTCTTTTTTAACATCACTCTCATAATAGTTGATTATCTCTCTATAAAGGCGGATCGGTCTCTCATATATAATTGGAATTTAGCTACACTATTTGAAATTCGATTTTGATCTCATTTTACCTTCTGAAACTCAAATATTCGCTTCACATTGCCTTGTTTCTGTTCTCAAATATTCGCTTCACATTGCCTTGTTTCTGTTATTTCCGACGATGCCACGCCTTCATCTCTTCATGATCCTCATGATCCTCCGTCTCTTCTCATCTCCCTATTCCCATAAACGAAATCCAATTCCTCATTTGTCATGGCCCGTTTAACACCTCTACTGTGTCTAGGAATTATTATGAGTAAATAAATAAATAAACCCATGGATTGTTTATGCTATTTTTCGAATTAAAAACATAAGAAATAACGAAATTAATGATAAGGTGGCTGGAGATGGAGGGAGAAGGGATAAATGTATGGACAATAATTCGATAGAGAGGGCGAGGGGTATGATAGTTATTTAACATAATACATATAAACAAGCCAAGGTAGAGTGAATATTGAATTTCAGTAAGTAAAGTGACGACTTTTGAGTTTTAGGGGCAAAGTGTGATCGGAATCGAGTTTTAGAGAGTAACTGAAAGAAAAAAAATTATTTTAAAAATGTATTTTTAATCCACATCAGCATATTTAATGGTTTTTAGACGAAAATAACATAAACAAGGAGATGCGAAGCGAATTTTGAGTTTCAACGCGTAAAGTAACGACTTTTAAGTTTTAAAGGGTAAAATAGGATCAAAACCGAGTTCTAAAAAAGATAGCTTAAAATAAGCCGACATTTATATTCACATTTTTTTGTTAATAATACAATTATATGTATTTAATTTCTTTCACATATTTTCTATTATTAATATAAAACACTACTATGATAGTCTACCTGTGTTATAAAAGTTTCTCTCATGTGGGAGACGTGTTGTTTTTATTTTGTGAGAAAATGTTAGAAAAGGGGCAGTTTGGTAAATTTGGTGGTGCATTCACATTTCACACACCCATTTGAATTCATGTTTGGATAATATTTTAGGTATGGACAAAAAAACCTTCATTGATGGATGGGATGGTCGTGATCTTTATTCTTTAGAGTTTATCTATTACATGCTCATTATCTTTAGAGTTTATCTACTTCTTGCGGTATTATCCATTCATCCATTATTTTTGTTTTCATTTTTAACATCACTCTCACAATAGCTGATTATCTCTCTATTTAGAGGCGGGTCGGTCTCTCATATATGATTGGAATTTACGTCTATTACAGAAATAGTCTGTAAATGTAGTACAAATACAATCATTTATCTTTGATTTTAACGTTGATTGTCCAATTAACAATCCATATTTGAGTTCAATTCTCGAAATTAGGGTTCAAATTCTTTCACATTGAATCTCATCCATTTGACATGTGTCCAATTCACGCTTTTTGTTTGATTTATTGTCTAATCAACCGTAACTTTTTATGTGACATAACAGAATTCACTTACAAACAGACTAATCATGTCACATAGAACACACCAAGGACATTTCAGAGGCAACCTAGAGGCAAGCCAAACAGAGCTTACGCCTTGAGCCTCACTTCAGTTTGCTTTCCATGCTATTAATGGTGATTAACATCGCAAATGGTGTGAATCGATTGATGTCAAAACGTGGGGAGCAATATCAAAAGAAAAAAAAACTGAAATGTCAACTCACTTTGAAACTAATTTAAAACTTCAATGGTGTAAAATATAACCCTTAAGCATAAAGTATATCATTAAAAAATAAAACGTTACTATCAAATATCAAGAATTTACATGTAAAAAATCCTTATAATATGGTCGGAGATGGGAACAAGTTTTGGGCCTTCTTAATTTTTCTCCTAGTTCTTAATAATATGAACAATTCACACTTAGAGAAAAGTTAAGTCGAATTTATCAAAGTGAGATGCTTTATAGCCTTACTGTTTAATATTAATTTTCGTACTAGTATCATAAATTATTGTATAAAAACATGAGATAACAAAGAATACCGCTTTAAGAGAATTTCTTTATCATTTCTCAATTGATGTGAAAACCCCAATGGACAAATGCTAAGAAAACTCTTTTAAAAATAAGACTCTTTATAGACTATTTGTTCCTTCATGATTTTTTACACAATATACTATGTTGATGCACAAAACCGGAGAGGTCTTGGAACAACGTAAATCCGACCGTGAATCTGCAAGAAAGTAAAGAACACAAGATGTATCGTGGTTCATCCCAATGTTTGGGCTACGTCCACACTGATATTGTTATTCTTTGTTTGTGAGAGGATGAGCTTTGTAATGTGAGAGTGAGGCCTTCCTAATTGTGAGGGTGAGGAGTTCCTTTTATAGAATAAGGGCTCCTCACTTATTACATATTTGCCCCTTCCTTTATTACATAATTACATTTGAGTCTCCCGAGTATTTATACGAGATCTAAATACAGAGGCCCTAAGTATGGTACAAACAATAGTCCCCCAAATCTTCGGTCAAGAGAGTCTTTTGGTTGGAGACTTGAAATTTAGTCCATGTGTGGGCCGAAGTAACTAGATGTCGTCTAGAACTGATACTCGATATGAGGCGGTGCCCAGTCTGAAATGATGTTCAGCTAGAAGTAGCACATGTTGCGAGGCTGCTCTGCTTATGGCTTATGTTGCCTTGGTTGGATCGGCTTGTGGTGTTGAAGGTGAGTGAATCCCTTTTATAGAATAAGGGCTCGCTCATCAATACATAAGTGATGGGCTAAGAGTTGATGCTCGCGGCGAGGCGGTTGCTCAGCAGGCGGCAATGCTTTCTAATGATGGTGAGGGAGTCCATTTTATAGAATAAGAGCTCGCTCATCAATACATAAGTGATGGGTTAAGAGTGATGTTCGCGGCGAGGCGGTTGCTCAACTGGCGGCGATGCTCTCTAATGAAAGTGAGGAAGTCCCTTTTATAAAATAAGGGTTCACTCCTCAGTACATAAATAATGGGTGCTCTCTAATGAAAGTGAGAGAGTCCCTTTTATAGAATAAAGGTTCGCTCATCAGTACATAAATAATGGGCTAGAGTCCCCCAAGTATTTTTCATGAGGCGCAGTTGCGCAAGCCTAATATATGGTACATAGTGTAGTCCCCCAAGTCTTCAGTCAATAGAGGCTGTTGGCTGGAGACTTCAAATTTAATCCATGTATGGGCCGAAGTGGTGATTGTCTGCATTGAAGCTTGATATGAGGCTTTGAAACTGGAGCTTTTGTAAATGAAGCTTTTGAAGCTGGAGCTATGTGAATGAAGCTTTCGAAGCTGATTGACATAAGTGATGCTCATGAATGTTGACATGAATAATGGTCATGATGTTTATGTATGATTGACATAAGTGATGCTCATGGATGTTGACATGAGTGATGCTCATGAATGTTGACATGAATAATGGTCATGTATGTTTATGTATGATTGACATGAGTGATGCTCATGTATAATTTTGGAGTACTGGACGTACTTTTGATCACCTGGTTGGTGATAATAGTAGCAGGCTGCTGAATAATTTTTGGAGTACTGGGCGTACTTTTGATCACCTGGTTGGTGATAATAGCGGTAGACTGCCGAATAATTTTGGAGTATTGGGCGTAAGTCTGATCATCTGGTTGGTGATAATAGCGGCAGGCTGCCGAATAATTTTGGAGTACTCGACGTACTTTTGATCACCTGGTTGGTGATAATAGCGACAGGCCGCCGAATAATTTTTGGAGTACTTGGCGTACTTTTGATCATCTGGTTGGTGATAATAGCGGCAGGCTGCCGAATAATTTTAGAGTGCTGAACGTACTTTTGATCATCTGGTTGGTGATAATAGCGGCAGGCTGCCGAATAATTTTTGGAGTCATAGAGTTTGGCTTTTTTGGGCATATAGGCCTTGGCCCTCCCCATAACATTCCAGCCCATTATTTTGGGCTTGCGGTTTTTTTTTTAATTTTTTTTATGACCATTTGGGGTTATACAGATATCTGCGAAAGATAAGAAAAATAAATTACTTCATTCAAAACAAAGGTTTCGACACAAAAGCTTCGATAGTTGTAGAACCTTGGTGCGTACTGGGTTGTTGCAGATCTTTTTCCATGTGCGTATTACGCCTACTGAACTTTTTACCTTTTCCTTTCTCTTTATTTTTCTTTCTTTTGGCATATGACAGACAATGGAATAATGCTATTTCATTTTTCTTTTTTTTTTTTGGCTTTTGCTTTTGCTTTTGTTTTTTGCTTTGCTTTTGCTTTCTTCTTTTCTCTTTTCCCTGCGCATCTCCAAAAACCAAACCAAGGATGCTTTGTGAGCCTGAGGAACATCAGAAGCAGATTTGCTTTTGCTTTTGCTTTTTCTTTTCACTTTCCTCACTTTCTGTCTCTGAGCTGTCATGCATGTGCACCCTGTACTAAAGTAGGTATTGGAAAAGAACACCGGCATCCATGGGGAACGCCAGACCGAGACGCTGTTATCGTCGAGCTATCATCCATGGTTTCTTTAACTTCAAGATGGAATGCAGAGCTCGAAGACCTTTGGCTGCTGGAAGGCAGAGAGCTCGCAGCGAGGGAGCTTGTCTCCTGCTCTTGCATTTCTATCTCGGTGATAGACCAGCTGATGACCAAAGAGCACACTAGCATATGACTCCGAGTCTCAGGAAAACTTTATAGGATTCCCCATGTCAGATACAATCTTGAATCGATTTGCGGCAGTGTTGTTGTTACTGGATATCTCACCAAACCCACTAGCCCATGAACAATCTCCAAAACGACGGCGGACTGGGCGAGAAGAAAATGGCATTCGACGGCATTGTAAACATGTTGATGGGCGGATTCACTGAGAGTCTTGAGAGCAAGATGCAGTACCTGAAACCACCCGAGGAAGACAGTCCAGTTGTAGAGGGAGAGGTATAGGCGCCTGAGAGCGGATAATAGTCCTGCCATTGATGGTGGGTTTACAGCGGGTGGATTGGAGGAGGGAGGTGGCTGGATCCGTTTCTGAAATGGGTTGGGTGAATTGGGTTCTAGGTCTGCTCCATTTCATGTGCTCTGCTCCTGCTGTTGAGCTATCACTCCGAGATGGAGAGGAGGAAGAGGAGAAGGAGCGGGAACGGGAGGATGAGCCGACTGCACCATCCTCGTCCGTCTACGGCAACTCCAACCCGAGAAAGGTGAAGACAATGCCGTCACAACCCACGGAAGAACAGACCCTGCGATGACAACGGGTTTCGTGTTTCGAAATTGCTCGATCAACGGCACGGAAGAGTAAATGAAGTTGTACCAGAGCAAGCTGGAGGTGCACAATAACTACTTGGGGAGGCCGTGGAAGGAGTATTCGAGGACGGTTTTTATAAATTGTGGTATGGAAGCTCTTATTACACCATAAGGGTGGATGCCTTGGAGTGGGGATTTTGCTCTCATCACCCTTTTTTATGGGGAGTTTGGGAATTCCGGACCGGGTTCTGATTTGTCCTAGAGATGGAACTGGACTAGCAAAATGCTGTCTCCCCCGCCAAAACCGCCACCAACGGCAGGATCCACCATTTTTCTTTTGAAATAAGAAACAGGGTATTTTGCAAGTCTGGAAAAATGGTGTTCAGTGAAAAATCGCAGAGATTTATAATGGAAACAGAGAAAATGATGTACCGAGAGGCAGAGATTTCTTTTTAATTTGGGGTTTTCTTACAGATTCACGGTGGATGTGAAAAAATGAAAGAGAACCGACACAACTTTTCGTATCGTTTCCCACAGACAGCGTCAAATGTTGATGCACAAAACCGGAGGGGTCTTGAAACAACGTAAATCCAACCGTGAATCTACAAGAAAGTAAAGAATACAAGATGTATCGTGGTTCACCCCAATGTTTGGGTTACGTCCACATTGATATTGTATTTCTCTATTTGTGAGAGGATGAGAGCTTTGTAATGTGAGAGTGAGGCCCTCCTAATTGTGAGGGTGAGAAGTCCTTTTTATAGAATAAGAGCTCTTCACTTATTACATATTTGCCCCTTCATTTATTACATAATTACATTTGAGTCCCTCGAATATTTATATGAGATCTAAATACGGAAGCTCTAAATATGGTACAAACATACTATAATACCAACACGAGAATTGACATTAAACAATGAACTAACAAGGATTCTATAAAACATTCTACTTTGAAAGGATATTCCTGTCATTTCACAACTCCAATAACATAAGATGTAAAATCCACTAATGTGATCCACGCCAGAATAGAAAAATGAGAAAAATGAGAAAATGGAGATGGTAGGTCTTCGTTGTGCAGTGTGCACCAAACTTTTGTCACATAATATAACATTTCTTTTCGGCGGATAATTGTCATATCGCACAGCTAAGCGTAGCTCAACTAACACAAATATTATTTATTTGTTTTGTTGCTTTCCAAATTACACACTCATATATATAACGCTATCTCCAATGGCGGGAATCAAGATCCGTCTAAAAACTCTTCTGCTGTAATAATTGATACTTACGGTATTATAATTAAATGAATTAATAAATTAATTATATAAATTTAAAGTTAATAAATTAGTGGAGAGATATGTGTAGTCCATTCGATATATAAATATAATATAACATTATTTAAAAAATAATAATTTATTACAAGACTATAATTTTACACGAAATTATATTTAATTTTTTCAGTCAGAGATGACATAAATAAGTTCTCTCTTGTGCGCAGGCACTAAAAAGAAAGTTCAAATTAAAAATAAAAACATAATGCCCTCAACTGTACAGGTGGCGTACATAAATTGGACCAAATTGTTCACCAGCATAGCAATCATGCGGTGGCTACGCAGGCAAGTAGGGTGCTGTGGGCCCTCCTAATCCTACCTGTTTGTTCGTATTGATTCTGTTCACCGGAAATGCTGACTCGAGCATCCCGCGTAATTATTAATGATTGCGACAGGCAACGTGGGTTGTTCGCCTGTTCTTGTCTTTATTATATCACCCACCGAATGGTGCATGAACGCGTGGCATGTCGTGTAACACGCAATGCATGCATGATCATACGACGTGTACATACCTGCACGTTGTTATTCACCCATCTTTTGTTCGTGTTGAATTAATTTTTAACGTTTGTTAGCGTTGAATTAAGATTTAACAGTGAGTGAGTGACTATGTTTTTTTTGCTCCCGAATGGCGCATGATCACATGACATGTCGTTTAACACGGAATGTATGTATGACCATACAACGTATATGTATATACCTGTATGTTGTCATCATTTCTCTAAAATGTAAAGGTGAGTGACTATGATTTTCTCGAATCAAGAAATATATAGAAGATTAAGTTGTGTGTGTATATATCTATATATATCATGCATACATGATGCATCATGCATGTTATGTGGGTCATGACATATAATTTGGGTTGTGGGACCCACTGAGCCACCAAGCTAATAGTAGTGCATACAAGTCATAAGGTTCGGCTGGTGGCTTATAAGATGAGATTTAGATTTGGAATTTGTGATTGATTGATAATTAATTTAAATCTTATACATATTTTTTTTGTTGTAAGTTGGATATACGGGTGAGCAATCGAATATGCTCAAGCAACCATATAATATTGTTTCCTAAGATGATTTAACAATGATTACCATAACGTTAGGATTGATTTAGTGCCTCAGACTAGATTGAATATCTTGTAAAATTAAAGGTATATCATAGTAAGAAAATGAAAGTAGAGACGAAGTTCTTTACCAGAGTACTGGAGGTAGGTGCTAGTTGAGTTCGTCGATCTATTGCCAAATTATGCTTTAAGATCATGAGGTGGTTGGAGAAGTGATGTGCTTATATGTTGTGTCCAGATAAAAGGAATATGTTTTCCGGTACCACGATTTTGAGAGTTTTCATCTTTCACACGATCTTGCAACACTAGATGTACTGTATACTATGAACTATCGGCCTCTTTGCGGGAATATTTTTAAAGGACCACACGTGAAGAGAAGTTCCACATCAAGAAAAATAGACAAGCACGTAAATTTAGTACTTGGCTTACAAACACAATATTCAGGCACAAACAAAACTTGCTTAGATATCGTGTTAAAGTTTCTAAGAGATGGGCCAAATGGTTCAACACCGATATTGTGCAAACCATGTGTGCCCACAAGGAGTGAGTTTTATTCTAAAAGATCACGGGTAGGAATAAAAACTATTTGTATATAAGTAGTAATTTATTCTGTCAAATTTTCGATGTGGATTATCTAAAATTTGGGTAGGTTAATAAAAAAAATTCATCTCCAACTAAGGGAAATGTTATCCCCTTTATTGGTACCCATTCTAACATTTCTCTTCATTAAGACCACATGAAATGTTGATTACACAATTTTAGTGTTGAACTAATATTATCGATATGTCTGAAATATTGCCGAAATCTGTCAATTTTAATTGAAATTGAAGAATTTCTCCTATTTTCATATCTTTCTTTGATTTTTCATATATTTTTACGGATGTATTAACTGTATCAAACATAAAAGAACCAAAGAAAAAATCATCAGAGAATCCAGATTCTGAGATCTTGTATTAAATTTCCTTTTTTGTATGCAGCATATGAGGGAAGGGCCGGCTCACCAAATGAACAGTAAAAGCTAGAGCTGGTAGCATAAACAATATATGATGCATTGGCATCCCAAGATTTTAGCCAAGTGGGAGATGAATTAAAAATTAATAAAAACATAATGATTGATTGGCTGACAAACAATATCTAAATTAATTAGTGTATTATATATATATTATATAATAGTGTAAACTAAAAGATTTATAATTCAAATGGAGCAAAAGACAAGTTGACGATGGCTTGGAACATGGGATATAGATACCGGATCCCAAGGACCAATTAGTCCTAATTTATAAACCTTGTAGACGAGAGGGACGACCAAATGATGAAGGATATTTGGATGTAAAATGCCATTGACAATTCAAGCCAAAAGCTCGCTTACGTTATGCATACTACTTAGGCTGCTGAAAGTTTAGCCGTCACTTCTGTTAATATTTAATTATATTTGGACATATATTTAATTTGTATTTACAATTTTAATTATCTGAATATGTGTCATAATATTAATGGGTATTAGCATGAGTGGTTGTTGAACTTTCAGTAACCAAGTAGTACTCATATATTATAGCAAGAGTTTGAACTCCTTGTCTCCAAGGGGTGGGAAACAAAATAATTCTAAAGTTTGGGTCGAGAACTTTGGAATTTTCGGTTTGGGGGTGGGAATTTGTGATTGGCATCCATCCCGAACGAATAAGATTGCAAGTGGACCGAGTGACCCATCCACAGAAATTCGCGTTATTGCACCTCAATTTGCCTTGTTTTGATCAAGATTTCTCCTGAGCAAATGGTAAGGATCCTCATGATCAGGCCCATCGGACCGTTCAAATTTTATCCAACGGTTACAATTATTATAATTTTAGAGGGACCCCCTGTTTGTAACGTTGGATAAAATTTAAACGGCCCGATGGATCTGATCATGAAGATCCTCACCATTTGCTTAGGTGAGGATCCTGATCCTTGAATAAAAATCACTTCTAGTCACTTCTAGTCTTTTTTTGTTTTAATTTTATAACTAGAATGTTCCTAATTTTATTATTATTATTATTATTATTATTATTATTTTTTATAATTAGACTTGTCAAAAGAGAGAGCAGCCGGGAGAGAGATAATTGAATGTTAGAGCATCTCTAACGGCCTCATTTAACTGATTGTTTAGCAATTTTACATGTTGAGAACTACTGATAGTTTCAAATAGTTATTTTTTTATAAATAATAAAAAGTGAATAACTGGTGGCAAACCACAATTATCCATCCATTTTATGGCTGAGAAGACTCATAGAGACACCAGCAAAGGGTTTCGAACCCAAAACCTTCAATTTTTAGTTGGGAACTTTAACGAAAAAAACTCTTGTTAGTGTTTACTTTAACGAAAAACCATATTTTTACACAAAAAATCAATCCTTGTATTATTCACTTTACCCTTTATTTTGTCATTTTCGTTAAAACTCAAAGTTTTCAAGCCCTTTTCATTAGTTTTCTCTTTTTAGTTTGACAATCTGTCATTTACGACTGGACCACTAGCCCCGGTTAATTTTCAAACAGTAGTTCGATTAAAATTGAAATAGGTTGACTTTGAACTTCTTACTTCAGTTCCTCGAGAGTTTATGGTTGGTGGAAAAATGTTACATCAAATAATACAAACAATAAAATGATACTGGGTCCAAAATTGAAGAAATTTTTCAGTATATCGAAAACGCGTCCTGATGCATCAAATCTCATAAAGTGGATCATTTATTTATTTTTTAAATATCCAACAATTTGTATTATGACACTCAGTGTACCGGACAATATTCTCGAGATATTTAAAATCTCTCCACAACTAGGCACAACTCTACTTAAAGACTAGTCCAAACAACTTAAGACTTGACCAATGTAGGACTAGAAATACATTTCAACTCAAACTACTTAAAACTACAGCATTTATGACTGAACTTGCTAATAGTAAATCTTAGTTTGTTAGAACCAGAACTTGATAGGGATACAGTCCCTCATCAATCTCTGTTGGTTTTTGGAACCCCCAGAAGTTCCAGTTGTACCAACACTCCACAATTTTCGACCTCGGTTGTCAACGAAAACGGAAAGAAAGAAAAAAGACAGCAAGGTAGCGATCTTCATGCAAAATATTGAGAACACGAGAGGATGTAAACATATAGATTGAGCAAAGAAACATGACACAAAGTTGGTCTTGTACAACATTCTTGGCAGTTCTATCAAAATACGAAAAATGTTGGTACCTAAGACTCATCTCCTTGCTCAAGAAGGCTCTGAGTGTTGCAACCACTGCTGCCCCAAGCTCTCTCCTTCCATATCCTTTCCACTTCCTCAAATGTCAAGCCCTTTGTCTCCGGAAGGTACACGATCACAAAAATAAACGCAATGACGGCCACAACCGCAAGGATCAAGAAAGTTGCACCAGTTCCCACAGATTCAGCGACCGAAAGGAATGTTTGGGCCACAATCAAATTTGATACCCAATTAACAGTAGCTGACATGCCCCCACATATCCCTCTATATGCTTCGGGATATATCTCCGAGTTCACGGTCCATGGCACAGGTCCCATCCCCGGTGCAAAGAAAGCAATGTATAGGGCTAAACCTATAACTGCTATATACCCATAGATTACACTTGTAGAACCAGACGACTGAAAGAAAAAAGCACCCGAGAGGATGACAAGTGATACAATAACACCACTTAAGCTCGAGAGGGCCAGCTTCTTTCGGCCAAAATGGTCAATAAGATAAATCCCAAGAACTGTTCCGGCAGCGTTCATGGCGGCCACAATTAGAGACAGTAAAATAGCTAACTGGTTGGATTGGATGCCAGCCATCTGTACGATTGTTGGGCTGTAGTACATGACCGTGTTGATACCCGTGAATTGCTGAAATGCCTGAAAAAGCACAAATTTGTAACATATGAGATTATACACTTTATTGTCTTGATTTTGTTGCATGAATTCATGCGATGAAACAATGCCAAGGATTACAACACAAAAGTATGCATAACCAGCAGAAGCAGTTAATTTCAAATTTAGGGAAATTGAGTTTAAAACAATCCCAACTAGCTCATTTATGTCAAGATAAAATTTAACTTTAAGCAGACTATCTTGTAAAATTGGCACATTGAAAAGTCGACAGAAAGTGATACTATCTCCAACAGGGAGACAGTTAGAAATGCTGCAGCTGTCACACATCCCTACTAGAAATTCAACACCAAATAATCCAAAAAACCTAAGGATGCTACGTGGTTTGTCCACCATCATGAGCTTAATGGACACAAAAATTGGGAGATCAGAAGATAGAGGCAAATGAAATTAAATACTCTACTTACTGAACCCTGCCTCATTCCTTGCTCTCTTTAGGTGATGAGTTGCCACTTTACTCTAACCAGATTGAAACAAATTACTAGTATACGTACATCTTAAATGCAATGGAAATCTGCCAACTTAAACTAGCAACATATAGTGAAAAATTAGTGTTCCACGGAACCCTAGAAACAAGAAGGATATCCTAGTTTGATAACGTGAAAGTATTTCAACCAAACACTTAGTCCTACCTGAAGTCCAGCACCAGCCACAAACGCAAGTCTAATTTCTTTTGATCTGAAAACATTTAAGTAGCTAACACTCTTCTTCTTACGTTGCTCTTCCTCTGCTTGAGAAGAAAGGTAATCTATTTCGTCCTCTAGGCGCGCCACATCATATATTTTGGACATCACATCAACGGCTTTATCTTTATCATCCTGCAAATTAAGACCTAGATTTGTTATGATGAAGAAAGAAACACATGGAGAAAATAGAGCATAAAAATGCTTTTAGCTTTATAAATCCAAGTTCCATCCTGCTTCCGGACAGCTTCACAACAAGCTGGCCTCACACAGTTTTTTTCACAAATTTTCCTTTACCAGGCTTTTTTCACAAATTTATTGTCTGTAGTCAACTATTCACTAATTTTTGTCTGTGGAAACTCAATACCCTGTCAATTTAAGCTAGACTAGTGAAGACGTTGATCATATTCAAAAAAATTCATGGCTGAAAATCGTACGGAAAACTAATTCAAAACAGTAGCAAAAATCCTACTTTCTTCATCTTTCACGTTTTTTGATTTTAAATTTTTATACTTTTAAGTTCTTAGTGGGTGTTGTTGTTGGCACCCCACAATAATCATCGTGCACTCCTCGTAAGTGTATTTTTCTTTCTACGTATAGAAAGTTTGGAGTGCACAATGAGTTTTTTGGAGTGCCAATAATAGCACCTTCTTAATTATATTGACGAGTTAATGTAACAAGTTGAGCATGATCAACAATTCTCCAGCTTGAGAAGGATTGTTCAATCATGAAGCATGGTAATTAGGATGCTAAGAAAAGTTGATTTCCGAGTTTGTAATCGAATGGCATTTGGTGAAGATATAGTGTTCTATAGCGATTAATGTACTGTGAATAAGTATATATAGAAATAGGAATATCGTTAATGTCTCTACACTCTCCCTAATCTTTTAATGAATGGAATGATACTACCTTCAGAAAAAGCCATCTGGGAGACTCTGGCAGAAACAGCATAAGAGTGAACTGAATGACAGCTGGAACAGCTGATACTCCAAGCATCCATCGCCATGTCCCAGGGACCTGCATTTTGGCACAAACATGTTAAACAAAATATGAGAAGGTGTGACATATCATACCACAGAAGCTACACATACTAAACTAACCCATGCACCAATGCCAAAAATACTAGGGTAAACAAATGAACTATGATAAGAAAATTTTATAAGGCAGTGATCAAACTCCCCAAGCACATGGCATAAACTAAATTAATGTCATTCAGGTTATCAACTAAAAATAAACTTTAAAAATTTCAGGGTTGTTCATACTTATGTTACTTTTACTCGTTCAGATAATGAACAGTTTATACAAATACCACAGGAAGCGAAGAAAAGCCAAGTAAATAACTTTCGTTCATGCAGAGAGTAGAATTTAATAAATTCTTTTTAAACCTTCAACATTTCAACAAGGATAGATCATTTTCTTTCTTTAAAAATGGCTTATTTTTTGAAGTAAAAAGATGAAAATAACATTCCATCTTTTTCTTATTTCCAGACAAAGAAAATGAGTTGAACTACACTAGAGGGAAAAAAAAAACTGTTGCTACTAACTATAAGTGAAGAAAAATAAACTGCTCAGACATGCAGTTCCTTGATCAGATACGCTACACTAAGTACTAGCATGCTTTCAACAATGAGAGCACCATGCATTATCTAACTTAGGCAGGAAAGAACAGACGAGATTCCTTCAGTAAAGTTTCTCAGCCCCAAACGCTTATTTTGATGCTGCCCCTTCAAAACGGAAAAAGTGGAAACCCTTGATGCCAGCAACATCAGCAACATAACGGTAATAAGATTTACATAACACAATTTCTCCTGCAATAACTTGTGTATTAAAGGCAAGTACAATTAACCCAAAAGCTTGTTATATGAGGAGACAAAAAAAAGCAGTTTGAAACTCTACTACGGTTAAGGGTTTAAAGAAAAATTATACAGAAAATGAATGATGGAAGAGATTCATACCCTCAACATCTCATGATATAAAATCAGATACTCTTTCAAGTACATCTTCACTGTCCTGTCAGTCAGTCATTTTAATAGGGAAAAATCTCATTTCCATTTCAGATTCTAGAAATGCAGGAGCCTACTTTGACCAAGTGACTGAGACCAACATACATAATCACCACCCATTTCAAACAATATATTCCAATTCCTCTAAAGTCAACTTCTTTACTTGTTTAGTTATTATTTTCGTCTCTTTTTTATGGGAAAAAAAGTTCTTCAGTTGTCTATCCTCTTGCACAATTGGGCATGTTGACTAAAATTATGAAAATACCTTGAATAATAAATTTTATAATCTTCAAACATTGCCAGAAACATTCGCAACAACAATAACTGCAAGATAAAAAAAGTTGCTTTTCTAAATATGAGTGATGCAATCAGCCACATCCCAGGTACTTAAATAATGAAGTGATAAAATAAAATGAAACAAAATGGCTCACTGAACACAGCCAGTTGGTAACCACACCTCCCCACATGTTGTAACTAAAAACAAACACACTTCCCTGAAAAACTATTTGAAATAATACTGTGATAAAACATAAATGTTTAGCAAAAAATAAACAAGTGATTCAATAAGCAGAAAAGAATGATGAAAGCACATGAATAAGTAAGATTAGTCTAACCTCTGTAAAACCAAGATTTACGAGGTAGGAAAGAAATTGTCCTCCAGTTATCATAAGAACATTCGTGCTCACTAGTCCTCCCCTTATTTCTGATGGTGATGCTTCTGCAATATAAACAGGAGCAGTAACAGATGCCACACCAACACCGAGGCCAACCAGTAGTCGCCCCAGTATAAGAACATATGGATCTGGAGCAGCAGCCATGACAACAGCCCCAATAGCAAAGACAACATCAGCAAGAAGAGTAGCCTTCTTACGTCCATAAGAATCGTTAATCCAACCCCCAGCAGCAGCTCCAATAATAGCACCAACCAAGGCCATGCTTACAATTGTTTCCTGTCAACTTAAAGAATCAGAGAGTTGCAAAACAGAAAATGCTCACATAAGCACACTTTTCTTTTGTTTGCTTATGTAAGGAAATTAACATTAAAAATCAGGTGGCACGGGAGCCATTGCCTCTAAAAGAATTTCACCACAATCATGAATCATCCCAAAAATCCAGGTGGGAGACCCCACCATTAGAAATTTAGAATATGGACATCAAGCTACTTCTCAATCTCCATTCTGATCCCTGCTCAACCATATAGGAAAAAGAAAAGGTTCTTCCCTTTCCAAAACTCTTTTTGCTGATGACAAAAATCAAAATAATGCAATATCTCCACCCCAAGAGCTTTATCAGAACACTAAAGTTATTTGTACCTGAAGGAAACTACTGTCCTTGACAACCTCAAAATCGTCTTTGATATACAGAAGGGCCCCTGAAATCACACCTGAAACCAATATCCGCAAATATGGTGACAATTCAGAGGAAAAAGAAACCGGAAGCAAGACCTGTATAATTTAAAAGTAAGCAGGACAGCCTCTAAACCTTGTCTATATTAGGATCAAACTTCTTATGATTCTGAAAGAAGGCAACATTCTTGCGTGCAAGGGAAGGCGTGACATAAAATTTAAACCTTGATATTCCATATACAAATAATGGTTAATTATATTGTTCAGCCTCAAAATATGGGTGAGATTCCAATTTGGTCCTTGACTTGCAAAACGTTGAAACATAGCAAAATTTACACTCCATCAGGTCAACAGTTTCTACCTACATAGAAGTGTTGGTCTCAAATTTATGTAGATGTGAATGCCAAACTGTGTGCCACGTGGACAAGTTGAAGATAAAAATACATATGAGAAGTGAATACTCCTAAGCCAGTGGTTTGCCTTGCCCATTAAAAATTGTTGTATAAAGGGGTGTACAATGCTCCTCTCATAAAAACTGGCAAGGTGAACACTAACTGAGGGATGAGAATGAGAGGGGTGGTGTATACACCTGTTGTATGCAAGAACTTCGACTTAGACAAGGCATGCTAAATTTGAAAGAAAAGAAGAAATGCTACGCAACAGAAATTTATTTGAGCTCATCTCAATAATAAAATACTCCAAAACTTAGTGCTTTGGCATTGAAAATAAATCAACTGTCCCTTGACAAAATATTATTCAGCTTGATTCACATTTTACTGCTTGACTAATACTTGACAAATAAAAATCTCCTGATAGTGATAGCCAAAATGTTCAAAAGCTGCATTATTTCAGTTAATCATAATATATAACAACTGCCAGAGCACTACTAGTTTAATAACCAAGGCATGAGAAGCCGGAAGCCCACTGCTGCGTCTGGCTTTGCCACCAAATTCAGCTAATGTATTGGGACGAAAAGAAAACTCAACAAGATTTTTGTCCAATTTCCTCATAAACCGATAAACCGGTTAATTTGGGGAGAAATATGGACATAACTTTGCTTCCACATTCATATAAAAAACCAACAAGAAAAATTTTCAGCCCAAAATTTGCTCTTTATGGCCAACCCAAAATGTGAAAATTTAATTAGAAACCTTGTAATACATCTGCAATGCTTTTTTTATCTTGAAATAAAAAGCAACAGCAACATGAACCACAAATTATGCTCTTCCCCTGTGCCAATGCGATCAAATGATTCAAACCCAACCTTTTTCCTTTCTAACTTTTTCACTAATTACTGCAGCGGCGGAAAGCAATCATGCCTACCGATTCTCTTTCCCATAACAACTAACTATCAAACCTACTACCGCTATCACTCAAATACTTTTTCACTAATTACACGTACAGTGTATACATACATATACAGGTGTGTGTGTGTGTGTATGAGGAATAATTAAAGGTAAGAATTGGGTGAAAAATAGTACCGGTGTCGTAGCCAAAGAGGAGCCCGCCAATCCCAGCCACCACAGTCAGACCCAGAATGTATGGATTCTTGAAGTAAAACATTTTCCTCTCCGGATGCAAATCCAAATATCCAGAGCTCCCTGGCATCGACGAATCCAGCGTCATCTCCTTCCCCCTCTCTTTCTCTCTCTCTCTCCCTCACTGAGCTGCCACTGGCCAGATCAAACCGGAGCCAAACGACGACACCCACGAATTCGAATGAGAAAATTCAAGCAAAAAAGATCGAGAATTTCCTTCCACTGTTAGGAAACGATTCGAGAATTCGATTCTCCAGCGCTGTAATGCAAAAGCTCGTGGCTAGATTTTCCCGAGAAAAAAGAGGGAAAGATTTTCCCGAGAAAATTTAGGCGGTGTGCTGTCGATGCCAAGTAAGAAAGTTTAAAGACGGGATAACGCTGGCAATTTTGGAAACGGAAATTTCCGGCGGCGGACAAGCGTTCTATACTATCAGCCGGCTGTGCATCACGGACCAATAGGATAAGAGAGTTTATTGGAAAAGCTGGAGGCTTAAGCTTACGTGTACTAGTGGATGATACAGATTTAGAAATTGCTCATGTGATATAATCCCATTTATAATATAAAAACCAAATTGGAGAAAGATAATGCCATTTTTCTGGGTTTGGTGAATGGCATGGCCTCCCTTTTTTGTTTTCTAGGCCTTCATTTGGCAATTATTGAGGATGCTCTTATCCGAATATTGTAGATAGTGCTAGAGGTTAGTCATTCTTGGAGCACTCTCGAGGAGAGGTTTTTCGGTTTTTCGGAAACACGGTCTACCAAATGAAACAATTAGTAAAAATTTAGAAATTTAACTAATTATATTATTATATTTAGCATAATAGACCATATTCCCGACGTACATAAGAGCAATTCCACCGGGGACCAAATGTCCCAGCCTTCAGTCCAAAAACCAAGCCAGACCTCTGTCAATCAAGTCCACCCCAACAAACTGACTGGTACCCAGCCCGAGCTGGGCAAGAGCCCAGCCCAAAAGAGACTGAGATAGAAGCCGGGGAAGAAGCCTGGCGCGTGCACTTCACGCAGCCGTTTGGCGAGTGCCCGACAAGCTTTCAGACGCCGGGGCCCGCGTGCAGGCGTTGTCAGTCCCCCCCTCCCCGAGTTGCGACGTGGCTACCTCTCTGCCGTTGGATTTCCAACGGCTAGTTTTCTAGACCGTTGGATTTCCAACGGTAAAAAATTTTTAAATTTTACTTTTAAACTAGACCGTCGGATCAAAGATCAACGGTCCACGTTTTTTTCACAAAAAGTAAATTAAAAAAAAAAAAAAGGGCCCAACGGTCAGAAATATGACCGTTGGCCACGTGGCAACTCCCTAGCTCTTGGATTTGAATATTTTTCAAATCCAACGGTCCAGATTAATTAACTATATTAAAATTCATTAAAAATTATTAAAAAATACAGAAAAATTATTAAAAAAATACAGAAAATTTTAAAAAAATTACAGAAAATTTTGAAAAATGTTAATTTTTTTTCCTATAAATACCTAACCCTCATCTTCTACCTTTACACCACATTCCAATATTTTCTACACTTTCTATACTATCTACATTTCAATATTTTCTACACTTTAAGAGAAAAAAATGTCTTCGTGGAAGCTCATTGAAGATGTTACGTTGTGTGAATGTTGGGTTCACACTACTCATGATCCGATTACGGGTAATGAGATGGATAAGCGAGAGATGTGGAGTAAAATTACGAAAGCGTTTTGTGATGTACCTCGTTTTTCCCTTTTTCTATCGAGGTTTGCAACACGTCTTGGTTTGGCTATCTGACCCACGACTTCCATGACACGGCGGGAATGTGAGGCCTTCTGCCTTCTATGGTGATCATCCTCATCCTCTTCCATGAAGAAAACCTCATCTCCACCTCCACCTTCCTCGAGATTGGCCAATTCTGCCTGTTGTGCCAACAACCTTTGTTGTTGCTCTTGCAACTGCTTATACACCCTTCTTGAAGAAGACATTGTAATAAGAACTCAAGATTTGAAAATGATGAACAAGGATTCTGAGCTAAAAAGAAGGATTGAGCTTGGTGTGAGGATGGATGTAGGGATGTAGGGTTTATATGGACAAAAAAAGAAAGGATGAGGTTATGGACAATGCCACGTGGCACTACGTGATTTGTTGAAAATCTTATCGAAATCTTGGCTAAATTATTGTAAACCGGAAGTGACACGTGGCGTGTCAGGATTGGTCGAGAATATTATCGAAAATCTATCCACAAAATAGTACGTTCGGATAATGACACGTGGCATGACGTGATTGGTTGAAAATCTTATCGAAATCTTGGCTAAATTATTGTACCATGGAAGTGACACGTGGCGTGTCGGGATTGGTTGAAAATAATATCGGAAATCTATTCACAAAATAGTACGTTCAGATAATGACACGTGGCGTGACGAGATTGGTTAAAAATCCTATCCGAAATTAAAACTATTTTATTTTTTTATTCTTTATTTTAAATGGGTTAAAAATCTTATCTGAAATAAACTTAAAAAAAAAACACACCAAATAAATGCGCTGGGTGCCAGCGCATTTTTTTAGGGGTAGAGATGCCTTGGCCTATTACTGTTCACTCCAGTCTATTACTGTTCATTTGAGTGGATAAATGCGCTGGGTGCTGGCGCAAAGTCCACAGGGTGGATTTGCTCTAAAAGTTTACTCATTCTTGAGTGCACTATACTTGCTTTTGGTCCCTATTTTAGGCCTTGAATGTAGTGTCTCAAGGGTGGTTTGGGGATTTGAATAAATATTGTAAGCTGTCTAGCCCCCGGTGCTTGGCCTTTTGCTACTCATAACATAAGTGAAAAGGTATCGTGTTGCTTCCTAGCAGCAAAAAATTACCTTTTTATTTGCATTTTTTCACATTTTTTTCTTGTAAAAAATGCGTCTAAAGCAAGCACAGGCACAAGACAGCAAGCGCATCCTTGTCGGTGCTTCTATGCTTTACCATCAATCGGGGGAAGCAAAAGAATCCAGAAACTCCACTTTGAAACGAATATGTAATTTACCTTTAGTGCATTAGAGATTTTTTAGTGTCACGAAATAGTACATTAAATGTCATTAAACAAATAAACGGATATTAAAATATATAACTTTCTTTTACTTATAAAATTACACATAGTGTACTTTGGCACATTGAAAACTCACTTAAGAGTGCGGCCTCTCGTACATTTGCATGCCCTTGTCATTTACGAGCTTGAATTGATCCCTATAAGTGGGTATTATAATAGAAGGGCAATTTAGACATTTTCCAATAAAAATAATATTGATAAAGCAATTTCATATAAAATAGATCATTTTTTTAGCAAACAATATTATTTATACTAAGAGAGAGAGAGTTAAACCTCACAATAGACTAATAATAATGTAGTTCACGCTCGTCTTTTGCGAGAATTAAACTTAAGACGTTTTACTTACAAATAAAGAAGAATACTACTACACCGTAATACTAAATGACAAACAAATTATTTTAACAATAGTAAAAAAAAATATTTAAAATTAATTAATTACTACAAACTCAACGTCTACAAAATTCGAATTTAAAGCTCTTAGTTACAAGAAGAAGAAAAAATCGTACCGTAGACTTACAAAAAAATGGTATCATAAATCCTTCAATCACATTCATTCATTGTACATCATGGGATCAATTTTAATCAGGTACCATTTATATTCAATTTTAAATTAAAAAATTAATAATAAATTTTGATATCTATAACAAACGGATATGATATGAGGATTCATCACAACCCACTACCGCAGAATAATCAAAACTGCAAATTATTTAAATAATAAAATTATCTTAAAACCGAAAATAAAAGAGAAATTTGGAAAAATAAAAACCCCTTTTAGGTGAACCGAGTCGGAGACGGAGTCTACTGAGTAAAAAGCTTTCCCCGATCGATCAAGGGAAATGACGATAGCAGCAGGGATCGGCTACGCCTTGCTAGCGCTAGGCCCCTCCCTCTCCCTCTTCGTCTCTGTCATCTCCAAGAAACCCTTTCTGGTTCTTACCGTCCTTTCAAGGTCAGCTTGCACCTAATTCTCTCTCCCCCTTTTGTTGGTGTGTTTCCTTTTAGGGTAAATTTTCCTTCTTGGGTAGCTTTGGAACATTGAAACTTTCAATTTAAGCTTACGTTGTAGCTGTGCTAATAATCAAGCTCATATTTTTACGATGGAATTTGGAAAATGTGGCAGTGATTTGTTCAGTGTTTGCAGAATTCTTAAAATTAAGCAAATTGGAAGTCGAATTTGATTATTAGGAAAGGGATTAATTCACATTTTGTTTATGGTGTATGAATACAATGTAATTTGGGCTCATAATATTGCTTTTTAATCATGTGTGCAGTACATTGTTATGGCTTATAAGTCTCATCGTGTTGTCGGGATTGTGGAGGGCATTCCTACCTCTGAAATCATCGGCATGGTGGCCGTATGGCATTCTCATATTCACATCGGTTGTGTTTCAAGAAGGGCTTCGGGTTCTCTTCTGGAAGGTCTACAAGTAAGTTGGTTTCTTGGGGCTTTGTCCTTAATTGTTTTTGGGGCTCAACAAAGTTAAAGCCTGTTAAAGGTTCGCTAGCATTTCTTATAATTTATAAGTAATGGGAAGAAGTGAAAAAATTTCTCTCTTTTAATGTAAGCTAAGGCATAATAAAAAGTTGGGATAGTTTATTATGAAACATTTCATAATTATTTCGACTCGAGTAGAGGATAGTTCATGGAGTAGCAAATAGTTTTGGGGTATTCTTTGTGGAAGACTTTTGAAAAGGGTCTCACTCGTGAACTTAGTGTGGTTTTAGGATTAGGGTTAGGCAGTGTTCAAAGAACTCCCATTACTCTGTAACTTGTATTGGTAAATGTGTATTATCCAGCTGAGGACCTGAGGTTAAAGAATCTCTATGTAAGGCTTCCTTACAGAATGTTCTGACTTTGTTTTATCTCAGAATGTCATGAGCATGTTATCTTCTAGTTATACCTCAATGCTTTGCCCTGTTGTTTTTACTCATAATCGAAATGACACTCTTACTCTTTCAATGTCTAAGATGCTCTGCAATATTCTTGTGCCCTAGCTTTGTTGATCTTTCTGTTGACTTATTCAACTTCATAATATCACCGCATTCACTGAATGTCATTTTCTTGATTTTCCCACGCATCACTGCTTCTGAGTTTTCTAATACTAAAATTCTTGCTGGTTTCTGCATCAAGTAAATCAGTTTTCTCGATCATAGAAGTTTAGAAACTTTCTGCCATCTGTGGAAGCCCACAACAACCTTTATACTTGGATGTTATGTTTTCTATTTAAGAGTAGGTTCTCTCTGTGTAGAAGTTTTTGTGTAATTCTTTTGCCCCTCTACACTTTGTATATGTGACGCATATGATCTATAGTTTGGGTTGTTTATGGTTGATTAAGGTATATAACATCTCTTGTTTTGCATATTATGGTAGGAAGTTGGAAGATACATTGGATGCTTTTGCTGATAGAGTCTCTAAACCACGGCTATATTTAACTGATAAGATGCAAATCGCTCTGGGTAAGCTTTACGAGGTTCTCAGATTTGTTACATTTGTAGTCATCATATATCAAGAAGAGGGGAGAGGGGGGTGGTGGTGGTAGTTGGTGGGCTTCCACCTTTAAGAACTTTGTGATTGAGTTTATAGGGTGATGTGCTTTTGAGTTCTGTATATTTTGTTGTTGTTATCATTCTATTAGGTTTGTGTTCTTCCATGCAACTCTCCAATTATTTTCTGGTGGATACCAACTGTACAGTGGTAGTCCAAGTAGTCCAACAATAAAAGTTTTGAACCTTCTTGTATATCTGTTTGCCTTGTGATGCTGCTGCTGCTGCATAGTATCACGTTTACTGGTTCACATAATCCCTTCTAAGCCTCTGTAAAGGACAATTCAAACAATTTTAATCTTTTTTGTCATACTAGACTGATTCTATCAGTTTGATCATGCAGCTGGAGGTCTGGGTCATGGTGTGGCACATGCTGTGTTTTTCTGTCTCAGCCTATTAACACCAGCATTTGGTCCAGCAACCTTCTTCGTTGACAGGTGCTCGAAGATACCATTTTTTCTCCTCTCTGGTGAGTCAAACCTTAAAATAGGTGCTTGCGAGGAATTAGTTTTTTTCTTCAGTTATAGGAGTTAGATTTTTTGAGCATGTTTGTAGATATAGGTGATTGCGAGGTTGTGTAGTTTCTTGACCATCTTAGTTTCCACCTGTACATTCAGAACAAGCAAGGGAAACTGAAATCGAATTTCCTGAAACTTTTGCAACAGCATTTTGGTAGTTGGCTGGTGTTTAGAAAAGTTCATTCTTTCTGTCAGCTTTATCCGTCCGACAATTTGTGTCTTGTTTTTTTTCGCAGCACTCATCGCCCTTGCGTTTGTAACAATTCATACTTTCTCCATGGTCATTGCATTCAATGGATATGCAGAAGGGAACAAGGTGGACCAGATTTTTGTTCCTGTAGTTCATCTTGTAGCAGGCCTGGTGGTAATTGTCTCTCTAACCTCACCTATTCAGGAAAACAGACAGAGTCACACACAGACACACGTCAGTGCTTATGCACTTTGTCCAACTGTTTTCTTGACATTCCATTGATGTTTTAATGTGCTTTTAACTTGGTAGTTCTGAAGTTTCTATATATATATATATCTATATTCTGGTGGGTTTGAACAAAAACACATTCACGATAAATAAGAAACGGAAACTTGCCATTCTATGACATGACATAGTGGCACATACACATAATATATGATGGATTGGTAGATATACAATTAGCAACTAATTTGCATTATGTAAGGCTCAAGATATGCAAAAGGTGCATACATGAGGTGGCGTTCTATTAAATAAAAGTCCACAAGTTCCAGTAAAATGGTAAAGAAAGGAGAGCTTATCTATTTGTTTATTTCATAAATTTTATGGAAATTGAGCAATTGTTAGGGTATGCGAAGAAGGCATAATTTGAGTATCTAATTCCGTTAGGGTGTGGAAATTGACTCCTATAATGTTTATTTGTTTGTTTAGGCATTTCGGCTATCTCCATTTTTCTTCTTACAAGCTCTTTCCATTTAAGTACAGTGTTTAATGGTTCATCTACTATTTGAAGAATTGTTTGCATTGCTTTTACTTTTCTTTAGTTACTTGAGGATTTATTTATTTATTTATTTATTATCTTGTATTTTATGATTAGGACCTGTTATTGGCACTCCAAAAAAGTCACCTGACACTCCAAATTTGTAAACATACAAGGAAAAGTTGTTTTAGGGAAGAGTGCAGGATGACATTGTCGGATTGCCAATAACATTACATTTTATTATTGTGTTTATTGTTTTCCATAACTTAATGCTACACTAGACCTGCTTGACTTTTGCCTTCAACTTCTCAGACACTTGTTAATTTTGCATCTGGGGGTTGTATCATCGGTATTCCGCTCCTTTTCTTCATCGCAATCCTGACGTTATTGCATTGTGGGAAGATGGTGTGGAGGAGGTTGACAGAGAACCGACACAGACAGGGTAGCATGTAGAATCCAGAGACTCGTTTCTAAGTATTGATGTGCAGTTCCCTCACGCTGTATCTTCTCCTTTGGCCGTTCTCTTGCCCTGCGTCTGTTGCTCCAAAAGATCAAGATAGCATCAACGGACTTTGCCACCCGCAGAAATGTTTTGTTCACATCACGAGGCCACTTCATCTTCAGTAAAGAAGTAGACGTTTTAGTTCGGATATTCAGGGATGTTGTACTTGTGTCAAACAGCAATACAATCGACTTTATCTTTCAGAGGCAAACTCTATGTACCTTTTAGACTTCTTGGATGTTTTTACCTTTCACACAGACCCAATTGAAGCATTAAAAAAAATTAAGTTCTCTGTATAGTCCACCCTTCCCGCCTGTATTCATTAAAATTTTACATATAGATATTAACATTTTATGTATAGTTTTGTAAGGGGGATCGATCTTTGCACCTCTTTCTCGCCCAGCACACCTTTATTTATCTTTAATTGTTGGATCGAATAAACTAAGGAGAATCAAAAGTTCGACGTAAAAAGAGGTGGACACCAAGAGAAATGGAGTGTGAGGAAATTGTTTTTATTTTTTTTATTTTTTTTATTTTTTATTTTTTATTTTTTTAGAAGGCCATATTTCCAACCAGTTAATTGATCACATGGTATAACATAGAATGCATCTTTTACCATTTTAGATTTTGAAGTTACTTGACCAAATCTCTTTCCTAAATAATTTTGAACTGCAAAGTGGCCAAACAAACCGCTAGCAAAAAAGAGCAACCCTAAACCAACAAGGCTCTCAGTTTTGCGAGGGTTGCTTTGCAAGAAGGTTGTTTTCACAACTCGAACTCATGACCTTTTGGTCACAGAAGAGCAACCTTATCATCGCGCAAGGCGCCCCTACACCACGAGCAAGTACTATTATATTATTTAGATTTCAAAAAATATGATCTAACACAGAGATTACAGTGTCCTAATTTACACTATACAACAACAACAACAACAACAAAGCCTTTTCCCACTAAGTGGGGTCGGCTATATGAATCCTAGAACGCCATTGCGCTCGGTTTTGTGTCATGTCCTCCGTTAGATCCAAGTACTCTAAGTCTTTTCTTAGAGTCTCTTCCAAAGTTTTCCTAGGTCTTCCTCTACCCCTTCGGCCCTGAACCTCTGTCCCGTAGTCACATCTTCGAACCGGAGCGTCAGTCGGCCTTCTTTGCACATGTCCAAATCACCGGAGCCGATTTTCTCTCATCTTTCCTACAATTTTGGCTACTCCTACTTTACCTCAGATATCCTCATTCCCAATCTTATCCTTTCTCGTGTGCCCACACATCCCACGAAGCATCCTCATCTCCGCTACACCCATTTTGTGTACGTGTTGATGCTTCACCGCCCAACATTCTGTGCCAAAAACATCGCTGGCCTTATTGCCGTCCTATAAAATTTTCTCTTGAGCTTCAGTGGCCTACGACGGTCACACAACACGCCGGATGCACTCTTACACTTCATCCATCCAGCTCGTATTCTATGGTTGAGATCTCCATCTAATTCTCCGTTCTCTTGCAAGATAGATCCTAGGTAGCGAAAACGGTCGCTTTTTGTGATCTTCGCTAGATTGCTCCGGTCATTAGTGTGGATAAGTATATAAATGGATAGAGATAGGAAAGCAAACACAAGATGTACGTGGTTCACCCAGATTGGCTACGTCCACGGAATAGAAGAGTTCTCATTAATTGTGAAGGGTTTACACAAGTACATAGGTTCAAGCTCTCCTTTAGTGAGTACAAGTGAATGATTTAGTACAAATGACATTAGGAAATATTGTGGGAGAATGATCTCGTAATCACGAAACTTCTAAGTATCGGAGTGTGGTGTCATCTTGACTTGCCTTATCTGTCTCATAGGTAGATGTGGCATCTTCTCTGGAAGTACTCTTCCTCCATCCAGGGGTGGTATCTTTAACTGGTGGAGATGCACAAGGTAATGTATCAATTTCACTTGAAGCTTACTTGTAGTTTCAGGCTTGGTCAAGCGCGATACAAACCATGTAGTAAGAGTCCCCCAAGTCGCCGAGCTAGGGGGTCTGCTGAAAGAGGTGACAGACAAGGTAAGCAATCAGAGCTCCGACTGATTGTTCACCTTCTCCCCATCTTGCAGCAGCATGAAGGATAAAGAGAAGAAAAATGAGAAGAGATGATATGAGATACTTTTGCTTTTGAAGAAGTAACTTTCCACAGGCTTATTCTTGAACTGAGCTGGAGGGTTTTCTGGTTTCCTCCAGAGTATAAGGCCGACTGAAGAATTTGAGGGTCAAAACAAGTCCATCAAATCTAGAGTACGTTCCACCCTGCTGATATGGGATACTTTTTCTTTTGACAGAGTAATGGATGTATCGGCACGTGTGCTGTTACGCTTGTCTCCACATGCTTCCTTGTATCCTTCGCACTTGCCCTATCTGTTCCTCAAACAGATGCGGAATCTTCCCTGGAAACATAACATGTTGAAGATGAGTACTCGAGAGCAATGCCAGGTAAGTAATCAGGTAAGGGGTTCCAGGCAGTCAGTTCCTGGCTGGAAGCTTGATTCCAAGTGCTGACTGATTGCTCTCTTTCTCCTTGTCTTGCAGGTAAAAACAAGGCCAAAGGAAAAGACAGGGAAAAAGCATGATATGGGATACTCTTGCTTTTAACCCTGATGATATGAGATATTCTTGCTCTAGTATAGCTTGTTTGCAGAGGTATTATCGGGGGGAAAGAAAGCTGAATATTTCGAAAGGCTTCGTTGGGAGTGCCCTCTCAGATATGATGAAGGGTTGAGCATTTTTGCAGGTCTGCCTGTCCGTTGGGGATGGAGGTCGACATATATAGGAGTCTCTCTAACAACAAGTAGTAATGCTATTCCTTTACCCTGCTTGGTCATAGCACGGTAGTGGGAGCTGCCAGTTTCACATGTCTTAACTCTGTCAGAGCACTTTGAAAAAGTGGTCTGTGGTATCTGGCTCTCGAGATTCGGAAAACGATGCCTCTTCGATTTTTGAGAAAGCAATCATGCTGGGGGTCTGGCTCTCGAGATTCGGAGAGCAGTGTCTCTTCGATTTTTGAGGAAGTAATCATGTTGGGAGTCTGGCTCTTGAGATTCGGAGGGCGGTGCCTCTTCGATTTTGGAGCAAGCAATCCTGTTGGGAGTGTTGTCTCGAATGTGAGTAAAGGTTGGGCATGTTTGCTAGTCTACCTTGCCACGAAGCACAAAGGTTGACACACAGGGACTTTCCAATTATCCAGCAATGGTACTGTTCCTTTACCCTCTCTTCGCTTTTGAGAAAGTAGTCATGTTGGGAGTCTGGCTCTCGAGATTCGGAGGACGGTGCCTCTTCGATTTTGGAGCAAGCAATCTTATTGGGAGTGTTTTCTCGAATGTGAGTAAAGGTTGGGCATGTTTGCTAGTCTACCTTGCCACGAAGCACAGAGGTTGACACACAGGGACTTTCCAATTATCCAGCAGTGGTACTGTTCCTTTACCCTTATGGGTAATAATATGGTAGCTAGACCTTCAAAATTTATGTGTCTAAACTTTGTTAGTGCTGTTTCTTTGCTATTCTTTTACCTTTCTTGGTCAGAGCGATGTAGTGGGAGCTGCAAGCTTCACGTGCTCAACTTTGGCAGAGAACTTTGGCAAAGTTATCTGTGGTACCCATGAGCTATTGTTGCGTGTGACAGGTGCTGACAAGGCTAGAAAAGTAGGTGCCTCTTCGATTTCTGAGATCGGCCCTCGTGGTCTCTGAGCAGCCCAGCTTTTGAGAAAGCGAGCGCCTCTTCGATTGATTCGGAGAACGATGCCTCATCGATTTTTGAGAAAGCAATCATGCTGGGGGTCTGGCTCTCGAAGATTCGGGAAGCAGTGTCTCTTCGATTTTTGAGAAAGTAATCATGTTGGGAGTCTGGCTCTCGAGATTCGGAGGGCGGTGCCTCTTCGATTTTGGAGCAAGCAATCTTGTTGGGAGTTTTCTCGAATGTGAGTAAAGGTTGGGCATGTTTGCTAGTCTACCTTGCCACGAAGCACAGAGGTTGACACACAGGGACTTTCCAATTATCCAGCAATGGTACTGTTCCTTTACCCTCTCTTCGATTTTTAAGAAAGTAGTCATGTTGGGAGTCTGGCTCTCGAGATTTGGAGGACGGTGCCTCTTCGATTTTGGAGCAAGCAATCTTATTGGGAGTGTTTTCTCGAATGTGAGTAAAGGTTGGGCATGTTTGCTAGTCTACCTTGCCACGAAGCACAGAGGTTGACACACAGGGACTTTCCAATTATCCAGCAGTGGTACTGTTCCTTTACCCTTGTGGGTAATAATATGGTAGCTAGACCTTCAAAAATTATGGGTCTAAACTTTGTTAGTGTTGTTTCTTTGCTATTCTTTTACCCTTCTTGGTCAGAGCGATGTAGTAGGAGCTGCAAGCTTCACGTGCTCAACTTTGGCAGAGAACTTTGGCAAAGTTATCTGTGGTACCCGTGAGCTATTGTTGCGTGTGGGAAGTGGGTGATTGAACAGTAAGATTCATGTGTTTTCTACTTCCCCAAAAGTCTTCGACAGAATGCCCATAATTTCCGCAAAGCTGAGTGTGCGTGTGACAGGTGCTGACAAGGCTGGAAAAGTAGGTGCCTCTTCGATTTCTGAGATCGGCCCTCGTGGTCTCTGGGGAGCCCAGCTTTTGAGAAAGCGAGCGCCTCTTCGATTTCTAAGATCGGCCTTCGTGGTCTTTGAGCAGCCCAACTTTTGAGAAAGCAAACGCCTCTTCGATTTCTGAGATCAACCCTCGTGATCTCTAAGCAGCCCAACTTTTGAGAAAGCAAACGCCTCTTCGATTTCTGAGCAGGCGCCTCTTCGATTTCTGAAGCTCCGTCGAGTGCAGATTTTTATAGGGGCTGGCATTAAGTTCCAAAGCACACTTGAATCTCCACCAATAGAAGCTTCATTCTTGCACTTCTAAGATCTTGATTTGCCCGACCTCTTCTCTCTTCAACACCTTTGAAAATGTCTGGCCCCTCCGACCGTCGTTTTGACTTGAACCTTGTTGAAGAGGCAGCCCCGCCTTCTCCAGACAACATATGGCGCCCATCCTTCGTCTCCCTTACTGGTCCTCTTACCGTTGGGGATTCCGTGATGAAGAATGATATGACCGCTGCGGTGGTGGCCAGGAACCTTCTCACTCCCAAAGATAACAGACTACTTTCCAAACGGTCTGATGAGTTAGCTGTTAAGGATTCGCTGGCTCTCAGTGTTCAGTGTGCAGGTTCTGTGTCTAATATGACCCAACGCCTATTTGCTCGAACCCGCCAAGTTGAATCATTGGCGGCTGAAGTGATGAGTCTCAAACAGGAGATTAGGGGGCTCAAGCATGAGAATAAACAGTTGCACCGGCTCGCACATGACTATGCTACAAACATGAAGAGGAAGCTTGACCAGATGAAGGAAACTGATGGTCAGGTTTTACTTGATCATCAGAGATTTGTGGGTTTGTTCCAAAGGCATTTATTGCCTTCGTCTTCTGGGGCTGTACCGCATAATGAAGCTCCGAATGATCAACCTCTGATGCCTCCTCCTTCTAGGGTTCTGTCCAGTACTGAGGCTCCAAATGATCCCCCTCCGGTGCCTTCTCTTTCTGGGGCTCTACCGACTGCTGAGACTTCTCCTAAGCAACCTTTGTGAAGGCTCCCTCTTGTGTGTTTATTTTGACTCATGCATATGTACATATTTGTAGCTTATCGGGGATATCAATAAATAAGCTTTCCTTCATTTCAACGTATTGTGTTAAATACACCAAAGCCTTCTTCGCTAAGTTCTTTGAATTTTCTTTTGTTGAAGCTTGTATGTTGAAGCTTTCTGAGTGGAGCATGTAGGTTGGGGTAGTGTTCCCTTAATTTCCCGAGTGAGGAAAACTTCTCGGTTGGAGACTTGGAAAATCCAAGTCACTGAGTGGGATCGGCTATATGAATCTTAGAACGCCATTGTGCTCGATCCTGTGTCATGTCCTTCGTTAGATCCAAGTACTCTAAGTCTTTTCTTAGAGTCTCTTCCAAAGTTTTCCTAGGTCTTCCTCTACCCCTTCGGCCCTGAACCTCTGTCCCACAGTCGCATCTTCTAATCGGAACGTCAGTAGGCCTTCTTTGCACATGTCCAAACCACCGTAACCGATTTTCTCTCATCTTTCCTTCAATTTCGGCTACTCCTACTTTACCCCGGATATCCTCATTCCTAATCTTATCCTTTCTCGTGTGCCCACACATCCAACGAAGCATCCTCATCTCCGCTACACCCATTTTGTGTACGTGTTGATGTTTCACCGCCCAACATTCTGTGCCATACAGCATCGCCGGCCTTATTGCCGTCCTATAAAATTTTCCCTTGAGCTTCAGTGGCATACGGCGGTCACACAACACGCCGGATGCACTCTTCCACTTCATCCATCCAGCTTGTATTCTATGGTTGAGATCTCCATCTAATTCTCCGTTCTTTTGCAAGATAGATCCTAGGTAACGAAAATGGTCGCTCTTTGGTATTTCTTGATCTCCGATCCTCACCCCTAACTCGTTTTGGCCTCCATTTGCACTGAACTTGCACTCCATATATTCTGTCTTTGATCGGCTTAGGCGAAGACCTTTAGATTCCAACACTTCTCTCCAAAGGTTAAGCTTTGCATTTACCCCTTCCTGAGTTTCATCTATCAACACTATATCGTCTGCGAAAAGCATACACCAAGGAATATCATCTTGAATATGTCCTGTTAACTCATCCATTACCAACGCAAAAAGGTAAGGACTTAAGGATGAGCCTTGATGTAATCCTACAGTTATGGGAAAGCTTTCGGTTTGTCCTTCATGAGTTCTTACGGCAGTCTTTGCTCCTTCATACATATCCTTTATAGCTTGGATATATGCTACTCGTACTCCTTTCTTCTCTAAAATCCTCCAAAGAATGTCTCTTGGGACCCTATCATACGCTTTTTCCAAATCTATAAAGACCATGTGTAAATCCTTTTTCCCATCTCTATATCTTTCCATCAATCTTCGTAAGAGATAGATTGCCTCCATGGTTGAGCGCCCTGGCATGAACCCGAATTGGTTGTCCGAAACCCGTGTCTCTTGCCTCAATCTATGCTCAATGACTCTCTCCCAGAGCTTCATTGTATGACTCATTAGCTTAATACCCCTATAGTTCATGCAATTTTGTACGTCGCCCTTATTCTTGTAGATAGGCACCAAAGTGCTCGTTCGCCACTCATTTGGCATCTTCTTCGTTTTCAAAATCCTATTGAAAAGGTCAGTGAGCCATGTTATACCTGTCTCTCCCAAAAGTTTCCACACTTCAATTGGTATATTGTCTGGGCCTATTGCTTTTTTATGCTTCATCTTCTTCAAAGCTACAACCACTTCTTCCTTCCGGATTCGACGATAAAAAGAGTAGTTTCTACACTCTTCTGAGTTACTCAACTCCCCTAAAGAAGCACTCATTTCATGTCCTTCATTGAAAAGATTATGAAAATAACCTCTCCATCTGTCTTTAACCGCGTTCTCTGTAGCAAGAACATTTCCATCTTCATCCTTGATGCACCTCACTTGGTTTAGGTCCCTTGTCTTCTTTTCCCTTGCTCTAGATAGTTTATAGATATCCAACTCTCCTTCTTTGGTATCTAGTCGTTTATACATATCGTCGTAAGCCGCTAACTTAGCTTCTCTGACAGCTTTCTTCGCCTCTTGCTTCGCTTTTCTATACCTTTCACCATTTTCATCGGTCCTCTCCTTGTATAAGGCTTTACAGCATTCCTTCTTAGCCTTCACCTTTGTTTGTACCTCCTCATTCCACCACCAAGATTCCTTTTGATGTGGGGCAAAGCCCTTGGACTCTCCTAATACCTCTTTTGCTACTTTTCGGATACAACTAGCCATGGAATCCCACATTTGGCTAGCTTCCCCCTCTCTATCCCACACACATTGGGTGATTACCTTCTCTTTGAAAATGACTTGTTTTTCTTCTTTTAGATTCCACCATCTAGTCCTTGGGCACTTCCAAGTCTTGTTCTTTTGTCTTACTCTTTTGATATGTACATCCATCACCAACAAGCGATGTTGATTAGCCACGCTCTCTCCTGGTATAACTTTGCAATCCTTACAAGTTATACGATCCCCTTTCCTCATTAGAAGAAAATCTATTTGTGTTTTTGACGACCCACTCTTGTAGGTGATCACATGTTCTTCTCTCTTCTTAAAGAAGGTGTTGGCTAAGAAGAGATCATATGCCATTGCAAAATCCAAGATAGCTTCCCCATCCTCGTTTCTCTCCCCAAAACCATGGCCACCATGAAAACCTCCATAGTTGCCTGTCTCCCTGCCCACGTGTCCATTTAAATCTCCTCCTATAAATAACTTCTCCGTCTGAGCAATTCCTTGCACCAAGTCTCCAAGATCTTCCCAAAATTTCTCCTTCGAACTCGTATCCAACCCTACTTGAGGTGCGTACGCACTAATCACATTGATAAGTTCTTGTCCTATTACAATCTTGATTGCCATGATTCTATCTCCTACCCTCTTGACATCTACAACATCTTGTACCAAGGTCTTGTCCACGATGATGCCAACACCGTTTCTCGTTCTATTTGTGCCCGAATACCAAAGTTTAAACCCTGAGTTTTCTAGATCCTTTGCCTTACTACCAACCCACTTAGTTTCTTGTAGGCACATAATATTTATCCTTCTCCTCACCATAACTTCCACTACTTCCATAGATTTTCCCGTTAAGGTTCCTATATTCCACGTTCCTAAACGCATTTTGCTCTCTTGAACTCTACCCTTCTGTCCTAGCTTCTTCACCCTCCCCCGTCTAATAGGATCAAAGTACTTCTTTTGTGTGTCCCGGGTAAAGTTGATAGGAGCATATGCTCCCAAACAACTTTGAGTGGAGTCGTTCGAAAAGAAGTTTCTATGGCCCCCTTGCTCATTTAACACTGCATCCGGATGCCGATGGAGATACAGCGACCCTTGCTCACTTATCACTGTGCTCGGGCCACACAGCGCGCCACTTACGGGTGACGCCCTAGCTTTAGCGCGATTTTGTTCTGGATTCATTTTCATAAGGATTCGACGTGATCATGGAGTGCCGGCTGTCGACTACCTGACGCCCTCCCCCTCCTCCTTTATCCGGGCTTGGGACCGGCCATGTAAGACATGGGCGGAGTTGTCCTAATTTACACTATATTAAAGAATAAATGTATTTTCTTCAAACAAATAAATGTATTTAAAAAAAAAGGAAGAAAACATTAGACACTTGTCGGCTAATCTTGGATGAGGATCCTCTCCGAATCCCCTTTGTGAGGATCCTAAGAATTAATTCATCTTACCCGTTCATTATACATCGTGCGGTCGTTAGGTACTGTTTGTGTTCAATTTTAAATAAAAACTTCAAAATGATTTCTGACTGCAGGATAACTAATAAACAGATAGGATGAACTTATCCCTAAGATCCTCACAAAGAGGTTCCGGATACGATCCTATTCCGCTTATCTTTAATATTTTGACTTCCTTATTACTGACTTCTGTACTTTTAGTTCACTTGGAAAAAAACTTCCATACATCTCTATCAGCCATCTCCTTCACTAGATGGGCTCCGAAAATGCCTTCTTCATCTACCAGGCTTCTGAGATGCCGAGCTCCGCTATTGAAGCCAACGTAGTTCCTTTTTGTGGCCAAGTACAGCACTCCATATGGGGGCCTCAAACACTGATAATTTCAAAGCAAAAATAAAACAGCATAAATAGTTTGTTCGTATGAAAAATTGGAAGAATACATAACAAACATGTTGCTTCAATGTCTTCACGTAAAATGTAGAAAGGGGCAAAGAAACTGACCTTCTTTATGAGTGCATAAAGTTTCTTCAACGAGGTCAAAGAATATGGGATCTCTGTCAGCAAGATAATATCATATCCGCCTCCTTGTTCTGTCTCGCTAGCCCTCTCCCATGCCCGGCTTCCTGAAAGCTTCCTCGATCGCCTTGAGGAGGATTCTCGTGCCAAGATGCTACCGTCTTGGCTGCTACATCCATCCATAAAATCCTCCTCAGAGAAGCTGAGATTCATTCCTGTTGATGCTTCACCATCATTCCTTACAATAGACAAGACTGTGGGAAGTTCTTCCCAGTCACCAGCATAAAAATGCACTGACTGGGTCACAGTTTGTCTTGATGGAGTCAGAGGGCTTTCTGTCTGCCGGCTCTGCCTGTCTCGAGCCTGCTCAAGATTGGCTAGGACATTTGGTATAGTTGTGCATCTAATGGTTTCTGCATTCAGGTCTTGAAAGTGCACCGTGGAAGCTCCCTATGAATAAATGAGTCAGATTAGACAAACATTATAAATCAACTTCTTCAAATATGTTCCAAAGCCTATAGAGGTCGCACTTGGTGCGATGGCAAGTGCCTTCGCCCATGAGCGGTAGGTCTCGGGTTCGAGACTTGGGAGCAGCCTCTCCATAAAATGGGGGTAAGGCTAGCCGACATTTACCTCTCCCAGACCTTGCGTAAAGCGGGAGTCTTGTGCACTGGGTACGACCTTTTACCGAATTGTTTTTCACCCGTTATTTCATTTTCTTTTGGTTTAATTGTTTCACGTATTTGGCTGGGAATTTATTAGACCTTGAACGAAGCTGCTATGAAGACGTATGCACTCATATTTTATCCCAATGACATTGAAATTAACATAAAACCCCATCCAAATAATCCCATCTATGGGAAATTTTAACCACCAACATTTCACGTGAGCAAAATGGTTAATATTCTTGCAACAGGAAATGTTATGTCATCACTCAAGCAATTTTCTTCCCAAAGCGCCGTATTTGAAAAAAATTTAGACATCGGTTATTTAAAGAAAAGGAATGATATCAGCATGGGGTGAAATCAAAAGAAAATGGGACAAAAAAAGCCATAAATAATAGCATACCTTTAGGCATGCAAAAATCCCTGGAAGGCCATAGCCGCAACCCAACTGCAAGAATCAGCAGGTAAAAAGATTAAGCCACTGATCAATTAGTAACTGATTAGCGAAAGGAAGTTTAACGATGGAGTAGCAAAGGAGTGTTGAGGCTTATTACAACCACATACTTGCAGGAAGTGACAATGGCAAACTTTATCAACATAATTCAATAGAAATAGAGTACACATTTAAGCACATTTTAGTTGCTTATCTGGATCCGTAATATTTACCCAAGAAAAAGTAATTTAGAGAACATTTCGGCGAACATAATTAGATGTAGCACTGTTTTAGATGTGGTCTCTTGTAGAGAACAAATTGCAAAACTTTCAGGCCTCTGGGAAAACATGAGAACAAATGATTATTCAAATTAAGCACTATTATAATAGTGTCATTTTTAATATCGACCAAACCTTGATTACAAATAGTCACCGGGTGAAATTTAATGATATATCAAGAGATACAAAGTTATAATCACGGCACTCGGAGCAAAGTTTAAAAGTCAAGAACAAGTAAAAAGAAAACTGAACTGAAGCATGAAAGAGCAAGATATACTACCTCAAGCACCCTTTTTCCTCGAAAGCTCACTTGCCCATCTCGAATCTCATGCTTAAGGACATTAACAAGATCAATGGAGCTATCCCAAGATTTCAGATGCCCTGCGCAGTAAATGAATATCCAGTTTTAATCTCAGATAAAGTAAGTAGATAGTTCTTTAGATCTAAAGAGACTGCTCTTGGGACTTTATCATATGACGACAGCCAAATTTGAATTGAAATCTTCACTTTATTGGAATGCAATGTCCGGTGTCCATACCATATGGTTTTATGGATATCATCTCTGAACCATTGAAGCCGATGATATCAGAAACACTAACTCTCCCCTATTAAAGATTGAGAAAGCCATCAATCAACTTATCAACATACTTTTCAACAACAATAATGCAAAATGCTCCATGATTTGTTAGCTATGCTGCTTTTCCATGATAATTAATCCATCCAGACATTAATGCGTCCAGTAAGGTAATACAAGCCAAATTCCACAAGCCATATAATTTAATATTCATCTTTTAAAAAAGCAGGTCGCAGGGAAAAATCAAAAGGATCGAGCACCAAAATAAAAGAGACTTCTAGAAGAGACAAGGAACCATGGCAAAAGATTGCGACTTTCCATAGCAAAAGGTTTAATTGGAAACAGAAATGTCTAATCGGGATAGTTAATTTATAATCAATTTCAGTCTGCAACTAATCTTCCATAAACTAATGACCTAACGATGCTTTTCTACCAAGCCAAGGTATAAAGACCAGACCAAATAGGAGAAGAAAGACATACCTTGAAGACATTGAGTCCTTGCAAGTCAATATTCTCACCAGCATACTTGTACGGGTGAGCAGTCTGCGGTGTATAAATGGAACAATGTCACAATACAAATATAACTTATTAGCCCCCTCTCTTCCAACAAAATTTCGAACAACAAACCCTTACCTTTTCAAACCGAACAAAAACTGACAATAACGTTTATATTTCTTGGGTCATACATGTAGAATTACGATCACAAATGGTTGAAGGGTTCGATAGGATCATACCTTCGAAGGGATAATCTCAACAGCTGGTGAAGGGAGGTGCGAATCCCTCTCCGAAATAGAGGACACGCTTTGACTTCCTTTGTCTTGAGGCACCAAGCCGGGCAAACATTGTGCAAGCAATGATGGTGCACGCATTGTACCCGGATATCCGGAACAAAGGTTTGGAAACAAAACCTTGCAATTACCAACACGTTAAATTAGTCCATGAAGCATTCCTCAATGAATCAGTAGAAAACCAATTCTTTCATTCAGGCCCTTCCCTTTCCTCTTTCTTGTTCAACCAATCCCACCAACTTAACAACATTAATAATTAATCGGATCGGCTAACCTAACACAATGTCATAAACTTGCATTCACTAACCAAAAATTAAATTACCAAAAAAAAAAGTAGAAAATCAAATAATCTCACAATTTCAGCGATTATTTTTGAAAAATCCCAAATAAAGAGTAACAATTAAAAATTAAAATGAGAGTTTTCCAATTTGCAGAAAATCAAATTAAGCCAAACCCATATCTCCAATTACACCAAAAATTAAAAGAAAAACAAGATTGAATTAGAGAAATTAGAGAAAAATACATAAACAAATACCTGTATTTGGGTACAGAGTGTCAAATTATGAATTGCTTGGCAAATAATTTCAGCACGAGAATCTGAGTCCGAGGAATACTCTTTATAAATCGCAATCCGGAAGATCAGAATCGCTCTGCAATTTCAGCGAAACAGAGGTAGCTGTGGCTCTGATCAAAGTCAAAAAGCCCAATACCAACAGCTTCTTCAGAGATGGAGGAAAAGCAAGGAAGCTTCGGTTTCAGACCCCAACTGTAAAATAAACCGAATTCCCGAAACTGCCACTGAAAGTCGACTGTAATTGGCGGGGATGACACTGTGACTATGGCGTTAGTAACGTGTCACTTTTGCAAATAAAAGAGAGTTGAAGGGTAAATGCGGAAGTCAAGTCCTCGTAGAATTTGGAGAAAGTAACCACACTAGCCGGATTCTCGAAATCCGTAAATGATGTCCGTTTATTGTACATCGTACGATTAGAAATCATTTTAAATATTTTTATTTAAAATTAAATCCAAATAATATTTTGACAAAAATTAATCGTAAGGTGTACGATAAATACGATTTACAAGTTCCAAAATCCGAAGAGAATCCCGTTGGGAGTTAAAAAAAAAAAAAAACCAAAAGGGATAGGGAGCGGCGGATTTGGTCAGTTTTGTCGTGTTTGATTCCCCCCGTGTAGAACGGAGTTTTGGTCAACTGGGGCCACATGGTTGACGCGTGTACGTGGTAGGTGATAGAAAATTGTTCCTCATGTGATGAACACGCTAGTGTTTGGTTGCTAGGTAAGATCTAGGATTAGGTGAAAGATTAGGACGGGGATTGACTTTTAATAACAAGAGAATGAGTTGCGAACTTTAATTATCTTACGAGAGATTCTCTCATATCATTGATCGCCTGCAGTTTTCTAACAATTAACAAGTATTTATTGAATGATGGCTTTATTTGTATTTAGACTAGATTATATGAGAAAATTTCTCCTTTTTAACTCGTCATCTTAGGGCTAATATTCTAATCAACTCATGTGTTGCCAAAGGCAGATGCATGTACAGATCCGAGTGGTACTGGGAGCACTAAAAAATTTGAAGAAGTGTTTGTGAGAACCTTTGAGGACCACTCAACGGACTGAGTAGGTGGTGGAAGAGAGAAAATCACTATAGTTGTGCAGATGTTGTGCAACATAAGCTTTGAAGACCACCATAACTTTGCTATTCTTGCACCTTGGTTCCAATGAAGGAGAAAGATTTTCTCTCTCTGTTTTCTAAGTGACCAACTCCTCATTTTTTTAATTGTTTTCCAATTAGCTTGTGATACCTAGCATTTTAATTAATAAAAAGATGATGTATTAATCAACCAATACTTTTATACAATATGTTTGACACCGTTATTTATTTTAAAGTTCACTCTAAATTCATATGACATCTCAAGTACTACGATCTTATAATCACTTGAACTTTCATCCTGTAAATAAGCACTTATTTATATGATTATATGATAAATAATAAATTAACTTAAATCTGCCTAGCCCGTCTAGACCCCGTCTAGGCTCTAGGCCCAAGCATGCCGCCCAACTAGCGCCTAGTGTACATTGATTATGACCACTTAGTGTTAGAATCCTAGATTTGCCAGTGTGTGCTACTGCTACTAAGGGGTGGAAACTTGGTACATAAAATCTAAAAGGTTAGCTTAGTAACTACTTTTCTTTCTTCGAGTTGTGCTATATTTACTATTTATTTGTACCATTGTTCTAATAGGGGCAGGACTTACAAAATGTGTGGGTTCCATCTCTATTGAGAGATGATACACATGTGAATACAAACCGATGGTAAAAATAATATTTTTGTTTGTTTTCAGGGTACATTTTTATTTCTAAGAATAAAACATTTGTGTTGGACTATGACCGTGTAGGCTCGCTCAGTTCATTGATTGTCAAGAAAAACTTATAATTTTCAATCAAGAAAAATTAAAACTGAGTAGGAAATAATGAATTCTTGTCTGAAATTGCTTGCGAATATGAGTTGAATAGTAAAGTAAATAGCAAATTATATTCTTAATTACAGGCTTCTCGGTCACGAGAGATTTTTCAATGTGACAGGTACAAGGGATGGTACACCACGTGTCACTAAATAAATGATGAGATATGTGTGTTAAAAAGTTAATAACTTAAAAAATAAAAATTTCCACTATTTATATAAAAACACTGTGATGTACAATCCGTAATCCGGTCACAGTGAAAAATTTCTCCTCCGCTACGTCGAACATAGGATTGTCTCCTTCCTCTCCAAATCTCAACAGCCAGAACTGCTTTCACATTCACACTACAACACAACAGAAGACAGTTCGACACAACAATCTGTTAACTAGGAAGTCGGGAGGGGTAGAATAACACCGTAGTGTTGTGTCGAGTCCGGTGATCAGAAATTCTAGGGCGTCGAGGTCATGATAGGATGCTGTTAGTAATTGAGTAATTGATTGAGTGTTAGTGTTTTTCTCTGTTAGTAGTTGTTGTTTGTTAGTTTCAATAATAATCTGTTGGTTAGAGATAAGATTTGGGAAATACCTTGTAACCGCCTTAGCTTGCAGTTTGGTATAAATACTGAACACTTGTGCAAATGCAGGGCATGTATCTTGTTAAAGAAGTTGTTGAATAATATAGAGAGGGATATACATGGTTGTTTCATTGGCGGACTGAAACCGGAGTTACGTCATGACGTCAAATTGCTTCGCCCATCTGATGTACATGAAGCAATTGCGCTGGCCTTCCAATTGGACATCAAACTATCAGATACCAAGGTTCGAAATTTCTCCAGCAATTCTGCTTCTTCTTTCAGTAATGCTACCAACTCAAAATCTGTGCCTCTGTTATCTGGTAGTAATTCTTATTCTAGCACATCTAGGGCTAGTAATGTGAGAAAAATGTCCTTTGAAGAACTTCAAGATCGTTGGAAAAAGGGGTTGTGTTATTCTTGTCCAGAGAAATGGGTTCGGGGGCATGTTTGTGCTACTCAACAACTACTGTTATTAGATGTCTCTGCTAATAGGATTGAAGATTTCGATGGTGAGGACCATGATGACCAACAGGTGGAAATCACAGCTTGTGCAGTTTTTGGCTCATCGGCTCCTCAACATATTCAGACTATGAAGGTCTCTGGATTAATCAAGAATTGCCCAGTTATTGTATTGTTGGATTCGGGTAGCTCACACAACTTTATTAGTTTGTCTATTGCCAAACAATTGGGGTGGAAGGTTGACTCAAAACATTCTTTTGAGGTGATGATTGCAAATGGGGGTACTATTTCCAGTAAAGGTTGTTGTCCTCAAATTAAGTTGCAGATTCAACAATATGAGTATATTTCTGATTTCTATGTACTACAATTGGGTGGTTGTGATGTGGTTTTGGGAGCTCAGTGGTTAAGAACCTTAGGTCCTATTCTTTGGGATTTTGACAAACTCAAAATGGAATTTACATTGGGCAAGAAGCACTATTGTATTTCTAGTTCTCCACCTCCTGCACCAACGTCCATTTCAACCTGTCAAGTGGAGAAATTGCTTTCTCAAGGTCATTTTGGTGTAGTTCTTTTCTTCATAGAACCCGAGACTCAGGTTGCTATTGTTAGGGATCTCACTGTTCTTCAAGAAACTGAGTTAGATGGCTTATTATCTCGATTTGCTTATGTATTCCAAGCACCAACCACACTTCCTCCTTCCCGTTCTCATGACCATAGAATCCCTCTTTTGGAAGGCAGCAAGCCTCCAAGTGCTAGGCCTTATAGGTATGGTCCCTTACAAAAATCTGAAATCGAAAAGTGTGTTCAGGAATTATTGGATTTGGGTTTTATTCGAGCTAGTAACAGTCCATTTTCTTCACCAGTTCTGTTAGTTAAGAAGAAGGATAATAGTTGGCGGATGTGCATGGATTATAGAGCTCTAAATTTGATCACAATAAAGGATAAGTATCCAATACCCTTAATTGATGAATTATTGGATGAGTTGTTTGGTGCTCAATTTTTTTCGAAGTTGGATTTGCGGGCAGGATATCATCAGATCAGGGTCCATCCTAGTGACATTGAGAAGACAGCATTTCGCACCCATGATGGTATGAATTTTTAGTAATGCCATTTGGGCTTACTAATGCCCCAGCCACTTTCCAAAGTTTGATGAATGAGATTTTCCGACCCTACTTGAGGAAGTTTGTTTTGGTTTTCTTTGATGATATTCTCGTGTACAGTGACTCTTGGGAATCCCATCTTCACCATTTGTCTCTGGTTTTCAAAGTTCTCCAAGACCATCAATTGTTTGTCAAGCGAACTAAGTGTGACTTTGGCAAATCACAAATCGAATATTTGGGCCATGTGGTGTCTCGGCAAGGGGTGGCAGCAGATCCAAGTAAGCTTAAATCCATCCAAGATTGGCCTCTTCCTCATTCGGTTAAGGCTCTCAGGGGTTTTCTTGGCCTCACTGGTTATTATCGAAAATTCATTCCGAATTACGGAAAGATTTGTGGACCACTTACTGTACTAACAAAAAAGGATGCATTCAAGTGGACTGATGAAGCTATTAGGGCCTTCCAGGCTCTCAAATATCTCATGGTATCTCCTCATGTTCTTGCTTTACCAGATTTTTCCAAAACCTTCATTATTGAAACTGATGCTTCCAATAATGGACTTGGTGCTGTTTTACACCAAGAAGGGAGGCCAATTGCTTTTACAAGCAAAGCTTTAGGCCCACGAGCTCAAGCAATGTCCACATATGAACGGGAAATGTTGGCTATAGTACATGCAATCAAGAAGTGGCAGTCATATATTCAAGGGAGGCATTTTGTAATTAAAACTGACCACCATAGCCTGAAGTTCTTTTTACAACATCGAGCTCACACCCCTTTTCAACAGAAGTGGATTTCTAAACTTCTCGGTTTCGATTACGAGATACAATATAAACAAGGTTGTGATAATGTTGTTGCTGATGCTCTTTCTAGGATGCATTCGGATGGGGAACTGTCGGCCATCTCTTATCCTTACATGGGTTGGTTGGATGATATAAGAAGGCATAATGAACAAGATCCTTGGATAATGGACAAAATTAGGGAGTTACCTTCTGATGGTGCTTCCACATCCACAGCTCGGTACCATTTTGATAATGGTTTTCTTAAGTATAAAGGGAGGATTGTTTTAAGTCCATCTAGTGGTTGGCGGGACAAGATTTTCTATGAGCATCACTGTACTCCAGTGGCAGGTCATTCTGGTTTTCTTAAAACATATAAGCGAATTTCCCGATCTTTCTATTGGCAGGGTATGAAGTCTGATGTTATGCAGTGGGTGGCAGCTTGCTCAGTTTGTCAACAAAACAAGACTGAAACCTTGGCTTCTCCTGGCCTACTTAATCCACTTCCCATCCCATCTACTGTATGGACCGATATAGCAATGGATTTTATTGTTGGTCTTCCTCCTTGCAAAGGTCAAACCATTATTTTTGTGGTCGTTGATCGCCTTTCCAAGTATGCTCATTTCCTGCCCATGTCTCATCCATACACTGCCCATTCCGTAGCACATATATTTGTTGACCATATATTCAAACTCCATGGTATGCCATCCACAATAGTAAGTGATCGCGATCCTGTTTTCTTGAGCTCTTTTTGGAAGGCATTTTTTGCATTGCACGACTCCAAATTGTGTCTCAGTTCGGGTTACCATCCTCAAACCGATGGTCAAACAGAGGTTACTAATAGAGGTTTGGAAACATACTTGAGATGTTTTTGCAGTCATCAACCAAAGAAGTGGGTTCACTGGCTTCCGTGGGCAGAATGGCATTACAATACTACTTTTCATACTTCATCCAAACTTACACCATATGAAGTTGTGTATGGGCAGCCACCTCCCGCTGTACCTACTTATGAATCTGGAGCAACTAAGATTGATTTGGTTAATAGGAGTTTAGAAGAAATGGGAAGAATTTTGTCTCAGCTCAAGACTAATCTTGTATCGGCTCAAGTAAGGATGAAACAGCAAGCCGATAAACATCGAACTAAGAGGTCTTTTGAGGTTGGAGATATGGTTTTTCTGCGATTGGTACCTTATCACCACCAATCACTTGCTAAACATCCCTTTCATAAGCTTCAGCCACGGTTTTATGGTCCATTTAAGGTGTTGCAGAAGATTGGTCACGTGGCTTATAAAATTGACTTACCTGCCACATCCAAACTTCACCCAATTTTTCATGTTTCATGCTTGAAGAAACAGTTGGGCTCTGATATCATTCCTGCAGTTCCATTACCTGTAGTTACAGAGGATGGACTCTTGGTGGATTATCCATTGGCAATATTGAGGCGGAGGTTAACGGGTCATGGCAGTTCATCTATGACTGAGGTTTTGGTGCAATGGAAGCATCGGCCTAAGGAGAATGCGACCTGGGAAAATTATGCAGAGTTTGTCAACAGGTTTCCTGCATTCCAACCTTGAGGACAAGGTTCATTTTTTAGGGTGGGGTAATGATAGGATGCTGTTAGTAATTGAGTAACTGATTGAGTGTTAGTGTTTTTCTCTGTTAGTAGTTGTTGTTTGTTAGTTTCAATAATAATCTGTTGGTTAGAGATAAGATTTGGGAAATACCTTGTAACCGCCTTAGCTTGCAGTTTGGTATAAATACTGAACACTAGTGCAAATGCAGGGCATGTATCTTGTTAAAGAAGTTGTTGAATAATATAGAGAGGGATATTACAATACAAGTGCAAGGTTAGAACAAGGGGTTCTATTAGGTCACCGGGCAGGTCCCTATGGCTTTGGAACCACCCACATAATGGTAAAGACAAGCGTGGCCGCTGCGCCTCAATCTGACACTGACCAGGACAGCAAGTCTATAGCTTCTGTGCGTTAAACCAAATCCCATCAGGAGTTGTTGTCGTAGTCGTTGAATTATAAACTGTATCTCTAGTAGTTTAATCGTTGTCCTACACGGATTCATCAAACCAAAAGTACATACAGATTGGAGACATGGGGTGACAAGTATGGTATCTGCTTACTAGTTGACAGGCTTCGAACGATTTTGAGCCGAAAAATTCTCGCAAAGCTAATGAACAAGAAAAGAGAATGCAGCAATAGGGATTACAGTGAAATGTAAACAATCTACAACTAAGTTGAGTGTGCAGAAGTTGCTGAAAGATCGATAACTGGATGAGATGTGACCCTTTTCGCGTTGGACTTCAATTGTCAGGTGATGCTTTCAGGCCAATTAAAAGAGTGACCAAGACTGTTATCATCGTCCAGATTTTCACTTTGTGGTTCATTCATCTACGCAATGGGAAACGTTGTACAGTCGAACTAACAAAGAGACACATGTAGCGAGAAGTCATCTTCGTTGAATTCTGAATCAACTCCCTCGTGTCCATCGAACTCAGTAAGACCCAAGAACATCTCAATTGGAACTTCTTTCGACGCAAAATCTTCTTCTATGCGATCGTTAACCACACCAACTGGCTCGCTGACATGAAATTTTCCATTTTCGGTTTCTACAGCATAATATTTGGTATCTAAAGGTACAATTTTCTCAGAACCTTTTCCCCTGCTCAACCTTGAAGGCAAAGTATTAGTCCGCCGGACACCCTTGTATTTTTGCTTCAATTTCATAATCTTCGATTCTGCTGATCCCGAGCTGAAAACTAGTCTTACCCCCCTGCCCTTCTTCGACATCCATGTTCCTATCATGGTGTTTTAACGGAATTGAATCTGGTGGAGTTCCAGAAGCTGTTACACATGCCCTTCCGGGGTGACATGGAAAAGTAATTCCAGGTTGCTTCTGAATTCCTATAAGTTTTCCGCTCAAACGGCCAGAAAAGCGGTTCATCAGTGGTAGTTAGATCTTCCAAATCTTCAGCCTCAGAAGCATGTTCTGATGAAAAATCACACCCTGATGATATTTCAGTTTGTGCTTCACTGGGTGTAGAAACACTAGAATTAGATGACTGAAAGTCATGACCCCAACAACTACTTTTGTAAGATGGGCTGGGAAAATCAGACAAAACAATCCGACCTTGAATCTGTACCCGGTGTCAATTTGTAATCATCTCCATCGAGATTCAACAACGAAGAGGCAACCTATTCTCTCAAAATCTAGAGGAGTTGAAGAGTTACCACAACTTGGGGAGCCTTCAGATGAATTTGCACAACAAGACTCAGTACCTTCAGAAGGGCATAAAAAAAAAACCTCTTGCATTATAATCCTCCGAACATTCGTGTAAATTATTGTCTTCATCTCTCAGATCAATATGCAAACTCGATGCCTCTTCCATCGGATTTGTTCTTGCCAGCATTGGCAACTATGAAGGTAACAAAAATTCATTTGAATGAAATGAATCGAACCACCTATACTCTCTGAAAAAGGCAGAAGGTGATGGACAATCAGAAGACAACCACATGGACTCTCTATCGTTACCAAACTGTTTACATAGATCAGCATCTTCTTCTGATGATTGGAAAATAGCAGCCGCAGCCGCAGCCTCAGCCTTCTTGCTGCTTTCGCATAAAGTACCTGTTTTCGTCGCACATAATCTAATGTGTTTGTTTTGAGCACCAATTGATCTTGGTCTGAAATCCTCATCACCTCTATGGTCAATGCTACACTAGTTCATTGGTGACAAAGAAGAAACCCTCTTCATGAACTCACAACAACCATCTGTTCCATTGAATTTTGTTGTGATAATTGCAAGTGTACAATATCGTCCAAGTAACATAGTGATAAGTAAAGTGTCGTTCTAATGGATCGAATTAACCTAAATTTACTATTGCCATGAACTTCAAACTAAAATTAAGTAAACGAAGGATTATGATCACAAATTCAATTATCAAAGAAACGAAACGCAGTAAAAATAGCAATTGATCAAACACAAAGTAAAAGTAAATGTACTATAAAAGATTAATGTATGAATACACTAAGACATCAGGTTCCTCATTCTCAATCCCATCTAATCTTGTTATTTATATTAACATCAAATTATTCTCATGTTGCTAGCAATTATCCCTTGATTTGTCAATATTTCATGTCAGAATATACTAACCGGGTTTCTAATTATCTACCCATGCTATGTCTAGCCATATATATAGATATTCAATACCATTTCCACTCAATGGATAATTATACGAAACTACACAAATTATAACCAGTATGTCTACTTGGCTAAGAAATTCATGGTAATTGTTATGAGAAACAATCTACTAAACTCAATCTATCAGTCAATTTATTCTTCACATAAACAATGGCTAGTCATTTGATAACAATAGCGCACGACAACATTTACTCAATATGAAAAATAACTGAGATTAATATAAAATAACGAGAATTAGATGTTCATGATAAGAGTACACCCTAACTCTAGCAAAATGATTTAGTTCATGATTGAACTTATGACAAATATGGATGAATTCGATGACATGGAAGGAATCTTGAACTCCAACTTTGTATGTGAGCGTGTGCATACACTAGGAAGTCTGCAGCCTCCTCTTCTGATGTCTATGCTTTTTATATGTGCTGTCTTTTTTCCTTAAATCCCCCTCCTCTTCTTAACTAATCCACATGCCAATGGTATTCCAGTTAAATTCCACCCCTTGTAAAAAGAGAGCAGCACCGCTTCAATTAAACGGGCAGCTCATTGACACAATTTGAACTAATTTTTAATGCCCAAATTCAAGCACACATAGCAACAACCCATTTCGTACTTTCTTCGTACTTTTTTGGTATTTCCTTTGAAAAATCTACAATTATCTCCTAACTATGATTGAAACTGAAATATTATGTTTAGTTTTATCAAACAAAAACTTTTAAGATTATCCATATATTTAGTGGCGGATCTACAGAGGAGACCTGGGAGGTCCCAGGACCCCTTGGCACCCTAAGTCGCTGCTAGAAATTTTCCGGAGGACCCCTCGTACTTGAACACGAGTTATGTGCAGATTGCAGGTTGCAGCGGCTGGAGAAGATGACCGTGCGCGGCGCAAAGAAGAAAGTCTAGAAAGAAAATAGGGATCCTTTATAACAATTGACCCAAAATGACAGTGTTTTGGCCAATTGTTTTAATCTTTTTTAAAAATAAATAAAAGAGAAGCAAAACGCTGTTGTTTGTCCATGACTCCATATTGTTTTAAAGCCCAACCCCACTTATTTCCCCAGAGTCCCCTCTTTCCCCGCTCATCTGCTTTTCCCCCAATGCCCCATCTTTATTATATTCACTCAAATTCCAATGCAACTCCCCTATTTCAAAACCCTAAATTTCTTTCCCCATATGTTTTTTCATGTATTGGTAATGAAACTATTATGAAATATTTTCTGTCACGCCCCGATCCTGAAATACGTCCATGATTGACACATGATGTTACCAAATACCAATATCACTCATATACCCTGCCTTCGGGATATGGACAATGCACAACTCAAGATTCGAATTTCATGATAATTTTTCCTTATACTTTATGGCTACATCTAACCTTCTCGTTAGACTGCCTACGTACCCTCAAAAGGGATCAAGCCATTTGTAGTTCACTTTGGCTATAACTCGACATATAACACAGTCTGTTCAAGCCAAAATGCATAACATTCCTCAATCAAACATTTGGACTTGAAGAGCATGAATTATTCGATTCAAACTACATAACAACCCGCATGACAATCAAGGTTTCTATTTCATCCATCATATAAATCATTATGTTTCACATAATACCGCAATTCATAGTATATAACATATCAAAGAACCAATGAAGCACAATATTATTCTCAATTCACAATGATCACTGATCTAATTGTATTAATAACAATCATATTCAACATCCTTCCACAATCATCTCAAGTAACCCATTCCATGATATCAAGGAGGCATGATATTAACATTTAATTGTGTTAATATCAGTCAGATCACACCTCAATGCACAAAATTAATAAAGGACTTCCATATAATTCCCTGCTTGGATTTCAAGTAATAACTTGATAATTCTAATTTATATTCACAAGATCTATTGTGATTAATTCCCATTCACTCGAATCCAGGGTACAAGTCTAACTTATGGAAATGAGCAAGAGTAGGAATTCCGGACCACTCAACGGAATCCAAATCACATCGGTTTCCGGATCACTTAATGGAACCAAAATTATCAATCGGTTTCTCACATGTAAAATTAGTGTCATCGATCACAATCCATAAATATCAAGTATAGAATCATGCTTTATGAAATTATAATCAAGTCACTGACAACTTTGAAGGAGTCACCCAGACATCCAACTACTTTTCTAATTCAAAGCACAAGATTCTCAAAATCCATCGTTCATATGTACATTAAAAACTAGGGCTAGAGGGATGCAATTCGGCCGAAGCCTACATCTTTGAAGCCATCATAATTCAAATTCAATAAATCCCAAGGTGAGTACGATCCCGAACCTTCACTCAATGGAATCGCGAAATAAGAGGGATTCCGGACCATCTCTCAACTGAATCCAAGTGGATACGATTCTGGACTCTCACTTAACGGAATCGCTAAGTACAATACATAACAATAACTAAATGAAACCCAAGTTAGATACGATTCCGGAACATCACTCAACGGAGTCGCGAAGTAGGAAGGATTCCAGACCATCTCTCAACGGAATCCGAGTGGATACGATTCCAGACCATCACTCAACGGAATCGCGAAGTAGGAAGGATTCTGGACCATCTCTCAACGAAATCCGAGTGGATACGATTCCGGACCATCACTCAACAGAATCGCAGAAGGCCAATAACCATATATACAACGTCTTAAAGAAATAAGACAAGCATAAGTTACTTAATTTACAAAAGCTCAACCAAGGGAAATAAAGCACAAATACTAAATTTAGAACGAATCAACGAAGCGAGAGATGAAACCATATCGAAGCAACAAATCTCCATCACCACGGGTTAACGGTCTACCACTAGTCCTCACATTTCATCACAACATGTCAATCAAACCAATCAAACCATATTTCAATTTATTCATGTCAAATCTCATTTCATAAACTTAAATCAATGGCTAAACATTAAAAATAACAATTCAATAGAAAACATATTTATAAAACCAAGTCATATTCACATAGGGTAACAATTACGAAAATAGGGTAATCACCAATATCACATATATTAAAGTTACTCACCTGAGGTTCACACTAACGCACTCTAGCATGGAATTCAAGGCATCAAGCTCTATCACCACCAAAAACAAAGCACAAGTCCACATTTACATTTCTCTCAATAAATTCACATACTCAAAACTCTCATAAGTCTCCCACAACAACATTTAATGAGAATCAAACCGTCGATCAAATGTATGGTCCATGATCTTACATCACTTGCTCCGTAAGATCCAACCACTAGATTTTCACTAGTAAGTTCCTAAGGTCCAACAACTAATAACTAGGGTGCTCACAAAATTGTACGACGATCCAATGATCGGATTGTCGTCAATCATGCAAACGAGTGATGGTCCAATTTGATCACCACACCAAACAATTGAATTTCGGAAAACTGAGCTAGACATAGGTTCATAGGGTCACTAGAAGGTATTGAGTACTTAGACAACACTTGTGGACGGTTCCACGCACCGCCACACACGATGCTAGCCATGGTGAAGGGTTTGAAAACCCAAAATTTCAACATTAACTAGATGAGCTCAAATTTATGTGTCAACAAGGGAAACACTTTTCACAAATAAGCCGACGACCAATTCTAACTGGATTCTAGGGTTCTAAACACCCAACTCCAAAATGAATACGAAAGTACAAACCAAGCATACCAACTTGAAGATTATGAAGAGTAGATGAAGTTTCATACCTCACTCGAAGGAAATGATTGCCGGATTCACCGGAAAATTGATAAAACCGATGGAAACCCACAGAACTTTGCTGCCTCGAACTGGAAAAATGGATAAGAAAATGAGAAATTTAAAAGTACAAAGATATAGGGCTCGCCAAGAGCTTTCCATGGACACCAAGATCACCCAAAACGGACCTAGGATGAAGGAGATATGAGCGGGTCAAGATGGTGGGTTAATGGGTCGAAATCGCCCATAAAGGGTCGAAATCAGCCATTCCGATTTTTTTTTTTTTTTTCAGAATCCTTTCCCTCTCTAATTGGTCTCTCCCTCTTTTATTAAACTCACTTAATCTTTAACCCACACGTGGAAATTAAATAATTTCTACAATCTATAGCTTACAACTTCAAACGTCTGTAACTATACCGTTATAACTCGGACTCGCAAACCGCTTTCGCCTATGCGCTCGTGGCTTCGAGTCCTATTTGAAAACGTTACTTGTGACCTCAAAAGAGCAATGAATTTTAAATAGTTATTTTCCAAACTTCACTCTTCGTAACTAGTTTAATTAAAATCTAAATCCAAACAATTTAAAATAAATTCTCGAGAAATAATATAAAATCTCAATAGTACAAATATGTAGATTATAACAGTGAAATTCGGGAACGAGATTTCACATTTTCAGACTATGAAACCTTGTTGTTGACGCTTGAATTAAAATTTTATAGCTTGTAATGTTGTTTTGCACATCAATAAAAACAAAACTGGCTAGAGCTCAAATTTATGTGGTAGCTAGAGCTCAACAAGGAAACACTTTTCACAAATAAGCCGACGACCAATTCTAACCGGAAGCCGTCCAAATTCATCGGTGAAAACCGGGTTTATAGGGTTCTAAACGCCCAACTCTAAAACGAATACGAAAGCACAAACCAAGCATACCAACTTGAAGATTATGAAGAGTAGATGAAGTTTCATACCCCACTCGAAGGAAATGATTGCTGGATTCACCGGAAAATTGATAAAATTGCCGGAAACCCACGGAACTTTGCTGCCTCGAACTGGAAAAATGGATAAGAAAATGAGAAATCTAAAAGTACAGAGATGTAGGGCTCGCCAAGAGCTTTCCATGGACACCAAGATCACCCAAAACGGACCTAGGATGAAGGAGATATGAGCGGGTCAAGATGATGGGTTAATGGGTCGAAATCGCCCAAAAAAGGGTTGAAATCAGCCATTCCGGTCTTTTTTTTTTTTTTTTTTTTTTTTTTTTTCATAAACCTCTCCCTCTCTAATTGGTCTCTCTCCCTTTTTTATTAAACTCACTTAATCTTTAACCCACACGTGGGAATTAAATAATTCCCACAATCTATAGCTTACAACTTCAAACGTCTGTAACTATACCGTTATAACTCGGACTCGCAAACCGCTTTCGCCTATGCGCTCGTGGCTTCGAGTCCTATTTGAAAACGTTACTTGTGACCTCAAAAGAGCAACGAATTTTAAATAGTTATTTTCCAAACTTCACTCTTCGTAACTAGTTTAATTAAAATCTAAATCCAAACAGTTTAAAATAAATTCTCGAGAAATAATATAAAATCTCAATAGTACAAATATGTAGATTATAACAGTGAAATCCGGGAACGGGATTTCACATTTTCAGACTATGAAACCTTGTCGTGGACGCTTGAATTAAGATTTTATAGCTTGTAATGTTTTGCGTATAATTTTTGAATGAAATTTATTATATTTAACTTTTTAATGTTATTTTAGTATATAAATTTTTTGACATTTATTATTGGGACCCTCCAAGTTTAAAATCCTAGTTCCGTTACTACATATATACACTATACAATTTACAATTTACCTTTACCAACGTCAATCTTCAAATATAGTTCTGTGGTCCAATTACAGTTCCATGTTTACTATTCTACAAATCAGGTCATGTAGTTAGCGTGGTCATATTGAAGACTAACAATGCTCAAAAATTCCAAGCGTCAACTCCACGCTTGACGGGAAGACTCGGGTCAGTCAACACTGGCACCATCAGCTCTTGATTGAGTAGAAAATCCTTTCAGAAATTCCAAGCGTAAAGAAAGGATTAGAAACTGTGCACCTCCAAAGTTGTTACTAGCTCCCATATTTATTTGTGACGCATACAAACTGGCGAAAAAACATATCATACTGCAACTCAAAACCATGACATTTCTTTATATGCTCCTGCTGCTGTCCGCATTCCCACTGATCAAAACGACATCTATATCTCCAAGAAAACAAGCTGAATCGCTCATCAAATGGAAGGACGACTGGTCTTCATCATCATCGCCACCTTCGCTACTCAATTCATGGTCCCTCACCAACCTCAACAGCCTCTGCAACTGGACTGCCATTTCCTGCTCCAAAACCAGAACAGTCTCCAAAATAGACCTCTCCAATATGCAAATTCTCGGAACACTGTCCCTCTTCGACTTTCCCTTATTTCCAAATCTCACACACTTCAATCTAAATGGCAACAATTTCGTAGGGCGTATACCGCATGCCATTGGAAATCTCTCCAGGCTCACATCTTTGGACTTGGGCAACAACTTTTTTAATCATCAAATTCCATCGGAGATTGACGAGGTAACAGAGCTTCAGTATCTAAATCTCCGCAACAACAGTCTCTCTGGTACCATCCCTTATCAACTGAGCAATCTCCAAAAGGTATGGTACATGGACCTTGGATTAAACTATTTTTTCTCTGCTGATCAAGATTGGTCTCAATGCCGGAACTTGACGTTCCTCGACTTGTCTCAAAATAATTTGATTGGCAAAATTCCACCTTCGATAGGCCAACTTAGAAAGCTCCAGTACCTTGATCTTTCATACAACTCCTTAGACTCTTCTATCCATTCTGAGCTTGGTCTTTGTACAAACCTCACCCACTTGAGTTTAGCTAATAACCGATTCTCTGGCACGATTCCGGACAATATAGGTTTGATTTCTGGTCTTCAACGTGTTGACCTGAGTATAAATCTTCTGGAAGGGAAAATTCCATCCTCTGTAGGCCAACTCAGGGAGCTCCAGTACCTTGATCTTTCATCCAACTCCTTAAACTCAACAATCCCTTCTGAACTTGTTCTTTGTACAAACCTCACCTACTTGTACTTGTCTTCCAATAAACTCAATGGGGAACTGCCTCTTTCCTTGTCCAATCTGAACAACCTCGTCGAATTGGCTGTAGATAATAACCGATTCTATGGCACGATTCCACCTTCGATAGGCCAACTCAGGGATCTCCAGTACCTTAATCTTTCATACAACTCCTTAAACTCTTCCATCCCTTCTGAGCTTGGTCTTTGTACAAACCTCACCCACTTGTCCCTGGCTTCCAATAAACTAAACGGGGAACTGCCTCTGTCCTTGTCCAATTTGAACAACCTCGTCGAATTGGGTTTAGCAAATAACCAATTCTCTGGCACGATTTCGGACAATATAGGTTTGATTTCTGGTCTTCAACATATTGACCTGGGTATGAATCTTCTGGAAGGGGAAATTCCACTCTCTATAGGCCAACTCAGGGAGCTCCAGTACCTAAATCTTTCATACAACTCCTTAAACTCATCAATCCCTTCTGAACTTAGTCTTTGTACAAACCTCAACCGCTTGTCCTTGTCTTCCAATAAACTCAACGGGGAACTGCCTTTGTCCTTGTCCAATCTGAACAACCTCGTCGAATTGGGTTTAGATAATAATCTATTTACTGGTCAAATCCTTCCTTCTCTGGTCTCCAATTGGATTAATATGGAATCTTTGCAACTTCAGTCCAATGAACTCAGTGGGGAGATTCCGACGGAAGTTGGAAATATGAGCTTTCTGTTGACGCTCAATCTAAGTAGGAACCACTTGACAGGAGTGATCCCTCAGACTCTAGTCAATTTAGCTCAGCTTGAGCTGCTCGATTTGTCACACAACCATCTTTCAGGGCAAATCCCATCACTTCTCAACATGTTTTTTCTTCGTGACTTGGATTTTTCTTATAACAACTTGACTGGCCCAATCCCAGGCATTTTCCAATGGGCACCAGCAAATGCTTTTGTTGGAAACTCTGGCTTGTGTGGGGAGGTTGTAAATATTATATGCGATTCCCCCATCAGAAATTCAAAAAAGAATAGCAGAAGAGTTCTAATTGGTGTCCTTGTACCTGTTTGTCTAATTGTTGTCCTTGTACCTGTTTGTGGTTTATTAATGGTTACAAGTGTCATTGCTCTTATGTTCCGTAAGAAACCCAGTCTTGTTCGGAACAAAGTCAACACTTCTGAAAACTTTGAGAGTTTGGAGTCAATGATATTGCAAGAGGAAGTAAAGTTTACGTTTGCGGAAGTTGTGAAGGCTGTAGATGACTTTCATGACAAGTACTGCATTGGGACAGGAGGGTTTGGAAGGGTTTACAAGGCAGAGTTGCAATCAGGCCAAGTTGTTGCAGTTAAAAGGCTTAACATGTCAGACTCTAATGATATTCCAGCAATCAATCTCCATAGCTTTCAAAATGAAATCCGAACTTTGACAAGCATCCGGCACCGGAACATCATAAGGCTCTATGGCTTCTGTTCAAGAAGGGGGGGTTGCATATTCCTGCTTTATGAATACTTAGAGAGAGGAAGCCTGGGAAAAGCTTTGTATGGAGTTGAAGGTGTTAATGAACTTGGCTGGGCTACTAGAGTCAAAATTGTGCAAGGACTTGCTCATGCACTTTCTTACTTGCACCATGATTGCTCTCCACCAATTGTGCACCGTGACATAACCGTCAACAATGTATTGCTTGAGTCTGATTTCGAGGTTCGTCTCTCAGATTTCGGAATAGCCAGGTTATTGAGTACTGATTCATCCAACTGGACAGATATTGCTGGTTCGTTTGGCTACATAGCACCAGGTAATGTAAACTTAATTTGTACATTTATGATTCATCTTTTTGCTTATTGGGATATGTTTTAAGGTAGCCAGTTTTGTTTTTATTGATGTGCAGAGCTTGCATACACTATGCGAGTCACGGATAAATGTGATGTATATAGCTTTGGAGTGGTGGCGCTCGAAGTCATGATGGGAAGGCACCCAGGGGATATGCTAGAGTCCCAGCTACAAGAATCATCAAAATCAAGGAGGGACAATGTAGAATTGCTGCTGAAAGATTTGTTAGACCAAAGGTTGGAGCCGCCAACCAACGAATCTGCAAAGGCAGTGGTGCTTGTGGTGACAATGGCCTTGGCCTGTATACGAACGCGTCCTGCGTCCAGACCCACAATGTTATTTGCGGCACAAAAACTCTCAGCTCAAACCCTGCCTTGCCTACCTGAACCATTTGGTATGTTGACAATCAACAAGCTAATGGCACTATAAAAAATAAAACAAAATAAAATAGAAGACAAGGGCGAATAGCTCAAACTTCCCTTTTGTATTCCTGCCACACGCAATTCCATCTAATTTCTCATGTAATACATCTTCAGTACCGTAATTACTCATCTGTATTATTTCTCGAATGTGGATTAATGTGTGATGAAATTTCTTAATCGTAATTGCATTAAACCGATAATCCATCATGTGTCAAAATAACTCCACTATTAATAATAAAAAAAATTGAATTATGGATTTGTGTCCTTCCTCTAGTTCAAAGAGCTACCCTAAAAAATTGAACCTACATGGATCATTTTCGCCATGGATTATTTTGAAAGCAAACACGTATGGAACTACAATATGCAATCTAACCTTGCATCTTTGAACCATGTCGCGCGTCGAAGTACATTTGATCTTCCAGGCATTCTTAAACTTTTCCGCTATGTCGAATATAGGTTTGTGCCTTTCCTCTCTAAATCTGCAACAGCCAGAACTGCTTTCACTTTCACACTACAGCACAATATAAGACACTTCGACACGACAATCTGTTAAATTAGTAAATGGGGAAGTGGTGGAATAACACCGTAGTATTGTGAGCAAGTCTCGGGTGTCGAGGCCATGGGGGAGGTCCCTGTGGCTTTGGAACTACCCACATAATGATAAACAAGCGTGGCTGCTGTGCCTCAATCCAACACTGACCAGGACAGCAAATCTATAATTGTAACTCTTTTAGTTTAATCGTTGTCCTACACGGATTCATCAAACCAAAAGCACATATGGATTGGAGACATGGGGAGACAGTATGGTATCTGCTTACTGGTTGACTTGCTTTAAACGATTTTCGAGCTGAAAATTTCTCGCAAAACTAATAAACAAGAACAGAGAATGCAGCAAATAAGTTGACTCTGCAGAAGTTGCTGAAAGAGCAAAAATAGCTGGATGAGATGTGACCCTTATCGCGTTGGACTTCAATTGTCAGGTGATACTTTCAGGCCACGCTTTGCCTTAAACCGACTGCATATGATTGTTAAAAGACTGACCAAAACTGTTATAAGAGTCCAGATTTTCACTTTGTGGTTCATTCACCTACGCAATGACAAACGTTCTACAATCGAACTAACAAAGAGACGCATGCAGTGAGAAATCATCTTCGTTGAATTCTGAATCAACTCCCTCGTGTCCATCAAACTCAGCAAGGCCCATGAACATATCAATTGGAACTTCTTTTGATACAATATCTTCTTCTATGCGATCGTTAACCACACCAACTGGTTCACTGAAGTGAACTTTTCCATTTTCGGGTTCTACAGCATAATATTTGGTATCTTAAGGTACAATTTTCTCACAACTTTTGGTTGCCCTGCTCAACCCTGAAGGCAAAGTATTAGTCTGCCGGACACCATGTTCCTATCATGGTGTTTTAACGGAATTGAATCTGGTGGAGTTCCAGAAGCTGTTATACTTATGCACTTCCGGGGTGACAAGGAAAAGTAATTACGGTATGGTATCTGCTTACTTATGCACCCCTGATCAAGCAGTGCTCCCTCAATAATAGCACTCTAAAATAAACAAAAAATTTAACTCATAATCTTATTTGTGAAAAAAGAATGCTGTGAAAAAAATATAACATATCATCAATTTTTCATTTCCAAGATATGATGTAAAAACGAGTCACTAAAATAAACAACCAATAATTACACGTACCTTTTTCAACAAATTAATCAAACAATGTTGTACAAACTAACTTTGAGAGTGAGGAACCGTAAAAGGTAGGTGCTTTGGCCTTCCTCCACGCATTATATACCGAAGAAAAGATTACATGTTGTCTATAGATTTCCTCGGGATTGACAAAAATACAGAAGAAAACCACCAGCTAGACAAAATTGACACAAGTCCTCATCCTGCTCCGCTTCAAGATCATGACGATGACAACGATGATGGTGATGAGCAGTTGTCATCAGGTGCAGCAGGTTGTTGTGCATGATCTAGATTAGGGTACTCACTACGCATCATCTCTCCTCCAATACGATCAAAGATATTCGCAATCAAGTCCTCATAATCATCTCATTCATCTGTTGTTCTTATTCCCGTCTCGATCTCATCTGCAACAGAGGCCGCAGCAGCAGCAGCAGGATCAGACAGGAGATCAAACTCTCCCATCAAGGCCTCCAAATCGAATCTCAAAAGATCATCATCATCTTTTCTCTCACTGCCTCTCTATCTGACCCTGCAGTGCAGCAGGGCAGACGCCTAACAAACTGCAAAACCACAATCAACACTTTGAAGAACTCTTCAAAATGAGATCATTTTAATACGGTCCACAACTTCATACCGAAAAGTGCATGTTGAACAAAAAAAATACATGACATATAAAAAATAAGGTCCATACAGATTGGGTCAAACTACAAGGCAAAACAAGATGTAATCCAGCCCAACAAAAATGAGGATGGGCTTTACATACATCCATAAATAAATAAAATATGCATTTCCCTACAAAAGAGGGAAGAAACATACAAAATCAGCGGCTCCCCCATTTTCTGCAACAAAAAGAAAAGTGGAGTCAGTTTAAGATAAAGTGGCGAAAAGAAAGGCCTCTATCCTCCCCCACGTAAGAACTCTGGAAACCTCCTAAGATGCCTATAAATAGGCATCAACCACAGCAAGGAGGGGACGAACAAAAAAAAGAGGGAGACGCTGCAGAAATTGAAGCACACAGGAAACGGAAACAGGGTAGAGTGACAAGAAAACGTTGCAGAAATTGAGAAGCACAAGAGGAAGGAAATCGACAAAAAAAAAAAAGACAGGCAGCAAAAGAAAGCAAAAGGGAACAGCAACAAGAAGCCAAATATAGAGAAGAAAGCTTAAAAAGGTATTTTTATTCTCTTAATGGATTCATGATTTTTATTAGGAGGTTGTTGTTGTCTTTTGCAGAAAAAAAAAGGGGAGGTTTCCTTTTCTTCTTGTTTGACCGAAGCAAAGAAGATGTTGGTGGAAACATGCATCACCAACAATTCACACGGACCCCCCCATACCTGTCCTCGCTTCTTCTTCTTCTCCACCAACGGAGACATTTGCCGTCTTCTTCGCCAATAGCAGTAAAGAAACCATCGTCTCTGCCACCAACAGCGGCCATGCAGTGACTTCTATGCCCAGCAAGTTCGTCCGTGCCGCTGCCGTCAATCCCATGAATTTCTTCGGGTTGGTTTAAACCATCCCGTGAAGTTCCAATCAAATCTAAGTGCTTCGTGCCGCTGCAGTTAGTCCCATGAATTTCTTCGGGGTGGTCTAAACCACCCCATGAAGTTCCAATCAAACCTGAAAGCTCCGTGAGAGTCCCGACGCCATGCTCTGTCTTCTCAACGTTGAAGATGTCGAAAACTGCAGCAACAAACACGGACATGGAAAAGCAACAAGAAGCATGGACCGGCGGCAACGAAATCAGTCGAAGTCTTCCTACGTTACAAAGGGTGCTAGAATGACGCCGACTTCAAGCACCAGCGGGAATGAAGATTGCTCTCAGGTCACTAACGGAAGAGAGAACACAAAGGGTTCCTCAGGCATCTAGATGGTTTGCAAAGGAAAAGTAAAGACTTATTTCCATATGGAAGCAAAGACTTGTTGTGCTGCTGTGCAAGGATAAAAGTTGACAACAAAGTGACGGGCATGAAGACAAAATGAGATGGGTTTCAAGACAAAGTAAAGGAAGGCAAATAAAAGAAAGAAAAGTTGTTCATCACGTGGGAGTCTAGGTCTCACCCTAAATGCACTAGGCTTTGATTATTAAAGGAAAAGACATGGGATACAAGAGTTCCACCCAAAGCTTTTCGTGCTAGGAATTCGAAAGATAAGGGAAAAATGGAGATTGCAAAATCTGCAAAGGAAAGCTACAGTAGAGAAGAAGAGAAAGAAATTTGTCTTCTAAACCATGCATGTGGTCACTTAAAAATGGGCAGTTGTCTTCCATGCAATTCAAAATAAATGGAAAGCTAAAATATGGTTTTCCTTTTCAAACACCACCACTTGAAGCTCTATTTGGGACTTAGAAAATGGGAAGTCTTCAAATAGAAGAAGAAAGAAGCTTGCTGCAAAACAAAATCTCTCCAAGTTAAGTGGGAAAGCTGCCCACGTGGAGAACAAAGAAAAGTCACGGCTCCTTATCTAAATTATGGGTTTTGTGAACTTGGAATGTTAATCAAAAGCATGTAGACAAAAGCTACAAGCCAAAAGTAAAGGAAAGAGTTTAAAATTCAAAAGAAAAGAAGACATGTTCATCCATGCATTAGAAGACAAACAAAGAGACGGAAGCATTACTCTTTTGTCCAAGAAATAAAAAAGGATGGAAAGAAGCATCACATGGATAAAAGCAATGGCAGATGAATATGTGTCATTGTCTTCAGTCTTCAGTGTACCGTTTATTTGAAATAAGAGTTAAAACTCTAAAAAAAAAAAGAGCAGGCTAAAGATACCTCAGAAGTGTTCAACCAACCAAAAATAAAAGGCTGTTTAAATGCCTTTTCAGTCCATATGGCATGAATCCCATCTTCAAATCAAGGAAATGACAAAGTCCTATTTACCTTGTACTGCACATCCCTCGTGGGTTGCTACTTAAAAAAAACAAAAGTGAAGTCCCATTTCACAAAGATCTATTGAATATTACCAAAGGTCATGTATGGGTTTCAAACAAGTCCAAATACCCAATTGACTTCTTATTTTTTCCAAGTCTGAACACAAGAATGCAAATCCAAATAAGCATGTATGAACTACGCCGGTTTGATTCCGTTAAGGATACGTAGGCAGTCTGATATCAAATTTTAGACGCAACCGTGAAACCGAAATGAATCCCTGGTTTATATAAACTAAATTCACTCCTACCATCAAATACCAAAATGGCACGAAGCCAAAGAAAAGTTTCAAAGGGCACGAAGCCGTATCAAAGTCTCAAATGGCATGAAGCCATATCAAATTTTCAAATGCTCCTCGCCCGCATGAGCTGAAACTGCATAAGGCACTATGCTCCTCGCCCGCATGAGCTAAAACTGCACAAGGCATCAAATCCAAATAAATACCAAATCCCTGAACTACGAGTGACTTGATCCCTCAAGAGGGTACGTAGGCAATCTAGGATTCGACCTAGGTGCAGTCACAAAATCAAACAAACACACAAATCCTCAAGTTACATTTTTATTCGAATTGGAATCAAAGGGTATTTCTTTCCCAAAAGAAAGATTGTAATTAATAGGCGTGTAGCCTAGAATGGGTCGAACTCGAATTAATAAAACCCTCTTCGAAAAATGAACGAGGGTGAAATTGTGTCGAGTGAATTATTTGTTTACATATTATGTACAATTTTTGCTCAACAGTGCATACATAGACAACATGAAACAACAAATATGCCACAATTTGAAGCATGAAAAGGCAGAGCATACCTTGCCTGCGGATGATATACTATCGGAGGGAGGAACGGAAAAAGGTAGGTGCATTGGCCCTCCTTGCAATATATACTTCTTGACTGTACATAAATTTGAAGGTCAATAATGTCGAATAAGAAACAAGAGTATAAGGCATACAAGGAAGCCTTGTTCAATTCGACAAAGACAGACTGTTCTGAAATCTAAAATCACAACCTATGAGTGCCATGTTCACCATCACTGTGTACTCTCTTAATACCTAACGATAATTTATATACTTATTCTTAGCGTGTAAACGATAACAAACATAAAAATAATAGCAGACACATCAGAAATGCAATTGAAGGCACTTATTCTTAGCGTGTAAACGATAACAAACATAAAAATAAAAGCAGACACATCAGAAATGCAATTGAAGGCACTTTCTTTCAAATGATTAAAAGCAAAACAGTCCAAAAACACAACTGAGGACAACAGCGAGAAACTTGCATTGCTGGTCCAAAACAGAACATGACACATCTAATATAGACTAAGGTATGAATACTAAAAATTAAAGAGAGAAAACTTACATTCCACAAAAAATCCATAAAAACAGTGGCAAGAAACATGATAATTGTTCTTATCGTCAACAAAACTATCAACACGTTCACAAACTGACACAGAACCCTTAACACACCATGTTACCATCAAAATTCAAGCACAATACATAGAACATGCACACGCTCAATAGCCACATATGCAGAGGGAGTAATTCAAAGGAAAAGAAAACAGTAATTTGGTTTTCAAATTTAGTATAGTAATTAAAATCATCAACCTTGAAACCTTTTGTCAATAAAAATAAAAAGAAAGTAAGAAACTTGGGTGGAAAAGAAATGTATTATAAAGCATTCAGTGCATTAAAATTGGAAACGATCCTAGAAGCACATACATACACATGACTGGGGGAAACACAGTAGAGACCTGAGGTGCGGCAAAATGAAAGGCAGGCAATGGATCAGTACGGCAGAGAAGAAGGCCCAGGTAAACACCTATACCAAATTTCTTAATTAACTAATGAACCAAAAGAAATCAAAGCATATATACTAAGAACGGAAATAAAATCTATCCTGATCATAACTGTGCTTCTATATGCACGCCATGGAAATTAGACAGCTGCTGTCACCTCTACGTCCCTCTATTGATCATTCACAGAATCGCTCATCCACAAACAGTCTGTCCAGTAATTGAACCCGTCTAACGGTTGGCTGAATTCGTCAATTTGAGGCCACTCCCGGGGCAATTTACCTTCAAGCGTTGTCAACCATTCTTTAATGTCTCCACGCACTGCTTCACCATCTAAAGGATATTCCTTGCCGCCCAAGAATACCAGAGAAGAAGGAACATCACTCATCAGTGGCACAAATTCATGATCTGAAATATGAGTGGGAATGGGCATCACATTTCCGTTAATGCAGCTTATGCACCCCTGGTCGTGATTGCTTGTGTCACCATCCAAGCATATGCGATACGAAGGAACATCACTCATCAATATCACACTATCCTGATCAGAGAATCAGTTGGCTTCGCATTGCCGTTAATGTTGGTTATCCACTCCTGGTCCTGATATCTAGTGTCAGTAATCATATTGCTTTCAGTTCCAACAAAAGGCACAACAGCAGGGGTATTGGTGATCACATTCACATTAGAATGTTTTTGTGAACGTGGTTCTTTTCTTGCTCTCTTTCTCTTAATCAGCAACTTCTCATTCGATACTTCTTTTCTTGCCCTCTTAATCGGTGGTTTCTCATTGAAGTCGTGAGTTGGACTTGAGGAATTCATCTTGTTTCCGCACCTAGACCTCGGATTCCTTTTAAGTCGGGAAAGAACGACCTTTGGGCCAGCAACTACATTAGGAAGAAGACTGTACTCTTCTAACAGCTAGTAGCCATTGTTGTTAGAACCCTTGTTGTTGTACCTGAAATGCCCTAACCAATTCATGGTCCCTCACCAACATCAACAGCCTCTGCAACTGGACTGCCATTTCCTGCTCCAAAACCAGAACAGTCTCCAAAATAGACCTCTCCAATATGCACATTTTCGGATCACTGCCCCTTTTCGGCTTTCCCTTATTTCCAAATCTCACCCACTTCAATCTAAGTGGCAACAATTTCCAAGGGCCTATACCGCATGCCATTGGAAATCTCTCCAGGCTCACGTCTTTGGACTTGGGCAACAACTTTTTTGATCAACAAATTCCATCTGAGATTGACCAGGTAACAGAGCTTCAGTATCTAAATCTCCGCAACAACCGTCTCTCTGGTACCATCCCTTATCAACTGAGCAATCTCCCAAAGGTATGGTACATGGACCTTGGATTAAACTATTTTTTCCCTGCTGATCAAGATTGGTCAGAATTTGCAGGCATGCCTTCATTGACCTACCTTGCTATGTCTATGCAACGTGATAATCTATATCATTCAGAATTCCCAGAATTTATATCTCAATGCCGGAACTTGACGTTCCTCAACTTGTCTCATAATAATTTGAATGGCCAAATTCCACCTTCGATAGGCCAACTCAGGGAGCTCCAGTACCTTGATCTTTCATACAACTCCTTAAACTCTTCTATCCCTTCTGAGCTTGGTCTTTGTACAAACCTCACCCACTTGAGTTTAGCTAATAACCGATTCTCTGGCACGATTCCGGACAATATAGGTTTGATTTCTGGTCTTCAACGTGTTGACCTGAGTATGAATCTTCTGGAAGGGAAAATTCCATCCTCTGTAGGCCAACTCAGGGAGCTCCAGTACCTTGATCTTTCATCCAACTCCTTAACCTCAACAATCCCTTCTGAACTTGTTCTTTGTACAAACCTCACCTACTTGAGTTTAGCTAATAACCGATTTTCTGGCACGATTCCGGACAATATAGGTTTGATTTCTGGTCTTCAACGTGTTGACCTGAGTATAAATCTTCTGGAAGGGAAAATTCCATCCTCTGTAGGCCAACTCAGGGAGCTCCAGTACCTTGATCTTTCATCCAACTCCTTATACTCAACAATCCCTTCTGAACTTGTTCTTTGTACAAACCTCACCTACTTGTACTTGTCTTCCAATAAACTCAATGGGGAACTGCCTCTGTCCTTGTCCAATCTGAACAACCTCGTCGAATTGGGTTTAGCAAAGAACCAATTCTCTGGCACGATTTCGGACAATATAGGTTTGATTTCTGGTCTTCAACATATTGACCTGGGAATGAATCTTCTGGAAGGGGAAATTCCACTCTCTATAGGCCAACTCAGGGAGCTCCAGTACCTAAATCTTTCATACAACTTCTTAAACTCATCAATCCCTTCTGAACTTGGTCTTTGTACAAACCTCAACCGCTTGTCCTTGTCTTCCAATAAACTCAACGGGGAACTGCCTTTGTCCTTGTCCAATCTGAACAACCTCGTCGAATTGGGTTTAGATAATAATCTATTTACTGGTCAAATCCTTCCTTCTCTGGTCTCCAATTGGACTAATATGGAATCTTTGCAACTTCAGTCCAATGAACTCAGTGGGGAGATTCCGACGGAAGTTGGAAATATGAGCTTTCTGTTCACGCTCAATCTAAGAAGGAACCATTTGACAGGAGTGATCCCTCAGATTCTAGGCAATTTAATTTATCTTAAGCTGCTCGATTTGTCACACAACCATCTTTCGGGGCAAATCCCATCATTTGTCAACATATATTTTCTTAATGCTTTTAATTTTTCTTATAACAACTTGTCTGGCCGAATCCCATGCGTTTTCCAAAGGGCATCAAAAAATCCTTTTGTTGGAAACTCTGGCTTGTGTGGCTATGTAGAGTGTGTAGACACTGTACCCCCTCGGCACAACATACCCCCTCGGCACAACAGAAATTTCAAAAAGAATAACAAAAGAGTTCTAATTGGTATCCTTGTGCCTGTTTGTGGTTTATTAATGGTTACAACTGTCATTGGTCTTATGTTCCGTAAAAAATCCAGTCTCGTTTTGAACAAAGTCAACACTTCTGAAAACTTTGAGAGTTTGGAGTCAATGATATTGCAAGAGGAAGTAAAGTTTACGTTTGCGGAAGTTGTGAAGGCTGTAGATGACTTTCATGACAAGTACTGCATTGGGACAGGAGGGTTTGGAAGGGTTTACAAGGCAGAGTTGCAATCAGGCCAGGTTGTTGCAGTTAAAAGGCTTAACATGTCAGACTCTAATGATATTCCAGCAATTAATCTCCATAGCTTTCAGAATGAAATCCGAACTTTGACAAGCATCCGGCACCGGAACATCATAAGGCTCTATGGCTTCTGTTCAAGAAGGGGGGGTTGCATATTCCTGCTTATGAATACTTAGAGAGAGGAAGCCTGGGAAAAGCTTTGTATGGAGTTGAAGGTGTTAATGAACTTGGCTGGGCTACTAGAGTCAAAATTGTGCAAGGACTTGCTCATGCACTTTCTTACTTGCACCATGATTGCTCTCCACCAATTGTGCACCGTGACATAACCGTCAACAATGTATTGCTTGAATCTGATTTCGAGGTTCGTCTCTCAGATTTCGGAATAGCCAGGTTATTGAGTACTGATTCATCCAACTGGACATATATTGCTGGTTCATTTGGCTACATAGCACCAGGTAATGTAAACTTAATTTGTACATTTATGGTTTATGTTTTTGCTTATTGGGATATGTTTTAAGGTAGCCAGTTTTGTTTTTATTGATGTGTAGAGCTTGCATACACTATGCGAGTCACGGATAAATGTGATGTATATAGCTTTGGAGTGGTGGCGCTCGAAGTCATGATGGGAAGGCACCCAGGGGATATGCTAGAGTCCCAGCTACAAGAATCATCAAAATCAAGGAGGGACAATGTAGAATTGCTCCTGAAAGATTTGTTAGACCAAAGGTTGGAGCCGCCAACCAATGAATCTGCAAAGGCAGTGGTGCTTGTAGTGACAATGGCCTTGGCCTGTATATGAACGCGTCCTGCGTCCAGACCCACGATGTTATTTGCGGCATAAAAACTCTCAGCTCAAACCCTGCCTTGCCTTCCCGAACCATTTGGTATGTTGACAATCAACAAGCTAATGGCACTATAAAAAAAAAAAAAAAAAAAAAAAAAGAAGACGAGCGAATAGCTCAAACTTCACTTTTGTATTCCTGCCACACGCAATTCCATCTAACTTCTCATGTAATAGATCTTCAATACCGTAATTACTCATTTGTATTATTTGTCGAATGTGGATTAATGTGTAATTAAAAAAAAATTGAATTATGGATTTGTGTCCTTCCTCTAGTTCAAAGAGCTACCCTAAAAATTGAACCTACATGGATAATTTTCGCCCTGGATTACTTTGAAAGCAAACACAAATGGAACTACAGGATGCAATCTGACCTTGCATATTTGAATCATGTCGCGCGTCGAAGTACATTTGATCTTCCAGGCATCCTTAGACTTTTCCGCTATGTCGAATATAGGTTTGTGCCTTTCCTCTCTAAATCTGCAACAGCCAGAACTGCTTTCACATTCACACTACAGCACAAAATGACACGACAATCTGTTAAATTAGCAAATCGGGAAGTGGTGGAATAACACCGTAGTATTGTGAGCAAGTCTCGGGTGTCCAGGCCACGGGGGAGGTCCCTGTGGCTTTGGAACCACCCACATAATGATAAACAAGCGTGGCTGCTGTGCCTCAATCCAACACTGGCCAGTACAGCAAATTTAGCTTCTGTGCGTTAAACCAAATCCCTGTTGTGCTAGGATAGCACCAAACCCGTTGGAACCAACTCAAGCTAACCCACAGGAAATTTATCAAATGAAAATGCAAGAACAAAATATAAAAGACACCAAGATTTTAACGAGGTTCCTCAACAGTCAGTGTAACTGGAGTACGTCCTCGGAGCAGTAGGATCTCACCCAATAATCCACTATCAACCAAATGGGAGTTTACAAAGTGTTGGCAATCTCACAACCCAAATAACCCAATACACCCAATAGCTCTCACACACCACAGAAACCAATAGAGAAAGAAATATAATGAATAATTTCTTCTCTATACATGTAGCTCAAAGCTATTACAACAATAACTATGATGGATGATTGCTAATAAAAAAGAAGAGCACATTCTTCTTCTTTTCAACAAAGGGTTGTTGCACCCTTTCTAATTTTCTGATGCTCTGCAGCTTGCACTCATTTTCTCTGCAGCTCTCTTCTCTCTTCTGCTCAAAACTGAAATTGAGCTCTCCTTTTCTTCTCTATCTACCGAAACAAAACAATGACTTATTATTTAAACCAAGCCATCACTTTCGGCTAATAAAAAACCACAAAAGAAGAAAAAACATCATCATGATGCCTCCTCATCATGATGTCTTTATAATTTTATAACCAAAAGTTTTTTCTTTTCCTTTTTTTAATAGCCGAAAGTAATTGTTGTTTGGCCATAATTTAACAATCTCCACCTTGGCCAAATTTCGAAAACACCATGATAAGCCAACCAACACAATCAACACAAAAAAATCACTCCCAAATACTAGCAAGAGAACAACTCATGCCGAGCCAAATGCTCCAAAACTCCTACTGCTCAACGCCTTCTTTATATAGGCAAAATGTGAGCCAAGTTCAAGCAATGAACAAACTTGGCTACACCAACAACCTTAGTCAACATATCAGCGGGGTTGTCTTTAGTTGGAATCTTCTGGAGAATGATTTCCCCTTCACCAACAATTTCACGAACAAAGTGATAACGCACGTCTATGTGCTTGGTCCTCGCATGATGAACCTGATACTTAGCCAAATAAATGGCACTCTGACTATCACAATGTACCTCCACCTGCTTCTGATCAACCCCCAAATCTCTAATCAGCCCATGTATCCAAATGGCCTCCTTTATAGCTTCAGCAACTGCCATATATTCAGCCTCTGTAGTAGACAAGGCAACAGACGACTGCAAAATAGACCTCCAACAAACTGGTCCTTTAGCCATAGTAAACACATAGCCTGTAGTAGACTTCCTTCCATCCAGATCACCTGCATAATCTGAATCAACATAACCAACTGCAAAATGACCAATACCAGAGTCATCTCTCTCAAAGCATAAACCAACATCTCGAGTACCATGGAGATATCTCAATATCCACTTAGCTGCTTGCCAGTGCTCTTTACCTGGATTATGCATATATCGACTCACCATGCCAACTGCATGAGCAATATCCGGTCTAGAGCATACCATTGCATACATCAAACTACCAACCAAATTTGCATATGGTATATTTTTCATTTGCAGCTTCTCTTTATCATTTTTAGGACATTGTAGAGAACTCAATTTAAAATGAGGAGCCAAAGGGGTACTAACCGGTTTGGTTGAATCATGAACTCCAAACTTCCGAATCAACTTCTCAAGGTATTGTCTTTGATTCAAACTGACCAAACCCTTCTCTCTATCTCTAGTGATCTCCATGCCAAGGATCTTCTTCGCTTCACCAAGATCCTTCATCTCAAACTCATTCTTCATTTGCTTCTTCAATTTTTCAATCTCTTCAACATTTTTTGAGGCAATCAACATATCATCAACATATATCAATAAATAAATGAAAGACCCATCTTGCAACTTCTTGAAGTACACACAATGATCATATTGACTTCTAGAATAATTTTGGCATCTCATAAATTTATCAAACCTCAAATACCATTGCCTTGGAGATTGCTTCAAGCCATAAAGTGATTTCTTCAATTTGCAAAACAAATTTTCCTTCCCTTTCACTAGATACCCATCCGGTTGACACATATAAATCTCTTCATTCAAATCACCATGTAGGAAAGCCGTCTTCACATCAAGTTGCACAAGCTCAAGATCATATTGTGCAACAAGAGCTAACATAATACGAATTGAGGAGTGCTTCACAACTGGAGAAAATATTTCATTGTAGTCAATGCCCTCCTTTTGTGCATACCCTTTAGCAACTAATCTTGCTTTAAATCTCACATTGCTTTTCTCATCAGCATCTTCCTTCTTGGCATACACCCATTTGCAACCGATAGCTTTCTTGCCCTTAGGCAATTTAGCTAACTCCCAAGTCTTGTTCTTCAAGAGAGAATTCATCTCATCACCCATGGCATTGCACCACCTCTTCTTCTCCTCACTCTCAATGGCTTCCTCGAAATTAGATGGAATATCATCAGTGATAATAGGAAGAGCAAAAGAAACATAGTCACTATACCGAGCTGGCTTGGTAATTTGTCTCTTTCCTCTGTTTTTGGCAATAGACTCTTGAGGTGAAACTTGCTCTTCAACTTGAATAGAATCTTCAAGTTCAACTTCTTCAACATCCTCATGGTCTCCCACTTCTTCACTTGTAGTGGCTTCGACATCAGCAGAAATAGAATTTGAAGTACCAGAGGCAACTTTCTCAAGCTCCACCTGTTGGACATCTTTCACATTCTTCTCAGAGACTTTGTACATACTTTCTTCGTCAAATGTCACATCTCTACTAATTACCAGTTTCTTCATCTCTGGACACCACAACCTGTAACCTTTGACACCACTACTAAAACCAAGAAAGATAGCCTTTTTGGCTCTAGGATCAAGTTTATTTTCAGTCACATGAAAATAAGCAGGTGAACCAAAAATATGGATATAATCATAATCAGAAGAAGGTTTTCCAGTCCATACCTCCATTGGTGTCTTACCCTGAACAGCAGCTGAGGGTAACCGGTTGATGATGTGACATGCATAATTAACTGCCTCTGCCCAAAATGACTTGCTTAAACCCGATTGAGACAACATACATCTAACCTTCTCAAGCAAGGTTCGATTCAATCTTTCTGCAACTCCATTTTGTTGTGGAGTTCCCCGAACACTGAAATGTCTCACAATTCCTTCCTCTTTGCAAACTTTAAAGAAAGGATCGGATGTGTATTCACCACCATTATCCGATCTCAAAATCTTAATCTTTCTCCCAGTCTGGTTCTCAACCATTTTCTTCCAACTCAAGAAAATGTTCAACACCTCACTCTTGTGCTTCATAGTGTAGACCCAAGACCTTCTTGAATAATCATCAACAAAGGTCACGAACCAATGTCTACCACTCAAAGAGGGAGTCTTTGTAGGACCCCAAACATCCGAATGCACATAATCAAGAATGCCTTTCGTCTGATGTACAGCAGTACCAAACTTCACTCTAGTTTGCTTCCCCAAGACACAATGCTTGCAGAAATCAAGTTTACAAGTCGTGGCACCTTTTAGAAGACCTTGTTTCACAAGCCCTTGTAGAGCTTTCTCACCGGCATGGCCTAATCTCATATGCCACAATCTAGTAGTATCTGAATCAGATGTGCCCATATTTTCAGAGACTACAGATGCTTCACCTGTCACAGTGCTTCCCTGCAATAAATACAAATGGCCACATCTAGGAGCTTTCATCACAACAAGTGCACCATAAGTAACTTTCAATGTCTGTCCATCTGAATGAAACCTGAAACCCTTGGATTCCAAAGTACCCAAAGAAATAAGATTTTTCTTCAAATTCGGTACATACCGAACACCTGTCAACTCTTTAACCATGCCATCATGCAACTTCAAACGAACTGTACCAATCCCTTTTGTTGTGCAAGGATTGTCATCTCCCATGAACACAACGCCACCATCAAACTCTTTCAAGCTTGAAAACCAATCCTTGTGAGGAGTCATATGATGAGTACAACCCGTATCCAACACCCACTTAGTAGCACAATCAAATGATGAAGAAGTGGTTAAAGCAAAATCAGAAAAATCTGTTTCAACCTCAGCAACATTAGCTTCAGAACTTTCTTTGCCTTTGGTCTTCAATTTAGGACAATCTTTCTTCCAATGGCCCTTATTACGACAAAATGCACATTCATCCCTTTCCAAAGGTTTTCTACCTTTAGAGTTTCCTCTAGGTCGAGACTGTGATTTTTTTCTGTTAGAAGATGACCTCCTCTCCGATGATCTACCTCTAACAAATAAAGCTTCAGATGTACTATCATGATTTTTATCTCTATGCCTCATTTCATAATTCATCAAGGCATTTGACACATCTTCAAATTTCACAGTTTCTTTACCATGCATAATAGTGGTAACAAAATGCTCGTAAGAGTTCGGCAAGGAATTCAACAATATTAAGGCCTTATCTTCATCCTTAATATCCTCATCTAAATTTAACAAGTCGGCAATCAACTTATTAAAAGCATCAAGGTGTCTAATCATTTTTGTACCTTCTTTGTATTGGAAGCGGTAGAGTTTTTTCTTCAAGTGTAGCCGGTTCTCTGCACTCTTCGTCATATACTTGTCTTCCAATTTTTGCCACAACACACTTGCTACCGTCTCCCGCATCACAAAATACTTCTGAGTTTTTGTAAGGCACAACCGAATTGAAGAGCAAGCACACAAATTTAATTTCTCCCATTCCGGCTTCGACATAGCTTCCGGCTTCTCTCCCAAAGCGGCAAGTAGATCTTGTTGAGCCAACACATCTTTGACCTCACATTGCCACATCCCGAAGTTGTTTGTGCCATCAAACTTTTCCACTTCGAACTTTGCATTTTGCACCGTAGTTCTTGCAAACCCGGAGGTGCTTCCAAAAGGATTCTCATCTTGCCCGTCTGACATCTTTGGCAACTAGACAGTACCCAAGAGCAACCAGTGCTCTGATACCAATTGTTGTGCTAGGATAGCACCAAACCCGTTGGAACCAACTCAAGCTAACCCACAGGAAATTTATCAAATGAAAATGCAAGAACAAAATATAAAAGACACCAAGATTTTAACGAGGTTCCTCAACAGTCAGTGTAACTAAAGTACGTCCTCGGAGCAGTAGGAGCTCACCCAATAATCCACTATCAACCAAATGGGAGTTTACAAAGTGTTGGCAATCTCACAACCCAAATAACCCAATACACCCAATAGCTCTCACACACCACAGAAACCAATAGAGAAAGAAATATAATGAATAATTTCTTCTCTATACATGTAGCTCAAAGCTATTACAACAATAACTATGATGGATGATTGCTAATAAAAAAGAAGAGCACATTCTTCTTCTTTTCAACAAAGGGTTGTTGCACCCTTTCTAATTTTCTGATGCTCTGCAGCTTGCACTCATTTTCTCTGCAGCTCTCTTCTCTCTTCTGCTCAAAACTGAAATTGAGCTCTCCTTTTCTTCTCTATCTACCGAAACAAAACAATGACTTATTATTTAAACCAAGCCATCACTTTCGGCTAATAAAAAACCACAAAAGAAGAAAAAACATCATCATGATGCCTCCTCATCATGATGTCTTTATAATTTTATAACCAAAAGTTTTTTCTTTTCCTTTTTTTAATAGCCGAAAGTAATTGTTGTTTGGCCATAATTTAACAATCCCATCAGGAGTTGTTCTCATAGTCTTTGAATTATAATTGTAACTCTTTTAGTTTAATCGTTGTCCTACACGGATTCATCAAACCAAAAGCACATATGGATTGGAGACATGGGGAGACAGTATGGTATCTGCTTACTGGTTGACTTGCTTTAAACGATTTTTGAGCTGAAAATTTCTCGCAAAACTAATAAACAAGAACAGAGAATGCAGCAAATAAGTTGACTCTGCAGAAGTTGCTGAAAGAGCAAAAATAGCTGGATGAGATGCGACCCTTATCGCGTTGGACTTCAATTGTCAGGTGATACTTTCAGGCCACGCTTTGCCTTAAACCGACTGCATATGATTGTTAAAAGACTGACCAAAACTGTTATAAGAGTCCAGATTTTCACTTTGTGGTTCATTCACCTGCGCAATGAGAAACGTTCTACAATCGAACTAACAATGAGACGCATGCAGTGAGAAATCATCTTCGTTGAATTCTGAATCAACTCCCTCGTGTCCATCAAACTCAGCAAGGCCCATGAACATCTCAATTGGAACTTCTTTTGATGCAATATCTCCTTCTATGCGTTCGTTAACCACATCAACTGGTTCACTGACATGAACTTTTCCATTTTCGGGTTCTACAGCATAATATTTGGCATCTAAAGGTACAATTTTCTCACAACCTTTGGCTGCCCTGCTCAACCTTGAAGGCAAAGTATTAGTCTGCCGGACACCATGTTCCTATCATGGTGTTTTAACGGAATTGAATCTGGTGGAGTTCCAGAAGCTGCTCCACCACTTCATACTGAAAAGTGCATACATATAAAACATGAAACAACAAATATGCCACAATTTGAAGCATGAAAAGGCAAGCATACCTTGCCTGCAGATAATATACTATCGGAGGGAGGAACAGAAAAAGGTAGGTGCATTGGCCCTCCTTGCAATATATACTTCTTGACTGTACATAAATTTGAAGGTCAATAATGTCGAATAAGAAACTAAAATCACAACCTATGAGTGCGATGTTCACCATCATTGTGTACTCTCTTAATACCTGACGTGGAAAACAGGAAATTGATGGCCCCTTGCAAATTTTGAATATTTAGATCATTTATATTACTTATTTATCTTTGTGTGTCTCTATGCATGCCAAACGATAACAAACATAAAAATAATAGCAGACACATCAGAAATGCAGTTGAAGGCATTTCTTTCAAATGATCAAAATGACAGTCAAATATGGGCTGTGAGGATTGTCATGCTCTCACAAATGCGACATACATAATATCAGAAACATCAACAGCTACTGAAACTGAAAACCTAAGAGACAGTAGCTTCAAAAACTAGTCCTACATGATGAAGAAATCTACACTAAAAGAACTGCAAGTACACAGGAAACAGCATGTGAGCTCCGCATCCTACCTCGTACTTAAAGAGATGCAATTTGTAAAGAAAGAATAAAGTGCTTCAATTTTTTAGAATCACGACCATCCTGTTGAGCAGAGAAATTAAAGAACTCATAGGGAATCGACGTGAAAACGAAGTGCCGGTTGTCGACTACCTGACGCCCTCCCCCTCCTCCTTTATCCGAGCTTGGGACCGGCAGCGTAAGATAAACTTACACAGGCGGAGTTAGAAAATCAAAGAACTGTAAAAAGAAAATCAGTTATGGACAAGATGTCAAGACCAATAGAACCGTAAAAGCAAAACAGTCCAAAAACACAACTGAGGACAACAGCGAGAAACTTGCATTGCTGGTCCAAAACAGAACGTGACACATATAATATAGACTAAGGTATGAATACTAAAAATTAAAGAGAGAACTTACATTCCACAAAAAATCCATAAAAACAGTGGCAAGAAACATGATAATTGTCCTTATCGTCAACAAAACTATCAACACGTTCACAAACTGACACTGAACACTTAACACACCATGTTACCATCAAAATTCAAGCACAATACACAGAACATGCACACGCTCACAAGCCACTTATGCAGAGGGAGTAATTCAAAGGAAAAGAAAACATTAATTTGATTTTCAAATTTGGTATAGTAAATTAGTAATTGAAATCTTCAACCTTGAAACCTTTTGTCAATAAAAATAAAAAGAAAGTAAGAAGCTTGGGTGGAAAAGAAATGTATTATAAAGCATTCAGTGCATTAAAATTGGAAACGATCCTAGAAGCAAAATGAAAGGCAGGCAATGTATAAGTACGTCAGAGAAGAGGGCCCAGGTAAACACCTATACCAAATTTCTTAATTAACTAATGAACCAAAAGAAATCAAAGCATATATACTAAGAACGGAAATAAAATATATCCTGATCATAACTGTGCTTCTATATGCACGCCATGGAAATTAGACAGCTGCTGTCACCTCTACGTCCCTCTATTGATCATTCACAGAATCGTTCATCCACAAACAGTCTGTCCAGTAATTGAACCCGTCTAACGGTTGGCTGAATTCGTCAATTTGAGGCCACTCCCGGGGCAATTTACCTTCAAGCGTTGTCAACCATTCTTTAATGTCTCCACGCACTGCTTCACCGTCTAAAGGATATTCCCCGCCGCCCAAGAATATTGGAGAAGAAGGAACATCACTCATCAGTGGCACATATTCATGATCTGAAATATGAGTGGGAATGGGCATCACATTTCCGTTAATGTAGCTTATGCACCCCTGGTCGTGATTGCTAGTGTCGCCGTCCAAGCATATGGGATAAGAAGGAACATCACTCATCAATATCACACTATCCTGATCAGAGAAATCAGTCGGCTTCGTATTGCCGTTAATGTTGGTTATGCACTCCTGATCCTGATACCTAGTGTCAGTAATCATATTGCTTTCAGTTCCAACAAAAGGCAAAACAGCAGGGGTATTGGTGATCACATTCACATTAGAATGTTTTTGTGAACCCGGTTCTTTTCTTGCTCTCTTTCTCTTAATCAGCGGCTTCTCATTCGATAATTCTTTTCTTGCCCTCTTAATCGGTGGCTTCTCATTGAAGTCATGAGTTGGACTTGAGGAATTCATCTTGTTTCCGCACCTAGACCTCGGATTCCTTTTAAGTCGGGAAAGAACGACCTTTGGGCCAGCAACTACATTAGGAAGAAGACTGTACTCTTCTAACAGCCAGCCGCCATTGTTGTTAGAACCCTTGTTGTTATACCTGAAATGCCCTTTATCCCCAATTGGAATTCCGTCCAAACCTAAAACTTTGTCGGAGGATGTTTCGCTCCAAGTGCCTCCGGCTTCGATCTGGCGTTTGCTGCGGCTATCGCTGTCGCTTCTAGAACGCAGCTCGTAGAAGAAGAACAAGTCCTGATCGAGTAGGGAATTTCCACCGAATTGCTCCCAAACCACCCAGGGTGGTGTTTGTCCAAAGAGATTGAACTCGTGAACAAACGGGTTGCCCAAGGGCTTTCCGGAGAGGGCTCTATCGCGAAGATAGGAACTGACCAATTCTTGATCAGTAGGATGAAACCGAAAACCCAATGGCATACCGTAATAACCCACCTCCATTGTTAAACGCGATTTCAATTCAATGCAATTCAAAACAAAACAAATGCAGCAGCAAAAACCCTAATTTTTTATTGGGCACAAAATAAAGAAGAGAAATAAGCGGGAGAAATTAAAGAGAAGAAAAAGGGAAACCTGGAAGCCGATTTCACTCGCTCGCCGAGGAGAGCAGCTCGTCGACGCCTCCTCAATCGCCGTCTTCGTCCCCAAACAAGAGCAACTGAAATTTCGAGTATTCTGTAATTCAATTCAACCGGAGACTGTTGGAGCACTGAATTCTAGTTCTGGTTCAAATTCGAACGCGCAGAGAGAGCGAGAGAGAGAACGCACAGAGAGAGCGAGAGAGAGAACGCACAGAGAGAGCGAGAGAGAAAGATCTTGAGAGAGATCTAGAGAGAGAGAGAGAGAGAGAGGATTTGAAATTTATACGGAAGAAAATATGACCGTTTGGTTTGGGAATTGGATGTTAACGTTGCAAACTTGCAAGGCTCACCGCTTAAGCGCGGGATTTTATCACGTGGCATTTTCATATCTACGAAACCCTAAATCCCCAAATTGTGGAATCCGGATTCTCCCGGATTCTTTTTGTGAGGATCCTGAAAATTTTTGAATCATATTCGTTCATTGTACATCATACAGTCAGAAAATATTTTAAATATTTTTATTTAAAATTAAATACAAACAATACCTGACAAAAACTGATCGTACAATATAAGATAAACGAACATAATTTACGGATCCTCAATATCCCTACCAAAATGATCCGGAGAGGATCCTGTTGGCAAATTGTGAGCCAAATGACTAGAATAACGCAGGGAAAAAAAAGAATTTCAATTGGGCTGGGTTCCGTTTTTAACTTCTTGGCCTATTTTTTATTCAGCTGGGTCCAGTTCTTTTGGTTTTCAGGCATTCTATTGGCAAATTTTTTTAGATTTTTATATTAGATTAACGAACCCAAAAAGATTTTTTAGATTAAGGGTGAATGTTGGATTGAAAGTTTCAATTTCGACACGAAAAAGATTTGTTTCGTATTTTTATTAACATAGCATTGCATGATTGACACGAAAAGTCATAGTCACAATGTATTAATGTCATAAAAATTGCTCAACATGGATATATTTCGCAATAGGAAATTGTGATTATGACTTAGACATGAGAAATCATAGGAAATCACGATTTTTTTAATTTCCTATGTCCAAGCCACAGTCACAATTTCCTAGGATTGACACAATAAGCCATAATCGCAATGTTCACATGGCGCTGCATATACATTTTTCATAGGAGTAACAAGATTTTCTCCCAACTCTAATACACCTTTATGTTCTTCCTATCCAAAACTATGTTGGAGAAGATTTCATAAGAAACACGTCCGGAATCCGTCATTACCAGATTGATTATTCATGAAACGAAACGTAGAGGTCGAAACAAACAATGAGAAACTGAGTACTACTGTTCGCTACAACGACAACGTCTGAAAATTGAAACAAAAACTCAAACTGTGCTGAAAGAAATGACAAGAACAAAAGTAAGTGCAGTCAGAACTGTTGGGAACTTCATGTACATTCATATGTATATTGTCTGCAGATTTCCTCAAGATTGACAAAAGTACAAAGTAAGACCACCAGCTAGACGAAATAACATACTGAAAACTATTCCATCCACAACAATAACAACAACAACAAAGCCTTTTCCCACTAAGTGGGGTCGGCTATATGAATCCTAGAGCGCCATTGCGCTTGGTTCTATGTCACATCTTCCGTGTAAATAAAAAGACTGAAAACTAATAAACTAACTATGATTAAAACGGAAGTCGGAAAGAAAAAGCTGAAAGGTTACCGTGCTCATCTAAATTCTTGAACTCTACTAGTAGTATAAAAACAAGAGCTGACGCTTCTAGATGATAATAGCTTGACAACTTGATTCACGCAAGGCGTGTATACTCCGTGTAAAGTCCTCTTCCTCCTGCTCCGCTTCTAGATGATGATGATGGAGAGCAAGCAAATCAAGAGAAAATGGAGAACCGGGGCCCGTGGCCTTCCAATGTTTCCAACCACAACTGGTAAAATAATGATTTGAGAAGGAGGGAACGGGATGATGGTGATGAGCAGAGTAGTGTGATCAGGTTCAGTAGCTTGATGTACATGATCTTGATTTGGGTCTTCATCATCCTCTCCTCCAATATGATTAAAGAATTCAGTGATCAAGTCCTCCTCATCATCCAACTCTCTTTCATCCGTGGTTCTTGGCCCCTCCTCAATCTCGTGACGATGATGACCGAGATGAGTAGTTAGCGGAGGCACAACAGCAGCCTCGTCTGCAGCAGAGGCCGCAACAGCAGAATCAGGCAGAAGCTCAAACTCGTCAATTAAGGATCCTAACAGATCATCATCCCAGCAATCATATGCTTCGGTGGTGCTGCTTGAGGACCCCTCGTGATGAAGTAGATCATCAAGCTCCCTAATCGAGTCCTCCATTGCCAAAAGACCATCATCCGAATCATGAGTCCTCTGCCTCTTGACCGTATCACCCAAAACCGTAACGGCATCATCGGAATCGGAATCGGAATCGGAATCGGAATCAGGGAAACGCGGACGCTTGAGAGAAGAGACAGTGGGCCTCAAATCTTGACCTCCCATCTCCAATTTCTTCACGAAACACAACACAAACAGACGAAAGCGGTGTGCTTTCTGTGAAAACCAAAACCCTAAGTCGGTAATGTGGAAGAAGAAAAAGCAGAAATTAAAGATCAGCTCGGAGTGCGACTGAATTGATTATACGGGATTTGGGAATTAGGGTTTCTTGTTACAGTGCTAGACAGACAGAAATTAAAGATACCGAGAAATAAAACAGAAGAAAAGGCAAGAACTGAACCTGGAACTGGGAACAAGTCGTCGACTTTCTTCTCAGAGAAGAGGATGGATTCGTCCCCAAATTTGAATCGAGCTTCCAATTTCAACAGACAGAGAGAGATCAAGCGACAGAGAGAGAGAGAGAGAGCAACAAATTTGAATTGGGCTTCAAATTCGGACGCACACAGAGAGAACGCAACAATGCAACACGACCGTTTGAGCGAGAGTGAGAGCGATCCAGAGATCCAGTGAGAGAGTGGGATGGGGGTTTTGAAATTTAAAGAAGGGAAAATATGACCGTTTGGGAATTGGACCGCTTAAACGCGGGTTTCATCACGTGCCGTTTTCTTTCTGCTCTTTGGCGCCTGCGAGTGGGAAGCCCTCCCCAATACAACCCAATTGTGTTCCGAATGACTAAATTACCCTCGAATTACGAATCACGCAGTTCCCAGATCTCAGGGTATTTTAGTCAAACCAAAAACTCAAAGGATCGCAGAATCGTGTCACTGTCTTGGTTACTGAGTTGTTTGTGTTTGATCCAGATGTATGTGAGAAGTGGCGTTTGGGAGTATGCGATGCGAGTAAGGTGTTGGATAAGATTTTGAAATCGATAAAAGTAATTGTTGAATTTGTCCACCATCAATCATTTTAAATAATTTCATAAAAAGTTATATTAAATATGAATAAAATAATAAAAATACTCTTAATTTAATAAATAATTAGCCAAAATGATTTGATAAGAATTAAGGATATTTTTTTATCATTTTATCCTTATTTGATGAAAATTTTACACGAAAAGACCAAAATGATTGATAACGGGTAAACTCAGAGACCACTTCTATAGATCTCAAATCTCAAGAATCGAAGTGATAAGTTATGTTAATCTCAATGATCATTTTGATTATAAAACTTTAAATAATAGACCACTGAAATCAAAATTGTCAAATTCCTCCTCTGTATTATTTCCACACTCATCTTTATTCTCAACCCATCAAATTTCCTCAGCATTAATATACTTTTTAACCATGATTTTCTAACAATTTAGTCAAAACATTTTCCAAATATCGATTGTACACATGTTTAATGACTTTGAAACAAAAAAAAGGCCATATTTTAATTACCAAAATATATTTCAAATACAAATAGGATAGAATAGGGCTAGTGTCATAGTGGAAACCAAGCACTCATGTCGTTCACCGTTCGAAGCAGAATTTAGATGAACCAACATTCTTGATCATACGCTAGTTGAGCGCAAACTGCAAAAACCAAAACCAAACAATGACGCGAGAAGCATCAGATATGCAATGTTTTTCCCCGTTACTCATTACTTGCTTTTAACTATTACAATGAAAGCAATTCGGAATAATTTCACAGCATACGGATTCAAAAAACGAGTCCAAACACAAACGTTACTGAAACTGATACGAAAATAAATAGAGCATATCTGCATTCACAATGGACAACTGCAATATACTTAAATTAGGTCGTGGAACCCCGAGTTTATAAGCACATCGATGTTATGTACAGAATAATCACATTATGTTTCCACCAACACACACAAATACCAACAGGCCAACCTTTTTTTTACCCTAAACGGCTTCTGCATTTCTTCCATTTCAGACCATCATAGTTTTCGTACCATAGAATCCATCGTCTGTTGTACACTTGTTCTTAGCTTGCGTTAAGTTGTTTTCTCCAACAGACTCGGGAACACAGGAAGCTAGAATACTCACCAACGGTGATGGCACATGTGGCAGGCGTGGAATTGTTGTACGATACTGATCACAGGTCCAAATATACGTGCTATACATATCTGCTGGACCCACCACCTCGACTGGTTACCTTTCCCTTTCCACCTTTTGCTTTGCTGCTTCCTACGTTTTTTGAGCTGGTTCACACAGCAAGCTGCTTGAGAGTCCACATCACATAGGCCTTTCTCTAATGCCATTACCAGGTTCTGGAAGTAATTTTTAGTCACCCTGTCACAATTAGTGAATCAATTTGTACTCACAGATAACTGACCGTGCAAACACAATAACAGACCTACTCTAATTTAAAAAAAAAACTAATCCGCATGTAAATTACATGATAAATGACTAGAGACAGAAAAACCGGTTCTTGCACACTTTTATTTATCTTCCTTCCAGTTCCTATACTAAAGACTCACTGATTCGACCTTTTCGTTTGCTGCATTTTGCATCCAGACAATGTTGAACAGACAACTATACACTAGGTTGACCAAAAAAAAAATGATACACATAACTCCATTTTTTTTTGGACAAGACACATTTCAACACAAAACATCCCATAGAAAATGAATTTCAACTAATATTTCATCACAATATTTACCCGGTAAGTCCAGCTAGCTTTGTATGGAAATCAACGAATTCTTTCGATGGGCCTTCTGCACTAAGGAAATGCAGTAGCTCCTTCTCTGCACACTGATGAAGCCTTTCCAAAGCAGACTCTGCCTCACCTGAAGACAAAAGCAGAATTGCAAATTTCAGAAAACTTTAAAAACAACTCCTAACTAGTTCCTGCAGATATACACAGTTCATACCTTGCAAGTACTCAAAAAACTGCCTCTTCGCTTGCTCACGCTCTGGCAGGTAGTACCCATAAGCATACGTCCATTTTAGCACTCTCCTACATTCAACAATCTACAAACATAAAGAAAAAAAGGCAAAAACAATGTCAGCATTTCATCACCTAACAAATCTGATTTGATGTTATAAACTAATTCATGTTATATCTAACAAGAAACGCAGGAATTCACCTGCTGCCAGGCATCGGTTATGAACTTGAGCTGAGACTCAGGCTCACGCTGTATGTCACTAAGTTTCTCCATCTGAGAGAGAAAAACAAGGTATCCATCAGTTCTTACATAATAACTTCACAGAAATCCATACAGCTCCCTCTTGCTTTGCTGCCTCGTAGCGGTTACATGCATAGAGACCACCCGTCCTTTCACCATGCTCCGCCCATGAACCAAGGCAAAGCCTGCATGGTACATATAATTCATTTAGCATCACGTGTAAAACTTAACCACATTAGAACAGAATCAAAAGAAAAGTATTCAGACATTTTTTTCAAACAATAATAAATTTCCATTGAAGTAAGAAACAGAAGCAGAAAGCATACCAGCAAAATTCAAATTTGCAGGGTGGTGTGCAAGTCATGTGCATACATCCTTGGTTTTTTTCAATAGGCCGCTTGCACTTTGGACATGGCTTAGAATTGGCCAGTATCCTGAGCATCATCAACAAAGGTTAGGACAGAACAATACAAAATGAAACATGAATTACCAAGAATTCCACCAACTCACATAAAAGTGTTAATAAAAGTTAAATTTCAATGGTGTATCTGAAACTAAAACTAATCATGTTTTCTCTTTGCACCACTCAATTCAACATAATTAATGAATATACTTCCAGATGTTACAGGACCAGTGAACCAGCATTGCGCCCTACACCAGCCACACTAACCCATGCATACACGTGTAACTCGCGCATAAAACCTATTACCAAAAAAAATTATTCTAGAAAAACAAAATGAAGTGACCATTACACTAGCTAACAAGCCCTACTTTCTGCAATATCCTGGTATGTGCAGATCCAGTTAAATTCACAAGCACTACCTTTACTTCTTAGAGAGAGAGTTTTCTGCATCCAAAAACTTATGTGGCCTCTTTGTTCTTTTGATTTTATTGAGCATGTATTGGGATTCGGGATTTGAAGCTTGATTTGATTGGGTATGACTGTTGACATGCTTAATAAAATCAAAGACACAGAAAGACCACATGAATTTTTGGATACAGAAGATTTGAACTCTACTTCATAAGCCTTAAACTTTACCATATACAACAAATGTTTGTACCATAATAAATTTATCACATTCCCAAAAGTTTCAGGAGCATGGTCAACTTAATAAGTTAATATTTCCCCACAATTTATCACATTAAATTCCCTTGCATATCAAAAGCAGTGGAAGTCATCAAATCAGCACACGAAAATTAATGAAAAATAAGGGTTAGAGAAGGAGAAGAAAAACATAATACTCTACTTATGAAAAGCACATAATGAAGGGGTATTCTTACCATGGAAACAACCAGAAAGCCAATAAATGTATCAAAAGAGAAATGCATTAAGTAAAAGTGTAAGGTCGTACCCAGTGCACAAGGCTTCCGCTTTACGCAGGGTCTGGGAGATGTGAATGTCGGCTAGCCTTACCCCCATTTATGGAGAGGCTGCTCCCAAGTCTCGAACCCGAGACCTACCGCTCATGGGCGAAGGCACTTACCATCGCACCAAGTGCGACCTCTCATTAAGTAAAAGTGTAAAACCACAAAATTCAATTTTGGATGCTCAGAAAAAATACAAACCAGTTCATGTTTTCAGACTCAGCACTGTTCTTTAAAATCCATTTCTCCACAGTGCTACAGTCGACGATGAGCTTCCTCCGTACACTGCACAGCCAAAACAAAATATGACTCACCTATATAGATAAGTTTTCGCTGAGATATTAAATACCAAAAGTTACAAAAGGAAACTTACATTCCAGCAAAATCCATAGGAGCAGAGGAAGATACATCATAATTTTCAATATCACCAACAAAATTAACAGCATATTCACAACCGGGATAAGGACACCACTTGGTCTAGCAGAAAAGAAAAAGAATTACAAATCATGGTGAGAAAAATGGAAAAACATGAAAGAAGAAAAATGATGTTCATAAATTCCACTATACCACACAAGAGTAACAGACAGGAACACATCATTGTTCCATCAAAAAGAAAATAAACCACTAATAAAAAAATGATACTCATATATTCACACTCACACGCCCACACAGGCACATGAGTAATTGAAAAGAAAAGAAACCACCAATCATTTTTCAATATAGTAATCAAAATTGTCAACCTTGTTGTAAAATCGACGGTGGGTGCAGTGGAATAAATGAAACAAGACACAAAATTTACGAGGTTCCTCTACAGTCAGTGTGACTGAAGTACGTCATCGAGGCAGCAGTAGTGCTTTCATTATAATTTGGAATAATAGGAGTACAAAGATAACTCTCTTTAATCTCCCCCTCATTTTCCTCTTCTTCCTCTCTTCCTCTTCTTTCCTCTCTCTCTCTTTTCTTTCTTCCTCTTCCGTGAGTGTTGTTTTTATAGAAGTAAATCACATGCTAAATAGTGGAAGGGCAACTTGCCCATTATTTGAGTGGACATCCATTTCTACAACAAACCTGGTATTATTGAGTACTGAAACACATAGATAACACCATTTTTTTTAACATGACTTTTTTTATCATGATAACTTTAGTTTTCTATGCAAAAGGAAACAAAGTAATGAGATAGACGTTTGATAAAGTTGATACATTAACATGTTCTCTTTGATATTGTTATTGAAAAGCCAATCTTAAGAACATTTATAGATGTTTTATATTATTAATAATAATAAAATTCAAATCTTGGATAGCCAAAAACATTTCAGATTTATTGTACAACTTTGGGTTTACATCTCTATAAATAGCAATGTTTTAAAAGGCTCGCCTTAGGGCGTGCCTAGGTGTCATCTGAGGCTGGGCGTGAGGGTTGCCACCTCTGTTTTGAGGGAGTGGGCGGAAGGCTTTGCCGAAGCCGCCTAGACGTGGCTCAGGGTTTTTTTTTTTTTTTTTTTTTTATCAAACTCTCAAACCCAAATTTTGGGTATGGTTTTAACTGCCTCATACTTCTTCCTTGCACTATCGTTTCTCTGCCTTTTTTTTTGTTTTTTTGTTTTATATAATGGATGTATGTGTTGTCTGCGTGCATTGTTATATGTGTGCTCATTGTACTTTTCATCCTCTATTTTATATATACTAGAAGATGAGCACACACTTTGTGTGTGAACAATTTCATTTTCTTTTTTGTTTTTGATTAAGGAGTGTGATTAGTTTTTAAAAAATTTAAAAAGAGTATGAGACAATGATGATGGGATCTCTTAATAAGGGCATATTTTTCTTAATATTACATTACTACACCCCACCCCCGATTTTAAAAAATAGTTTTGGGTTTTTATTTAAAAAATCGTTTTTGGGTCTTAATGTGTGTGCTCGTGGGGCCTCTTTCCTTTTTGGTCTCCCCTACCTAGCCTCCTTCATTCTATTTTCCTTTGGACTCGTGAGTCATCTATTTCCCTTTCTCTGCAACTCTCTCCTTCCTTCCCCGAGAATCATCGCACACACACACCCATTGACAATCACCACCTCATCCACCCTCACCTAAACTTTCCCATGTGATTCACGAAACTTGGAACAAGGTTGGAGCACACCCAAAACCTCCTCGTTCTCGTGGCGTTGCCACTGTGCATCTCCTAAGAATCACCCAAAACTTCTTGGATCGTACTTTGGGTAGTATTTCTAAGACATTTGGTGCAGGAAACGTCCCTGGAAACCCAATTTTCAGCCAAACCAAGGCGATTTGGCCAATGTGCAAGGTATCAATCTCTTCGTATCACTGAGTACTACAACTTTTCTTTTTGAATCACCCAATTTCGTTGAGTATTGAAAAAGTTATATCCATTTGAATCTTACCCAGTTTTCGGCACCTCTGAGGCTTTCGAGTCATTTTCCGACCAAACCACGATGCGTTAGAAGTCGTGCGAGTTACCATTCTCTTCATCTCGTCGAGAACTACAACTTTTGTTTTGTTTCGCTCAATTTCGTTGAGTATTGACAAAGTTATTAACATTTAAAGTTTGTCTAATTTCAGGCCGAATTCCAGCCTTCTCTTTCGAATGAGTCCGGCTACCCAATCCTTTAAAGCCTAACCCAAAACCCTTTTGGAAATTTAGGCCTTTGGGCCTAGGTCCTTTCAGCCCAAACTCTCCAACCCAACCCAAACCTTTTATTTTTATTTTGTTTTAAAACCCAAAGGAATAGGGTCGGGCCTTCAAGCCCAGCCCATTTGAGAACACAAGTGAGACAGGCTTTTGGGCCATTGAACCAGCCCAAGACCCACGGGCTTTAAAGCCCAAACCTAATATAACCCAGCCCTAAACCCATTTTAAATTAGAACTCCTTAACCCATTAACCCATTATCCTAAGCCCAAGCTACCTAAACCTAAACCTAACCCAAGTCCAAACCCTATGCCCTAAACCTGAGTGGAACCTTCCAAGGATATTCCTAGAATCTTTCGAGGAATATCCCGTGTTGACCTTTTTCGAAAATTTAACCGGGACCTTTCTTAGAGTAATTCTACGTCCTGAATCCATTTTCGAAGTCTGTTTTCCCAAATTCAATTGTTATAATAGAGTTTTATTAATTAGACCTTTTATGTGCTTAGGGGCAATTATTTGTGACGATTCCTTGTTCGCTAGTTTGCGTGGCTCTTCAGCGACGAAGTATCTATGAGTGGACCCCTTCTAAAAATGCATGTTTTAATAGCAGAAATGCATACATGAAAAGCATGATTTAATGATTACGTTTTATGAAATGTTTTATGAGATAACATGTTTATTGAGGCTAGCTTGAATTATTACTATTCTTCCTATAACCTGTGTTCTTTATAGAATATCTGATGGATGATGATATAATATTTAGAACATGTTTCGAACACCTCTTTATAGTATAGATCATGGATGATTTTATACTATGAAGTTGCTTTTCAAATATATGTATGTTCAATAATTTTGTACTTACCTAGTGGTCCCTATTCCACTACGGGACGAGGGATAGATTCCGTCCCGGGCGACGGTTATAGTGTTGGCATAGGGCCTGAAGGGTTTTTCCTTTGGCAATTAGCACATGGACGGGGAGCTGGCACGTGGCCTGGGGGTTATTTTCCTCTAGCAATTGGCACAGAGACGGGGAGCTAGCATGGGGCCTGGAGGGATATTAGACGTTCACTAGTGATTACGATATACATGAGTTATGATTTGAGACATTGCACGGCATGTTAGGTTACGTAAAACCTATTTTATTTATCATGCTATGTCACGCCCCGAACCTAACATACGTCCAGGATCGACGCGTGACGTCATCCAGCATCCGTATATCTAACAAATCCCGCCCACGAGATATGTACCCTATGTCAAAGGCCCTATTGCGTATATCTAATTTTTCGTAAGCTTTATGGCTGCATCTAACCTTCTCGTTAGACTGCCTATGTACCCTAAACAGGGATCAAGCCATTCGTAGTTCATCGATCACTACCCATCTACATTTACCACAATACATTCAAGCCGAAAGATATAACATTCCTCAATCAATCATTAGAATTTGACAAGTATGGAAGTACTAGATTCAAGGCTACATAACAATCCAATATGACAATCAAGGTTTCCATTCCACCTCTCATATAAGTCACTATGTTTTCAACTTGAAACCTTAATCCATCACATGTAACATATCCAAGAACCAACAAAGCACAATATTATTCTCAATGCCACATTGAGCACCAAGACTAATAATAATAATAACAATCATATCCCACATCATTCCGCAATCATTCTACTTAATCAATCCTAAAATCAAGGATTGCATGATATCTACAATTACTATGTTATTCAATTAATAAGGTCCCATATCAATTCACAAATTTTAATAAAGGATCTCTTCATATTTCCCTACCTGGATTCCAAGTACTAACTTGATAAGTCTAATTTATACACAATGTCTACTGTGAACAATTCATATTCACTCGACTCTAAGGTCGAACTACCTTTACGAAAATGAGCAAGAGTAGGGATTCCAGCCCACTCAACATAATCCAACCAAAATACCAAGCGACCTATTGTAATCTCTTCAAACCTGACATCTGTACAATCAGTGCCTACACCATGGAAATGGTGTATCGGCATCAAGAATTTAGATAAGCTACAAAGCTCGGGTGAGTGACAATAATACAAGTATGTGATAATAATGATAAAGCTAACCATTAATCACCGTTTACATCTCTTGAATATAAATCATTCATAAGAAATCAATACCAAACTTTTGTAAACCCCGAAGGAGTCACCCAGACATCCAACGGTTCGTCTGAAACCCATCACAACATCTCACACCCATCTTCTCTACAACACAATGGAAAGTAGGGTTAGAGCGACACAGTTAGGCCGAAGCCTACACCTTTGAAGCCATCTAAATTCTAATTCAATGAATCCCAAGGTGAGTACGATCCCGGACCATCACTCAACGGAATCACGAACTAGGAGGGATTCTGGACCATCTCTCAACGGAATCCAAATGGATACGATTCCAGAGCATCATTCAACGGAATCCAAACTAGAATACGATTCCGGACCATCACTCAACGGAATCGCAAAGTAAAAGGGATTCCGGACCATCTCTCAACGGAATCCAAACCGAGATACGATTCCGGAACATCACTCAACGAAATCATTGTGTAGAAGGGATTCCGGACCATCACTCAACGGAATCCACATAAGGATACGATTCCGGAACATCACTCAACGGAATCCAAACAAGCATATGATTCCCCCATCAAATGTACCAAGTACAACTACTACATGGTGTGGTCAATTCAACACCTCAACTTATCCACATCTCAACCCCTATGAGTTACAACGTAGTCACCTACACCATCAACTTCTCAAGGTCACCACGAATATGTCACGCAAGCATATAAGTGCTACAACATACTTCTAATAGGATTCTAGGATCACATTGTCATAAAAATAATCACACACATCATTCACATTACTAAAAAGATATCTTAACTCACATAAGTCACAACCATCATCAGTACCAAGCCAAATCATGTTTAATAATCATAGACCTATGGCTAAATATATAAAAATCACATTTCAATAGAAATCACATTTATAAAACCAATTCATATTCACAATTGATACCAATACAAGAAATTAAGATAATAAGTAATATCACAAATATTCAAGTCACTCTCCAACCAATGTAGGCCTACAAGACTTCACTTAAGTCTCCTGTGGTACTAATCTTAGTCTTAAGAACGTTTGGAGACAGGTTGACCGAAAGTCAACTCTCGTTCAAAGATAGGGTCCACAATTCTACACAACTTGGTCCGTAAGATCCGCATATTGGATTTTGGATCCGTAACTTTCTAAAGTCCACATTACACTTTTAAAACAACCTACTAAAATTTCACCATGATCCGACGGTCGGATCTCCGCTAATTACAAATTCAAGTGGCGGCCAACGTTTGATTTTACAAACTTAGAAATTCAATTCAGGAATATCTGTACGTCAGATCCCCGATCCGTCAGTTCCAACTATCCTCAAATATTACGTTCTATAACGTATTAAAGTTTGGTGACGATTCAACGGTCGGATCGTCGATTCACATTTTGACCAAGTAAGGTATCGTAATGAAACTAAGTCAAAACAATCAAATTACGCCATACGGATATCAATTATGAAATCAAGGCATCTATTTGAACTTAAAAGGACATCATCGGCCCACTGGCAAGGCCGCCACCACACGCACCGCCGCACGTGACGGTTGGCCGCCCCGACTTGCTGGAAAATTTCAACTATTTTTAAAAATTACCAAAAATTACAGAAATGAAGATCTCAAAGAGTAGAGCAAACTTTATACCTGTAGCCAAGTCCAATTTGGCCTGGAAACACCTCAATTTCGCTCAAACCCGCTAAAACCCTAGAAAATGGTGTGCTTTGATTCGGCTTCCAATCGAACTTCGACGCCTCCAACACTGCTTGGAATTTGTTCAGGGGCTCAAGGGAAATCTTTTGGTGGTGGTCATTGGGTGTCAACATTTTGGATTTGGGAGATTTGAACACACACACCCGCCGCACCCTTAGTACGATTTCTCCCTAATTCAAGTCCAAAACCTTTGATTTTTGGGGTGAAACATGTAGAGGGAAGGTCAAGAGAGTGTTTCCAAGTGGTTGTTTGAAGAAATTCGTCGGAAAATGGAGATGGGTGGCCGGCAATACCCACGGGTCGTACGGACCCGTTTCTCCCTTTCTTCCTTTTTCCTTCTTCTCTTTTTTTTTTCTCACGCCACACCCGTGGCTTTTTCTCTTCTTTTTTTTTTTGCAACACAACTTTAAACGTCCGTAATTATACCGTTATAATCTGGACTCACAAACGGTTTTCAGCTATGCGTTCGTGATCTCGATATCTATTCAATAATATAATTTGTGACCTCGAATGGTCTACGGATTTTAAATAATTAATTTCCAAAAAATACATACAATCCCGGCATCAAGGCACTTTCACAGCGGCACCTTCGAGTCCTCTCGGTGTAGGACCCATTCTTTTATTCATTCAATTTTATATTATTTCTTTTAGTGTTCTAGTTAGTCGTATGCTCTGAACACATTCCTTTTGTGCACATTAATTATATTTAAATTTCTTTAATCTTATTCATATTTTAGTCCTTATGCATTCAATAAATGACTTTTGTCACCCTCAGGTGTTGACCAACACTTGTTTATCCTGGTATTCGGGGAATATCGAGATCGGGGCGTGTCATACATAATTACCATTTTACCATTTTTATGTAAATACTGTGTATCAAAAGTGAGGGTAAAATAGAAAAAAATAGGGATATGATTGTCATTTTCTTAAAAGATACAAAATTACTATTTTGTCCTCCTTATGTAAGTATTGTGTATAAAAATTGAGGGCAAAATTGGAAAAAAAGTGACAAAATTTTGACAAGGAGGGTTCTCTTAATAGAATAGATATATATAACATAATATATGTATATATATGTGTACTCATGGTGATTATTGATTAATAATTTTTTTTTAATATAATATATGTGTACGCTCAGTATATATATTAAAAAATTTAAGTCTTGTGAAGCTTCACCTCACTTCTAGGCCGGACTATCCTTCGTCTTACCACGCCTCACGCTTTTAATACATTGATAAGTAGACAAAATAAAAACCACTTTTGAATCTTTTATTAACTTCAAATCTACCCCTAAAGAAGTGAAAAAACACGGGCTAGACTGAAAGAGCTCAACAACATGTCTCGTACTTGAAAGAAACTAGACTTTATAAAAAATTTAAGACAAATTAATAAAGTAGTCCAACTTTTGGTCATCCATTATTAGTAATGTGGAGTCCATTGAATTAATGGCTGACAAGTGCCCCATTCAGGACAAGTAGTTGGTGTGGTCATGTTGAAGACTAATAATATTCAAAAATTCCAAGCGTCAACTCCACGCTAGACGGGAAGACTCGGGTCAGTCAACACTGGCACCATCAGCTCTTGAATGAGTAGAAAATCCTTTCAGAAATTCCAAGCGTAAAGAAAGGATTAGAAACTCTGCACCTCCAAAGTTCGTACTAGCTCATTCACGCAAATATATTCAATTTTATTACTTCACTTGATTGAAACTGAAATATTATGTTTAATTTTGTCAAACAAAAACTTTTAAGATTATCCATATATACACTATACAATTTACAATTTACTATTGGATTGTTTTATTAACACCTCACATATTGTTGAATACACCTCACATCTACTTTTTCAATCAAAATGTATCCCCTCCTGAGCATGGGGACTAGAGACTGCTGAGCAGCCCATCTGAGCCCTTGAAATTTGATCCAACGGCTGTAATTATTATAACTTTTAGAAGGACCTCCTGTTTGTAGCCGTTAAATCAAATTTCAAGAACCCAGATGAGCCGCTCAGTAGGCTCCGGTCCCCATGCTCAGGAGGGGATCCGATTCCCACCTCACATAATTTCCTATACTACCCTCACACCCCAAACTCTCTACATACACCCCACATTTTTTCACATACATTCAACATTCTCTCATTATTCATTCTCACCACACCTCCAAATTTCAAGACTCTCGCTAAACATGTAAATGCTAATTATGAGGTCAACTAAATGACATTCGATTGTTGGTTTATTTTACTGGTAGAGCACAAATCCAGAATTTGTATCCTTACTCCTTTAGAGTTAATCTCACAAAATTTTGACCCACAAAAGAATGATAGGGCATGGGTGAATTTTTTTTTTGCTTTTTTCAAAATTATAATGGGTTCAATTCTTTTTATTGTACAAAACTTAAAAAAAAGGTAGTGCCGACTACCAAGCTTACCATTTAGAGAAAAAATTGTTTATATTATAATGGATTTATTCTTTTTTTTTTTTTGTTGAGAAACTTAAATCTCAAAGCTTTTCCTTAAACCTAAACTCCAAGTCTCTCTGATTTTCTTTCTCTCTCCTTCCATTGAAATTAAGAAATGCAATAGAAAATCACAATTTAGATCATTCTCAGTTCAGGTGTAGATGAGAAAATATTGTAAATTAAGGTACAAACATAATTATTTCCATGAATGTGAGCAATAATAGAAAGTATATACTACTACAGGCACTTGCAAGGATTAGAAAGGTCCACTCGCATGGCCTTCAACATTCATTCTTTTGTGTTGCCACAGTGGAGGCATTTCTTGAAGAAACACGGGTACGTAGTATCAAATCTTGGAGTTGCCACAGGAGAGACTGCACCCCGTCTTCGTGTGTGACATACGTTTACATGCCTCAACCCACACGCTTGACGTTCATGTTGGATATTATATGCGTTAACTGTTGTGCTTTGGCCTGTTCGTTAGTGCGAAAATGAGATTCAGATTACAACATCACCAAAATACAAACCCACAGTTGAACAATTCAAAATATAAGAAATAAAGACACCGAGAGAATTACGAGGTTTGTCAAAAACTTGTCTACGTCCCCAAAGAGATATTGTTATTTACTATGAGAATAACAGTACAAGTCATGAGTTAAATTGACATAACCCAATCTCAAATCCCTTATACACCCACTCCTAGAATTTTCCTAAGAGTCTCATCCTACCCCAAGAGTTCTTTCATTAGAATAATATTCACTCTAGCTCTCTAGATTTTTATCAACCCATGGTCAACCTTTCCCATGGGAGAGTCCGGTGCTCTCCCCCCTTGGATGCTTCTATGATGCTTACCTTCCCACTTTCCAATACCAAAAAGTCTTAAATTCACATAACATAATCAACACCTAGCCTACCTAGCATGCACCATTTCTTCCTTTTTCCTTCTTCCCTTTTTTTTTCTCAAGCCACACCTGTGGCTTTTTCTCTTTTTTTTTTTTTTTTTTTTTTGCATCACAACTTCAAACGTCCGTAATTATACCATTATAATCCGGACTCACAAACAGTTTTCACCTATGCGTTCGTGATCTCGATATCTATTCAATAATATAATTTGTGACCTCGAATGGTCTACGGATTTTAAATAATGAATTTCTCGAAAAATATAAAATCTCAATAACACCAATACGTATAATATAATAGTGAAATTCAGGAACGGGATTTCACATGCTATATGTGTTTTCATAAAATATGAGGGTTAGTATGTTGATAACTGTTTTACTATATATATATATATATATATATATCAACTTGGTCCACTCATGTTTGTTTTGCGCCCCCTTCAGGACTTAGAATCGAGGCATACAATCCCGGCATCAAGGCACTTTCACAGCGGTACCTTCGAGTCCTTTCGGTGTAGGACTCATTCTTTTATTCATTCAATTTTATATTATTTCTTTTAGTGTTCTAGTTAGTTGTATGCTCTGAATGCATTCCTTTTGTGCACATTAATTATATTTAAATTTCTTTAGTCTTATTCATATTTTAGTCCTCATGCATTCAATAAATGACTTTTGTCACCCTCAGGTGTCGGCCAACACGTGTTTATCCTGGTATTCGGGGAATATCGGGATCGGGGCATGTCATACATAATTACCATTTTACCATTTTTATGTAAATACTATGTATCAAAAGTGAGGGTAAAATAGAAAAAAATAAGGATATGATAATCATTTTCTTAAAAGATACAAAATTATTATTTTGTCTTCCTTATGTAATAATATTCAAAAATTCCAAGCGTCAACTCCCGCTTGTCGGGAAGACTAGAAACTGGCACCATACAGCTCTTGATTGAGTAGAAAATCCTTTCAGAAATTCCAAGCGTAAAGAAAGGATTAGAAACTCTGCACCTCCAAAGTTCGTACTAGCTCATTCACGCAAATATATTCAATTTTATTACTTCACTTGATTGAAACTGAAATATTATGTTTAATCTTATCAAACAAAAACTTTGAAGATTATCCATATATACACTATACAATTTACAATTTACTATTGGGTTGTTTTATTAACACCCCACGTATTGTTGAATACATCCCACATCTACTTTTTCAATCAAAATTTATCCCCTCCTGAGCATGGGGACCAGAGCCTGTTGAGCAGCCCATCTGAGCCCTTGAAATTTGATCAAACGGCTGTAATTATTATAACTTTTAAAGGGACCTCCTGTTTGTAGCCGTTGAATTAAAGGTCCAGATGAGCTGCTCAGTAGGCTTCGGTCCCCATGCTCAGGAGGGGATCCGGTTCCCACCTCACATACTTTCCTATACTACCCTCACATCCCAAACTTTCTACATACACCCCACATTTTTTCACATACATTCAACATTCTCTCATTGTTCATTCTCACCACACCTCCAAATTTCAAGACTCTCGCTAAACATGTAAATGCTAATTATGAGGTCGACTACATGACATTCGATTGTTGGTTTATTTTATTGGTAGATCACAAATCTAGAATTTGTATCCTTCTCTGTTACTCCTTTAGAGTCAATCTCACAAAATTTTGACCCAAAAAAGAATGATAGGACATGGGTGAATTTTTTTTTTGTTTTTTTTCAAAATTATAATGGGTTCAATTCTTTTTACTGTACAAAACTTAAAAGAAAGTAGTGCTGACTGCCAAGCTCACCACTTAGAGAAAATTTTGTTTATATATAATGTATTTATTCAATTTTTTTTTTGAGAAATTGAAATTTTGTTTTGGAGTAGTTATAGATTTTGACTACAAAAAAATGTTGTAGTTCTTACAAAATCCATAATGAAGTATGTCTGGTTACGAATTCATAACATTTTTTTATTTTTAGGGTTTTAGGGTTCGGGTTTATGACGACCAATTCAGAGTTAGGGTTCATATTAGTAAATAATTTGTGTATTCTATTTCTTTTAAAATTTATAGGGCTAAATAGTCATTTTATGTTAAGATACATGAGTGATTTAATAATATATATTTATGTGAGATGTATTTAACAATATATGAGGTACTAATAAAAAAACCCTTTACCATTACCATCGTCAATCTTCAAACATAGTTCTGTGGTCCAATTAGAATGGGGTGTGCCCCTTCCATGTTTACTATTCTACAAATCAGGACATGGAGTTAGCGTGGTCATATTGAAGACTAATAATAATATTCAAAAATTCCAAGCGTCAACTCCACGCTTGTCGGGAAGACTAGAAACTGGCACCATACAGCTCTTGATTGAGTAGAAAATCCTTTCAGAAATTCCAAGCGTAAAGAAAGGATTAGAAACTCTGCACCTCCAAAGTTGTTACTAGCTCCCATATTTATTTGTGACGCTTACAAACTGGCGAAAAAACATATCCTACTGCAACTCTAAACCATGACATTTCTTTATATGCTCCTGCTGCTGTCCGCATTCCCACTGATCAAAACGACATCAATATCGCCAAGACAACAAGCTGAATCGCTCATCAAATGGAAGGACGACTGGTCTTCATCACCTTCGCTACTCAATTCATGGTCCCTCACCAACCTCAACAGCCTCTGCAACTGGACTGCCATTTCCTGCTCCAAAACCAGAACGGTCTCCAAAATAGACCTCTCCAATATGTACATTATCGGATCACTGTCCCTTTTCGACTTTCCCTTATTTCCAAATCTCACCCACTTCAATCTAAATGGCAACAATTTCCTAGGGCGTATACCGTATGCCATTGGAAATCTCTCCAGGCTCACATCTTTGGACTTGGGCAACAACTTGTTTGATCAACAAATTCCATCTGAATTTACAGGCATGCCTTCATTGACGTTCCTCGACTTGTCTCAAAATAATTTGTTTGGCCAAATTCCAACTTCGATTGGCCAACTTAGAAAGCTTCAGTACCTTGATCTTTCATACAACTCCTTAAACTCTTCTATCCCTCTCTCTGTAGGCCAACTCAGGGAGCTCCAGTACCTTGATCTTTCATACAACTCCTTAAACTCTTCTATCCCTGTCTCTATAGGCCAACTCAGGGAGCTCCAGTACCTTGATCTTTCATACAACTCCTTAAACTCTTCTATCCCTTCTGAGCTTGGTCTTTGTACAAGCCTCACGCACTTGTACCTGGCTTCCAATAAACTCAACGGGGAACTGCCTCTGTCCTTGTTCAATCTGAACAACCTTGTCGAATTGGGTTTGGATAATAATCTATTTACTGGTCAAATCCTTCCTTCTCTGGTCTTCAATTGGACTAAAATGGTCTCTTTGCAACTTCAGTCCAATGAACTCAGTGGGGAGATTCCTCAGAATCTAGGCAATTTATCTCAGCTTCAGCTGCTCGATTTGTCACACAACCATCTTTCAGGGCAAATCCCACCATTTGTCAACGTGTTATCTCTTCCTGACTTTGATTTTTCTTATAACAACTTGACTGGCCTAATCCCATACAACTTCCAATGGGCACCAGCAAATGCTTTTGCTGGAAACTCTGGCTTGTGTGGGTATGTACAAGGACTAGACAGTATATCAACTTGCCCCAACAGAAATTCCGCAAAGAATAACAAAAGAGTTCTAATTGGTGTCCTTGTACCTGTTTGTGGTTTATTAATGGTTACAATTGTCATTGGTCTTATGTTCCGTAAAAAATCCAGTCTCGTTTTGAACAAAGTCAACACTTCTGAAAACTTTGAGAGTTTGGAGTCAATGATATTGCAAGAGGAAGTAAAGTTTACGTTTGCGGAAGTTGTGAAGGCTGTAGATGACTTTCATGAGAAGTACTGCATTGGGACAGGAGGGTTTGGAAGGGTTTACAAGGCAGAGTTGCAATCAGGCCAAGTTGTTGCAGTTAAAAGGCTTAACATGTCAGACTCTAATGATATTCCAGCAATTAATCTCCATAGCTTTCAGAATGAAATCCGAACTTTGACAAGCATCCGGCACCGGAACATCATAAGGCTCTATGGCTTCTGTTCAAGAAGGGGGGGGTTGCATATTCCTGCTTTATGAATACTTAGAGAGAGGAAGCCTGGGAAAAACTTTGTATGGAGTTGAAGGTGTTAATGAACTTGGTTGGGCTACTAGAGTCAAAATTGTGCAAGGACTTGCTCATGCACTTTCTTACTTGCACCATGATTGCTCTCCACCAATTGTGCACCGTGACATAACCGTCAATAATGTATTGCTTGAGTCTAATTTCGAGGTTCGTCTCTCAGATTTCGGAATAGCCAGGTTATTGAGTACTGATTCATCCAACTGGACAGATATTGCTGGTTCGTTTGGCTACATAGCACCAGGTAATGTAAACTTAATTTGTACATTTATGATTCATCTTTTTGCTTATTGGGATATGTTTTAAGGTAGCCAATTGTGTTTTTATTGATGTGTAGAGCTTGCATACACTATGCGAGTCACGGATAAATGTGATGTATATAGCTTTGGAGTGGTGGCGCTCGAAGTCATGATGGGAAGGCACCCAGGGGATATGCTAGAGTCCCAGCTACAAGAATCATCAAAATCAAGGAGGGACAATGTAGAATTGCTCCTGAAAGATTTGTTAGACCAAAGGTTGGAGCCGCCAACCAATGAATCTGCAAAGGCAGTGGTGCTTGTGGTGACAATGGCCTTGGCCTGTATACGAACGCGTCCTGCGTCCAGACCCACGATGTTATTTGTGGCACAAAAACTCTCGGCTCAAACCCTGCCTTGCCTTCCCGAACCATTTGGTATGTTGACAATCAACAAGCTAATGGCACTATAAAAAATAAAACAAAAAAAGAAGACAAGGGCGAATAGCTCAAACTTCCCTTTTGTATTCCTACCACACGCAATTCCATCTAATTTCTCATGTAATAGATATTCAATACCGTAATTACTCATCTGTATTATTTGTCGAATGCGGATTAATGTGTGATGAACTTTCTTAATCGTAATTGCATTAAACCGATAATCCATAATGTGTCAAAATAACTCCACAATTAATAAAAAGAAAATTGAATTATGGATTTGTGTCCTTCCTCTAGTTCAAAGAGCTACCCTAAAAAATTGAACCTACATGGATAATTTTCACCCTGGATTACTTTGAAAGCAAACACATATGGAACTACAGGATGCAATCTGACCTTGCATCTTTGAACCATGTCGCGCATCGAAGTACATTTGATCTTCCAGGCATTCTTAAACTTTTCCGCTATGTCGAATATAGGTTTGTGCCTTTCCTCTCTAAATCTGGCAACAGCCAGAACTGCTTTCACATTCACACTACAGCACAATAGAAGACACTTTGACACGACAATATGTTAAATTAGCAAATGGGGAAGTGGTGGAATAACACCGTAGTATTGTGAGCAAGTCTCGGGTGTCAAGGCCACGGGGGAGGTCCCTGTGGCTTTGGAACCACCGACATAATGATAAACAAGCGTGGCTACTGTGCCTCAATCCAACACGGACCAGGACAGCAAATCTATAGCTTCTGTGCGTTAAACCAAATCCCATCAGGAGTTGTTCACTTCTCATAGTCTTTGAATTATAATTGTAACTCTTTTAGTTTAATCGTTGTCCTACACGGATTCATCAAACCAAAAGCACATATGGATTGGAGACATGGGGAGACAGTATGGTATCTGCTTACTGGTTGACTTGCTTTAAACGATTTTTGAGCTGAAAATTTCTCGCAAAACTAATAAACTAGAACAGAGAATGCAGCAAATAAGTTGACTCTGCAGAAGTTGCTGAAAGAGCAAAAATGGCTGGATGAGATGTGACCCTTATCGCGTTGGACTTCAATTGTCAGGTGATACTTTCAGGCCATGCTTTGCCTTTAAACCGACTGCATATGATTGTTAAAAGACTGACCAAGACTGTTATAAGAGTCCAGATTTTCACTTTGTGGTTCATTCACCTACGCAATGAGAAACGTTCTACAATCGAACTAACAAAGAGGCGCATGCAGTGAGAAATCATCTTCGTTGAATTCTGAATCAACTCCCTCGTGTCCAACAAACTCAGCAAGGCCCATCAACATCAACTGGTTCACTGACATGAACTTTTCCATTTTCGGGTTCTACAGCATAATATTTGGCATCTAAAGGTACAATTTTCCCACAACCTTTGGTTGCCCTGCTCAACCTTGAAGGCAAAGAATTAGTCCGCCAGACACCCCTTGTATTTTTGCTTCAATTTCATAATCTTCGATGCTGCTGATCCTGAGCTGAAAACTAGTCTTACCCCCTGCCCTTATTCTGTTGAGAATATCGCGCTTAAGAATGGAAAAAACAAGAACAAACTCCGGAAATCAAAAAACAAATAACCAAAATAAATAACACCAAGAATTTACATGGTTCAGCAATATGTGCCTACGTCCACGTGACAGCAAAAACAATCCTTCACTATATCAATAATGAGTACAACCAATAATCTTGCCAAATCTCTAGAACTAGAACTTGACGAAAAACCTGAAAGAACAAGAACAAGAAATACACTCTCTTTTCTTTTCTCTCGCACACACAATATTCTCTCACTCTAATCTCTTGAGTGGTATACAATTTATTGTTTTGCTCCCTTCTCAAATCTAGTATAATAGCCCCTTTATATAGACATAATAAAGGTCTTCTTTAATAAGGATTATTAATCCTAATTGGAATCTAGTTATGAATCCTACTCCAATTGAGAAACTAACTCCAATTGGGTAAACAACTCCAATTGGGAAAACAATTTAATCCTCTAAGACTATTAATTCCCAATAGACTTAGGACAACTAATCATGGGCTGGAAAAAAACCCAACATCTTCGACATCCATGTTCCTATCATGGTGTTTTGACGGAATGGAATCCGGTGGAGTTCCAGAAGCTGTTATACATATACCCTTCCGGGGTGACATGGAAAAGTAATTCCAGGTCTCTTCTGAATTCCAATCAGTTTTCCACTTAAATGGCCAGAAAAGCAGTTCATCAGTAGTGGTTAGATCTTCCAAAACTTCAGCCTCAGAAGCATGTTCTGATGAAAAATCACACCCAGATGATATTTCAGTTTGTTCTTCACTGGGTGTAGAAACACTAGAATTAGATCACTGAAAGTCATGCCTCCAACAACTACTTTTGTAAGATTGGGCTGGGAAAATCAGACAGAAAACAATCCGACCTTGAATCTGTACCTGGTGTCAGTTTGTAATCATCTCCATCAAGATTCAACAACGAAAAGCGGCAACCTATTCTCTCAAAATCTAGAGGAGCTAAAGAGAAACCACAACTTGGGGATCCTTCAGAGGAATTTCCACAAGAAGACTCAGCACCCTCAGAAGAGCATGCAAAATACCTCTTGCATTCTCATCCTCTGAACATTTGTGTAAATTCTTGTTTACATAGATCAACATCTTCTTCTGTAGATTCGAAAATAGCAGCCGCAGCCTCAGCCTTCTGGTTGTTATCGCATAAAAAACCTGTTTCCGTCACACATAATCTCACGTGTTTGTTTTGAGCACTAATTGATCTTGGTCTAAAACACTCACCTCCTCTACGGTCAATGCTACACTTGTTCATTGTTCATTGGTGACAAAGAAGAAACCCTCTTCATAAAATCACAACAGCCGTCTGTTCCATTGAATTTCATTTGATGGGAGTCTCGATAACACAAAATAAAGGCCAAGACAACCGCCAACTGCAGGAAACAATAACAAAAAATGAAAATTAAACAAGAGTGGAGGCAACGTGAAGAAAGCCTACCAAGACGAGCAAACACAGAAGATTTCAACTCTGAATTTTTTATGTATAATTACACACCACATAGAGCAGCCAGCAAAGGCGGCAGGTACAAGTCAACGCGATGTCGATGAAGGAACAAAATATATAATTTAAACATAGATTGTCAAAACCGAAATCCAACTGCTTATATCGTAAGGATAGAACAAGTCAACAAGTCCCTTTGCATTCAACTTTGGGGGGAATGAAATGTAAGTTAACTCAACCAAAATGCAGCTCTTAAGCAAAACATTCACACTCATTGAGACCAGTATGCCAAATAAGTCATGGGCAAAAGTTGATCAAATTTTCAAGTTAACTAATAGAAACCGAAATCCAAATAATGGGGGAGGGAGATTCAAACTTAGGGTCTCCTCCAACACCGGGAGGAGCAGTATTGCTAGACTAATTGTTTTAATTAGTTGAAATTCAGAAATGTTTTAATTATATTTAGGTTGATTTTATCACAGATTTGTACTCTTAATGATGTTTTCAGTATCTGATGTAATTCCTTTTTTCTTATTTTTTATCCTTATTTCTCTTTCTTTTGCTTGGTGTCCATGCAAATTGTTTTATGTGATTTTATCTTTTAGGTTTTTAGGTGTTCTTTAGACAATCGTGTCATGATTCATTTACATTTATGTTGTGTGTTTACAAAAATATATAGGATATATTATTTCTGCTACAATCAAATTGACTGTTTTATCTGCAAACCATAGGAAACTGTTAGAGTTACGTTGCTTTCCCTTGTCTAAAAAAATACATCTGGAGGAGTGCTAGATTGACCTTTTTGTTCATGTTGAGGTAAAACAATGAAATAATTTTCTAATATAAAAAAATACACCTGGAGGAGTGCTAGATTTGTTGTGCTAGGATAGCACCAAACATTTTTGGAACCAACTCAAGCTAATCCACAGGAAATTTATCAAATGAAAATGCAAGAACAAAATATTAAAGAAAACCAAGATTTTAACGAGGTTCCTCAACAGTCAGTGTAACTGGAGTACGTCCTCGGAGCAGTAGGAGCTCACCCAATAATCCACTATCAACCAAATGAGAGTTTACAAAGTGTTGGCAATCTCACAACCCAAATAACCCAATACACCCAATAGCTCTCACACACCACAGAAACAAATAGAGAAAGAAATATAATGAATAATTTCTTCTCTATACATGTAGCTCAAAGCTATTACAACAATAACTATGATGGATGATTGCTAACAAAAAAGAAGAGCACCTTCTTCTTTTCTGCTCTCAGTTTTCTGCTCTCTGCAGCTCTCTTTGCTCTCTCAAAGATGGGCTACTAAAACTGAAAAAATGGTGCACACTTCATCTCTCTTTCTCACTTCCGTATATTCACCTTCATCCATCCTCAACACCCAATAAACAAAACCAAAGTAAAAACATAATGATTACTTTACAAACATCATCATGACTTTCCTTTTTTCTTTTCAATAAACATAATCATTTGTCTTGTTTTTTTCTTTTCCTTTTTTTAATAGCCGAAAGTTGTTTGTTTGGCCATAATTCAACAATCTCCACTTTGGCCAAATTCCGAAAACACCATGATAAGCCAACCAACACAATCAACACAAAAATCACTCCCAAACACTAGCAAGAGAACAACTCATGCCGAGCCAAATGCTCCAAAACTCCTACTGCTCAACGCCTTCTTTATATAGGCATAATGTGAGCCAAGTTCAAACAGTGAACAAACTTGGCTACACCAACAACCTTAGTCAACATATCAGCGGGGTTGTCTTTAGTTGGAATCTTCTGGAGAATGATTTCCCCTTCACCAACAATTTCACGAACAAAGTGATAACGCACATCTATGTGCTTGGTCCTCGCATGATGAACCTGATACTTAGCCAAATAAATGGCACTCTGACTATCACAATGTACCTCCACCTGCTTCTGATCAACCCCCAAATCTCTAATCAGCCCATGTATCCAAATGGCCTCCTTTATAGCTTCAACAACTGCCATATATTCAGCCTATGTAGTAGACAAGGCAACAGACGACTGCAAAATGGACCTCCAACAAACTGGTCCTTTAGCCATAGTAAACACATAGCCTGTAGTAGATTTCCTTCCATCCAGATCACCTGCATAATCTGAATCAACATAACCAATTGCAAAATGACCAATACCAGAGTCATCCCTTTCAAAGCATAAACCAACATCTCGAGTACCATGGAGATATCTCAATATCCACTTAGCTGCTTGCCAATGCTCTTTACCTGGATTATGCATATATCGACTCACCATGCCAACTGCATGAGCAATATCCGGTTTAGAGCATACCATTGCATACATCAAACTACCAACCAAATTTGCATATGGTGCATTTTTCATTTGCAGCTTCTCTTTATCATTTTTAGGACATTGTAGAGAACTCAATTTAAAATGAGGAGCCAAAGGGGTACTAACCGGTTTGGTTGAATCATGAACTCCAAACTTCCGAATCAACTTCTCAAGGTATTGTCTTTGATTCAAACTGACGAAACCTTTTGCTCTATCTCTAGTGATCTCCATGCCAAGGATCTTCTTCGCTTCATCAAGATCCTTCATCTCAAACTCATTCTTCATTTGCTTCTTCAATTTCTCAATCTCTTCGACATTCTTTGAGGCAATCAACATATCATTAACATATATCAATAAATAAATGAAAGACCCATCTTGCAACTTCTTGAAGTACACACAATGATCATATTGACTTCTAGAATAATTTTGGCCTCTCATAAATTTATCAAACCTCAAATACCATTGCCTTGGAGATTGCTTCAAGCCATAAAGTGATTTCTTCAATTTGCAAAACAAATTTTCCTTCCCTTTCACTATATACCCATCCGGTTGACACATATAGATCTCTTCATTCAAATCACCATGTAGGAAAGCCGTCTTCACATCGAGTTGCACAAGCTCAAGATCATATTGTGCAACAAGAGCTAACATAATACGAATTGAGGAGTGCTTCACAACCGGAGAAAAGATTTCATTGTAGTCAATGCCCTCCTTTTGTGCATACCCTTTAGCAACTAATCTTGCTTTAAATCTCACATTGCTTTTCTCATCAGCATCTTCCTTCTTGGCATACACCCATTTGCAACCGATAGCTTTCTTGCCCTTAGGTAATTTAGCTAACTCCCAAGTCTTGTTCTTCAAGAGAGAATTCATCTCATCACCCATGGCATTGCACCACCTCTTCTTCTCCTCACTCTCAATGGCTTCCTCGAAATTAGATGGAATCTCATCAGTGATAATAGGAAGAGCAAAAGAAACATAGTCACTATACCGAGCTGGCTTGGTAATTTGTCTCTTTCCTCTATTCTTGGCAATAGACTCTTGAGGTGAAACTTGCTCTTCAACTTGAATAGAATCTTCAAGTTCAACTTCTTCAACATCCTCATGGTCTCCAACTTCTTCACTTGTAGTGGCTTCGACATCAGCGAAAATAGGATTTGAAGTACCAGAGGCAACTTTCTCAAGCTCCACCTGTTGGACATCTTTCACATTCTTCTCAGAGTCTTTGAACATACTTTCTTCATCAAATGTCACATCTCTGCTGATTACAAGTTTTTTCATCTCTGGACACCACAACCTGTAACCTTTGACACCACTACTAAAACCAAGAAAGATAGTCTTTTTGGCTCTAGCATCAAGTTTATTTTCAGTCACATGAAAATAAGTAGGTGAACCAAAAATACGGATATAGTCATAATCAGAAGAAGGTTTTCCAGTCCATACCTCCATTGGTGTCTTACCCTGAACAACAGCTGAGGGTAATCGGTTGATGATGTGACATGCATAATTAACTGCTTCTGCCCAAAATGACTTGCTTAAACCCGACTGAGACAACATACATCTAACCTTCTCTGCAACTCCATTTTGTTGTGGAGTTCCCCGAACACTGAAATGTCTCACAATTCCTTCCTCTTTGCAAACTTTAAAGAAATGATCGGATGTGTATTCACCACCATTATCCGATCTCAAAATCTTAATCTTTCTCCCAGTCTGGTTCTCAACCATTTTCTTCCAACCCAAGAAAATGTTTAACACCTCACTCTTGTGCTTCATAGTGTAGACCCAAGACCTTCTTGAATAATCATCAACAAAGGTCACGAACCAATGTCTAGCACTCAAAAAGGGAGTCTTTGTAGGACCCCAAACATCCGAATGCACATAATCAAGAATGCCCTTCGTCTGATGTACAGCAGTACCAAACTTCACTCTAGTTTGCTTCCCTAAGACACAATGCTCGCATAAATCAAGCTTACAAGTCGTGGCACCTTTTAGAAGACCTTGTTTCACAAGCCCTTGTAGAGCTTTCTCACCGGCATGGCCTAATCTCATATGCCACAATCTAGTAGTATCTGAATCAGATGTGCCCATATTTTCAGAGACTACAGATGCTTCACCTGTCACAGTGCTTCCCTGCAATAAATACAAATGGCCACATCTAGGAGCTTTCATCACAACAAGTGCACCATAAGTAACTTTCAATGTCTGTCCATCTGAATGAAACCTGAAACCCTTGGATTCCAAAGTACCCAAAGAAATAAGATTTTTCTTCAAATTCGGTACATACCGAACACCTGTCAACCCTTTAACCATGCCATCATGCAACTTCAAACGAACTGTACCAATCCCTTTTGTTGTGCAAGGATTGTCATCTCCCATGAACACAACGCCACCATCAAACTCTTTCAAGCTTGAAAACCAATCCTTGTGAGGAGTCATATGATGAGTACAACCCGTATCCAGCACCCACTTAGTAGTACAATCAAATGATGAGGAAGTGGTTAAAGCAAAATCAGAAAAATCTGTTTCAACCTCAGCAACATTAGCTTTAGAACTTTCTTTGCCTTTGGTCTTCAACCTAGGACAATCTTTCTTCCAATGGCCCTTATTATGACAAAAGGCACATTCATCCATTTCCAAAGTTTTTCTACCTTTAGAGTTTCCTCTAGGTCGAGACTGTGATTTTTTCCTGCTAGAAGATGATCTCCTCTCCGATGATCTACCTCTAACAAATAAAGCTTCAGAGGTACTATCATGATTTTTATCTCTATGCCTCATTTCATAATTCATCAAGGCATTTGACACATCTTCAAATTTCACAGTTTCTTTACCATGCATAATAGTGGTAACAAAATGCTCATAAGAGTCCGACAAGGAATTCAACAATATTAAGGCCTTATCTTCATCCTTAATATCCTCATCTAAATTTAACAAGTCGGCAATCAACTTATTAAAAGCATCAAGGTGTCTAATCATTTTTGTACCTTCTTTGTATTGGAAGCGGTAGAGCTTTTTCTTCAAGTGTAGCCAGTTCTCTGCACTCTTCGTCATATACTTGTCTTCCAATTTTTGCCACAACACACTTGCTACTGTCTCCCACATCACAAAATACTTCTGAGTTTTTGCAAGGCACAACTGAATTGAAGAGCAAGCCCACAAATTTAATTTTTCCCATTCCGGCTTCGACATAGTTTCCGACTTCTCTCCCAAAGCGGTAAGTAGATCTTGTTGAGCTAACACATCTTTGACCTCACATTGCCACATCCCGAAGTTGTTTGTGCCATCAAACTTTTCCACTTTGAACTTTGCATTTTGCACCGTAGTTCTTGCAAACCCGGAGCTGCTTCCAAAAGGATTTTCATCTTGCCCGTCTGACATCTTTGGCAACTAGACAGTACCCAAGAGCAACCAGTGCTCTGGTACCAATTGTTGTGCTAGGATAGCACCAAACCTTTTTGGAACCAACTCAAGCTAACCCACAGGAAATTTATCAAATGAAAATGCAAGAACAAAATATTAAAGAAAACCAAGATTTTAACGAGGTTCCTCAACAGTCAGTGTAACTGGAGTACGTCCTCGGAGCAGTAGAAGCTCACCCAATAATCCACTATCAACCAAATGGGAGTTTACAAAGTGTTGGCAATCTCACAACCCAAATTACCCAATACACCCAATAGCTCTCACACACCATAGAAACAAATAGAGAAAGAAATATAATGAATAATTTCTTCTCTATACATGTAGCTCAAAGCTATTACAACAATAACTATGATGGATGATTGCTAACCAAAAAGAAGAGCACCTTCTTCTTCTTTTCTGCTCTCAGTTTTCTGCTCTCTGCAACTCTCTTTGCTCTCTCAAAGATGGGCTACTAAAACTGAATAAATGGTGCACACTTCATCTCTCTTTCTCACTTCCGTATATTCACCTTCATCCATCCTCAACACCCAATAAACAAAACCAAAGTAAAAACATAATGATTACTTTACAAACATCATCATGACTTTCCTTTTTTCTTTTCAATAAACATAATCATTTGTCTTGTTTTATTCTTTTCCTTTTTTTAATAGCCGAAAGTTGTTTGTTTGGCCATAATTCAACAAGATTGACTTTTTTTGTTCATCTGTTGTTCTTAGCCCCGTCTCGATCTCATCTGCAACAGAAGCCGCAGCAGCAGCAGCAGGATCAGGCAGGAGATCAAACTCTCCAATCAAGGCCTCCAATTCGAATCTGAAAAGATTGTCATCATCATCTTTTCTCTCACTGCCTCACTATCTGACCCTGCAGTGCAGCAGGGCAGACGCCTAACAAACTGCAAAACCACAATCAACACTTTGAAGAACTCTTCAAAATGAGATCATTTTAATACACTCTACCACTTCATATCGAAAAGTGCACATATAAACAACATGAAACAACAAATATGTCACAATTTGAAGCATGTAAAGGCAAGCATACCTTGCCTGCAGATGATATACTATCGGAGGGAGGAACAGCCCTCCTTGCAATATATACTTCTTGACTTTACAAAAATTTGAAGGTCAACATTGTAGAATAACAAACAAGAGTATAAAGCATAGAAGGAAGCCTTGTTCAATTCGACAAAGTAAGACTTTTCTGAAATCTAAATCACGACCTGTGAATGTTATGTTCAACATCATTGTATACTCTCTCAATATAAATTATTGAGATAATTTAAATTATTTATTCATCTTAGTGTGTCTCTATGCATGCCAAACGATAACAAACATAAAAATAATAGCAGACACATCAGAAATACAATTGAAGGCATTTCTTTCAAATGATCAATATGACAGTCAAATATGGGCAGTGAGGATTGTCATGCTCTTAAAAATGTGACATACATAATATCAGAAACATCAACAACTATTTAACTGAAAACCTACGAGACAATAGCTTCAAAAACTAGTCCTACATGATGAAAAAATCTACACCAAAAGAACTGTAAGTACACAGGAAACAGCATATGAGCTCCACATCCTACCTCGTACTTAAAGAGCTGCACTTTGTAAAGAAGAAAAAAAGTGCTCCAATTTTTCATCCGGACATCTCAGCATCAAATATCCTATATCAAATTTCTCAAAATTTTTAGAATCACGTCCATCTTGTTGAGAAGAGAAATTAAAGAACTCATAGGGATTCGACGTGAAAACGAAGTGCTGGCTGTCGACTATCTGACGCCCCCCCACCCCCCTCCTCCTTTATCCGGGCTTGGGACCGGCAATGTAAGACAAACTTACACAGGCGGAGTTAGAGAAATTAAAGAACTGTAAAGAGAAAATCAGTTATAGAAAAGATGTCAAGACGGAGAGAACCGTAAAAGCAAAGCAGTCCAAAAACACAACTGAGGGCAACAGCAAGAAACTTGCATTGCTGGTCCAAAACAGAACGTGACACACCTGATATAGACTACGGTATGAATACTAAAAATTAAAGAGACAAAACTTACATTCCAAAACAAAAAAATCCATAGAAACAGTGGCAAGAAACATGATAATTGTCTCATCAACAAAACTATCAACACATTCAAATTCACACTGAACACTTAACGCACCATCTTACCATCAAAATTCAAGCATAATACACAGAACATGCACACACTAACAAGCCACACATGCAGAGAGAGTAATTCAAAGGAAAAGGACATTAATTTGATTTTAAAATTGGGCACAGTAATTGAAATCATCAACCTCGATACCCTTTGTCAATAGAAAAAAGTATGAAACTTGGGTAGAAAAGAAATGTATTTATAAGCATTCAGTGCATTAAAATTGGCAACAATCCTAGAAGCACATATATACACATGATTGGGTGAAAAGGCAGGCAATGGATCAGTATGGCAGAGAAGAAGGCCCAGGGAAACACCTATACGAAATTTCTTAATTAACTAATGAACCAAAAGATATCAAAGCATATATACTAAGAACGGAAATAAAATCTATCCTGATCATAACTGTGCTTCTATATGCACGCCATGGAAATTAGACAGCTGCCGTCACCTCTACGTCCCTCTATTGATCATTCACAGAATCGCTCATCCACAAACAGTCTGTCCAGTAATTGAACCCATCTAACGATTGGCTGAATTCATCAATTTGAGGCCACTCCCGGGGCAATTTACCTTCAAGCGTTGTCAACCATTCTTTAATGTCTCCACGCACTGCTTCACCATCTAAAGGATATTCCTCGCCGCCCAAGAATATCGGAGAAGAAGGAACATCACTCATCAGTGGCACATATTCATGATCTGAAATATGAGTGGGAATGGGCATCACATTTCCGTTAATGTAGCTTATGCACCCCTGGTTGTGATTGCTAGTGTCACCGTCCAAGCATATGGGATAAGAAGGACCATCACTCATCAATATCACACTATCCTGATCAGAGAAATCAGTCGGCTTTGCATTGCCGTTAATGTTGGTTATGCACTCCTGAACCTGATACCTAGTGTCAGTAATCATATTGCTTTCAGTTCCAACAAAAGGCACAACAGCAGGGGTATTGGTGATCACATTCACATTAGAATGTTTTTGTGAACCCGGTTCTTTTCTTGCTCTCTTTCTCTTAATCAGAGGCTTCTCCTTCGATACTTCTTTTCTTGCCCTCTTAATCGGTGGCTTTTCATTGAAGTCATGAGTTGGACTTGAGGAATTCATCTTGTTTCCGCACCTAGACCTCGGATTCCTTTTAAGTCGGGAAAGAACAACCTTTGGGCCAGCAACTACATTAGGAAGAAGACTGTACTCTTCTAACAGCCAGCCGCCATTGTTGTTAGAACCCTTGTTGTTATACCTGAAATGCCCTTTATCCCCGATTGGAATTCCGTCCAAACCTAAAACTTTGTCGGAGGATGTTTCGCTCCAAGTGCCTCCGGCTTCGATCTGGCGTTTGCTGCGGCTGTCGCTTCTAGAACGGAGCTCACAGAAGAAGAACAAGTCCTGATCGAGTAGGGAATTTCCACCGAATTGCTCCCAAACCACCCAGGGTGGTGTTTGTCCAAAGAGATTGAACTCGTGAACAAACGGGTTGCCCAAGGGCTTTCCGGAGAGGGCTCTATCGCGAAGATAGGAACTGACCAATTCTTGATCAGTAGGATGAAACCGAAAACCCAATGGCATACCGTAATAACCCACCTCCATTGTTAAACGCTATTTCAATTCAATGCAATTCAAAACAAAACAAATGGAGCAGCAAAAACCCTAAATTTTTATTGGGCACAAAATAAAGAAGAGAAAATAAGCGAGAAATTAAAGAGAAGAAAAAGGGAAACCTGGAAGCCGATTTCGCTCGCTCGCCGAGGAGAGCAGCTCGTCGACGTCTCCTCAATCGCTGTCTTCGTCCCCAAACAAGAGCAACTGAAGAGGAATCGATTTCAAGTATTCTGTAATTCAATTCAACCGGAGACTGCTGGAGCACTGAATTCTAATCCTGGTTCAAATTCGAACGCGCAGAGAGAGCGAGAGAGAAAGATCTTGAGAGAGAGATCTAGTGAGAGAGAGGGAGTGGATTTGAAATTTCAATGGAAGAAAATATGACCGTTTGGTTTGGGAATTGGATGTTAACGTTGCAAACTTGCAAGGCTCACCGCTTAAGCGCGCGTTTTAATCACGTGGCATTTTCATATCTACAAAACCCTAAAATAACGCAGGAAAAAAAAATCGATTGGGCTGGGTTCCCTATTTTACTTCTTGGCCCATTTTTTATCCTGCCGCGTCCAGTTCTTTTGCTTATCGTACGAGGATCCTCTTCGGATCCTCTTTGTAAGGATGTTGGGATCTTCAAATCATGTTCGTTTATCGTACATCATGCGATCAGTTTTTATCAGATATTATTCATATTTAATTTTAAATAAAATTATTTAAAATAATTTATAGCCGTATGATATATGATGAACGGACACGATTTATGGATTCCCAGAATCCACACTCTTGGTTATTAGGCATTTTATTGTCAATTTTTTTAGATTTTTATATTAGATTAATGAACCCAAATATTTAAGGGTGAATGTTGGATTGCAAGTTTTGATTTCGACACGAAAAAGATTTATATCTTATTTTTATTCACATAGCATTTCATGATTGACACGAGAAGCCATAGTCACGGTATACTAATGTCATAGAAATTGCTCAACTTGGATATGTTTTACAATAGGAAATCGTGACTATGACTTAGACATGGGAAATCATAGGAAATCACGATTTTTTTAATTTCCTATGTCCAAGCCACAGTCACGATTTCCTATGATTGACATGATAAGTCATAGTCACGATGTTCACATAGATGTTCACATAGCGTTCATATTCATTTTTTATAGGGGTAACAAGATTTTCTCCCAACTCTAATACACCTTTATGTTCTTCCTGTCCAAAACTATGTTGGAGAAGATTTCATAAGAAACACGTCTGGAATCAGTCATTAGCAGATTGATTATTCATGAAACGAAACAGAGGTCGAAACAAATAGTGATAAACTGAGTACTACTGTTCACGACACGATAACGTCTTAAAATTGAAACGAAAACTCAGAGTGTGCTGAAAGAAATGACGAAAACAAAAGTAAGTGCAATCAGAACTATTGGGAACTTCATGTACATTCATATGTATATTGTCTACAGATTTCCTCAAGATTGACAACAATACAGAGTAAGACCACCAACTAGACGAAATAACAGACTGAAAACTATTCTATCCACGACAACAACAACAACAAAGTCTTTTCTCACTAAGTGGGGTCGGCTATATGAATCCTAGAACGCCATTGCGCTTGTTTCTATGTCACATCTTCCGTGTAAATAAAAAGACTGAAAACTAATAAACTAACTATGATTAAACCAGAAGTCGGAAAGAAAAAGCTGAAAGGTAACCGTGCTCATCTGAATTCTTGAACCCTACTACTAGTATAAAAACAAGAGCTGACGCTAATAGCTTGACAACTTGATTCACGCAAGGCGTGTATACTCCGTGTAAAGTCCTCTTCCTCCTGCTCCGCTTCTAGATGATGATGATACTGAGCAAGCAAATCAAGAGAACATGGAGAACCGAGGCCCGTGGCCTTCCAATGTTTCCAACCACAACTGGAAAAATAATGATTTGAAAGGGAAGGAACGGGATGATGGTGATGAGCAGAGTAATGTGATCAGGTTCAGTAGCTTGATGTATATGATCTTGATTTGTGTCTTCATCATCCTCTCCTCCAATATGATTAAAGAATTCAGTGATGAAGTCCTCCTCATCATCCAACTCTCTTTCATCCGTGGTTCTTGGCCGCTCCTCAATCTCGTGATGATGATGACGGAGATGAGTAGTTAGCTAAGGTACGACAGCAGCCTCGTCTGCAGCAGAGGCCGCAACAGCAGAATCAGGCAAAAGCTCAAACTCGTCAATTAAGGATCCTAACAGATCATCATCCCAGCAATCATATGCTTCGGTGGTGCTGCTTGAGGACCCCTAATCGAGTCCTCCATTATCTGAATCATGAATCCTCTGCCTTTTGACCGTATCACCCAAAACTGTAACGGCATCATCAGAATCGGAATAGGAATCAGGGAAACACAGACGCTTGAGAGAAGACACAGTGGGCCTCAAATCTTGACCCCCCATCTCCAATTTCTTCACGAAACACAACACAAACAGAAGAAAGCAGGGGGCTTTCTGCTAAAACCAAAACCCTAAGTGGGTAATGTGGAAGAAGAAAAAGCAACACTTTCCAAACACAAGGGCTAATAACGAAGATCAGCTCAGAGTGCGACTGAATTGATTATACGGGATTTGGGAACTAGGGTTTCTTGTTACAGTGCTAGACAGACAGAAATTAAAGATACCGAGAAATAAAACAGAAGAAAAGGCAAGAACTGAACCTGGAACTGGGAAAAAGTTGTCGATTTTCTTCTCAAAGAAGAGGATGCATTCGTCCCCAACTTCCAATTTCAACAAACAGAGAGAGATCAAGATTTCCCATGATTGACACGAAAAGCTATAGTCATGATGTTCACATAGCGTTGCATATGCATTTTCATTGGCGAATGAGAAGTGAGATATTTATGTCATATCCGCAGCTTCACTGAGGAAACCATTGTCGGATAGCTTCACTAACCACAGCTAGTGTCGGTGTGTGATGTTATATATTTCTTCACTGGCGTAACCCGGAGTCGTATAGCTTCACCTTCGGGTGATGGGGCCTACCATGTTTCTTCATTGACGTAACCCAATGTCGTACAGCTTTACCTTCGGGTGTGTGACTATGATAGTCCTAGATAGTACAATATTGATGAGATTTATGGATTTACCTTCGGGCGATGATTGCACCGTTATTGAGCATGGTTTTACCCATACTTGTTTTACAAATGATTTCATAGCATGATAGAATTTTCAGAAAACTAACTATATGTAGTATTATATACATTTTCAAAACAGGAGGTTAGTATGTTCAGTAAGAAATCGGTTTTCGTATTATTAGTTTATTATTATAAACTTTGGTCCACTCACATTTTTGGTTTTACGTCCCCTTAGGAGTGAGAATGAGAATCGAGGCATACAATCCCGACCTCAGGATATTTCTGCATAGGTATCTTCAAGCCCTCTCGGTGTAGGATCCACTTTCTTGGTAATCCCATTTATTTCATAATGATTCTTTCATATTATTCTTGATTAGTTTTATGTTCTGAACATGATTCTGCATGGATGTATTCCTTTGTAATTACTTATTTTAGTTGTCGGCCAGCACATGCCTATCATGGTATTTAAGGATGTCGAGATCGGAACTTGTCAGAGAGAGAGAGAGAGAGAGAGTACCACAGAGTACTTTGCAGATATCTTCACCATGGAAAATGAGATGGACCAATGCTTAAACCGAAACACAAAATAACCATCAAACGTTATAATTCTAAAAGGCAAAAGTACAAGGCAAACAATTACATTAAATTAATATTTAGCAGAATCAGATTAACAAATAATGTATACAAATTCCTTTCCCTAGCTTATTGCACAGAGTCGTCTCTCTTCTTATGAGAAGCAATATAAGCAACTGAAGGGCGAATCCAAGTGGGGAAATTGAATTCCTAAAAGGGATCGATTGGAAGAAAATGGCTAGAAAAATTCGGTATAGAAAACGAAAAGAGAATTCGAGAGATTTCTAGGAAACAAATAGAAAACGAAGAGCGGAAAGGATGACGATGACGCAGAACCTACCTCTTCCTTCTTCAATCTGTGTGTGGTTTCCTTTCACTAAATCTCGCACCCACCGACAACAACCCATCTCGGTCTGATCCAAACACCAATGCCAACCACCCACTTCCAAACTTTAAATGAATAAAAGTACCTATCTCAATCTGTGTGTAATTTGCCGTGTTAAACCCAAGCCCAGCTTACACCCCACAACCCACTTCCAGCCCAAATGCATTTCTTGGAGGAACATGGGTCCGACCGTAGTATCAAATCTTGGAGTTCCCACAGGAGAGACTGCACCCCGTTTTCGTGTGTGCCATACGATTACATGCCTCAACCCACACGCCTGACGTCCACGACGGATATTATATGCGTCAACTCCACGCTTGACGGGAAGACTAGACCGGGCCAGTCAACAATGGCACCATACAGCTCTTGATTCAGTTGAAAATCCTTTCAGAAATTCCAAGCGTAAAGAAAGGATTAGAAACTCTGCACCTCCAAAGTTGTTACTAGCTCCCATATTTATTTCTGACGCATACAAACTGGCGAAAAAACATATCATACTGCAACTCTAAACCATGACATTTCTTTATATGCTCCTGCTGCTGTCCGCATTCCCACTGATCAAAACGACATCTATATCTCCAAGAAAACAAGCAGAATCGCTCGTCAAATGGAAAGACGGCTTATCTTCTTCACCATCATCATCAGCAACACCTTGGCTACTCAATTCATGGTCCCTCACCAACCTCAACAACCTCTGCAACTGGACTGCCATTTCCTGCTCCAAAACCAGAACAGTCTCCAAAATAGACCTCTCCAATATGCACATTATCGGATCACTGTCCCTTTTCGACTTTCCATTATTTCCAAATCTCACCCACTTCAATCTAAATGGCAACAGTTTCGGAGGGCGTATACCGTATGCCATTGGAAATCTCTCCAGGCTCATATCTTTGGACTTGGGCAACAACTTTTTTGATCAACAAATTCCATCTGAGATTGACCAGGTAACAGAGCTTCAGTATCTAAATCTCCGCGAAAACAGTCTCTCTGGTACCATCCCTCATCAACTGAGCAATCTCCAAAAGGTATGGTACATGGACCTTGGATTAAACAATTTTAACTATACTGATCAAGATTGGTCAGAATTTGCAGGCATGCCTTCATTGACCTACCTTGATATGTCTACGCAAGGTGATAATCTATATCATTCTGAATTCCCAGAATTTATATCTCAATGCCGGAACTTGACGTTCCTCAGCTTGTCTCAAAATAATTTGAATGGCCAAATTCTACCTTCGATAGGCCAACTCAAGGAGCTCCAGTACCTTGATCTTTCATACAAGTTCTTAAACTCTTCTATCCCTTCTGAGCTTGGTCTTTGTACAAACCTCACCCACTTGTCCCTGGCTTCTAATCAACTCAACGGGGAACTGCCTCTTTCCTTGTCCAATCTGAACAACCTCGTCGAATTGGGTTTAGCTAATAACCAATTCTCTGGCACGATTCCGAACAATATAGGTTTGATTTTGGGTCTTCAACGTATTGACCTGAGTATGAATCTTCTGGAAGGTAAAATTCCATCCTCGGTAGGCCAACTCAGGGAGCTCCAGTACCTTGATCTTTCATCCAACTCCTTAAACTCATCAATCCCTTCTGAACTTGTTCTTTGTACAAACCTCACCTACTTGTACTTGTCTTCCAATAAACTCAATGGGGAACTGCCTCTTTCCTTGTCCAATCTGAACAACCTCGTCGAATTGGGTTTAGCTAATAACCGATTCTCTGGCACGATTCCGGACAATATAGGTTTGATTTCTGGTCTTCAACATATTGACCTGAGTATGAATCTTCTGGAAGGGGAAATTCCACTCTCTATAGGCCAACTCAGAGAGCTCCAGTACCTAAATCTTTCATACAACTCCTTAAACTCTTCTATCCCTTCTGAGCTTGGTCTTTGTACAAACCCCAACCACTTGTCTCTGGCTTCCAATCAACTCAACGGGGAACTGCCTCTGTCCTTGTCCAATTTGAACAACCTCGTCAAATTGGGTTTAGATAGTAATCTATTTACTGGTCAAATCCTTCCTTCTCTAGTCTCCAATTGGACTAAAATGGTCTCTTTGCAACTTCAGTCCAATGAACTCAGTGGGGAGATTCCGACGGAAGTTGAAAATATGAACTTTCTGTTGACGCTCAATCTAAGAAGGAACCACTTGACAGGAGTGATCCCTCAGATTCTAGGATCAAGATTAGAGGTTCTCAATATCTCACACAACCATCTTTCAGGGCAAATCCCATCATTTGTCAACATGCCATTTCTTCGTGACTTTGATTTTTCTTATAACAACTTGACTGGCCCAATCCCATGCGTTTTCGAATCGGCACCAGCAAATGCTTTTGTTGGAAACTCGGGCTTGTGTGGGCATGTAGAAGGACTAGACGATATACCCACTTGCCCCAACAGAAATTCCGAAAAGAGTAACAAAAGAGTTCTAATTGGTATCCTTGTGCCTGTTTGTGGTTTATTAATGGTTACAACTGTCATTGGTCTTATGTTCCGTAAAAAATCCAGTCTCGTTTCGAACAAAGTCAACACTTCTAAAAACTTTGAGAGTTTGGAGTCAATGATATTGCAAGAGGAAGTAAAGTTTACGTTTGCGGAAGTTGTGAAGGCTGTAGATGACTTTCATGACAAGTACTGCATTGGGACAGGAGGGTTTGGAAGGGTTTACAAGGCAAAGTTGCAATCAGGCCAGGTTGTTGCAGTTAAAAGGCTTAACATGTCAGACTCTAATGATATTCCAGCAATTAATCTCCATAGCTTTCAGAATGAAATCCGAACTTTGACAAGCATCCGGCACCGGAACATCATAAGGCTCTATGGCTTCTGTTCAAGAAGGGGGGGTTGCATATTCCTGCTTTATGAATACTTAGAGAGAGGAAGCCTGGGAAAAGCTTTGTATGGAGTTGAAGGTGTTAATGAACTTGGCTGGGCTACTAGAGTCAAAATTGTGCAAGGACTTGCTCATGCACTTTCTTACTTGCACCATGATTGCTCTCCACCAATTGTGCACCGTGACATAACCGTCAACAATGTATTGCTTGAATCTGATTTCGAGGTTCGTCTCTCAGATTTCGGAATAGCCAGGTTATTGAGTACTGATTCATCCAACTGGACAGAATATGCTGGTTCATTTGGCTACATAGCACCAGGTAATGTAAACTTAATTTGTACATTTATGGTTCATCTTTTTGCTTATTGGGATATGTTTTAAGGTAGCCAGTTTTGTTTTTATTAATGTGCAGAGCTTGCATACACTATGCGAGTCACGGATAAATGTGATGTATATAGCTTTGGAGTGGTGGCGCTTGAAGTCATGATGGGAAGGCACCCAGGGGATATGCTAGAGTCCCAGCTACAAGAATCATCAAAATCAAGGAGGGACACTGTAGAATTGCTCCTGAAAGATTTGTTAGACCAAAGGTTGGAGCCGCCAACCAATGAATCTGCAAAGGCAGTGGTGCTTGTAGTGACAATGGCCTTGGCCTGTATACGAACGCGTCCTGCGTCCAGACCCACGATGTTATTTGTGGCACAAAAACTCTCAGCTCAAACCCTGCCTTGCCTTCCCGAACCATTTGGTATGTTGACAATCAACAAGCTAATGGCACTATAAAAAAGAAAAAAAAAAAAGACAAGGGCGAATAGCTCAAACTTCCCTTTTGTATTCCTGCCACACACAATGCCATCTAATTTCTCATGTAATACATCTTCAGTACCGTAATTACTCATCTGTATTATTTTGTCGAATGTGGATTAATGTGTGATGAATTTTCTTAATTGTAATTGCATTAAACCGACACTAGTAGAAAAAACACTTTGCGCGACGTAGGTACCTTCGTCGCGCAAAGTCAAAAATCGTTGCCTAAAGGTTTGCGCGACGCAACATTCGTCGCGCGCTAACCGTTGCGCCAAGGAAGTGACGCTAGACTTTGTGCGACGTACAAGCAACATGCGTCGCGCAAAGCCACTTTGCGCGACGCACGTCCTGCGTCGTGCAAAGCCCGTTTGTTCGTCGCGCAAACCCCTTTTTTTTTTTGTCAAAAATAATTTTTTTTTTTTAAATTTTTGATAAATATTATAATTAAAGTTTGAAGAATAATTAGTTAACCAAGCAAAATTATTTAATTATATTTTAATTATAAAATATATGAAAATGTACATACAAGATGTTCGAACAAAAAAGAAAAAACTACAAGTGAACTAATTTTAATACATCAGGCTACTAGGTATTGGCACGACAAGATGGCTCTGAGGTCGAAGGTGGAGCAAGATGAGGTGGTGGTAGCGAGATTTGGAGGCCGGACATCTGTATGTCTTGTACAAGGTCTCTCACCGTCCCGGCATAGTTCCTCATCTCCTCGTCCTAGGCCCTTAGCTGCGCCCTCATCTGCTCTTCCTAGATCGCAAGCTGACCCTTTAGGGTTGTCACTTCCTCCTTCAATGCATCAACCTCTGCACATATACGTGTTTAGGCATATAACACCACATCCTGAGGCATTCATTGCAAAGAGATATATATGGTTAACAAGTACTATTATAGGACACAAAATAAATCCCATATTATATGATAGAGAGTGAGAGAAAATGGGAGGAGGAGGAGCAAATCTGCTGTGGAGAATTTATACCTTTTCACAAAATAAAAACCCACGTCTATCGCTTTCAACTGATTAAAAAAAGATCAAAACCCTTCAACCAGAAACTGCAAAAGAAGAAAAAAACCAAATTAATAAAAACCAAACTAAACCAAATTCATAGCTTCATTTTCACATTTTAATTTGTACAAGAAGAACACCTCCATGTTCATACACAAAACACACATACAGATGAACAAAATTGCAAAACTTTGTGAGAAGACCGAATGAGTCTGCGTGTATATACTGAAAGATGACATTCTGTTCTTTCAATATTTTATAGTGCACATAGAACAATGTATAAGCAAAGATGGCATTCTTACATCCTTCTAATTACAATTCATCATTTGATCAGATGTCTATTTGGTGTTTAGAGCAAGTGCAGAATTTTAAGAAATGCATTCGAGTCCTTCTGTAGCTATCATTTTCTCCATTGCTTCTCCTTAACAGAAATTATCACAAAAAAATAACTGAAAAGTTAAACCAAGCCATAAACATGTCAACGAATTTCATATCAGTCCATATACTCTGCTTCTCCAACAGATTTCATAATAACATAAAAGTTGATCCATCACTTCATAAATTAATAACACTTATCATTCGTAAAAACTGAAAAGATGCAAAACAATTTCATCATGGTCTTTCTATAAATGCCAACAAAGTGGGATCTACTTTATCTTTACACAATAAATTTACAATCAATTCCGTACTAATGTAAGTAACCTCCACTATGGATTGTCTATATTGTAAAATTGAAACTTGGCACAACTTGAGGGCCAGGTGAGCTAATCAACCGGCAGTAGAGCTATCTCAAAAATACCATGCTGTAAGACATATTACAGATTCCTGTTTTCCGAATTGACAAATTTGGAATTGAGAAACACCAAGTGAGGTTTGGAAAAGCATCAAACAAAGCATAGAGCTATCTCCACGGCCCAATACTAGGAAGGTTTGCATTAGAATGTATCAGATTATACAGCTACTGATGAGAAAGATTTACCTTCCAAACTGCGTCTCTCTTTGCAGTTCCAACCAAGTATGGATGATGAGCACAGAACAAAACTCGTGTCGCTGCACTTGGAGCTGCAGGTAGAGCTACTGATGATATGACAAGTAAAGCCTTCACTGAAACCTCAACCAAAGGGAGGAATGGTACTTGAGTGTCCAATGAATTATCTGTTTCACTATAACACATAGAAAATTAAATCCCCGCCACCATATCAGAGAGAATATGAGAAACAATGTGCAGAGATGGGTACTTAAATGTACAAATCAATACACTTAAACCACCACAAACACTTGTATTTAATATTGTTATTAATAGTATATTTCAATATGATGGAAAGGAAGAACCAACAGCATCAACTAAAGCTACAGAACCATAAGAAGAACAAACCGAACTTAACAATGATGGCCAAGGTTCAAGATGCTTATTCTGCCTGCACCCACCCCAATGGGAAGAATTAAAAAGGATAAGTGGCGTATATAAAAAAGAGTTGCACCTTAACTTTGATCATGCCAAGTGGAGCATTACACATTTCTTGCAGTGTGTTGATCATGCCAATCCTCTGAGCCTGTTTAAATGGAAATGTTAATTAAAGATAACACAAGCAGAAGCCGCTTAACAGTGTGCTCAAATAAGGAAATGTAAAGGAAATATAGTGAGGACTTGTCTTTTCCCTAATTTGAATATTACTCTGACTGAGGAAGATATGGACTTACCTCCTAACCCCACTCTTTGTTCCTAATTAGTCCCTTCCTTACCCATACACCTACAGAAACTTCCACCAATTTTTTAAAAAGTCCCTTCCTTACCCATACACCTACAGAAGAAAAAGAAGAAACTAAAAAGCCCCTTCCACGGCCCAATACCCGATTCGACTGGTTGTCGTGAAACCCAGTCGCGGACGAGCTCGGAGAGGCAAGGGGAGTCGTAGTCGTCGGAGTGCTCGCTTCCTTTGCTGGCGTCACTAGGTCCGGAGCTGTATCCTCCTACGAGTCTATCTTTCACCCGGTCGTCGAGCGGGTAAGTGACCCGTTTCAATCTCGTTCTAACAAAACCAGTCATTGATGATCAAACAGTTTCTTCAGTATGTTGTGCTAGGATAGCACCAAACTCGTTGGAACCAACTCAAGCTAACCCACAGGAAATTTATCAAATTTAAATGCAAGAACAAAATATTAAAGACACAAAGATTTTAACGAGGTTCCTCCACAGTCAGTGTAACTGGAGTACGTCCTCGGAGCAGTAGGAGCTCACCCAATAATCCACTATCAACCAAATGGGAGTTTACAAAGTGTTGGCAATCTCACAACCCAAAAGCCCAATACACCCAATAGCTCTCACACACCAAAGAAACAAATAGAGAAAGAAATATAATGAATAATTTCTTCTCTATACATATAGCTCAAGGCTATTACTACAACAATTACTTTGGTTGATGATTACTAATCAAATGAAGCAGCAGCTTCTTCTTCTGTTTGGACTCTCTGCAACTCTCCCTTGATCTCTACAAAAAGAGCTCTTTCTTCTCTCTTGTTTTCTTCAAACCGAAATGAGCTCTCAATTTTTCTATTTGCTTCAAAGGCAACTTGTACTCATATTGAACCAACACCCACGGGTGTTGAAGAGAACAAAAAACATTTTCCCTATTTTCCTCCCCAAAACAAGGAAAGGTGTTGTCCACCTTCTTTCTTTATAATTTTTTATAGCCAAAAGTTGTTTGGATTTTTGTCTAGCAGAAAGTATTTGCAAGTTGGCCATTATCCAACAATCTCCACCTTGGCCAACTTCCGAAAAACGCCATGATAAGCCAACCAACACAATTAGCACACAACATCACTCCCAAACACTAGCAAGAGAACAACTCATGCCGAGCCAAATGCTCCAAAACTCCTACTGCTCAACGCCTTCTTTATATAGCCAAAATGTGAGCCAAGTTCAAGCAATGAACAAACTTGGCTACACCAACAACCTTAGTCAACATATCAGCGGGGTTGTCTTTAGTTGGAATCTTCTGGAGAATGATTTCCCCTTCACCAACAATTTCACGAATAAAGTGATAACGTACATCTATGTGCTTGGTCCTCGCATGATGAACCTGATACTTAGCCAAATAAATGGCACTCTGACTATCACAATGTACCTCCACCTGCTTCTGATCAACCCCCAAATCTCTAATCAGCCCATGTATCCAAATGGCCTCCTTTATAGCTTCAGCAACTGCCATATATTCAGCCTCTGTAGTAGACAAGGCAACAGACGACTGCAAAATGGACCTCCAACAAACTGGTCCTTTAGCCATAGTAAACACATAGCCTGTAGTAGACTTCCTTCCATCCAGATCACCTGCATAATCTGAATCAACATAACCAACTGCAAAATGACCAATACCAGAGTCATCTCTCTCAAAACATAAACCAACATCTCGAGTACCATGGAGATATCTCAATATCCACTTAGCTGCTTGCCAGTGCTCTTTACCTGGATTATGCATATATCGACTCACCATGCCAACTGCATGAGCAATATCCGGTCTAGAGCATACCATTGCATACATCAAACTACCAACCAAATTTGCATATGGTATATTTTTCATTTGCAGCTTCTCTTTATCATTTTTAGGACATTGTAGAGAAGTCAATTTAAAATGAGGAGCCAAAGGGGTACTAACCGGTTTAGTTGAATCATGAACTCCAAACTTCCGAATCAACTTCTCAAGGTATTGTCTTTGATTCAAACTGACCAAACCCTTCTCTCTATCTCTAGTGATCTCCATGCCAATGATCTTCTTCGCTTCACCAAGATCCTTCATCTCAAACTCATTCTTCATTTGTTTCTTCAATTTCTCAATCTCTTCAACATTCTTTGAGGCAATCAACATATCATCAACATATATCAATAAATAAATGAAAGACCCATCTTGCAACTTCTTGAAGTACACACAATGATCATATTGACTTCTAGAATAATTTTGGCCTCTCATAAATTTATCAAACCTCAAATACCATTGCCTTGGAGATTGCTTTAAGCCATAAAGTGATTTCTTCAATTTGCAAAACAAATTCTCCTTCCTTTTCACTATATACCCATCCGGTTGACACATATAAATCTCTTCATTCAAATCACCATGTAGGAAAGCCGTCTTCACATCAAGTTGCACAAGCTCAAGATCATACTGTGCAACAAGAGCTAACATAATGCGAATTGAGGAGTGCTTCACAACCGGAGAAAAGATTTCATTGTAGTCAATGCCCTCCTTTTGTGCATACCCTTTAGCAACTAATCTTGCTTTGAATCTCACATTGCTTTTCTCATCAGCATCTTCCTTCTTGGCATACACCCATTTGCAACCGATAGCTTTCTTGCCCTTAGGCAATTTAGCTAACTCCCAAGTCTTGTTCTTCAAGAGAGAATTCATCTCATCACCCATGGCATTGCACCACCTCTTCTTCTCCTCACTCTCAATGGCTTCCTCGAAATTAGATGGAATCTCATCAGTGATAATAGGAAGAGCAAAAGAAACATAGTCACTATACCGAGCTGGCTTGGTAATTTGTCTCTTTCCTCTATTCTTGGCAATAGACTCTTGAAGTGAAACTTCCTCTTCAACTTGAATAGAATCTTCAAGTTCAACTTCTTCAACATCCTCATGGTCTCCAACTTCTTCACTTGTAGTGGCTTCGACATCAGCGGAAATAGGATTTGAAGTACCAGAGGCAACTTTCTCAAGCTCCACCTGTTGGACATCTTTCACATTCTTCTCAGAGCCTTTGTACATACTTTCTTCATCAAATGTCACATCTCTGCTGATTACAAGTTTTTTCATCTCTGGGCACCACAACCTGTAACCTTTGACACCACTACTAAAACCAAGAAAGATAGCCTTTTTGGCTCTAGGATCAAGTTTATTTTCAGTCACATGAAAATAAGCAGGTGAACCAAAAATACGGATATAGTCATAGTCAGAAGAAGGTTTTCCAGTCCATACCTCCATTGGTGTTTTACCCTGAATAGCAGCTGAGGGTAACCGGTTGATGATGTGACATGCATAATTAACTGCCTCTGCCCAAAATGACTTGCTTAAACCCGACTGAGACAACATACATCTAACCTTCTCAAGCAAGGTTCGATTCAATCTTTCTGCAACTCCATTTTGTTGTGGAGTTCCCCGAACACTGAAATGTCTCACAATTCCTTCCTCTTTGCAAACTTTAAAGAAAGGGTCGGATGTGTATTCACCACCATTATCCGATCTCAAAATCTTAATCTTTCTCCCAGTCTGGTTCTCAACCATTTTCTTCCAACCCAAGAAAATGCTCAACACCTCACTCTTGTGCTTCATAGTGTAGACCCAAGACCTTCTTGAATAATCATCAACAAAGGTCACAAACCAATGTCTACCACTCAAAGAGGGAGTCTTTGTAGGACCCCAAACATCCGAATGCACATAATCAAGAATGCCCTTCGTCTGATGTACAGCAGTACCAAACTTCACTCTAGTTTGCTTCCCCAAGACACAATGCTCGCAGAAATCAAGCTTACAAGTCGTGGCACCTTTTAGAAGACCTTGTTTCACAAGCCCTTGTAGAGCTTTTTCACCGGCATGGCCTAATCTCATATGCCACAATCTAGTAGTATCTGAATCAGATGTGCCCATATTTTCAGAGACTACAGATGCTTCACCTGTCACAGTGCTTCCCTGCAATAAATACAAATGGCCACATCTAGGAGCTTTCATCACAACAAGTGCACCATAAGTAACTTTCAATGTCTGTCCATCTGAATGAAACCTGAAACCCTTGGATTCCAAAGTACCTAAAGAAATAAGATTTTTCTTCAAATTCGGTACATACCGAACACCTGTCAACTCTTTAACCATGCCATCATGCAACTTCAAACGAACTGTACCAATCCCTTTTGTTGTGCAAGGATTGTCATCTCCCATGAACACAACGCCACCATCAAACTCTTTCAAGCTTGAAAACCAATCCTTGTGAGGAGTCATATGATGAGTACAACCCGTATCCAACACCCACTTAGTAGCACAATCAAATGATGAGGAAGTGGTTAAAGCAAAATCAGAAAAATCTGTTTCAACCTCAGCAACATTAGCTTCAGAACTTTCTTTGCCTTTGGTCTTCAATTTAGGACAATCTTTCTTCCAATGGCCCTTATTATGACAAAAGGCACATTCATCCTTTTCCAACGGTTTTCTACCTTTAGAGTTTCCTCTAGGTCGAGACTGTGATTTTTTCCTGCTAGAAGATGACCTCATCTCCGATGATCTACCTCTAACAAATAAAGCTTCAGATGTACTATCATGATTTTTATCTCTATGCCTCATTTCATAATTCATCAAGGCATTTGACACATCTTCAAATTTCACAGTTTCTTTACCATGCATAATAGTGGTAACAAAATGCTCATAAGAGTCCGGCAAGGAATTCAACAATATTAAGGCCTTATCTTCATCCTTAATATCCTCATCTAAATTTAACAAGTCGGCAATCAACTTATTAAAAGCATCAAGGTGTCTAATCATTTTTGTACCTTCTTTGTATTGGAAGCGGTAGAGCTTTTTCTTCAAGTGTAGCCGGTTCTCTGCACTTTTCGTCATATACTTGTCTTCCAATATTTGCCACAACACACTTGCTAATGTCTCCCGCATCACAAAATACTTTTGAGTTTTTGCAAGGCACAACCGAATTGAAGAGCAAGCCCACAAATTTAATTTCTCCCATTTTGACTTAGACATGGCTTCCGGCTTCTCTCCCAAAGCGGCAAGTAGATCTTGTTGAGCCAACACATCTTTGACCTCACATTGCCACATCCCAAAGTTGTTTGTGCCATCAAACTTTTCCACTTCGAACTTTGCATTTTGCACCGTAGTTCTTGCAAACCCGGAGCTGCTTCCAAAAGGATTCTCATCTTGCCCGTCTGACATCTTTGGCAACTAGACAGTACCCAAGAGCAACTAGTGCTCTGATACCAATTGTTGTGCTAGGATAGCACCAAACTCGTTGGAACCAACTCAAGCTAACCCACAGGAAATTTATCAAATTTAAATGCAAGAACAAAATATTAAAGACACAAAGATTTTAACGAGGTTCCTCCACAGTCAGTGTAACTGGAGTACGTCCTCGGAGCAGTAGGAGCTCACCCAATAATCCACTATCAACCAAATGGGAGTTTACAAAGTGTTGGCAATCTCACAACCCAAAAGCCCAATACACCCAATAGCTCTCACACACCAAAGAAACAAATAGAGAAAGAAATATAATGAATAATTTCTTCTCTATACATATAGCTCAAGGCTATTACTACAACAATTACTTTGGTTGATGATTACTAATCAAATGAAGCAGCAGCTTCTTCTTCTGTTTGGACTCTCTGCAACTCTCCCTTGCTCTCTACAAAAAGAGCTCTTTCTTCTCTCTTGTTTTCTTCAAACCGAAATGAGCTCTCAATTTTTCTATTTGCTTCAAAGGCAACTTGTACTCATATTGAACCAACACCCACGGGTGTTGAAGAGAACAAAAAACATTTTCCCTATTTTCCTCCCCAAAACAAGGAAAGGTGTTGTCCACCTTCTTTCTTTATAATTTTTTATAGCCAAAAGTTGTTTGGATTTTTGTCTAGCCGAAAGTATTTGCAAGTTGGCCATTATCCAACACAGTAAATCGAGGGAAAGAAAGAAAGGGAGATTTTGGGTCTGCGGGGAAAGGTTCAAGATTGGGTTCGAAAGAAGGGGAAAGAATGAGGGAAAGAAAGAAAGGGAGATTTGGGGTCTACGGGGAAAGAATGAGGGTTCAAGATTGGGTTCGAAAGAAGGGGAAAGAAGGAGGGAGGGTTCAGATTTATCACAACTCAGAAATAAAGAGGGAAAGAAAGAGGGAGGGTTCAGGTTTGGGGAGAGAGAGACCGAGTGAGCGAAAGGGAGAGAGAGGGTGATTCACCTGCGTGAGAGGATGAGGGAGACCGAGTGAGAAGAAAGGGTTCAGTGAGAAGAGAGAGTTCGGGAGACCGAGTGAGAAGCGAGAGTTCGGGTTTATCACAGATAGCGAAAATTTAAACAAAGCGCCTATTTTTAAGAAGTGCACCGCCAAAATTATCACAACTTGCGCGACGCAGGTTTACTTTTCGACGTCGCGCAAAGGGTTTTTGCGCGACAAGTACATGTGGCGTCGTGCAAGGTTTTTTTTTTTATTTTTATAAATACTATAAAATGTACTGGAAATGTAATTTTACTGCCTTCAAATTCAATTTTTTTTACATAAAACGCACAATAATATATTTTTATAACAATTGCAATAAATTTAAAGCTACTTAATAAATATACATGTTTTTCAATTTCTTAAGTGTTATACGTACAAAATAAATAAATTTAAATTTACTTAATATATATATACACACATACTATTGAAATTGATGAGATACGCATTGTACGAAACTAATTTGAACGATCAAACCGTCAAACTTGTTTGTATATACTTCGAGATCGCATACACCCAAAATTGCAAAAAAAACAACATTCAGAGATTAAGTAATAGGACAAAACTTTACGACGGTTATAAACGAAAAATCACGATTTAACGGTAGTTTTAACTCCGATTTTAATGATTTTTTACAGCTACACTCCTTGATCCTATATGAATACAATGAACTAATTCAATCGTCAATTTAGAATATTTACACAAGTGGATACCACAAAATCTTTATGTTATACTTAATGAAAGTATAAATAAACTCTAAGTGTTAGTGAATCTATCATTTTGATGGGATACGCATTCTATAAAGCTAATTTCAAGGATTCAACCGTCAAACTTGTTTGTATATGCTTTGAGATCACATACGCAAAAAATCGAAAAAAACAAACATTCAAAGGTCGAATAACGGGACAAAACTTTTCAACGGTTATAAACCAAAAATCACGATTTAACGGTAGTTTTAACTCCGATTTTGATTATTTTATATAGCTACAGTACTTGATCCTATATGAATACAATGAACTAATTCGATTATTAATTTAGAATATTTACACAAGTAGATACCACAAAATCTTTATGTTATACTTAATAAAAGTATAAATAAACTCTAAGTGTTAGTGAATCTATCGTTTTGATGGGATACGCATTCTATGAAGCTAATTTCAAAGATCCAACCGTCAAACTTGTTTGTATATGCATCGAGATCACATACGCAAAAAATAAAAAAAAACAAACATTCAAAGGTCGAGTAACGGGACAAAACTTTTCGACGGTTATAAACCAAAAATCACGATTTAACGGTAGTTTTAACTCCGATTTTGATTATTTTTTATAGCTATAGTACTTGATCCTATATAATACAATGTACTAATTCGATCGTCAATTTAAAATATTTACACTAGTGGATACCACAAAATCTTTATATTATACTTAATGAAAATATAAATAAACTTTTAAGTGTTAGTGAATCTATCGTTTTGATGGGATACGCATTCTACGAAACTAATTTCAACAATCAACCCGTCAAACTTGTTTGTATATGCTTCGAGATCGCATACGCAAAAAATCGCAAAAAACAAATATTCAGAGGTTGAGTAACGAGACAAAACTTTTTGACGGTTATAAACGAAAAATCACAATTTAACGGTAATTTTAACTCTAATTTTGATGATTTTTTTACAGCTACACTCCTGAATCCTATGTGAATACAATGAACTAATTCGATCGTCAATTTAAAATATTTACACAAGTGGATACCACAAAATCTTATGATATACTTAATGAAAGTACAAATAAATTCCAAGTGTTAGTGAATCTATTATTTTGATGGGATACGCATTGTAGGAAACTAGTTTCAACGATCCAACCGTCAAACTTGTTTGCATATGCTTCGAGATCACATATGTCAAAAATCGCAAAAAACAAACATTCAGAGATTATGTAATGGGACAAACCTTTTCGAAGGCTATAAACGAAAAAATCATGATTTAACGGTAGTTTTAACTCCGATTTTGATAATTTTTTATACCTACACTCTTTAAATCTATATGAATACAATGAACTAATTCGATCGTCAATTTAAAGCATTTACACAAGTGGATACCACAAAAAGAAAAAGGCAATGCAAGAACTCAAAAAAAAAAAAAAAAAAAACAGAAGACTTTGCGCGACGTAGGTACCACTGCGTCGCGCAAAACGGCTTTGCGCGACGCAATTGTACCTACGTCGCGCAAAGTCTTCTGTTTTTTTTTTTTTTTTTTGGCCCTTTTGGTTATAAGTACAAAATAAATAAATGAAAATATACTTAGTAAATACATATACCATTGATTTTGATGGGAAACATATTGTACGAAACTAGTTTGAACGATCTAACCGTCAAACTTGTTTGTATATGCTTCGAGATCGCATATGTCAAAATTCACAAAAAAAAAATTCAGAGATCAAGTAACGGGACAAAACTTTTCGACGGTTATAAACGAAAAATCACGATTTAACGGTTATTTTTAACTCTAATTTTGAGGATTTTTTACAGCTACACTCTTTAACCCTATATGAATACAATGAACTAATTCGATCGTCAATTTAAAATATTTACACAAGTGGATAACACAAAATCTTATGTTATACTTAATGAAAGTATAAATAAACTCCCAAGTGTTAGTGAATCTATTGTTTTGATGAGATACGCATTCTACGAAACTAGTTTCAACGATCCAACCGTCAAACTTGTTTGCATATGCTTCGAGATCGCATACGCCAAAAATCGCAAAAAACAAACATGCAGAGATGATGTAACGGGACAAAACTTTTCGATGGTTTAAACGAAAAATCACGATTTAACGATAGTTTTAACCCCGATTTTGATGATTTTTTACAGCTACACTCCTTGACCCTATATGAATACAATGAACTAATTTGATCTTCAATTTAATATATTTACACTAGTGGACACCACAAAATTTTATGTTATACTTAATGAAAGTATAAATAAACTTTAAATGTTAGCGAATCTATGGTTTTGATGAGATACGCATTTTACGAAACTAATTTCAACGATCCAACCGTCAAACATGTTTGTATATGCTTCGAGATCGCATACGCCAAAAATCGAAAAAAACAAACATTCAAAGACTAAGTACGGGACAAACTTTTTCGACGGCTATAAACGAAAAATCACGATTTAACGGTTATTTTAACTCCAATTTTGATGATTTTTTACAGCTACACTCTTTAAACCTATATGAATACAATGAACTAATTCGATCGTCAATTTAAAACATTTACACAAGTGGATACCACAAAAGAAAAAGGCAATGAAAGAACCCCAAAAGAAAAGCAAAAAAAAAAAACAAAAACACTTTGCGCGACGTAGGTGTATTTGCGTTGCGCAAAACCGCTTTGCGCGACGTATGTGTCAAAATAACCATTTGCGCGATGTGTTGTGTTTGGCGTCGCGCAAACAGACTTTGCGCGACGAAATTTGCTGCGTCGCGCAAGATTCCGTCGCGCAAACATGTTTTTCTACTAGTGCGATAATCCATAATGTGTCAAAATAACTCCACAATTAATAAACAAAAGTCGAATTATGGATTTGTGTCCTTCCTCTAGTTCAAAGAGCTACCCTAAAAAATTGAACCTACATGGATAATTTTCGCCCTGGATTACTTTGAAAGCAAACACATATGAAATTATGGATTTGTGTCCTTCCTGGCATTCTTAAACTTTTCAACTATGTCGAATATAGGTTTGTGCCTTTCCTCTCTATGTCTGCAACAGCCAGAACTGCTTTCACGTTCACACTACAGCACAATAGAAGACACGACAATCTGTTAAATTAGTAAATGGGGAAGCGGTGGAATAACACCGTAGCATTGTGAGCAAGCGTGGCTGCTGTGCCTCAATCCAACACTGACCAGGACAGAAAATCTATAGCTTCTGTGCGTTAAACCAAATCCCATCAGGAGTTGTTCTCATAGTCTTTGAATTATAATTGTAACTCTTTTAGTTTAATCGTCGTCCTACACGGATTCATCAAACCAAAAGTACATATGGATTGGAGACATGGGGAGACAGTATGGTATCTGCTTACTGGTGCTTGACAGGATCAAACAATTTTTGAGCCGAAAATTTCTCGCAAAACTAATAAACAAGAAAAAAGAAAGCAGCAATAGAGATTACAGTGAAATGTAAACAACCTACAAATAAGTTGACTGTGCAGAAGTTGCTGAAAGAGCGAAAATAACTGGATGAGATGTGACCCTTGTCGCGTTGGACTTCAATTGTCAGGTGATACTTTCAGGCCACGCTTTGCCTTAAACTGACTGCATATGATTGTTAAAAGACTGACCAAGACTGTTATAAGCGTCCAGATTTTCACTTTGTTGTTCATTCATCTACGCAATGAGAAATGTTCTACAATCGAACTAACAAAGAGACGCATGCAGTGAGAAATCATCTTCATTGAATTCTGAATCAACTCCCTCGTGTCCAACAAACTCAGCAAGGCCCATCAACATCTCAATTGGAACTTCTTTTGATGCAATATCTCCTTCTATGCTTTCGTTAACCACACCAACTGGTTCACTGACATGAACTTTTCCATTTTCGGGTTCTACAGCATAATATTTGGTATCTAAAGGTACAATTTTCTCACAACCTTTGGTTGCCCTGCTCAACCTTGAAGGCAAAGTATTAGTCCTGAGCTGAAAACTAGTTCCTATCATGGTGGTTTGACGGAATTGAATCTGGTGGAGTTCCAGAAGCTGTTATACCTATGCCCTTCTGGGGTGACATGGAAAAGTAATTCCAGTTCTCTTCTCAATGCCAATCAGTTTTCCACTCAAATGGCCAGAAAAGCGGTTCATCAGTAGTGGTTAGATCTTCCAAAACTTCAGCCTCAGAAGCATGTTCTGATGAAAAATCACACCCAGATGTTATTTCAGTTTGTTCTTCACTGGGTGTAGAAACACTAGAATTAGATGACTGAAAATCATGACTCCAACAACTACTTTTGTAAGATGGGCTGGGAAAATCAGACAGAAAACAATCCGACCTTGAATTTGTACCTGGTGTCAGTTTGTAATCATCTCTATCAAGATTCAACAACGAAAAGCGGCAACCTATTCTCTCAAAATCTAGAGGAGCTGAAGAGAAACCACAACTTGGGGATCCTTCAGAGGAATTTCCACAAGAAGACTCAGCACCCTCAGAAGAGCATACAAAATACCTCTTGCATTCTCATCCTCCGAACATTTGTGTAAATTCTTGTTTACATAGATCAACATCTTCTTCTGTAGATTCGAATATAGCAGCCACAGCCTCAGCCTTCTTGTTGTTATCGCATAAAGAACCTGTTTTCGTCACACATAATCTCACGTGTTTGTTTTGAGCACTAATTGATCTTGGTCTGAAACACTCACCTCATCTACGGTCAATGCAACACTTGTTCATTGGTGACAAAGAAGAAACCCTCTTCATAAAATCACAACAGCCGTCTGTTCCATTGAATTTCATTTGATGGGAGTCTCGATAACGATCACTGCCACATTAAGATAACACAAAATAAAGGCCAAGACAACCGCCAACTGCCGGAAACAAAAACACAAAAAAGAAAATTAAACAAGAGTGGAGGCAACGTGAAGAAAGCCTACCAAGACGAGCAAACACAGAAGATTTCAACTCTGAAATTTTTATATATAACACACCACATAGAGCAGCCAGCAAAGGCGGCAGGTACAACAAGGCAACATGATGTCGATGAAGGAACAAATATATAATTTAAACATAGATTGTCAAAACCGAAATCCAACTGCTTATATCGTAAGGATAGAACAAGTCAACAAGTCCCTTTGCATTCAACTTTGGGGGGAATGAAATTTAAGTTAACTCAACCAAAATGCAGCTCTTAAGCAAAACATTCACACTCATTGAGACCAGTATACTAAATAAGTCCCGGGCAAAAGTTGATCAAATTTTCAAGTTAACTAATAGAAACCGAAATCCAACTAATGGGGGACAGAGATTCGAACTTAAGATCTCCTCCAACACTGGGAGGAGCAGTATCGCTAACCTAATTGTTTTGATTAGTTGAAATGTTAGTTGCAATTCAAAAATGTTTTAATTATATTTAGGTTGATTTTATCACAGATTTGTACTCTTAATGATGTTTTCAGTATCTGATTTAATTCCTTTTTTCTTATTTTTTATCCTTATTTCTCTTTCTTTTTCTCAACCATAGAATACAAGCTGGATGGATGAAGTGGAAGAGTGCATCCGACGTGTTGTGTGACCGCCGTATGCCACTGAAGCTCAAGGGAAAATTTTATAAGACGGCAATAAGGCCGGCGATGCTGTATGGCACAGAATGTTGGCGGTGAAGCATCAACATGTACACAAAATGGGTGTAGCGGAGATGAGGATGCTTCGTTGGATGTGTGGGCACACGAGAAAGGATAAGATTAGGAATGAGGATATCCGGGGTAAAGTAGGAGTAGCCGAAATTGAAGGAAAGATGAGAGAAAATCGGTTACGGTGGTTTGGACATGTGCAAAGAAGGCCTACTGACGCTCCGATTAGAAGATGCGACTATGGGACAGAGGTTCAGGGCCGAAGGGGTAGAGGAAGACCTAGGAAAACTTTGGAAGAGACTCTAAGAAAAGACTTAGAGTACTTGGATCTAACGAAGGACATGACACAGGACCGAGCACAATGGCGTTCTAAGATTCATATAGCCGATCCCACTCAGTGACTTGGATTTTCCAAGTCTCCAACCGAGAAGTTTTCCTCACTCGGGAAATTAAGGGAACACTACCTAAACCCTAAACTACCTCAACCTACATGCTCCACTCACAAAGCTTCAACATACAAGCTTCAACAAAAGAAAATTCAAAGAACTTAGCGAAGAAGGCTTTGGTGTATTTAACACAATACGTTGAAATGAAGGAAATCTTATTTATTGATATCCCCGATAAGTTACAAATATGTACATATACATGAGTCAAAATAAACAAACAAGAGAGAGCCTTCACAAAGGTTGCTTAGGAGAAGTCTCAGCAGTCGGTAGAGCCCCAGAAAGAGAAGGCACCGGAGGGGGATCATTCGGAGCCTCAGTACTGGACAGAACCCTAGAAGGAGGAGGCATCAGAGGTTGATCATTTGGAGCTTCATTACGCGGTACAGTCCCAGAAGACGAAGGCAATAAATGCCTTTGGAACAAACCCACAAATCTCTGATGATCAAGTAAAACCTGACCATCAGATTCCTTCATCTGGTCAAGCTTCCTCTTTATGTTTGTAGCATAGTCATGTGCGAGCCGGTACAGCTGTTTATTCTCATGCTTGAACCCTCTAATCTCCTGTTTGAGACTCATCACTTCAGCCGCCAATGATTCAACTTGGCAGGTTCGAGCAAATAGGCGTTGGGCCATATTAGACACAGAACCTGCACACTGAACACTGAGAGCCAGATAATCCTTAACAGCTAACTCATCAGACCGTTTGGAAAGTAGTCTGTTATCTTTGGGAGTGAGAAGGTTCCTGGCCACCACCGCAGCGGTCATATCATTCTTCATCACGAAATCCCCAACGGTAAGAGGATCAGTAGGGGAGACGAAGGATGGGCGCCATATGTTGTTTGGAGAAGGCGGGGCTGCCTCTTCAACAAGGTTCAAGTCAAAACGACGGTCGGAGGGGCCAAACATTTTCAAAGGTGTTGAAGAGAGGAGGTCGGACAAATCAAGATCTTAGAAGTGCAAGAATGAAGCTTCTACTGGTGGAGATTCAAGTGTGCTTTGGAACTTAATGTCAGCCCCTATAAAAATCTGCACTCGACGAAGCTTCAGAAATCGAAGAAGCACCTGCTCAGAAATCGAAGAGGCGTTTGCTTTCTCAAAAGCTAGGCTGCTCAGAGACCAAGAGGGTCGATCTCAGAAATCGAAGAGGCGTTTGCTTTCTCAAAAGCTGGGCTGCTCAAAGATCACGAAGGCCGATCTCAGAAATCGAAGAGGCGCTTGCTTTCTCAAAAGCTGGGCTGCTCAGAGACCACGATGGCCGATCTCAGAAATCGAAGAGGCACCTACTTTTCCAGCCTTGTCAGCACCTGTCACACGCACACTCAACTTTGCGGAAATTATGGGTATTCTGTCGAATACTTCTGGTGAAGTAGAAAGCACATGAATCTTACTGTTCAATCACCCACTTCCCACACGCAACAGTAGCTCATGGGTACCACAGATAACTTTGCCAAAGTTCTCTGCCAAAGTTGAGACACGTGAAGCTTGCAGCTCCCACTACATCGCTCTGACCAAGAAGGGTAAAAGAATAGCAAAGAAACAGCACTAACAAAGTTTAGACACATAAATTTTGAAGGTCTAGCTACCATATTATTACCCACAAGGATAAAGGAACAGTACCACTGCTGGATAATTGGAAAGTCCCTGTGTGTCAATCTCTGTGCTTCGTGGCAAGGTAGACTAGCAAACATGCCCAACCTTTACTCACATTCGAGAAAATACTCCCAACAAGATTGCTTGCTCCAAAATCGAAGAGGCACCGTCCTCCGAATCTCGAGAGCCAGACTCCCAACATGACTACTTTCTCAAAAATCGAAGAGAGGGTAAAGGAACAGTACTATTGCTGGATAATTGGAAAGTCCCTGTGTGTCAACCTCTGTGCTTCGTGGCAAGGTAGACTAGCAAACATGCCCAACCTTTACTCACATTCGAGAAAACACTCCCAACAAGATTGCTTGCTCCAAAATCGAAAAGGCACCGCCTTCCGAATCTCGAGAGCCAGACTCCCAACATGATTACTTTCTCAAAAATTGAAGAGACACCGCTCTTCGAATCTCGAGAGCCAGACCCCCATAATGATTGCTTTCTCAAAAATCGAAGAGGCATCGTTCTCCGAATCTCGAGAGCCAAATCCCCGATAGGATTGCTTGTTCGAAAACCGAAGAGGCACCACTTTCCCAACTTCAAGAGCCGGTTCTCCTTGGATAAAGCTTGTCTGTAATCTTCACACGCAACATTAGCTTTCCAGATACCACAGACCACTTTTTCAAAGTGCTCTGACAGAGTTAAAACATGTGAAGCTGGCAGCTCCCACTATCGTGCTATGACCAAGCAGGGTAAAGGAATAGCATTACTACTTGTTGTTAGGGAGACTCCTATATATGTCGACCTCCATCCCCAACGGACAGGCAGACCTGCAAAAATGCTCAACCCTTCCTCATATCTGAGAGGGCACTCCCAACGAAGCCTTTCGAAATATTCAGCTTTCTTTCCCCCCGATAATACCTCTGCAAACAAGCTATACTAGAGCAAGAATATCTCATATCATCAGGGTTAAAAGCAAGAGTATCCCATATCATGCTTGTTTGTACCATACTTGACCAATCCCGAAACTACCGAGCACCGGCCAACGCTATACTGTCAAGGACCCAGAAGAGTTCCCCTCCGACCAGGAGGCCAATCACTACTCGACACGTGTCAAGATTAGAAGCCAATCAGAGCGCAGCACGTGTCGACATCAAGAACCAATCACAACATGACACATGTCAATGTGACAAAGCTACAAGTTTTTCTATAAATAGGGGTCATTCCCCCACAATATTGCCTAATGCCATTTGTGTTAAGTCATTCACAAGAACTCACTAAATTGAGAGCTTGATCCTTTGTACTTGTGTAAGCCCTTCACTACTAATAAGAACTCCTCTACTCCGTGGACGTAGCCAATCTGGGTGAACCACGTACATCCTGTGTTTGCTTCTCTGTCTCTATTCATTTACGTACTTATCCTCACTAGTGACCGAAGCAACCAAGCGAAGGTCACAAAACCTGACACTTTCTGTTGTACCAAAGTCTTCGCTGATTTTGTGCATCAACATTTGGCGCCGTCTGTGGGAAACGACACTTATTCCTACTCTCTTCAGCTGTGTCAAGCTGGTTTCTATCATTCGTACACTTTCTTTTGATCAGGCATCCCTCTCCAGCATGGGAAGCGAAGGAAGCCACAGCACACAGAATGACACCCCCCTTGCACATAGTGCGAAACAACGAAAGAAGGAAGGAAAACGAGTTCTTCTTCAAGCTAAAGTCGATGAGTTGGAAGCTCAGAACAACAAGATAGCAATGAGGAATGAGGTCCTCCAGGAGCAATATGAGAAGCTCTTCGAGACACTCCACGAAGCTAGGCAAGCTCAGACATGCGAGCTTGTTGCCCCCGTGGAAGTCAACCATCAACTGGGTGCCCTCCAACATGGAGGGTCACATGCATTCGACATAGATATCCCTGATAGGGAATAGATTACCCCTCGACTTGATAATCAACATGAGGCTTCTCTTAACCCAGTTGCTTCGACCCGAACCATGAGAAGTGGAGGGAGACACCTCTTTACTGAAGGGGCAGAAGGATCGAAAGCCGTCTTTCGCGATTGTCGGGATTTCCTGAAGCAACGTCGAGAGAATTCCATCCATATAAGCTCAAAGATTAATGACCCAAGGATTTCTGAGAGACTCGGTCCCCTGCCACGGCCCAAGCCGGCCACCAATTTGGGAAAGGGGCAACAAGTCCCAGAGAGACATGAGGGTACAGGGGACTCAGAGGTGTTCCGACAGACATACCCTGGAAGCCAGTACAGCGAGTCCAGGGAAAAATCACATGCCCTTGATCAAACCTTCCTAATTCCAAGAGGAGATGGAGATTTACGAAAGAAAGCTCCAGTGACACATAACTCCGCTCAGGACCCCCTTGTCCTACAACTTCTTGAGGAAGTAAACAAGTTGAAGGCTGAACGTCAGGCTGAAATACCTGACTGGAACCAACCCAGGCCTGGCCCTCTTACAAGGAGGATCCTCAACACCCCCCTTCAAGCAAAGACAAAGCAAAAGCTTGGCTTGCAACTTTATACTGGAAAAGAGGACCCGATTGAGCACCTTAACCTCTTTGAGTCCACCATGGCATACCGGATGCACACCGACGAAGAGCGATGTCTTCTCTTCCCCTCCACCCTCTCTGGTGGAGCTCTAAATTGGTATTGTCGTCTTACACCTGAGACGGTAGACTCATTTGAGGAATTGAGGAAACTATTTGTTTCCCAACACATTTTCCAAACCGATCGCTTGCACTCTGCAGATGACTTGTACACTATCCGCCAGAAGCCAGACGAGTCATTACGTATGTATGCTGGCCGCTTCAGCCATGAATACTCCCGGTGTGCCGAGGCAGATGACAAGACTGCCCTCAAAGCCTTCACGGCAGGCCTACGTGATTGTTTCTTTAAATACATGATCAATGCCAATACTTGGAAGACTTACTCTGAGGTGATGGCGCAGGCTTATAACCATGCCTCCGCCGAGGCAAAGACATATCAGGAGAAACCCCCTACAACCATCCTTTATCAACAAGTGGGAGGTGGAAGCCAGACTCACCTAAATGAGAAGACCTCGACTTCCCAAACAGCAGTGGCACCTCCCCATGCCTTGCATAATGCTTCACCGAATCAACAGACATATCAATTTCAAGGCAAGAGGAAGGATTTCCATCCTCACCACTCTCCTTTCAGTAAAAAGAGTAAGGGACACTATCCCGATAACCAAGGGTATCGCCACAATAACGCTCGCCCCCAGGCAGTCAATGCAGTGGGTCAAACCCGCGTCAAGATACCCCCTACCCCAAGGTATGAGACATACACGCCCTTGAATGCCACATGCGCGGCCATTTACCCCAGCATAGCTCACCTGATACCAAAACCAAAGCCGAGGCACCCAGATTACACGCCCCCGAATAACGCGGGCACGTTTTGTTGCTACCATGAGCATAACGGCCATGATAGCGAGAAATGTATCATCCTCCGTGATTGTATTGAAGCTTTGGCACGAGAAGGAAAAATTGATCAATTCCTTCTTCACCCTCAAAGGGATAACCGTAACCAACGCCAGGTGAATGTCATATATTCCATAAGCGGCGGCACACCCATATCTGAATCTTCCAATAGGGCCATGAAAAACAGTGAACGAAGTCTGAGGCCTGGTCACCAAGTGTTTCACGTGGAAGACATCAGGGGGGGGAAGTATCAAAAACCTAACTGGGATCCGATATGTTTCTACCCTGAGGAAGAAAGAGGCATCATCTACCCTCATAACGACCCATTGATCGTGGAGGCTCACATAGCCAACTTTGATGTTCGACGAATCCTCGTAGACACAGGGGCTTCGGTCAATATCATGTTTGCCGAAGCTTTCAGGGCGCTCAGTGTAGCTGAACACTTGCTCGATCGCTCGATTTCTCCTCTGATAAGCTTCTCCGGTGATATCGTGCAACCCTTAGGGAGCATACATTTACCCTTTACTATTGGTACAGGCCCTTACACGGCTACCATTACCACTAACTTCCTAGTGGTTGACTGCCCAACGGCATACAATGTCATCTTTGGGCGCACAGGCATCAATGATCTCAAGGCTATGGTATCCACGCATATGCTGTTGATGAAATTTCCAACCCTCCATGGCAACGGGTACATCAGAGGAGATCAGCTTAGTGCACGATCATGTTACAACACTTCAGTTAAGCAACAACACTTGCCCGGACCCAAGGAAACCCTGTCTGTACATGACCAAGTCACAAAGACCAGCCTAGATGAAGCGAACTTGGATCTTCCTGATAGCAACAATCAACCCGATGATCCTCGAGATGACTCTTTCACCCAGCAAGCCCAACCTGCTGAAGAGTTGGAGAAGGTACCTATCTCAAGAGATTATCCAGATCGCATGGTGAAGATTGGCACCACATTGTCACCACCCCTTCGGTTAGCATTGATATCTTTTTTGAAAGAGAACACTGAAGTCTTCGCTTGGTCATACGAGGACATGCCAGGCATCTCTCCCGATGTCATCTGTCATCGTTTGAGTATTGACCCCAAGATCAAGCCGGTGAGACAGAAGCGAAGATCTTATGACGCTGAACGATACGAGGCAATGAAAGCAGAAGTTGAAAAACTCAAAGGCATAGGCTTTGTCCGCGAAGTCAATTACCCGACATGGGTAGCAAATGTGGTCCTTGTTAAGAAAAATCCGACCAAAGAAAGTCTTTTGCTTCAAAAGGTCTTGTGGAGAATGTGTGTTGACTACACCGACCTAAACAAAGGGTGTCCGAAAGATAGCTTCCCTCTTCCTCTTATTGACAGACTTATAGACTCTACGGCCGGGTGTGAACTCCTGAGCTTCATGGATGCTTACTCAGGATACAACCAAATCCTCATGAACCCTTCGGATCAAGAACACACAGCCTTCACTACCGACAGAGGACTATACTGCTATAAAGTCATGCCTTTCGGCCTAAAGAATGCAGGAGCGACTTATCAGAGACTAGTCAACTCAATGTTCGCCGAGCAGATTGGGAAGAGCATGGAAGTTTACGTTGATGATATGTTAGTCAAGAGCAAACATGCTGACCAACACATCACCAACCTATCTGAAACTTTCACTATTTTGAAGAGGTATCGAATGAGGTTAAACCCCAACAAATGTGCCTTCGGCGTAGGCTCTGGCAAATTCTTAGGTTTCATGATTAGCCAACGAGGCATTGAAGCTAATCCCGAGAAGATCAAAGCAATCCTCGACATGAAGGAACCGGTAACTTCAAAGGACATCCAGAGCCTTACTGGCAAGGTGGCAGCCTTAACCAGGTTCATTTCTAAGGCCACAGACAAATGTGCTCCCTTTTTTAAAGCACTTAAGGGAAGTAGGAAGTACATTACATGGACTCATGAATGTGCCGAGGCATTCAAAAACCTCAAGGAGTACATGAGTAAAGCCCCTCTACTCTCCAAGCCCGAGGTAGGAGACATTCTCATTATCTACCTATCGGTATCAGCTTCAGCCGTAAGTTCCGTTCTCATTCGAAAGGATGGGAATATTGAGCGACCTGTCTACTACGCTAGCAAAGCCCTACAAGATGCGGAGACACGATACTCCAACATTGAGAAATTAGCTCTAGCATTGGTCATGTCTGCTCGGAAACTTCGCCCTTATTTCCAAGCACACGCCATCATCGTGCTTACCAATCACCCTCTTCGACAGATACTCCAGAGTCCTGACACGTCTGGGCGAATGATCAAATGGGCGATAGCATTGGGTGAGTTTGACATCTCCTACCAACCAAAACCAGCCGAAAAAGGTCAAGCAGTAGCAGATTTCATTGCCGACTTCACATATCCGGTTGACATTGCTTCTACACCTGAAGCAGTGGCTTCATTACCCCCGGAAGCTCAGAAGGTAGAATCAACGACCTCAGCATGGAGTCTGTATGTTGATGGCTCATCCAACCAACAGGGCTGTGGAGCGGGACTAGTCTTGACTACGCCCGACAAAGTAGCAATGGAGTATGCTCTTCGTTTCAAATTCAAGGCATCAAACAATGAGGCCGAGTATGAAGCCCTTCTAGCAGGATTACGTTTGGCCAAACACCTCGGGGTTAAACAAATTGATATTTTCAGTGACTCCCAATTAGTGGTCAACCAGGTTACCAACAACTTTGATGCTAAGGACAGCTCCATGGCAGCATATCTTGCGCAAACACAACTTTTGCTCAAGCACTTCCACTACCAGATCACCCAAGTTCCTCGAGCGGCAAACAGTCATGCAGACGCCCTGGCTCGCCTCGCCTCAGCTGTGGAAGACAAGATTAGAAGAAAAATTCATGTCGAACTGTTGGCAACACCAAGCACCATGGCCGCAGAAGTATGCAACTTACAACAGGGGGATAGTTGGATCACCCCGATCTATAATTTCCTTGCTCATGGCACCCTCCCAAATGATAAAGTCCAGGCTAAGCAAATTCGATACAAGTCTACCCGCTACCTGATCATCAATGATCAACTCTATAAGCGAGGTTTTAGCCTGCCATACTTAAGGTGTCTTACGCCTGCCGAGGCGGAAATCGTCCTTCGGGAAATACATGAGGGAGTCTGTGGAGATCATGCTGGATCTCGGTCCCTAGCACACAAGACTTTTCGCCAAGGATATTACTGGCCAACACTCCACCAGGATGCCATCAAAGTATCCCGCTCATGTGACAAATGTCAACGATATGCAACTATTCCTCATTCCCCTCCAGAGCCTCTTACTCCTATGATCAGCCCTTGGCCCTTCGCCCAGTGGGGACTTGATTTGATCGGCCCAATGCCGGCAGAGAAGGGCAAAGTCTGTTACGCAGTCGTTGCAGTGGACTACTTCACAAAGTGGGCCGAAGTAGAACCCTTGGCAACCATTACTGAGGCAAAGATAGAAGACTTCGTGTGGAAGAACATCCTTTGTAGATTCGGCATTCCCAATGCGATAGTCACTGACAATGGGCGACAGTTTGACAACAAGAAGTTCAGATTGTTCTGCTCTAAGTTCAACATCAACTTATGCTTTGCCTCTCCAGCTCATCCCCAGTCTAATGGACAAGTTGAGGCCATCAACAAAATAATCAAGCGCACTTTGAAAACCAGCTTGGACAAAGCTAAAGGCTGTTGGCCAGAATTTGTACCCCAAGTTCTTTGGTCATATCGCACTTTATATCGGACTTCAACAGGAGAAACTCCATTTCACTTGCCTTTGGCACAGAGGCGGTTGTCCCTGTTGAGCTCGAGCAAGCAACATTCCGAGTCCAGAACTACATTCAAAGTGAAAATGACAAACAACTCACCCTCAACTTGGATTTAGTCGAGGAACACAGAAACCAAGCTCACTTGAGGAATGTCGCCTACAAGCAGCGCATCTCCAACTATTATGACTCTAGGGTCAAGCTTCGTTCTTTCAAAATAGGAGACTGGGTCTTAAAGAAAAGATTACTCTGCGACAGAGTCCCGAGTGAAGGCACACTTAGTCCAAACTGGGATGGACCGTATGAAGTCATTGGCATCAGTCGCCCTGGCTCTTACACACTTAGAAGCTCCGATGGCAAGACCCTTGGCCATCCATGGAACGCTGATCACTTGAAGTACTACTACAAATAGACTCACGATGTACAAGTGTTGAGCTATAGCCGTTCGGCATCCTATGTAATGAAGGCCATTTGGCAATGAATTCAATAAAGAGGTAATTTAGCCAACTCAGCCCTCACTCTTTTACATTCCTAGCAAAGGAACACTCAAGTGTTGAAACCTCAAAGCAGATATATCCAACACGAAACAAAATCTAAGTATGTGTCGACAAGACTATACAAAGAAAGGAACAACCAAACAATGGCTTATATCCAAACAATAGATCTATTCATACATAGCCAAACATGCATTAATAATAGTGCAAACACTCATAAACACCTAAAATCCAAAACTCTCAAGCTTATAACATGGGCACATGTTATACACACATCAGACTACTACATCCAGAATACATGCAGATAGTAAAGACACTGCTATTCATTCTCATCTGAAGCCGAACCCCTGGCAGTATCACTCCGCGTCCTACCATCATCCTCTGCATCCCCAAGATCCTCTTCACCATGCTGAGTCTGTGCATCAGCACTACCTTCATTATCAGACTCATCTTCGCTGCTAGGATCAACAGCAAGGACAAATGTCTCGCCCTTTCGATGATGCTCATCTATATCTTCGTGGTATTTTCGAAGAATGCTCCCATCATCATAACGATCAAGGACGGCCATCCATTTCCTTTTTTCAAAGCGAGCTTCTTGAGCACAGTAGGGTTTAATAGCAAGATGAAAGGTCGAAGAACTTAAGTATTCTTGCACAGCAGCCTCCCTTTCAGTTGGAATGCTCTTCTCCAGTTCAGAAATCTCAACTAAGGCACCATCCAATTCTCCCCTAACCTTGGATACTTCCAAGGTAGCCACCTCCAACTGTTTTTTAGTTGCCTCAAACAATTTCTTAAGCCTTAGGTTCTCACCATTTCGCCTTTTCAAGCTCTCCATGGTTTCGTCCTTCAGTTGGAGAGCCTGAGTCAAAAGTCCCTTATTCCTTCAGGCCTCGTCCACAAGCTGCTTATTCTCCTTCAGTTTTGCCTTGTACCGCTCAACCTCTTGCAGTCTGTCGTGATACTCGGCCATGACCTGCATGGCAAGACGATCATCACTACCTAAATAATGATAATAAAGAGGAAAAAGTAAGGAAATGACAAAGTAACACTCACATATGAAGACAGCTTCAACATCCGGTCGCAATCCGATTCATCCTTAGCTAAGGGCTCTCCGAGCTCATCGAAGGCGAATCGACGCCCTGCCAAGCAATTGTTGATATCCCCAAAATCCTTTGGCCGCGTGGCAACCCTCAAGTCCTTCCACGGGACACTGCCAGCTCTTTCCTTGCCTTTCCCCTCATGGCGGGAACCAGGATCACTTTCCTGGACAGTGTGATCCATAGTAAGAGGATGAGGCAACAGTCGGCTCCCTTCTCCTGCAACTACGGCAGCAGCATTTTCAACGGCCTCGACTCCAGTCTTCCTAAAGGCAGGCCCCTTAAGGACCCCATCTTGGGACTTAGGTCTAACGGATGGTTCCCCTCGGAACTTATGAATTTTCTTATGCGGTAGGATGTCTTCCGAAGGAACTAACACTGGTGCTTTCCTTTTATGGGTGCTAGTCCCTGTTTTCTTGCTTACCTTCTCCACTGCATAAGGAAAATCAAAATAAGAAATACAACTTTCCAAATAAAGTAAGGAATTGAGCTAAGTTTACATGAAGGATACAACTTACTCGATCGTCCCTGGCTCTCGGAAACTAAGGGTTGGAAACCGTACCGACGAAATAAGGGTCGTAGCTTGCTTAAGTGTCTATCCTCTTTGGGCACCCTCAACACCTTCTCTATGTCAGATAGCTCCTGCCCAAACAGTTGGATGGTGCCCCGCGTCACTACATGAAGCAAAGTGTTAGAAGCAAGAAAAGACCACAACAAATAGCAAATAGTACGAACGGTTGATACGTTACAACCTACAGTCTGGAAGTGAGTAAGCACACGTCGCTCAGGCGTGACACCCTTATCATACTCCCAATCATTATACAGAAAGCACCAACGGTTTTTCCATGTGTAGTATGCCTTTTTCTTACCATACACAATACGCTCTCTCTCACTCCGACATGCACACTCGGCATAACCAGTGCATGATTTTGCTCGGCGCATCTTGTAACAGTAACGCCACTGATGGAAGGAAGGCTCACACAACCCACACTCCATCCAAATGATATAAAATCCAATCAAAGTATCCCAGAAACCAGGATTGAGTTGCCCAGGTGCATATCCGATCAAAGATAACATCTTTTGCAACCACGGATGTAAAGGTAGTCTCACCCCTAAAGTCAGTAATATCTGGGTGTAGAACATAACATGACCCTGGGGAGGCTCAGAAGGCCATTCTTCATCATGTACCAAACGTATCCCTACACTACGAGGGATATTACATGACTGCCTTAGCGCCTCAACCTGCTTCTCATTATCTAACAAGTTATTCTTTAGATGGTCTGCTGTGAACTCAGAGCGAACTATGGGTATGGCATCAAAAACAACCCCCTCACCCAACGCCATGGAGGAAGAACTAGCAATAGCTAAAGTTTGACGGTTGGGAAGATCATCCAATGTTTCTCTAGTACCGGACTCTAACAAAGACCCTGAAGACTCCGACATTGCAGACTCAGACTTAGAGCTAAAGCTAGAAGAGCCCTCATCACTAGAACTTCCAGGCTCTGACATCTACAATAAGAAGAAACAAATTCTATCACTACATGCATGATCAAAACATAAGGAAGTTCCTATATTACCCACATGAAGATGGTGCAAAGCGATGCCGGAACCCTTCTCAATCAGAAAGCAATCCGTCTTCCACAGTCACTACAAAACAAGCAAATGAAGACCGTGTCAAGCGCAAAAAAAAAAAAAAAAAAAAAAAAAAAAAAAAAAAAAAAACAGCTTCATCCAAAAAGCTTCACCCGAAAAGCTTCACCTCCAAAGCTTCACCCACAAAGCTTCACCTAAAAAGCTTCACCCACAAAGCTTCACCCAAAAAAGCTTCACCCGAAAAGCTTCACCTCCAAAGCTTCACAAGGGCCCAAAGCTTCACTTAAAAAAGCTTCACCTACAAAGCTTCACCTAAAAAAGCTTCACCTAGAAAGCTTCATCTACATACTTTCACCATCAAAGCTTCACCTAGAAAGCTTCATCTACAAAGCTTCATCTACAAAGCTTCACCATCAAAGCTTCACCTAGAAAGCTTCAACACCAACGCCTCACCTACAAAGCTTCAACACAAAACCTTGCTCCAAATAAACAAATTTTGTTCACAAAACCTAAACATTTTTTGTTTTACACCCACAAGGGCCCAAAATCTTCCTTCTTATTTATTCACTTATATATGTTCCCAAACATATTATGATAGATCAAATAATAATTCAAAGTCCAAAATTTAGTTATGGACAAAAATACAAGCAATTCACCAGTACTGAAGTTGCTACAAAAACTGGAATCTTCCCCAGCCTAGAAATCCAACAAAGCTTCGCCTCCTTTTCTCTATCAAATTTTTGCAGCTGCTGCTTCTCTCCAATGGAGCTGAATTTTGGACACCCTCTAGTTCTTGAGCAGATGAACAACTTTCAAGAAGGAACCATTTCTGTTTGAGCCACGGAAATTAAAGTGTTGAAGCTCCAAGCATGACAGTCGGATTCTTGCAGATTTCGAAGCTGCTGTGATGTTTCGAAGATCTGGAAATATTTAACCATTAGTTCATTCTGAATTTTTGATATGTTATGAAAGAGACGATGAGGAACAACTTCAATGAAGAAAGCATGCTGATCTGAACAATAGAAAATGGAGTTTCGAAGCTCACAACAAATCTGATGGGTTGACAGAAAAATAATAACCAGTCATTCATCATACCTGAATTTCTTGAGTTATACAGCTCCGAGGGATCTCAATTTTGGATATGTTGTAGTTCACAAGTTAAGGAACAACTTCGCTGAAGAAAGTATGTTGATCTAAGCAAGAGAAAATGGATTTTTTGAAGCTCACAACAGGTCTGACGTGTTGACAGACAAATGATGAACAATCACTCGTCGTACCTGAATTTCTAGAGTTGTACTGATCTGATGGCTCTCAAATTTGGATATGTTGTAGTTAAGGAATTAAAGAACAACTTTCATGAAGACAACTTTGTGATTCGAGCTACAGCTGATGGTCTTATATTGAAAACCAATTCAGGTTGTTAGGGGAAATGAAAACCAATTCCACCAAAGAAACATCATTATGATGTTTCATCATTATGGTGTTTTCATCATTATGATGCTTTCATCATTGTGATGCTTCCATCATTGTGATGCTTCCATTATGATTGTAATGCACCAACGGTTACACCCTCTATCATAGCAGTATGTGTGTGTATCTCCCTATAGTCATCATGTGCAAGACTATCGTAGTCAGATGGCTTTCCATAAAACAGCTACCAACCGTTACACCTTCTGCAATTCCACTTATTCGGGCCTAGCAACCTTCATAAACAAAATATATGAAGAAAAAGTCCGGGGCTACCACTTAGAAAACAAAAGAATGAAGTTTTGGTACTTACGACATGGACTATTAGCAAGACACCTCATTCGTCAACTCCCTCGACTAGAGACTTGGGGGACTCCCACCATATGCTACTACGCCTTGGTACTCAAAAGTTCGTGACTACTCAGTGACTTGGATTTTTCAAGTCTCCAACCGAGAAGTTTTCCTCACTCGGGAAATTAAGGGAACACTACCTCAAACTACATGCTTCACTCACAAAGCTTCAACAATACAGGTTTCAACAAAAGCAAAAATTCAAAGAACTTTATGAAGAAGGCTTTGGTGTATTTAACACAATATGTTGAAATGAAGCAAAGCTTATTTATTAATATTTTCGATAAGCCACAAATATGTACATATACATGAGTCAAAATAAACAAACAAAAGGGAGCCTTCACAAAGGTTGCTTAGGGGAAGTCTCAGCAGTCGGTAGAGCCCCAGAAAGAGAAAGCACCGGAGGGTGGTTATCCGGAGCCTCAGTACTTGACAAAACCCCAGAAGGAGGAGGCATTGGAGGTTCATCATTTGAAGCTTCATTACCAGGTACAACCCTAGAGGACGAAGGCAATAAATGCCTTTGGAACAAACCCACAAACCGCTGATGATCAAGTAAAACCTTACCATCAGATTCCTTCATCTGGTCAAGCTTCCTCTTCATGTTTGTAGCATAGTCATGGGCGAGCCGGTGCAACTGCTTATTCTCATGCTTGAGCCCTCTAATCTCCTGTTTGAGACTCATCACTTCAGCAGCCAATGATTCAACTTGGCGGGTTCTAGCAAATAGGCGTTGGGCCATATTAGACACAGAACCTGCACACTGAACACTAAGAGCCAGAGAGTCCTTAACAGCCAATTCATCAGACCGTTTGGAAAGTAGTCTGTTATCTTTGGGAGTGAGAAGGTTCCTGGCCACCACTACAGCGGTCATATCATTCTTCATCACAGAATCCCCAACGGTAAGAGGACCAGTAGGGGATATGAAGGATGGGCGCCATATGTTGTCTGGAGAAGGCGTGGCTGTCTCTTCTCCAAGGTTCAAGTCAAAACGACGGTCGGAGGGTCCAGACATTTTCAAATGTGTTGAAGAAGGAAGAGGTCAGACAAATCAAGATCTTAGAAGTGCAAGAAATGAGCTTCTACTGGTAGAGATTCAAGTGTGCTGTGGAACTTAATGCCAGCCTCTATAAAAATATGCACTCGACGGAGCTTCAGAAATCGAAGAGGCGTTTGCTTTCTCAAAAGCTGGGCTGCTCAGAGACCACGAGGGCCGATCTCAGAAATCGAAGAGGCGTTTGCTTTCTCAAAAGCTGGGCTGCTCAGAGACCACGAGGGCCGATCTCAGAAATCGAAGAAGCACCTGCTTTTTCAGCCTCGTCAGCACCTGTCACATGCACACTCAGCTTTGCGGAAATTACGGGCAATCTGTCGAAGATTTCTGGTGAAGTAGAAAGCACGTGAATCTTACTGTTCAATCACCGCTCTCCATATGCACCATCAACTCCTCGGGTACCACATATAACTTTGTCAAAGATCTCTGACAAAGTTTAGGCACGAGAATTTCGAAGTTCCAGCTACCCTACTATTACCCATAAGGGTAAAGGAACAGCACCACTGCTTGACAACTGGAAAGTCCCTATGTGTGTCGACCTCCGTGTTTTGCGGCAAGACAGGTTGGCAAGAACGTCCAACCTTTACTCACATTCGAGAAAAGACTCCCAACATAATTACTTTCTCAAAAACCGGAGTAGCACCGCTTTCCGAATCTCGAAAGTCAGATCCTCGACGGGATTGCTTGTTCGAAAACCGAAGAGGCACAACTCTCAGAACTTCGAGAGCCAGATTTCCTTAGATAAAGCTTGTCTGTAATCTTCACACGTAATATCAGCTTTCCAGATACCACATACCACTTTTTCAAAGTGCTCTGACAAAATTAAAACACGTGAAGCTGGCAGCTCCCACTACATTGCTGTGACCAAGAAGGGTAAAGGAATAGCATTACTACTTGTTATTGGGAAATCCCTATATACATCGACCTCCCTCCTCAACGGACAGGCAAACATGCAAAAATGCTCAACCCTTTCTCGCATTCGAAAAGGCACCCTCAACATAACCTCTCGAAATATTCAGCTTTATTTCCCCCCGATAATACCTCAGCAAATAAGCCACACCAAGAACAAGAGTATCTCATATCATCAGGGTCGAAAGCAAGAGTATCCCATATCATGCTTTCTCCCTGTCTTTGTCTTTGTCCTTGTCCACACCTGCAGGACAAGGAGAAAGAGAGCAGTCAGTCGGAACCTGAAATCAAACCTCCAATTTGGAACTGACTGCCTGGAGCCTTTGCCTGGTCGCTTACTTAGCATTGCTCTCGAGTACTCATCCTCAACTGCTGTCAAGGTCACGAATTCCACCGGCAAATACCTCATGACAGTTGATCAGATATTGGCTCTTTACACTGAAGCTGCCAAGCGTGAATGAGTCACTATGAAGGAATGTTCTGAAGGACCATTTAAATGCAAAGGTTGCACACCACTTCTGCCATGCAAAAGATTGAAGCAGAAGGTTCAACGGTGGGCTGAAACAGATCACTACAGCACGACACCTTTCCATACCACATTCATTATTCCGTCAACAGCAATAGTATCCCATATCATCAAGGTCGAACGTACTCTAGATTTGATGGACTTGTTTTGACCCTCAAATTTTTGAGTCGGCCTTATACTCTGAAGGGCACCAGAAAACCCTCCAGCACAGTTCAAGAATAAGCCTGTGGAAAGTTACTTCTTCAAAAGCAAAAGTATCTCATATCATCTCTTATCCATTTGCTTCTCCTTATCCTGGCAGTTGAATGAGAGACAAGGAGAATGAGAACAATCAACCGGAAGCCGAAGTCAAACCTCTGCTCCTGGGTTGCTTACTTGGAAGTTTGACTGCTTACCTTGTCTGTCACCTCTTTCGGCAGATCTCCTAGCTCGGCGACTTGGGGGACTCCTACTATAGGGTTTGTATTGCACTTGACCAAGCCCGAAACTACAAGTAAGCTTCAAGTGAAATTGATACATTACCTTGTGCGTCAACATCAGCTAAATACACCATTCCCGGATAGAGGAAAGGTACTTCCAGAGAAGGGCAGATGAAGATCAGACCACACTTCGGTACTTAGAAGTTTCGTGATTACTCAAGGGATTGGATCTTGCAAGTCCCCAACCGAGGAGTTTCCCTCACTCGGGAACTTAGGGGAGCACTGTTTGTACCATACTTGACCAATCCCGAAACTACCGAGCACCGGCCAACGCTATACTGTCAAGGACCCAGAAGAGTTCCCCTCCGACCAGGAGGCCAATCACTACTCGACACGTGTCAAGATTAGAAGCCAATCAGAGCGCAGCACGTGTCGACATCAAGAACCAATCACAACATGACACATGTCAATGTGACAAAGCTACAAGTTTTTCTATAAATAGGGGTCATTCCCCCACAATATTGCCTAATGCCATTTGTGTTAAATCATTCACAAGAACTCACTAAATTGAGAGCTTGATCCTTTGTACTTGTGTAAGCCCTTCACTACTAATAAGAACTCCTCTACTCCGTGGACGTAGCCAATCTGGGTGAACCACGTACATCCTGTGTTTACTTCTCTGTCTCTATTCATTTACGTACTTATCCTCACTAGTGACCGAAGCAACCAAGCGAAGGTCACAAAACCTGACACTTTCTGTTGTACCAAAGTCTTCGCTGATTTTGTGCATCAACAATGCTTTTTCCCTGTCTTTTCCTTTGGCCTTGTTCTTACCTGCAAGACAAGGAGAAAGAGAGCAATTAGTCAGCACTTGGAATCAAGCTTCCAGCCAGGAACTGATTGCCTGGAACCCCTTACCTGATTACTTACCTGGCATTGCTCTCGAGTACTCATCTTCAACATCTTATGCTTCCAGGGAAGATACCGCATCTGCCTGAGGAACAGATAGGGCAAGTGAGAAGGATACAAGGAAGCATGTGGAGACAAGCGTAACAGCACATGTGCCGATACATCCACTACTCTGTCAAAAGCAAAAGTATCCCATATCAGCAGGGTCGAACGTACTCTAGATTTGATGGACTTGTTTTGACCCTCAAATTCTTCAGTCGGCCTTATACTCTGGAGGAAACCAGAAAACCCTCCGGCTCAGTTCAAGAATAAGCTTGTGGAAAGTTACTTCTTCAAAAGCAAAAGTCTCCCATATCATCTCTTCCCATTTTTCTTCTCTTTATCCTTCATGCTGCCTGCAAGATAGGGAGAATGTGAACAATCAGCCGGAGCTCTAATTGCTTACCTTGTCTGTCACCTCTTTCAGCAGATCCCCTAGCTCGGCGACTTGTGGGACTCCTACTACATGGTTTGTATCGCGCTTGACCAAACCTGAAACTACAAGTAAGCTTCAAGTGAAATTGATACATTACCTTGTACATCTCCACTAGTTAAAGATACCACCCCTGGATGGAGGAAGAGTACTTCCAGAGAAGATGCCACATCTACCTATGAGACAGATAAGGCAAGTCAAGACGATACCACACTCCGATACTTAGAAGTTTCGTGATTACGAGATCATTCTCCCACAATATTTCCTAATGTCATTTGTACTAAATCATTCACTTGTACTCACTAAAAGAGAGCTTGAACCTATGTACTTGTGTAAACCCTTCACAATTAATGAGAACTCTTCTATTCCGTGGATGTAGCCAATCTGGGTGAACCACGTACATCTTGTGTTTGCTTTCCTATCTCTATCCATTTATATACTTATCCACACTAATGACCGGAGCAATCTAGCGAAGATCACAAAAAGCGACCGTTTTCGCTACCTAGGATCTATCTTGCAAGAGAACGGAGAATTAGATGGAGATCTCAACCATAGAATACAAGCTGGATGGATGAAGTGTAAGAGTGCATCCGGCGTGTTGTGTGACCGTCGTAGGCCACTGAAGCTCAAGGGAAAATTTTATAGGACGGCAATAAGGCCAGCGATGTTGTATGGCACAGAATGTTGGGCGGTGAAGCATCAACACGTACACAAAATGGGTGTAGCGGAGATGAGGATGCTTCGTGGGATGTGTGGGCACACGAGAAAGGATAAGATTGGGAATGAGGATATCCGAGGTAAAGTAGGAGTAGCCGAAATTGAAGGAAAGATGAGAGAAAATCGGTTCCGGTGATTTGGACATGTGCAAAGAAGGCCTACTGACGCTCCGGTTCGAAGATGTGACTACGGGACAGAGGTTCAGGGCCGAAGGGGTAGAGGAAGACCTAGGAAAACTTTGGAAGAGACTCTAAGAAAAGACTTAGAGTACTTGGATCTAACGGAGGACATGACACAAAACCGAGCGCAATGGCGTTCTAGGATTCATATAGCCGACCCCACTTAGTGGGAAAAGGCTTTGTTGTTGTTGTTGTTGTTGTATTTCTCTTTCTTTTGCTTGGTGTCCATGCAAATTGTTTTATGTGTTTTTATCCTTTATGTTTTTAGGTGTTCTTTTGACAATCGTGTCATGATTCATTTACATTTATGTTGTGTGTTTACAAAAATATATTGGATATATTATTTCTGCTACAATCAAATTGACTGTTTTATCTGCAAACCATAGGAAACTGTTAGAGTTACGTTGCTTTCCCTTGTCTAAAAAAATACATCTGGAGGAGTGCTAGATTGACTTTTTTGTTCATGTTGAGGTAAAACAATAAAATAATTTTCTAATATAAAAAAAATACACCTGGAGGAGTGCTAGATTGACATTTTTTGTTCATCTGTTGTTCTTAGCCCCGTCTCGATCTCATCTGCAACAGAAGCCGCAGCAGCAGCAGCACGATCAGGCAGGAGATCAAACTCCGGTCATTAGTGTGGATAAGTATATAAATGGATAAGTATATAAATGGATAGAGATAGGAAAGCAAATACAAGATGTACGTGGTTCACCCAGATTGGCTACGTCCACGGAATAGAAGAGTTCTCATTAATTGTGAAGGGTTTACACAAGTACATAAGTTCAAGCTCTCCTTTAGTGAGTACAAGTGAATGATTTAGTACAAATGACATTAGGAAATATTGTGGGAGAATGATCTCGTAATCACGAAACTTCTAAGTATCGGAGTGTGGTGTCGTCTTGACTTGCCTTATCTGTCTCATAGGTAGATGTGGCATCTTCTCTGGAAGTACTCTTCCTCCATCCAGGGGTGGTATCTTTAACTGGTGGAGATGCACAAGGTAATGTATCAATTTCACTTGAAGCTTACTTGTAGTTTCAGGCTTGGTCAAGCGCGATACAAACCATGTAGTAGGAGTCCCCCAAGTCGCCGAGCTAGGGGGTCTGCTGAAAGAGGTGACAGACAAGGTAAGCAATCAGAGCTCCGACTGATTGTTCACCTTTTCCCCATCTTGCAGTAGCATGAAGGATAAAGAGAAGAAAAATGAGAAGAGATGATATGAGATACTTTTGCTTTTGAAGAAGTAACTTTCCACAGGCTTATTCTTGAACTGAGCTTGAGGGTTTTCTGGTTTCCTCCAGAGTATAAGGCCGACTGAAGAATTTGAGGGTCAAAACAAGTCCATCAAATCTAGAGTACGTTCCACCCTGCTGATATGGGATACTTTTGCTTTTGACAGAGTAATGGATGTATCGGCACGTGTGCTGTTACGCTTGTCTCCACATGCTTCCTTGTATCCTTCGCACTTGCCCTATCTGTTCCTCAAGCAGATGCGGAATCTTCCCTGGAAACATAAGATGTTGAAGATGAGTACTCGAGAGCAATGCCAGGTAAGTAATCAGGTAAGGGGTTCCAGGCAGTCAGTTCCTGGCTGGAAGCTTGATTCCAAGTGCTGACTAATTGCTCTCTTTCTCCTTGTCTTGCAGGTAAAAACAAGGCCAAAAGAAAAGACAGGGAAAAAGCATGATATGAGATACTCTTGCTTTTAACCCTGATGATATGAGATATTCTTGCTCTAGTATAGCTTGTTTGCAGAGGTATTATCAGGGGGAAAGAAAGCTGAATATTTCGAAAGGCTTCGTTGGGAGTGCCCTCTCAGATATGATGAAGGGTTGAGCATTTTTGCAGGTCTGCCTGTCCGTTGGGGATGGAGGTCGACATATATAGGAGTCTCCCTAACAACAAGTAGTAATGTTATTCCTTTACCCTGCTTGGTCATAGCACGGTAGTGGGAGCTGCCAGTTTCACATGTTTTAACTCTGTCAGAGCACTTTGAAAAAGTTGTCTGTGGTATCTGGCTCTCGAGATTCGGAGAACGATGCCTCTTCGAGTTTTGAGAAAGCAATCATGATGGGGGTCTGACTCTCGAGATTCGGAGAGCAGTGTCTCTTCGATTTTTGAGGAAGTAATCATGTTGGGAGTCTGGCTCTCGAGATTCGGAGGGCGGTGCCTCTTCGATTTTGGAGCAAGCAATCTTGTTGGGAGTGTTGTCTCGAATGTGAGTAAAGGTTGGACATGTTTGCTAGTCTACCTTGCCACGAAGCACAAAGGTTGACACACAGGGACTTTCCAATTATCCAGCAATGGTACTGTTCCTTTACCCTCTCTTCGATTTTGAGAAAGTAGTCATGTTGGGAGTCTGGCTCTCGAGATTCGGAGGACGGTGCCTCTTCGATTTTGGAGCAAGCAATCTTGTTGGGAGTGTTTTCTCGAATGTGAGTAAAGGTTGGGCATGTTTGCTAGTCTACCTTGCCACGAAGCACAGAGGTTGACACACAGGGACATTCCAATTATCCAGCAGTGGTACTGTTCCTTTACCCTTGTGGGTAATAATATGGTAGCTAGACCTTCAAAATTTATGTGTTTAAACTTTGTTAGTGCTGTTTCTTTGCTATTCTTTTACCTTTCTTGGTCAGAGCGATGTAGTGGGAGCTGCAAGCTTCACGTGCTCAACTTTGGCAGAGAACTTTGGCAAGGTTATCTGTGGTACCCATGAGTTATTGTTGCGTGTGGGAAGTGGGTGATTGAACAGTAAGATTCATGTGCTTTCTACTTCACCAGAAGTCTTCGACAGAATGCCCATAATTTCTGCAAAGCTGAGTGTGCGTGTGACAGGTGCTGACAAGGCTAGAAAAGTAGGTGCCTCTTCGATTTCTGAGATCGGCCCTCGTGGTCTCTGAGCAGCCCAGGTTTTGAGAAAGCGAACGCCTCTTCGATTGATTCGGAGAACGATGCCTCATCGATTTTTGAGAAAGCAATCATGCTGGGGGTCTGGCTCTCGAGATTCGGAGAGCAGTCTCTTCGATTTTTGAGAAAGTAATCATGTTTGGGAGAGTGGCTCTCGAGATTCGGAGGGCGGTGCCTCTTCGATTTTGGAGCAAACAATCTTGTTGGGAGTGTTTTCTCGAATGTGAGTAAAGGTTGGGCATGTTTGCTAGTCTACCTTGCCACGAAGCACAGAGGTTGACACACAGGGACTTTCCAATTATCCAGCAATGGTACTGTTCCTTTACCCTCTCTTCGATTTTTAAGAAAGTAGTCATGTTGGGAGTCTGGCTCTTTAGATTCGGAGGACGGTGCCTCTTCGATTTTGGAGCAAGCAATCTTATTGGGAGTGTTTTCTCGAATGTGAGTAAAGGTTGGGCATGTTTGCTAGTCTACCTTGCCACGAAGCACAGAGGTTGACACACAGGGACTTTCCAATTATCCAGCAGTGGTACTGTTCCTTTACCCTTGTGGGTAATAATATGGTAGCTAGACCTTCAAAATTTATGGGTCTAAACTTTGTTAGTGTTGTTTCTTTGCTATTCTTTTACCCTTGTTGGTCAAAGCGATGTAGTGGGAGCTGCAAGCTTCACGTGCTCAACTTTGGCAGAGAACTTTGGCAAAGTTATCTGTGGTACCCATGAGCTATTGTTGCGTGTGGGAAGTGGGTGATTGAACAGTAAGATTCATGTGTTTTCTACTTCCCCAGAAGTCTTTGACAGAATGCCCATAATTTCCGTAAAGCTGAGTGTGCGTGTGACAGGTGCTGACAAGGCTGGAAAAGTAGGTGCCTCTTCGATTTCTGAGATCGGCCCTCGTGGTCTCTGGGGAGCCCAGCTTTTGAGAAAGCGAGCGCCTCTTCGATTTCTGAGATCGGCCTTCGTGGTCTTTGAGCAGCCCAACTTTTGAGAAAGCAAACGCCTCTTTGATTTCTGAGATCAACCCTCGTGATCTCTAAGCAGCCCAACTTTTGAGAAAGCAAACGCCTCTTCGATTTCTGAAGCTCCGTCGAGTGCAGATTTTTATAGGGGCTGGCATTAAGTTCCAAAGCACACTTGAATCTCCACCAGTAGAAGCTTCATTCTTGCACTTCTAAGATCTTGATTTGTCCGACCTCTTCTCTCTTCAACACCTTTGAAAATGTCTGGCCCCTCCGACCGTCGTTTTGACTTGAACCTTGTTGAAGAGGCAGCCCCGCCTTCTCCAGACAACATATGGCGCCCATCCTTCGTCTCCCCAACTGGTCCTCTTACCGTTGGGGATTCCGTGATGAAGAATGATATGACCGCTGCGGTGGTGGCCAGGAACCTTCTCACTCCCAAAGATAACAGACTACTTTCCAAACGGTCTGATGAGTTAGCTGTTAAGGATTCGTTGGCTCTCAGTGTTCAATGTGCAGGTTCTGTGTCTAATATGGCCCAACGCCTATTTGCTCGAACCCGCCAAGTTGAATCATTGGTGGCTGAAGTGATGAGTCTCAAACAGGAGATTAAAGGGCTCAAGCATGAGAATAAACAGTTGCACCGGCTCGCACATGACTATGCTACAAACATGAAGAGGAAGCTTGATCAGATGAAGGAAACTGATGGTCAGGTTTTACTTGATCATCAGAGATTTGTGGGTTTGTTCCAAAGGCATTTATTGCCTTCGTCTTCTGGGGCTGTACCACGTAATGAAGCTCCAAATGATCAACCTCTGATGCCTCCTCCTTCTAGGGTTCTGTCCAGTACTGAGACTCCAAATGATCCCCCTCCGATGCCTTCTCTTTCTGGGGCTCTACCGACTGCTGAGACTTCTCCTAAGCAACCTTTGTGAAGGCTCCCTCTTGTGTGTTTATTTTGACTCATGTATATGTACATATTTGTAGCTTATCGGGGATATCAATAAATAAGCTTTCCTTCATTTCAACGTATTGTGTTAAATACACCAAAGCCTTCTTCGCTAAGTTCTTTGAATTTTCTTTTGTTGAAGCTTGTATGTTGAAGCTTTCTGAGTGGAGCATGTAGGTTGGGGTAGTGTTCCCTTAATTTCCCGAGTGAGGAAAACTTCTCGGTTGGAGACTTGGAAAATCCAAGTCACTGAGTGGGATCGGCTATATGAATCTTAGAACGCCATTGTGCTCGATCCTGTGTCATGTCCTTCGTTAGATCCAAGTACTCTAAGTCTTTTCTTAGAGTCTCTTCCAAAGTTTTCCTAGGTCTTCCTCTACCCCTTCGGCCCTGAACCTCTGTCCCATAGTCGCATCTTCTAATCGGAGCGTCAGTAGGCCTTCTTTGCACATGTCCAAACCACCGTAACCGATTTTCTCTCATCTTTCCTTCAATTTCGGCTACTCCTACTTTACCCCGGATATCCTCATTCCTAATCTTATCCTTTCTCGTGTGCCCACACATCCAACGAAGCATTCTCATCTCCGCTACACCCATTTTGTGTACGTGTTGATGTTTCACCGCCCAACATTCTGTGCCATACAGCATCGCCGGCCTTATTGTCGTCCTATAAAATTTTCCCTTGAGCTTCAGTGGCATACGGCGGTCACACAACACACCGGATGCACTCTTCCACTTCATCCATCCAGCTTGTATTCTATGGTTGAGATCTCCATCTAATTCTCCGTTCTTTTGCAAGATAGATCCTAGGTAACGAAAACGGTCGCTCTTTGGTATTTCTTGATCTCCGATCCTCACCCCTAACTCGTTTTGGCCTCCATTTGCACTGAACTTGCACTCCATATATTCTGTCTTTGATCGGCTTAGGCGAAGACCTTTAGATTCCAACACTTCTCTCCAAAGGTTAAGCTTTGCATTTACCCCTTCCTGAGTTTCATCTATCAACACTATATCGTCTGCGAAAAGCATACACCAAGGAATATCATCTTGAATATGTCCTGTTAACTCATCCATTACCAACGCAAAAAAGGTAAGGACTTAAGGATGAGCCTTGATGTAATCCTACAGTTATGGGAAAGCTTTCGGTTTGTCCTTCATGAGTTCTTACGGCAGTCTTTGCTCCTTCATACATATCCTTTATAGCTTGGATATATGCTACTCGTACTCTTTTCTTCTCTAAAATCCTCCAAAGAATGTCTCTTGGGACCCTATCATACGCTTTTTCCAAATCTATAAAGACCATGTGTAAATCATTTTTCCCATCTCTAGAAACAGTGGCAAGAAACATGATAATTGTCTCATCAACAAAACTATCAACACATTCAAATTCACACTGAACACTTAACGCACCATCTTACCATCAAAATTCAAGCATAATACACAGAACATGCACACACTAACAAGCCACACATGCAGAGAGAGTAATTCAAAGGAAAAGGACATTAATTTGATTTTAAAATTGGGCGCAGTAATTGAAATCATCCACCTTGATACCCTTTGTCAATAGAAAAAAGTATGAAACTTGGGTAGAAAAGAAATGTATTTATAAGCATTCAGTGCATTAAAATTGGCAACAATCCTAGAAGCACATACATACACATGATTGGGTGAAAAGGCAGGCAATGGATCAGTACGGCAGAGAAGAAGGCCCAGGTAAACACCTATACCAAATTTCTTAATTAACTAATGAACCAAAAGAAATCAAAGCATATATACTAAGAACGGAAATAAAATCTATCCTGATCATAACTGTGCTTCTATATGCATGCCATGGAAATTAGACAGCTGCTGTCACCTCTACGTCCCTCTATTCATCATTCACAGAATCGCTCATCCACAAACAGTCTGTCCAGTAATTGAACCCGTCTAACGGTTGGCTGAATTTGTCAATTTGAGGCCACTCCCGGGGCAATTTACCTTCAAGCGTTGTCAACCATTCCTTAATGTCTCCACGCACTGCTTCACCATCTAAAGGATATTCCTCACCGCCCAAGAATACCGGAGAAGAAGGAACATCACTCATCAGTGGCACATATTCATGATCTGAAATATGAGTAGGAATGGGCATCACATTTCCGTTAATGTAGCTTATGCACCCCTGGTCGTGATTGCTAGTGTCGCCGTCCAAGCATATGGGATAAGAAGGAACATTGATGCGAAATTTATAAGCACACAAATTAAACCCTCTTTTTATCAATTGTAGCAAGTATGTAAGTAGGGATCGTTCTAGGCCGGGGATTAGGAGGGATTGCTAAATCACTTGGAAACTGACTTGAAAATGTAAAAACAAAGTTTAAAACACTAAACTAGACTCAAAGAATGCATAACTATACTTTAAAACACTAAAACAAACCAAAAGACTCAAAACAGCACCTAAACACTCAAAACTGCCTTAAAAACACAATATGGGCAGTTTTGAACACTAAGGAAGAATTTGAACGAAAATATGTTATAACTTGACTCAAGACACTTAAAAACACAAACTAAATTGATTTCTAACTAATCTAACACTTCAAAATAAAGGCGGAATTGGTTTTGACGAATTTGAAAACAAAACAAACTTTGTAAAACAAAACAGATTGTAAATGAATTTGAATGAAACTTATGGATGGAAGGCTAGCTAGGAGGTTCTTCTCCACACATGTCACACTTGCATACAAAACGATTTCCAGTTGCTTTTCGATAAGCTATGAATACTCAACGCCCCAAATTAACCGTGAATTGCACTAATTAACCCTCAGTTTTTCCACAAGTTATTAGGTTGGATGATTGCATACGACAACCCAAAACATTCCCTACAAGTTCCCTACATGAATTGCATAATAGAGATACAAGCAAGAATCATTTAGTTCTATGAAAAACATAAGCATTGACGAGGCACTCGTTACTATGATTTGCATGAAACTTATGCCAAGAATTTACTTAACGTGATTGTGACTAGCAACCTTCACTACTTGTGAATATAAGTTCATAACGATTAGGTGAGACTCCCTTATATTCTAGCGTCAAATTCATGCATGAAAATTAAGTGTGCACTCTCAACCAACATACACAAATTAGTTTTTATACGAACGGATAAGTAAATTGAATTCACAACTTATGAATCACAACTGGATGTAATCAAATCATATTGCAAGTATGAACATAGTTTCGAATCACCCCCTAACTAAGAGGGGTTTAGTTCCTCATACTCACAAAGAAAAAATGCATAAATTTAGACATTAAAAACAAAGATAGAAAACACCTAGAAACGCTCCAACACTCCCAAGGCTTGGGCTTAGGCACGGCACAAGATGTTCCTTCTCCTTCCTTCCTTGCAAGTTGCGGCACTAGAGGTTTTGGACGGTTTTGGGTGGTTTTTATGGTGTAGAATGGATGGGGAATGGTATGGAAAGGTTTAGGATTGATGGGTGGTGTGGCTAGGGGTGGTTTTTGGCTGAATTTGGAGAGAATGGAGGTGGGAATTTTCGGCCAAACAAGGATCAAAATCTGTTTTTTTTATGAATATGGGAGGTGGTATTTATAGGCTTTGAGAGATGATCACTCCATTTCCTTTGCATGTGTAGCTTGTGTGGGTGTGTGTTGTCATGTTTCCTCTTTACATTTACACACACATGCTTCATCATTTCCACCATAAAACACACACATTTTCTGCCATGTTTTCCTTTACATTTACACACACATGCTTCATCATTTCAACCACCAATCCACCTATTTTCAGCCCATGTTTCTCCTATCCTTTGCATGTGTTGTGCCTTCTCTTCTAGCTGTGCATTTCCACTTGCTCCAAAGACAAATGAGTGTAATCATAACCCCATTTGCTGTTGAGTGTTGATGACAAAGCAAAACACAAAACAAGTGCCTTTACTTTCTCATTTTATTAGCCAAATCTGCTTAGCCCGTTTCTGAACCTTTCAGTGTTAAAATGCCCATAACTTCTTCTAGAAAAATGATATTAACAATCTGTAAATTGCTCCAGAAAGTAGATATCCGTAGCTTTCCAAGCATATAAGGCTCATTCTCTCATTCATTCGGAGCTGTTCGTAACATGCTTCCAAAGTCAGCTAATCTGCACAGGCAGTTTTGACGAATATGTTGGATGTCCATGTAATCATCATTTCCACATCTTCAGTCTTCATTTTCTGATTTCCTGCTGCCCATGCCGTGTGTTTCCTTGCATTCTCATGTGTGTGTGCTGCCATCTAGTCATCATCTCCACATGTGCAAGCTGTCACACTTGCACACACACATGCTCTTCATTATTTCAACCACAAAACACACCATTTCCTTCCCCTTTGCCGTGTGTGTCCCTTTCACTTTGCATGTGGGCTTCTTTGCATGTGCTTTCTCCATCTCTTGCCTTGAGTTTGCATGTGTATGAGTTGTCATTGTTTATCCTTGCAATTACACACACACACTTGCACACACATATGCCCAAAACGTCCATCCTCATGCATGCAATCCATTTGAGCCCAATATTGATCCAACATGTACCAAAATGCACTTTTCTTGCCAAGGTTGTTATTAAGACCTACAAACAAATGAAAATGGCTTTAAACACTAAAATAACTAAAGAAACACAACGTAAACGCACGAGAACAAGCCAATTAAGTCGCATAAATATACTCCTATCAAACATCACTCATCAATATCACACTATCCTGATCAGAGAAATCAACCGGCTTCACATTGCTGTTAATGTTGGTTATGCACTCCTGATCCTGATACCTAGTGTCAGTAATCATATTGCTTTCAGTTCCAACAAAAGGCACAACAGCAGGGGTATTGGTGATCACATTCACATTAGAATGTTTATGTGAACCCGGTTCTTTTCTTGCTCTCTTTCTCTTAATCAGCAGCTTCTCATTCGATACTTCTTTTCTTGCCCTCTTAATCGGCGGCTTCTCATTGAAGTCATGAGTTGGACTTGAGGAATTCATCTTGTTTTCGGACCTAGACCTCAGATTCCTTTTAAGTCGGGAAAGAACGACCCTTGGGCCAGCAACTACATTAGAAAGAAGACTGTACTCTTCTAACAGCCAGCCGCCATTGTTGTTAGAACCCTTGTTGTTATACCTGAAATGTCCTTTATCCCCGATTGGAATTCCGTCCAAACCTAAAACTTTGTCGGAGGATGTTTCGCTCCAAGTGCCTCCGGCTTCGATCCGGCGTTTGCTGCGGCTATCGCTGTCGCTTCTAGAACGCAGCTCGTAGAAGAAGAACAAGTCCTGATCGAGTAGGGAATTTCCACCGAATTGCTCCCAAACCACCCAGGGTGGTGTTTGTCCAAAGAGATTGAACTCGTGAACAAACGGGTTGCCCAAGGGCTTTCCGGAGAGGGCTCTATCGCGAAGATAGGAACTGACCAATTCTTGATCAGTAGGATGAAACCGAAAACCCAATGGCATACCGTAATAACCCACCTCCATTGTTAAACGCTATTTCAATTCAATGCAATTCAAAACAAAACAAATGCAGCAGCAAAAACCCTAATTTTTTATTGGGCACAAAATAAAGAAGAGAAATAAGCGGGAGAAATTAAAGAGAAGAAAAAGGGAAACCTGGAAGCCGATTTCACTCGCTCGCCGAGGAGAGCAGCTCGTCGACGCCTCCTCAATCGCCGTCTTCGTCCCCAAACAAGAGCAACTGAAATTTCGAGTATTCTGTAATTCAATTCAACCGGAGACTGTTGGAGCACTGAATTCTAGTTCTGGTTCAAATTCGAACGCGCAGAGAGAGCGAGAGAGAGAACGCACAGAGAGAGCGAGAGAGAGAACGCACAGAGAGAGCGAGAGAGAAAGATCTTGAGAGAGATCTAGAGAGAGAGAGAGAGAGAGAGGATTTGAAATTTATACGGAAGAAAATATGACCGTTTGGTTTGGGAATTGGATGTTAACGTTGCAAACTTGCAAGGCTCACCGCTTAAGCGCGGGCTTTAATCACGTGGCATTTTCATATCTACGAAACCCTAAATCCCCAAATTGTGAGCCGAATGACTAAAATAACGCACAAACAAAAGAAAATTTCGATTTGGTTGGGTTGGGTTGGGTTCCCTTTCACTTCTTGGCCCATTTTTTATTCTGCTGGGTCCAATTCTTTTGGTTATCATGCATTTTATTGTCACTTTTTTTAGATTTTTATATTTGATTAATGAACCCAAACATTTAAGGATGAATGTTGGAGTGAAAGTTTCGATTTCGACACGAAAAAGATTTGTTTCGTATTTTTATTCACATTGCGTTGCATGACTGACACGAGAAGTTATAATCATGGTGTACTAATGTCATAGAAATTGCTCAATATGAATATGTTTTGCAATAGGAAATCATGACTATGACTTAGACATGAGAAATCATAGGAAATCATGATTTTTTTTAGACACGAGAAGTCACGATGTTCACATAGCGGTGCATATGCATTTTTCATTGGCGAATGAGGAACATCGTGATGCATATGCATTTTTCATTGGCGAATGAGGAGTGAGATAATTATGCCATATCCCCAGCTTCATTGGTGAAACCAATGTCGAGTAGTTTCACTAGCCACAACTAGTGTCGGTGTGTGATGTTATATATTTCTTCACTGTCATAACTCAGAGTTGTACAGCTTCACCTTCGGGTGATGCGCCCATCATGTTTCTTCACTGGCGTAACCCAGTGTCGTATAGCTTCACCTTCAAGTGATGGACAGGTACTGCCTTCAGGCAACTATGATACTCCTAAAGAGTACAATATTGATGAGATTTATGGATTTGCCTTCGGGCGATGATAGCACCGTTATTGAGCATAGTTTTACTCATACTTTTTTACGAATGGTTTCATAGCATGCTAGAGTTTTCAGAAAACTAACTACTATATACGTTTTCAAAACAGGAGGTTAGTATGTTCAGTAAGAAATCGGTTTTCGTATTATTAGTATTATTATTATAAACTTTGGTCCACTCATTTTTTTTTGTTTTACGCCCCTCAAGAGTGAGAATCGAGGCATACAATTATGGCGTTCGGGCATTTCTGCATACGTATCTTTGAGCCCTCTCGGTGTAGGACCCACTTTCTTGGTAATCCCATTTATTTCATAATGATTCTTTCATATTATTCTTGATTAGTTATATGCTCTGAACACAGTTCTGCATAGATGTAGTCCTTTCTAATTACTTATTTTAGTTTTATGCATGTTTTTAATGGCTTCGTCACCCTCACATGTTGGTCGGCATGTGTCTATCCTATATTTGCGGATATCTAGATCGAGGCGTGTCAGAAGGATAGAGAGAGAGAGAGAGTACCACGGAGTACTTCGCAGATTTCTTCACCATGAAAAATGAGACAGACCAATGCTTTAACCGAAACACAAAATAACCATCAAACATGATAATTCCAAAAGCCAAAAATACAAGGCAAACAATTACATTAAATTAATATTTAGAAGAATCATATTAACAAATATTGCACAGAGTTGTCTTTCTTCTTATAAGAAGCAATATAAGCGACTGGAGGGCGAATCCAAGTGGAGAAATTGAATCCCTGAAAGGGATCGATTGGAAAAAAATGGCTAGAACATTTCTGTATCGAAAACGAAAAGAAAATTAGAGAGATTTCTAGGAAACAAAAAGAAAACGAAAAGCGGAAAGGATGACGATCGATGACGCAGAACCTACCCCTTCCTTCTTCAATCTGTGTGTGGTTTCCTTTTACTAAATCTCATACCCACCGACACCGACACCAACCCATCTCAATCTGATCCAAACACCAATGCCAACCACCCGCTTCGAAACTTTAAACCCAAGCCCAGCTTACACCCCACAACCCACTTCTTGGAGGAACATGGGTCCGTAGTATCAAATCTTGGAGTTGCCACAGGAGAGACTGCACCCGTCTTCGTGTGTGACTTACGTTAACATGCCTCAACCAACACGCTTGACGTTCATGCCAGATATTATATTCGTCAACTCCACGATTGACGGGAAGACTAGACCGGGTCAGTCAACACTGGCACCATACAGCTCTTGATTGAGTTGAAAATCCTTTTAGAAATTCCAAGCGTAAAGAAAGGATTAGAAACTCTGCACCATACAGCTCCGATATTTATTTGTGACGCATACAAACTGGCGAAAAAACATATCATACTGCAACTCAAAACCATGACATTTCCTTATATGCTCCTTCTGCTGTCCGCATTCCCACTGATCAAAATGACATCTATATCTCCAAGAAAACAAGCAGAATGTTGAGGAAAAACTTAGAGTACACAACTCTAACACAAGTGTTGGAGAGACAACACAAGTAAATAAATTACTTGTATTACACACACAAAACATTACAACACTCACAACACTCAAAGACACACTTTAGAAGCAATGACACTCACTCACTTTCTAGAGACACATTCTAGATCACTCACACTCCTCACAAGGCTACTCTTACTTCTCACTCTCACTTGGTTGGTTACTTGATTACTTGGTTGATACAAATGGTGTGGATGCCTTCTCCTTTTATAGGCATGGATGGAACATTGGAGAAGCATGGAAACATCATGCTAGAGTTATCTAGATAATTCTACTAACTTCCCAAGCTAGAATTATCTACACTAATCTTGCATGTTGGTGGAAACCTCACTATTCTTCTAGAATCTTCCACCAACTTAAGGAACAACCTTCTTTGCTAGAGTTTTCTAGCATATTCCCATTATAGAATCTTCTAGAGAAAACCATGCATGTTTGAACTAGACCAATCTAGTTCCTTTGTACCGACTGATCTTAATGGGCTGGTGTTGATCTTTAACACTCCCTCTCAACATCAGCTCATTCTTTTCTTCTCGCTCAGTCGACGCTTTATCTTGAACACCCATTTGCATGATATGGGTTTCACATCTCTTGGCCTTACCACTGGATCCCGAGTTTGATATTTCTTTAACGCAACGACCTCTTCTCCTAGCTTTACGCCATTCAGAATTCTGTGATGCTTCAATACGCATCTCAGCTTCAACTGCTTCTTCTACTATGGTTGCGTTGGCGCATTTGGGATTTGACTCCGTTATTCCCGTTGACCTACTTAGTTGTGATCGTGGAAACGATACTTCCACTTCACTAGGTCTAACTTCTTCAGTTTGCCAATGACTCTTAGGTACTTCTTGCTTGACATTGTCACCATCAAGCAATTCCTAGAGCTCATCTAGACTTGTTTGGGTTTGGGCAGCTTGGTCTCCCATTTCCTCCTGCAACGTATCCTTAATCTCTCTTGAGTCAGGGAACACCTCATCTTCTGAGCACCATCAAGAAGATGCTTCAGCGTCCCATTCTTCCTCCATAGCTAGATATGCTACGGTGCCCCAATCATCTTCACTTTTCTTCTTTGAGTTGGCGACGTTACTCTCTGCGGGCTTTTTGAACCAGCAATCATTTGCCATGTGGCCCTTCTTTCCACAATTGTAACACTTGCCCTCAAACCTTTTATTATTCTGGGACTGACCATGGTTGTCGTGATACTTCGGAGCTCCCCCTGGTCGAGAACTCCCTCTTCCTTGATGACATTTCGCCTTGTCACCATTTATTTTCGATCCACCACGAGCACGCTGCTTAAAACTGCCTTTACTTTTAGTGTAGAGCGCTTCCTCTTCACCTTTTAACGAGACCCCTCCCATTTGCTTTGCCAAAGCTTCTTGATTGGCAAGCAAATTCTCGAACTCAACAAGTGATGGTTGGGTCGGCCATCCTTGTACAGCGATAACGAAGCCTCGATATTCGTGTCTCAATCCATGGATAATTATTCTTTTTATCCTGGATTCTACAATGGCAGCACTAGGATCTAACTCAGAAATTTCACGACAAATAGACTTTACCTTGTGGAAATATTCAGCAATTGTCATGTCTCGTTGGGCCATCGATAGCAGCTCGTTCTCGAGAAGTTGCAGTCTTGTATCATTCTTCTTTGAAAAGAGTGTGGCGAAGGTGTCCCACGCTTCTTTTGGTGTCTTGGCCTTCCGTATGTGCTCTAACATGTCATCTTCAACTGTGGTTTTTAAGGTAAACATGGCCTTACCTACCTTCATCTTCCACTTCCTCAAAATGCCACTAGTGTCTTCTTCCGGCTGCGTAATTTCATTACCGCCGACAACATCCCAAAGATCTTGGCCTTGTAGGTAAGACTTCATACACGTCGCCCATGTATTGTAATTTTTGTTGTTCAACTTCTTGATTCCTCCAACAACTTGAAGATCTCCCATCGTGTCGACAGAACTTCGATAAACCGAACAACCTTAACGAATAATCTTGTGAAGTAGTAAACTTCTCACGATTCTAAAAAAACTTCACTAGAGACGGTCCCTGATCGTACCGCTCTGATACCAATTGTTGAGGAAAAACTTAGAGTACACAACTCTAACACAAGTGTTGGAGAGACAACACAAGTAAACAAATTACTTGTATTGCACACACAAAATATTACAACACTCACAACACTCAAAGACACTTTAGAAGCAATGACACTCACTCACTTTCTAGAGACACACTCTAGATCACTCACACTCCTCACAAGGCTACTCTTACTTCTCACTCTCACTTGGTTGGTTACTTGGTTACTTGGTTGATACAAATGGTGTGGATGCCTTCTCCTTTTATAGGCATGGATGGAACATTGGAGAAGCATGGAAACATCATGCTAGAGTTATCTAGATAATTCTACTAACTTCCTAAGCTAGAATTATCTACACTAATCTTGCATGTTGGTGGAAACCTCACCATTCTTCTAGAATCTTCCACCAACTTAAGGAACAACCTTCTTTGCTAGAGTTTTCTAGCATATTCCCATTATAGAATCTTCTAGAGAAAACCATGCATGTTTGAACTAGACCAATCTAGTTCCTTTGTACCGACTGATCTTAATGGGCTGGTGTTGATCTTTAACACAGAATCGCTCGTCAAATGGAAGGACGGCTTATCTTCTTCACCATCATCATCATCGACACCTTGGCTACTCAATTCATGGTCCATCACCAACCTCAACAGCCTCTGCAACTGGACTGCCATTTCCTGCTCCAAAACCAGAACAGTCTCCAAAATAGACCTCTCCAATATGCACATTATCGGATCACTGTCCTTTTTCGACTTTCCCTTATTTCCGAATCTCACCCACTTCAATCTAAATGGCAACAGTTTCGGAGGGCGTATACCGTATGCCATTGGAAATCTCTCCAGGCTAATATCTTTGGACTTGGGCAACAACTTTTTTGATCAACAAATTCCATCTGTGATTGACCAGGTAACAGAGCTTCAGTATCTAAATCTCCGCGACAACAGTCTCTCTGGTACCATCCCTCATCAACTGAGCAATCTCCAAAAGGTATGGTACATGGACCTTGGATTAAACTATTTTAACTATACTGATCAAGATTGGTCAGAAATTTGCAGGCATGCCTTCATTGACCTACCTTGATATTTCTACGCAAGGTGATAATCTATATCATTCTGAATTCCCAGAAATTATATCTCAATGCCGGAACTTGACGTTCCTCAGCTTTTCTCAAAATAATTTGAATGGCCAAATTCCACCTTCGATAGGCCAACTCAGGGAGCTCCAGTACCTTGATCTTTCGTACAACTCCTTAAACTCATCAATCCCTCTCTCTATAGGCCAACTCAAGGAGCTCCATTACCTTGATCTTTCATACAACTCCTTAAACTCTTCTATCCCTTCTGAGCTTGGTCTTTGTACAAGCCTCACCCACTTGTACTTGGCTTCCAATAAACTCAACGGGGAGATTCCAAAGGAAGTTGGAAATATGAACTTTCTGTTGACGATCAATCTAAGAAGGAACCACTTGACAGGAGTGATCCCTCAGATACTAGGCAATTTAGCTCAGCTTGAGCTACTCGATTTGTCACACAACCATCTTTCAGGGCAATTCCCATCATTTGTCAACACGTTTTTTCCTATTGACTTTGATTTTTCTTATAACAACTTGACTGGCCCAATCCCATGCGTTTTCCAAAGGGCACCAGAAAATGCTTTTGTTGGAAACTCTGGCTTGTGTGGGTATGTAGGGTGTGTAGACAGTAATTCCGACAAGAGTAACAAAAGAGCTCTAATTGGTATCCTTGTGCCTGTTTGTGGCTTATTAATGGTTACAACTGTCATTGGTCTTATGTTCCGTAAAAAATCCAGTCTCGTTTTGAACAAAGTCAACACTTCTGAAAACTTTGAGAGTTTGGAGTCAATGATATTGCAAGAGGAAGTAAAGTTTACGTTTGCGGAAGTTGTGAAGGCTGTAGATGACTTTCATGACTAGTACTGCATTGGGACAGGAAGATTTGGAACGGTTTATAAGGCAGAGCTGCAATCAGGCCAAGTTGTTGCAGTTAAAAGGCTTAACATGTCAGACTCTAATGATATTCTAGCAATCAATCTCCATAGCTTTCAAAATGAAATCCGAACTTTGACAAGCATCCGGCACCAGAACATCATAAGGCTCTATGGCTTCTGTTCAAGAAGGGGGGGTTGCATATTCCTGCTTTATGAATACTTAGAGAGAGGAAGCCTGGGAAAAGCTTTGTATGGAGTTGAAGGTGTTAATGAACTTGTCTGGGCTACTAGAGTCAAAATTGTGCAAGGACTTGCTCATGCACTTTCTTACTTGCACCATGATTGCTCTCCACCAATTGTGCACCGTGACATAACCGTCAACAATGTATTGCTTGAGTCTGATTTCGAGGTTCGTCTCTCAGATTTCAGAATAGCCAAGTTATTGAGTACTGATTCATCCAACTGGACAGATATTGCTGGTTCGTTTGGCTACATAGCACCAGGTAATGTAAACTTAATTTGTACATTTATGATTCATCTTTTTGCTTATTGGGATATGTTTTAAGGTAGCTAGTTTTGTTTTTATTGATGTGCAGAGCTTGCATACACTATGCGAGTCACGGATAAATGTGATGTATATAGCTTTGGAGTGGTGGCGCTCGAAGTCATGATGGGAAGGCACCCAGGGAATATGCTAGAGTCCCAGCTACAAGAATCATCAAAATCAAGGAGGGACAATGTAGAATTGCTCCTGAAAGATTTGTTAGACCAAAGGTTGGAGCCGCCAACCAATGAATTTGCAAAGGCAGTGGTGCTTGTAATGACAATGGCCTTGGCCTGTATACGAACGCTTCCTGCGTCCAGACCCACGATGTTATTTGCGGCACAAAAACTCTCAGCTCAAACCCTGCCTTGCCTTCCCGAACCATTTGGTATGTTGACAATCAACAAGCTAATGGCACTATAAAAAGTAAAACAAAAAAAGAAGACAAGGGCGAATAGCTCAAACCTCCCTTTTGTATTCCTACCCCACGCAATTCCATCTAATTTCTCATGTAATAGATCTTCCATACCGTAATTACTCATTTGTATTATTTGTCGAATGTGGATTAATGTGTAATAAAAAAAATTGAATTATGGATTTGTGTCCTTCCTCTAGTTCAAAGAGCTACCCTAAAAAATTGAACCTACATGGATAATTTTCGCCCTGGATTACTTTGAAAGCAAACACATATGGAACTACAGGATGCAATCTGACCTTGCATCTTTGAACCATGTCGCGCGTCGAAGTACATTTGATCTTCCAGGCATTCTTAACCATTTCCGCTATGTCGAATATAGGTTTGTGCCTTTCCTCTCTAAATCTGCAACAGCCAGAACTGCTTTCACATCCACACTACAGCACAATAGAAGACACTTCGACACGACAATCTGTTGAATTAGTAAATGGGGAAGTGGTGGAATAACACCGTAGTATTGTGAGCAAGTCTCGGGTGTCGAGGCCACGGGGGAGGTCCCTGTGGCTTTGGAACCACCCACATAATGATAAACAAGCGTGGCTGCTGTACCTCAATCCAACACTGACCAGAACAGAAAATCTATAGCTTCTGTGCGTTAAACCAAATCCCATCAGGAGTTGTTCTCATAGTCTTTGAATTATAATTGTAGTTGTTCTCATAGTCTTTGAATTATAATTGTAACTCTTTAGTTTAATCGTTGTCCTACACGGATTCATCAAACCAAAAGCACATATGGATTGGAGGCATGGGGAGACAGTATGTTATCTGCTTACTGGTTGACTTGCTTTAAACGATTTTTGAACTGAAAATTTCTCGCAAAACTAATAAACAAGAACAGAGAATGCGGCAAATAAGTTGACTCTGCAGAAGTTGCTGAAAGAGCAACAATAGCTGGATGAGATGTGACCCTTATCGCGTTCCCTCGTGTCCATCAAACTCAGCAAGGCCCATGAACATCTCAATTGGAACTTGTTTTGATGCAATATCTTCTTAGATGAGATCGTTAACCACACCAACATAATATTAGCTATATGCTGGAAAATGCGTAAAATCATACTGCATACACACCCGTAGACTACCTCCAACTGCATACACACCCTAGTATTTTTGCTTCAATTTCATAATCTTCGATGCTGCTGATCCTGAGATGAAAACTAGTTTTACCCCCTGCCCTTATTCGACATCCATGTTCCTATCATGGTGTTTTAACGGAATTGAATCTGCTGAAAACTAGGCTTACTTATGCCCTTCCGGGGGTGACATGGAAAAGTAATTACAGTATGCCATAAAGTTTATTTTTTTGCATAAAGTTTATTTTTTGTTCTTAAGACTTTACTAAAATTACTAAAATATCCTCAACTAATGGGTGCTAACGGGTGTTAACGGGTCCTAACGGGTCTAACGGGTTGACCCAAAGTGACCCGTTATTTAACGGGTTGTTAACGGGTTCACCCGTTAACGACCCGACCCGTTAAGCATCCACCCAAATACAAATATTAACGAGTTGGATCGGGTCGGGTTAACGGGTTGGGTCCAAAATGCCAGGCCTACAGTATGGTATCTGCTTACTTATGCACCCCTGATCAAGCAGTGCTCCCTCAATAAAAGTATAATTTTTTAAGATAAAATATTTTATTTTTTAAAACAATAAAACAAATTTCCAATAAAATAAAGAGTTGTGATGAGTTTATTTTTCTTTCTACATATACAAAGCTGGATTGCATAATCAGTGTTTGGAGTACAAATAATAGCACTCTAAAATAAACGAAATTTTTTACTCATAATCTTATTTGTGAAAAAAGAATACAACAACAACAACAACAACAACAAAGCCTTTTCCCACTAAGTGGGGTCGGCTATATGAATCCTAGAACGCCATTGCGCTCGGTTTTGTGTCATGTCCTCCGTTAGATCCAAGTACTCTAAGTCTTTTCTTAGAGTCTCTTCCAAAGTTGTCCTAGGTCTTCCTCTACCCCTTCGGCCCTGAACCTCTGTCCCGTAGTCACATCTTCGAACCGGAGCGTCAGTCGGCCTTCTTTGCACATGTTCAAAATCACCGGAGCCGATTTTCTCTCATATTTCCTACAATTTCGGCTACTCCTACTTTACCTCGGATATCCTCATTCCCAATCTTATCCTTTCTCGTGTGCCCACACATCCCACGAAGCATCCTCATCTCCGCTACACCCATTTTGTGTACGTGTTGATGCTTCACCACCCAACATTCTGTAACATACAACATCGCTAGCCTTATTGCCGTCCTATAAAATTTTCCCTTGAGCTTCAGTGGCCTACGACGGTCACACAACACGCCGGATGCACTCTTTCCATCCAGCTCGTATTCTATGGTTGAGATCTCCATCTAATTCTCCGTTCTCTTGCAAGATAGATCCTAGGTAGCGAAAACGATCGCTTTTTGTGATCTTCGCTAGATTGCTCCGGTCATTAGTGTGGATAAGTATATAAATGGATAGAGATAGGAAAGCAAACACAAGATGTACATGGTTCACCCAGATTGGCTACGTCCACGGAATAGAAGAGTTCTCATTAATTGTGAAGGGTTTACACAAGTACATAGGTTCAAGCTCTCATTTAGTGAGTACAAGTGAATGATTTAGTACAAATGACATTAGGAAATATTGTGGGAGAATGATCTCGTAATCACGAAACTTCTAAGTATCGGAGTGTGGTGTCGTCTTGACTTGCCTTATCTGTCTCATAGGTAGATGTGGCATCTTCTCTGGAAGTACTCTTCCTCCATCCAGGGGTGGTATCTTTAACTGGTGGAGATGCACAAGGTAATGTATCAATTTCACTTGAAGCTTACTTGTAGTTTCAGGCTTGGTCAAGCGCGATACAAACCATGTAGTAGGAGTCCCCCAAGTCGCCGAGCTAGGGGGTCTGCTGAAAGAGGAGACAGACAAGGTAAGCAATCAGAGCTCCGACTGATTGTTCACCTTCTCCCCATCTTGCAGCAGCATGAAGGATAAAGAGAAGAAAAATGAGAAGAGATGATATGAGATACTTTTGCTTTTGAAGAAGTAACTTTCCACAGGCTTATTCTTGAACTGAGCTGGAGGGTTTTCTGGTTTCCTCCAGAGTATAAGGCCGACTGAAGAATTTGAGGGTCAAAACAAGTCCATCAAATCTAGAGTACGTTCCACCCTGCTGATATGGGATACTTTTGCTTTTGACAGAGTAATGAATGTATCGGCACGTGTGATGTTACGCTTGTCTCCACATGCTTCCTTGTATCCTTCGCACTTGCCCTATCTGTTCCTCAAGCAGATGCGGAATCTTCCCTGGAAACATAAGATGTTGAAGATGAGTACTCGAGAGCAATGTCAGGTAAGTAATCAGGTAAGGGGTTCCAGGCAGTCAGTTCCTGGCTGGAAGCTTGATTCCAAGTGCTGACTGATTGCTCTCTTTCTCCTTGTCTTGCAGGTAAAAACAAGGCCAAAAGAAAAGACAGGGAAAAAGCATGATATGGGATACTCTTGCTTTTAACCCTGATGATATGAGATATTCTTGCTCTAGTATAGCTTGTTTGCAGAGGTATTATCGGGGGGAAAGAAAGCTGAATATTTCGAAAGGCTTCGTTGGGAGTGCCCTCTCAGATATGATGATGGGTTGAGCATTTTTGCAGGTCTGCCTGTCCGTTGGGGATGGAGGTCGACATATATAGGAGTCTCCCTAACAACAAGTAGTAATGCTATTCCTTTACCCTGCTTGGTCATAGCACGGTAGTGGGAGCTGCCAGTTTCACATGTTTTAACTCTGTCAGAGCACTTTGAAAAAGTGGTCTGTGGTATCTGGCTCTCGAGATTCGGAGAACGATGACTCTTCGATTTTTGAGAAAGCAATCATGCTGGGGGTATGACTCTCGAGATTCGGAGAGCAGTGTCTCTTCGATTTTTGAGGAAGTAATCATGTTGGGAGTCTGGCTCTCGAGATTCGGAGGGCGGTGCCTCTTCGATTTTGGAGCAAGCAATCTTGTTGGGAGTGTTGTCTCGAATGTGAGTAAAGGTTGGGCATGTTTGCTAGTCTACCTTGCCACGAAGCACAAAGGTTGACACACAGGGACTTTCCAATTATCCAGCAATGGTACTGTTCCTTTACCCTCTCTTCGATTTTGAGAAAGTAGTCATGTTGGGAGTCTGGCTCTCGAGATTCGGAGGACGGTGCCTCTTCGATTTTGGAGCAAGCAATCTTATTGGGAGGGTTTTCTCGAATGTGAGTAAAGGTTGGGCATGTTTGCTAGTCTACCTTGCCACGAAGCACAGAGGTTGACACACAGGGACTTTCCAATTATCCAGCAGTGGTACTGTTCCTTTACAGTTGTGGGTAATAATATGGTAGCTAGACCTTCAAAATTTATGTGTCTAAACTTTTGTTAGTGCTGTTTCTTTGCTATTCTTTTACCTTTCTTGGTCAGAGCGATGTAGTGGAAGTTGCAAGCTTCACGTGCTCAACTTTGGCAGAGAACTTTGGCAAAGTTATTTGTGGTACCCATGAGCTATTGTTGCGTGTGGGAAGTGGGTGATTGAACAGTAAGATTCATGTGCTTTCTACTTCACCAGAAGTCTTCGACAGAATGCCCATAATTTCTGCAAAGCTGAGTGTGCGTGTGACAGGTGCTGACAAGGCTAGAAAAGTAGGTGCCTCTTCGATTTCTGAGATCGGCCCTCGTGGTCTCTGAGCAGCCCAGCTTTTGAGAAAGCGAGCGCCTCTTCGATTGATTCGGAGAACGATGCCTCATCGATTTTTGAGAAAGCAATCATGCTGGGGGTCTGGCTCTCGAGATTCGGGGAGCAGTGTCTCTTCGATTTTTGAGAAAGTAATCATGTTGGGAGTCTGGCTCTCGTGATTCGGAGGGCGGTGCCTCTTCGATTTTGGAGCAAGCAATCTTGTTGGGAGTGTTTTCTCGAATGTGAGTAAAGGTTGGGCATGTTTGCTAGTCTACCTTGCCACGAAGCACAGAGGTTGACACACAGGGACTTTCCAATTATCCAGCAATGGTACTGTTCCTTTACCCTCTCTTCGATTTTTAAGAAAGTAGTCATGTTGAGAGTCTGGCTCTCGAGATTCGGAGGACGGTGCCTCTTCGATTTTGGAGCAAGCAATCTTATTGGGAGTGTTTTCTCGAATGTGAGTAAAGGTTGGGCATGTTTGCTAGTCTACCTTGCCACGAAGCACAGAGGTTGACACACAGGGACTTTCCAATTATCCAGCAGTGGTACTGTTCCTTTACCCTTGTGGGTAATAATATGGTAGCTAGACCTTCAAAATTTATGGGTCTAAACTTTGTTAGTGTTGTTTCTTTGCTATTCTTTTACCCTTCTTGGTCAGAGCGATGTAGTGGGAGCTGCAAGCTTCACGTGCTCAACTTTGGCAGAGAACTTTGGCAAAGTTATCTGTGGTACCCATGAGCTATTGTTGCGTGTGGGAAGTGGGTGATTGAACAGTAAGATTCATGTGTTTTCTACTTCCCCAGAAGTCTTTGACAGAATGCCCATAATTTCCGCAAAACTGAGTGTGCGTGTGACAGGTGCTGACAAGGCTGGAAAAGGCTGGAAAAGTAGGTGCCTCTTCGATTTCTGAGATCGGCCCTCGTGGTCTCTGGGGAGCCCAGCTTTTGAGAAAGCGAGCGCATCTTCGATTTTTGAGATCGGCCTTCGTAGTCTTTGAGCAGCCCAACTTTTGAGAAAGCAAACACCTCTTCGATTTCTGAGATCAACCCTCGTGATCTCTAAGCTGCCCAGCTTTTGAGAAAGCAAACGCCTCTTCGATTTCTGAGCAGGCGCCTCTTCGATTTCTGAAGCTTCGTCGAGTGCAGATTTTTATAGGGGCTGGCATTAAGTTCCAAAGCACACTAGAATCTCCACCAGTAGAAGCTTCATTCTTGCACTTCTAAGATCTTGATTTGTCCGACCTCTTCTCTCTTCAACACCTTTGAAAATGTCTAGCCCCTCCGACCGTCGTTTTGACTTGAACCTTGTTGAAGAGGCAGCCCCGCCTTCTCCAGACAACATATGGCGCCCATCCTTCGTCTCCCCTACTGGTCCTCTTACCGTTGGGGATTCCGTGATGAAGAATGATATGACCGCTGCGGTGGTGGCCAGGAACCTTCTCACTCCCAAAGATAACAGACTACTTTCCAAACGGTCTGATGAGTTAGCTGTTAAGGATTCGCTGGCTCTCAGTGTTCAGTGTGCAGGTTCTGTGTCTAATATGGCCCAACGCCTATTTGCTCGAACCCGCCAAGTTGAATCATTGGCGGCTGAAGTGATGAGTCTCAAACAGGAGATTAGAGGGCTCAAGCATGAGAATAAACAGTTGCACCGACTCGCACATGACTATGCTACAAACATGAAGAGGAAGCTTGACCAGATGAAGGAAACTGATGGTCAGGTTTTACTTGATCATCAGAGATTTGTGGGTTTGTTCCAAAGGCATTTATTGCCTTCGTCTTCTGGGGCTGTACCGCGTAATGAAGCTCCAAATGATCAACCTCTGATGCCTCCTCCTTCTAGGGTTCTATCCAGTACTGAGGCTCCAAATGATCCCCCTCCGGTGCCTTCTCTTTCTGGGGCTCTACCGACTGCTGAGACTTCTCCTAAGCAACCTTTGTGAAGGCTCCCTCTTGTGTGCTTATTTTGACTCATGTATATGTACATATTTGTAGCTTATCGGGGATATCAATAAATAAGCTTTCCTTCATTTCAACGTTTTGTGTTAAATACACCAAAGCCTTCTTCGCTAAGTTCTTTGAATTTTCTTTTGTTAAAGCTTGTATGTTGAAGCTTTCTGAGTGGAGCATGTAGGTTGGGGTAGTGTTCCCTTAATTTCCCGAGTGAGGAAAACTTCTCGGTTGGAGACTTGGAAAATCCAAGTCACTGAGTGGGATCGGCTATATGAATCTTAGAACGCCATTGTGCTCGATCCTGTGTCATGTCCTTCGTTAGATCCAAGTACTCTAAGTCTTTTCTTAGAGTCTCTTCCAAAGTTTTCCTAGGTCTTCCTCTACCCCTTCGGCCCTGAACCTCTGTCCCATAGTCGCATCTTCTAATCGGAACGTCAGTAGGCCTTCTTTGCACATGTCCAAACCACCGTAACCGATTTTCTCTCATCTTTCCTTCAATTTCGGCTACTCCTACTTTACCCCGGATATCCTCATTCCTAATCTTATCCTTTCTCGTGTGCCCACACATCCAACGAAGCATCCTCATCTCCGCTACACCCATTTTGTGTACGTGTTGATGTTTCACCGCCCAACATTCTGTGCCATACAGCATCGTCGGCCTTATTGCCGTCCTATAAAATTTTCCCTTGAGCTTCAGTGGCATACGGCGGTCACACAACACGCCGGATGCACTCTTCCACTTCATCCATCCAGCTTGTATTCTATGGTTGAGATCTCCATCTAATTCTCCGTTCTTTTGCAAGATAGATCCTAGGTAACGAAAACGGTCGCTCTTTGGTATTTCTTGATCTCCGATCCTCACCCCTAACTCGTTTTGGCCTCCATTTGCACTGAACTTGCACTCCATATATTCTGTCTTTGATCGGCTTAGGCGAAGACCTTTAGATTCCAACACTTCTCTCCAAAGGTTAAGCTTTGCATTTACCCCTTCCTGAGTTTCATCTATCAACACTATATCGTCTGCGAAAAGCATACACCAAGGAATATCATCTTGAATATGTCCTGTTAACTCATCCATTACCAACGCAAAAAGGTAAGGACTTAAGGATGAGCCTTGATGTAATCCTACAGTTATGGGAAAGCTTTCGGTTTGTCCTTCATGAGTTCTTACGGCAGTCTTTGCTCCTTCATACATATCCTTTATAGCTTGGATATATGCTACTCGTACTCCTTTCTTCTCTAAAATCCTCCAAAGAATGTCTCTTGGGACCCTATCATACGCTTTTTCCAAATCTATAAAGACCATGTGTAAATCCTTTTTCCCATCTCTATATCTTTCCATCAATCTTCGTAAGAGATAAATTGCCTCCATGGTTGAGCGCCCTGGCATGAACCCGAATTGGTTGTCCGAAACCCGTGTCTCTTGCCTCAATCTATGCTCAATGACTCTCTCCCAGAGCTTCATTGTATGACTCATTAGCTTAATACCCCTATAGTTCATGCAATTTTGTACCTCGCCCTTATTCTTGTAGATAGGCACCAAAGTGCTCATTCGCCACTCATTTGGCATCTTCTTCGTTTTCAAAATCCTATTGAAAAGGTCAGTGAGCCATGTTATACCTGTCTCTCCCAAAAGTTTCCACACTTCGATTGGTATATCGTCTGGGCCTATTGCTTTTTTATGCTTCATCTTCTTCAAAGCTACAACCACTTCTTCCTTCCGGATTCGACGATAAAAAGAGTAGTTTCTACACTCTTCTGAGTTACTCAACTCCCCTAAAGAAGCACTCATTTCATGTCCTTCATTGAAAAGATTATGAAAATAACCTCTCCATCTGTCTTTAACCGCGTTCTCTGTAGCAAGAACCTTTCCATCCTCATCCTTGATGCACCTCACTTGGTTTAGGTCCCTTGTCTTCTTTTCCCTTGCTCTAGATAGTTTATAGATATCCAACTCTCCTTCTTTGGTATCTAGTCGTTTATACATATCGTCGTAAGCCGCTAACTTAGCTTCTCTGACAGCTTTCTTCGCCTCTTGCTTCGCTTTTCTATACCTTTCACCATTTTCATAAGTCCTCTCCTTGTATAAGGCTTTACAACATTCCTTCTTAGCCTTCACCTTTGTTTGTACCTCCTCATTCCACCACCAAGATTCCTTTTGGTGTGGGGCAAAGCCCTTGGACTCTCCTAATACCTCTTTTGCTACTTTTCGGATACAACTAGCCATGGAATCCCACATTTGGCTAGCTTCCCCCTCTCTATCCCACACACATTGGGTGATTACCTTCTCTTTGAAAATGGCTTGTTTTTCTTCTTTTAGATTCTCTTTGAAAAAAGAATGCTGTGAAAAAATATATCCTATCATCAAATTTTCATTTCCAGGATATGATGTAAAAACGAGTCACTGAAATAAACAACCAATAATTTCATGTACATTTTTCAACAAATTAACCAAACAAAGTGTGCATAATCTTATTTGTGCATGATCTTGATTAGGGTACTCACTACGCATCATCTCTCCTCCAATACGATCAAAGATATTTGCAATCAAGTCCTCATAATCATCTCATTCATCTGTTGTTCTTAGCCCTGTCTCGATCTCATCTGCAACAGAGGCCGCAGCAGCAGCAGCAGGATCAGGCAGGAGATCAAACTCTCCAATCAAGGCCTCCAAATCAAATCTCAAAGATCATACATTTCTCTCACTGCCTCTCTATCTGACCCTGCAGTGCAGCAGGGCAGACGCCTAACAAACTGCAAAACCACAATCAACACTTTGAAGAACTCTTCAAAATGAGGGTAATTTTAATACCCTCCACCACTTCATACTGAAAAGTGCATACATATAAAACATGAAACAACAAATATGCCACAATTTGAAGCATGAAAAGGCAAGCATACCTTCCCTGCAGATAATATACTATCGAAGGGAGGAACAGAAAAAGGTAGGTGCATTGGCCCTCCTTGGAATATATACGTCTTGACTGTACATAAATTTGAAGGTCAATAATGTCGAATAGGAAACTAAAATCACAACCTATGAGTGCGATGTTCACCATCATGGTGTACTCTCTTAATACCTGACGTGTAAAACAGGAAATTGATGGCCCCTTGCAAATTTTGAATATTTAGATCATTTATATTACTTATTTATCTTTGTGTGTCTCTATGCATGCCAAACACATCAGAAATGCAGTTGAAGGCATTTCTTTCAAATGATCAAAATGACAGTCAAATATGGGCTGTGAGGATTGTCATGCTCTCACAAATGCGACATACATAATATCAGAAACATGGACAGCTACTGAAACTGAAAACCTAAGAGACAGTAGCTTCAAAAACTAGTCCTACATGATGAAGAAATCTACACCAAAAGAACTGCAAGTACACAGGAAACAGCATGTGAGCTCCGCATCCTACCTCGTACTTAAAGAGATGCAATTTGTAAAGAAAGAATAAAGTGCTTCAATTTTTTAGAATCACGACCATCCTGTTGAGCAGAGAAATTAAAGAACTCATAGGGAATCGACGTGAAAACGAAGTGCCGGTTGTCAACTACCTGACGCCCTCCCCCTCCTCCTTTATCCGGGCTTGGGACCGGCAGCGTAAGATAAACTTACACAGGCGGAGTTAGAAAATCAAAGAACAGTAAAAAGAAAATCAGTTATGGACAAGATGTCAAGACCAATAGAACTGTAAAAGCAAAACAGTCCAAAACCACAACTGAGGACAACAGCGAGAAACTTGCATTGCTGGTCCAAAACAGAAAGTGACACATCTAATATAGACTAAGGTATGAATACTAAAAATTAAAGAGAGAAAACTTACATTCCACAAAAAATCCATAAAAACAGTGGCAAGAAACATGATAATTGTCCTTATCGTCAACAAAACTATCAACACGTTCACAAACTGACACAGAACACTTAACACACCATGTTACCATCAAAATTCAAGCACAATACACAGAACATGCACACGCTCACAAGCCACTTATGCAGAGGGAGTAATTCAAAGGAAAAGAAAACATTAATTTGGTTTTCAAATTTAGTATAGTAATTAAAATCATCAACCTTGAAACCTTCTGTCAATAAAAATAAAAAGAAAGTAAGAAACTTGGGTGGAAAAGGAATGTATTATAAAGCATTCAGTGCATTAAAATTGGAAACGATCCTAGAAGCTCATACATAGACATGACTGGGGGAAACGCAGTAGAGACCTGAGGTGCGGCAAAATGAAAGGCAGGCAATGGATCAGTACGGCAGAGAAGAAGGCCCAGGTAAACACCTATACCAAATTTCTTAATTAACTAATGAACCAAAAGAAATCAAAGCATATATACTAAGAACGGAAATAAAATATATCCTGATCATAACTGTGCTTCTATATGCACGCCATGGAAATTAGACAGCTGCTGTCACCTCTAAGTCCCTCTATTGATCATTCACAGAATCGCTCATCCACAAACAGTCTGTCCAGTAATTAAACCCGTCTAACGGTTGGCTGAATTCATCAATTTGAGGCCACTCCTGGGGCAATTTACCTTCAAGCGTTGTCAAACATTCTTTAATGTCTCCACGCACTGCTTCACCATCTAAAAGATATTCCTCGCCGCCCAAGAATACCGGAGAAGAAGGAACATCACTCATCAGTGGCACATATTCATGATCTGAAATATGAGTGCGAATGGGCATCACATTTCCGTTAATGTAGCTTATGCACCCCAGGTCGTGATTGCTAGTCTCGCCGTCCAAGCATATGGGATAAGAAGGAACATCACTCATCAATATCACACTATCCTGATCAGAGAAATCAGTCGGCTTCGCATTGCCGTTAATGTTGGTTATGCACTCCTGATCCTGATACCTAGTGTCAGTAATCATATTGCTTTCAGTTCCAACAAAAGGCACAACAGCAGGGGTATTGGTGATCACATTCACATTTGAATGTTTTTGTGAACCCGGTTCTTTTCTTGCTCTCTTTCTCTTAATCAGAGGCTTCTCATTCGATACTTCTTTTCTTGCCCTCTTAATCGGTGGCTTCTCATTGAAGTCGTGAGTTGGACTTGAGGAATTCATCTTGTTTCCGCACCTAGACCTCAGATTCCTTTTAAGTCGGGAAAGAACGACCTTTGGGCCAGCAACTACATTAGGAAGAAGACTGTACTCTTCTAACAGCCAGCCGCCATTGTTGTTAGAACCCTTGTTGTTATACCTGAAATGCCCTTTATCCCCGATTGGAATTCCGTCCAAACCTAAAACTTTGTCGGAGGATGTTTAGCTCCAAGTGCCTCCGGCTTCGATCTGGCGTTTGCTGCGGCTATCGCTGTTGCTTCTAGAACGCAGCTCATAGAAGAAGAACCAGTCCTGATCGAGTAGGGAATTTCCACCGAATTGCTCCCAAACCACCCAGGGTGGTGTTTGTCCAAAGAGATTGAACTCGTGAACAAACGGGTTGCCCAAGGGCTTTCCGGAGAGGTCTCTATCGCGAAGATAGGAACTGACCAATTCTTGATCAGTAGGATGAAACCGAAAACCCAATGGCATACCGTAATAACCCACCTCCATTGTTAAACGCGATTTCAATTCAATGCAATTCAACACGAAACAAATGCAGCAGCAAAAACCCTAAATTTTTCTTGGGCACAAAATAAAGAAGAGAAAATAAGCGAGAAATTAAAGAGAAGAAAAAGGGATACCTGGAAGCCGATTTCGCTCGCTCGCCGAGGAGAGCAGCTCGTCGACGTCTCCTCAACCGCCGTCTTCGTCCCCATACAAGAGCAACTGAAGAGGAATCGATTTCAAGTATTCTGTAATTCAATTCAACCGGAGACTGCTGGAGCACTGAATTCTAATTCTGGTTCAAATTCGAACGCGCAGAGAGAGCGAGAGAGAGAACGCACAGAGAGAGCGAGAGAGAAAGATCTTGAGAGAGAGATCTAGTGAGAGAGAGAGAGAGAGAGAGAGAGGATTTGAAATTTAAATGGAAGAAATTATGACCGTTTGATTTGGGAATTGGATGTTAACGTTGCAAACTTGCAGGCTCACCGCTTAAGCGCGGGTTTTAATCACGTGGAATTTTCATATCTACGAAACCCTAAAATAACACAGGAAAAAAAAAATCGATTGGGCTGGGTTTCCTTTTTTACTTCTTGGCCCATTTTTTTTCCTGCTGGGTCCAGTTCTTTTGCTTATCGAATGAGGATCCTCTTTGGATTCTCTTTGTGAGGATGTTGGGGATCCTCAAATAGTGTCCGTTCATCGTACATCATACGGTCAGTTTTTGTCAGATATTATTCATATTTAATTTGAAATAAAATTATTTAAAATAATTTATGGCCGTACGATATACGATGAACGGACATGATTTATGGATCCTCAGGATCCACACTCTTAGTTATCAGGCATTTTATTGTCAATTTTTTTAGATTTTTATATTAGATTAATGAACCCAAACATTTAAGGGTGAATGTTGGATTGAAAGGTTCGGTTTCAACACGAAAAAGATTTATTTCTTATTTTTATTCACATCGATGCACTAGGGTCATAGAAATTGCTCAACATGGATATGTTTTGCAATAGGAAATCGTGACTATGACTTAGACATGGGAAATCATAGGAAATCACGATTTTTTTAATTTCCTATGTCCAAGCCACAATCACGATTTCCTATGATTGACACGATAAGCCATAATCACGATGTTCACATAGCGTTGCATATTCATTTTTCATAGGAGTAACAAGATTTTCTCCCAACTCTAATACACCTTTATGTTCTTCCTGTCCAAAATTATGTTGGAGAAGATTTCATAAGAAACACGTCCTGAATCAGTCATTAGCAGATTGATTATTCATGAAACGAAACGTAGAGGTCGAAACAAACAGTGATAAACTGAGTACTACTGTTTGCGACACGACAACGTCTGAAAATTGAAACGAAGACTCAAAGTGTGCTGAAAGAAATGACGAAAACAAAAGTAAGTGCAATTGGAAGTATTGGGAACTTCATGAATGTACATTGTCTACAGATTTCCTGAAGATTGACAAAAGTACAAAGTAAGACCACCAGCTAGACGAAATAACAGACTAAAAACTATTCTATTCACAACAACAATAACAACAACAAAACCTTTTCCTACTAAGTGGGGTCGGCTATATGAATCCTAAAACGTCATTGCGCTCAATTCTGTATCACATCTTCCGTGAAATAAAAAGACTGAAAACTAATAAACTAAGTATGATTAAACCGGAAGTCGGAAAGAAAAAGTTGAAAGGTAACCGTGCTCATCTAAATTATTGAACTGTACTAGTGGTATAAAAACAAGAGCTGACACTAATAGCTTGAAACTTGATTCACACAAGGCGTGTATACTCCGGGTAAAGTCCTCTTCCTCCTGCTCCGCTTCTAGATGATGATGATGATGGTGAGCAAGCAAATCAAGAGAAAATGGAGAACCGAGGCCCATGCATTCAATTTTTAATAATTATTTTGTCCATGCATTCAATTTTTTTATAATTTTTTATTGTGTTGTGCGCCAGAAACCATGTAGCCTGATTTAAGTCATATTTTTTAAATAAATTTTTGTTAGTTTTTTAATTAATTATTTTATCTTTCTTTGTGCCACAACTCGACGGTCATAGACACACAACATGGGCAATACAGGTATTTTACTGTGTGAAGCAGGCAGCAAAACGGTAATGGAACGAAAAAATCAGGGGCATTTTCGCCCTTTTACTATTTCATATTAAGATACATGAATGATTTAATAATATATATTTATATGGGATGTATTTAACAATATGTAGGTACTAATAAAAAAACCTTTACCATTACCATCGTCAATCTTCAAACATAGTTCTGTGGTCCAATTAGAGTTCCATGTTTACTATTCTACAAATCAGGACATGGAGTTAGCGTGGTCATATTGAAGACTAATAATATTCAAAAATTCCAATCGTCAACTCCACGCTTGTCGGGAAGACTAATAATGTTCTCTAGAGATGACTTGAGGGTTATGCTCAAGAGAATGAATATGATGCTGGCTTTGATGGAAATTAAAATTAAAACTATCAAACTCTTGTTCCAAGGCTCTAATTAATTTTTCATGATCTAACCTCATGCTTGGCTGCTTTATCTGGATATTCCAAAAATTATCTAAGAGAACCTGTTGCCTATCAGAAAACCCTGGTGCTCTTAACCTATATCTCAGGATTGGATTTCTAATTCCTTCAACAATATTGCCATTAAAGTTGAAAGTAGGTACTGGTGGTGATCCTGGTCTGCTTATGCTACTTTGAAATCCACTGAATGGTGGAGGTTGATGGTGCATCATTATGCTATTGAAAGAAGCTCTTCTGCCTTGCGGCCTTGTGTTATTTGCTGATGATGATTCACGATATTTCATACATGTTCAACAAATTAATCCACTGAATGATGGAGGTTGATGGTGCATCATTATGCTTGTGATATTTATTTCTAGGAAACAAATAGAAAACGAAGAGCGGAAAGGATGACGATGACGCAGAACCTACCTCTTCCTTCTTCAATCTGTGTGTGGTTTCCTTTCACTAAATCTCACACCCACCGACAACAACCCATCTCAATCTGATCCAAACACCAATGCCAACCAACCACTGCCATACTTTAAAAATGAATAAAATACCCACCCCTTGGATTTGATTGGAAAATAGGCAATAGAGTAATTTGCCCGTGTTAAACCCAAGCCCAGCTTACACCCCACAACCCACTTCGGCAAAATATGACAATACAAAAATCCAAATGACACAGGATTTATACTGGTTCGGCGTAAGCCTACGTCCAGTTCCGAGACGGCGAGAAAATTCCACTAATATCAAAAGGAGATTACAAATTGATGTTTTAACTCTCAAACCCAAAGCCCACATACACCCAATAGCTCTCACTCTCACAAAGAAACAAATGGAGAAGATAGAAACATATACCAAATTCCTCCTCTCCCAAAAGCCACAAAATGTAGCACAAATATCTTTGATTGAGTGATCACTAACAAAGGGGGATTACAAACAAATGGGAAGGAGCAGCACTGTTTCAAATGGGAGAGTCGAATGCTCTCTCCTCTGCTCTACTTGCTCTCTTCAGAAAATGAGTTCACACCTTTCCTTTAAATAAAAATCAGCCCCTTTTCTTCTCCTCCTTTCTTCCAGCCGAAAACCAACTAATTATGGCTTTGAAAAAACCACAAAACACGGAACAAAACAAGCCACAAAACAAGGAACAAAACAAGCCACAAAACAAGGAAACATAATCCTCATCATGATGTTCCCTCATCAATTTTCTTTCATTCTTTTGTTTTGTTTCCTAGCCTAATTTGGCCACTATCCAACATATGGAACTACACGTCGAAGTAGATTTGATCTTCCAGGCATTCTTAAACTTTTCCGCTATGTCGAATATAGGTTTGTGCCTTTCCTCTCTAAATCTGCAACAGCCAGAACTGCTTTCACATTCACACTACAGCACAATAGAAGACACTTCGACACGACAATCTGTTAAATTAGCAAATGGGGAAGTGGTGGAATAACACCGTAGTATTGTGAGCAAGTCTCGGGTGTCAAGGCCACGGGGGACGTCCCTGTGGCTTTTCAACAAATTAACCAAACAATGTTGTAAAAACTGACTTTGAGAGTGAGGAACAGTAAAAGGTAGGTGCTTTGGCCCTCCTCCACGCATCATATACCGACGAAAAGAGTACATGTTGTCTATAGATTTCCTCAGGATTGACAAAAATACAGAAGAAAACCACCAGCTAGACAAAATTGACACAAGTCCTCGGCCTGCTCCGCTTCAAGATCATGACGATGATAATGATGATGGTGATGAGCAGTTGTCATCAGGTGCAGCAGGTTGTTGTGCATGATCTTGGTTAGGGTACTCACTACGCATCATCTCTCCTCCAATATGATCAAAGATATTCGCAATCAAGTCCTCATAATCATCTCATTCAACTGTTGTTCTTTGCCCCGTCTCGATCTCATCTGCAACAGAGGCCGCAGCAGCAGCAGCAGGATCAGACAGGAGATCAAACTCTCCCATCAAGGCTTCCAAATTGAATCTCAAAAGATCATCATCATCTTTTCTCTCACTGCCTCTCTATCTGACCCTGCAGTGCAGCAGGGCAGACGCCTAACAAACTGCAAAACCACAATCAACACTTTGAAGAACTCTTCAAAATGAGATAATTTTAATACAGTCCACCACTTCAAACCAAAAAGTGCATACATAGACAAGATGAAACAACAAATATGCCACAAATTGAAGCATGAAAAGGCAAGCATACCTTGCCTGCAGATGATATACTATCGAAGGGAGGAACAGCCCTCCTTGCAATATATACTTCTTGACTTTACATAAATTTGAAGGTCAATATTGTAGAATAACAAACAAGAGTATAAAGCATAGAAGGAAGCGTTGTTCAATTCGACAAGGTAAGACTTTTCTGAAATCTAAAATCACGACCATCATCGTGCACTATCTTAATACCTGACGTGGAAAACAGGAAATTGATGACCCTTTGCAAATTTTGAATAATTTGATAATTTATATTACTTATTCATCTTAGTGTGTCTCTATGCATGTCAAACGATAACAAACATCAGAAATGCAGTTGAAGGCATTTCTTTCAAATGATCAAAATGACAGTCAAATATGGGCTGTGAGGATTGTCATGCTCTCACAAATGCGACATACATAATATCAGAAACATCAACAGCTACTGAAACTGAAAACCTAAGAGACAGTAGCTTCAAAAACTAGTCCTACATGATGAAGAAATCCACACCAAAAGAAAGTACACAGGAAACAGCATGTGAGCTCTGCATCCTACCTCGTACTTAAAGAGATGCAATTTGTAAAGAAAGAATAAAGTGCTTCAATTTTTTAGAATCACGACCATCCCGTTGAGCAGAGAAATTAAAGAACTAATAGGGAATCGACGTGAAAACGAAGTACTGGTTGTCGACTACCTGACGCCCTCCCCCTCCTCCTTTATCCGGGCTTGGGACCGGTAGCGTAAGATAAACTTACACGGGCGGAGTTAGAAAATCAAAGAACTGTAAAAAGAAAATCAGTTATGGACAAGATGTCAAGACCAATAGAACTGTAAAAGCAAAACAGTCCAAAAACACAACTGAGGACAACAGCGAGAAACTTGCATTGCTGGTCCAAAACAGAACTGACACATCTAATATAGACTAAGGTATGAATACTAAAAAATAAAGAGAGAAAACTTACATTCCACAAAAAATCCATAAAAACAGTGGCAAGAAACATGATAATTGTCCTTATCATCAACAAAACTATCAACACGTTCACAAACTGACACTGAACACTTACACACCATGTTACCATCAAAATTCAAGCACAATACACAGAACCTGCACACGCTCACAAGCCACACATGCAGAGGGAGTAATTCAAAGGAAAAGAAAACATTAATTTGGTTTTCAAATTTAGTATAGTAATTAAAATCATCAACCTTGAAACCTTCTGTCAATTAAAATAAAAAGAAAGTAAGAAACTTGGGTCGAAAAGAAATGAATTATAAAGCATTCAGTGCATTAAAATTGGAAACGATCCTAGAAGCACATGCATACAGATGACTAGGGGAAACGCAGTAGAGACCTGAGGTGCAGCAAAATGAAAGGCAGGCAATGGATCAGACCTATACCAAATTTCTTAATTAACTAATGAACCAAAAGAAATCAAAGCATATATACTAAGAATGGAAATAAAATATATCCTGATCATAACTGTGCTTCTATATGCACGCCATGGAAATTAGACAGCTGCCATCACGTATACATCCCTCTATTGATCATTCACAGAATCGCTCATCCACAAACAGTCTGTCCAGTAATTGAACCCGTCTAACGGTTGGCTGAATTCGTCAATTTGAGGCCACTCCCGGGGCAATTTACCTTCAAGCGTTGTCAACCATTCTTTAATGTCTCCACGCACTGCTTCACCATCTAAAGGATATTCCTCGCCGCCCAAGAATACCGGAGAAGAAGGAACATCACTCATCAGTGGCACATATTCATGACCTGAAATATGAGTGGGAATGGGCATCACATTTCCGTTAATGTAGCTTATGCACCCCTGGTCGTGATTGGTAGTGTCGCCGTCCAAGCATATGGGATAAGAAGGAACATCACTCATCAATATCACACTATCCTGATCAGAGAAATCAGTCGGCTTTGCATTGCCGTTAATGTTGGTTATGCACTCCTGATCCCAATACCTAGTGTCAGTAATCATATTGCTTTCAGTTCCAACAAAAGGCACAACAGCAGGGGTATTGGTGATCACATTCACATTAGAATGTTTTTGTGAACCCGGTTCTTTTCTTGCTCTCTTTCTCTTAATCAGCAGCTTCTCATTCGATACTTCTTTTATTGCCCTCTTAATCGGTGGCTTCTCATTGAAGTCATGAGTTGGACTTGAGGAATTCATCTTGTTTCCGCACCTAGACCTCGGATTCCTTTTAAGTCGCGAAAGAACGACCTTTGGGGCCAGCAACCACATTAGGAAGAAGACTGTACTCTTCTAACAGCCAGCCGCCATTGTTGTTAGAACCCTTGTTGTTATACCTGAAATGCCTTTTATCCCCGATTGGAATTCCGTCCAAACCTAAAACTTTGTCGGAGGATGTTTCGCTCCAAGTGCCTCCGGCTTCGATCTGGCGTTTGCTGCGGCTATCGCTGTCGCTTCTAGAACGCAGCTCATAGAAGAAGAACAAGTCCTGATCGAGTAGGGAATTTCCACCGAATTGCTCCCAAACCACCCAGGGTGGTGTTTGTCCAAAGAGATTGAACTCGTGAACAAACGGGTTGCCTAAGGGCTTTCCGGAGAGGGCTCTATCGCGAAGATAGGAACTGACCAATTCTTGATCAGTAGGATGAAACCGAAAACCCAATGGCATACCGTAATAACCCACCTCCATTGTTAAACGCGATTTCAATTCAATGCAATTCAAAACAAAACAAATGCAGCAGCAAAAACCCTAAATTTTTCTTGGGCACAAAATAAAGAAGAGAAAATAAGCGAGAAATTAAAGATAAGAAAAAGGGAAACCTGGAAGCCAATTTCGCTCGCTCGCCGAGGAGAGCAGCTCGTCGACGTCTCCTCAATCGCCGTCTTCGTCCCCAAACAAGAGCAACTGAAGAGGAATCGATTTCGAGTATTCTGTAATTCAATTCAACCGGAGACTGTTGGAGCACTGAATTCTAGTTCTGGTTCAAATTCGAACGCGCAGAGAGAGCGAGAGAGAGAACGCAGAGAGAGCGAGAGAGAAAGATCTTGAGAGAGAGATCTAGAGAGAGAGAGGATTTGAAATTTAAACGGAAGAAAATATGACCGTTTGGTTTGGGAATTGGATGTTAACGTCGCAAACTTGCAAGGCTCACCGCTTAAGCGCGGGATTACGTGGCATTTTCATATCTACGAAACCCTAAATCCCCAAATTGTGGAATCTGGATTCTCGCCAGATTCTTTTTATGAGGATCCAGAAAATTCATGAATCATATCGATTTATTGTACATCGTGTGGTCAAAAATTATTTTAAATATTTTTATTTAAAATTAAACAAACAGTACTTGACAAAAACTGACTGTATAATATAAGATAAACGAACATAATTTACGGATCCTCAGTATCCTTACCAAAATGATCCGGAGAGGATCCTGTTGGCAAATTGTGAGCCAAATGACTAGAATAACGCAGGAAAAAAAAAAGAATTTCGATTGGGCTGGGTTCCCTTTTTTACTTCTTGGCCTATTTTTTATTCAGCTGGGTTCTTTTGGTTTTCCGGCATTCTATTGGCAATTTTTTTTTAGATTTTTATATTAGATTAATGAACCCAAACATTTAAGGGTGAATGTTGGATTGAAAGTTTCGATTTCGACATGAAAAAGATTTGTTTCGTATTTTTATTAACATAGCATTGCATGATTGACACGAGAAGTCATAGTCACGATGTACTAATGTCATAAAAATTGCTCAATATGGATATATTTCGCAATAGGAAATCGTGACTATGACTTAAACATAAGAAATCATAGGAAATCACGATTTTTTTTATTTCCTATGTCTAACCTACAGTCACGAATTCCTATGATTGACACAAGAAGCCATAATCACAATGTTCACATGGCGCTGCATATACATTTTTCATAGAAGTGACAAGATTTTCTCCCAACTCTAATGCACCTTTATGTTCTTCCTATCCAAAACTATGTTGGAGAAGATTTCATAAGAAACACGTCCAGAATCCGTCATTACCAGATTGATTATTCATGAAACGAAATGTAGAGGTCGAAACAAACAGTGAAAAACTGAGTACTACTGTTCGCTACGACAACAATGTCTGAAAATTGAAACAAAAACTCAAAGTGTGCTGAAAGAAATGACAAGAACAAAAGTAAGTGCAATCAAAAGTATTGGGAACTTCATGTATATTCATATGTATATTGTCTACAGATTTCCTCAAGATTGACAAAAGTACAGAGTAAGACCACCAGCTAGACGAAATAACAAACTGAAAACTATTCTATCCACAACAACAACAAAGCATTTTCCCACTAAGTGGGGTCGGCTATATGAATCCTAGAATGTCATTGCGCTCGGTTCTGTATCACGTCTTCCGTGTAAATAAAAAGACCGAAAACTAATAAACTAACTATGATTAAACCGGAAGTCGGAAAAAAAAAAGCTGAAAGGTAACCGTGCTCATCTGAATTCTTGAACTCTACAAGTAGTATAAAAACAAGAGCTGACGCTAATAGCTTGACAACTTGATTCACGAAAGGCATGTATACTCCGTGTAAAGTCCTCTTCCTCCTGCTCCGCTTCTAGATGATGATGATGGTGAGCAAGCAAATCAAGAGAAAACGGAGAACCGAGGCCCGTGGCCTTCCTATGTTTCCAACCACAACTGGCAAAATAATGATTTGAACAGGAGGGAACGGGATGATGGTGATGAGCAGAGTAGTGTGATCAGGTTCAGTAGCTTGATGTACATGATCTTGATTTGGGTTTTCATCATCCTCTCCTCCAATATGATTAAAGAATTCAGTGATCAAGTCCTCCTCATCATCCAACTCTCTTTCATCCGTGGTTCTTGGCCCCTCCTCAATCTCGTGATGATGATGACCGAGATGAGTAGTTAGCCGAGGCACAACTGCAGCCTCGTCTGCAGCAGAGGCCGCAACAGCAGAATCAGGCAGAAGCTCAAACTCGTCAATTAAGGATCCTAACAGATCATCATCCCAGCTATCATATGCTTCGGTGGTGCTGCTTGAGGACCCCTCGTGATGAAGTAGATCATCAAGCTCCCTAATCGAGTCCTCCATTGCCAAAAGACCATCATCAAAATCATGAGTCCTCTGCCTCTTGACCGTATCACCCAAAACCGTAACGGCATCATCGGAATCGGAATCGGAATCAGGGAAACGCGGACGCTTGAGAGAAGAGACAGTGGGCCTCAAATCTTGACCCCCCCATCTCCAATTTCTTCACGAAACGCAACACAAACAGACGAAAGCGGTGTGCTTTCTGCGAAAACCAAAACCCTAAGTCGGTAATGTGGAAGACGAAAAAGCAACACTTTCCAAACACGATAAGGGATTTGGGAATTAGGGTTTCTTGTTACAGTGCTAGACAGACAGAAATTAAAGATACCGAGAAATAAAGTAGAAGAAAAGGCAAGAACTGAACCTGGAACTGGGAACAAGTCGTTGATTTCCTTCTCAGAGAAGAGGATGCATTCGTCCCCAAATTTGAATCGAGCTTCCAATTTCAACAACTAGAGAGAGATCAAGCGACAGCGAGAGAGAGAGAGAGCAACAAATTTGAATTGGGCTTCAAATTCGGACGCACACAGAGAGAACGAGCAGAGAGTGAGAGCGAGAGTGAGAGAGCACGAGCAGAGAAAGAGGGCGATCCAGAGATCCAGTGAGAGAGTGGGATGGGGGTTTTGAAATTTAAAGAGAGGAAAATATGACCGTTTGGGAATTTGACCGCTTAAACGCGGGTTTCATCACGTGCCGTTTTCTTTCTGCTCTTTGGCGCCTGCGAGTGGGAAGCCCTCCCCAACCCGGCCCAATTGTGTTCCGAATGACTAAATTACCCTCGAATTACAAATCATGCAGATTCAGGAGCTCGGGGTATTTTAGTCAAACCAAAAACTCAAAAGGATCGCAGAATCGTATCACCGTCTTGGTTACTGAGTTGTTTGTTTGATCCAGTTGTATGTGAGAAGTGTGGCGTTTGGGAGTACTCAATGCGAGTAAGGTGTTCTATAAATTTTTGAAATCGATAGAAGGAGAATTTGTCCACCATCACTCATTTTGAATCATTCTGTAAAAAATTCTATTAAATATATATAAAATAACAAAAACACTCTCAATTTAATAAACAATGAGCCAAAATGATTTGATAAAACTTAAGAATTTTTTTATCATTTAACCTTATTTAATGAAAATTTTACACGAAATGATCAAAATGATTGATGATGGATAAAGTCATAGACCACTTCTATAGATCTTAAATCTCAAGATTCGGAATGATCAGTTATGCTAATTTCAATGACCATTTCGGCTATAAAACTATAATAGACGATAGAAATCAAAAGTGTCAAATTCCTCCTCCGTAATATTTCCACACTCATCTTTATTCTCAACCCATCAAATTTCCTCATCATTAATATACTTTTTAGCCATGATTTTCTAATAATTTAGTCAAAACATTTTCCGAATATCGATTGGACACATGTTTAAGGACTTTGAAACCAAAAAATGGCCACATTTTAATTAGCAAAATATATTTCAAATACAAATAGTATAGAATAGGGCTAGTGTCATATTGGAAATCAAGCACTCACGTCGTTCACCGTTCGAAGCAGAATTTAGAAGAACCAACATTCTTGATCATATGCTAGTTGAGCGCGAACTGCAAAAACCAAAACCAAAACCAAACAATGACGCGAAAAGCATCAGATATGCGATGTTTTTTGTTGTGCTAGGATAGCACCAAACCTTTTTGGAACCAACTCAAGCTAACCCACAAGAAATATATCAAATGAAAATGCAAGAACAAAATATTAAAGACACCAAGATTTAACGAGGTTCCTCAACAGTCAGTGTAACTGGAGTACGTCCTCGGAGCAGTAGGAGCTCACCTAATAATCCACTATCAATCAAATGGGAGTTTACAAAGTGTTGGCAATCTCACAACCCAAATAACCCAATACACCCAATAGCTCTCACACACCACATAAACAAATAGAGAAAGAAATATAATGAATAATTTCTTCTCTATACATGTAACTCAAAGCTATTACAACAATAATTATGATGGATGATTGCTAACCAAAAAGAAGAGCACCTTCTTCTTCTTTTCTGCTCTCAGTTTTCTGCTCTCTGCAACTCTCTTTGCTCTCTCAAAGATGGGCTACTAAAACAGAAAAATGGTGCACACTTCCTCTATCATTCTCACTTCCGTATCCTCACTTCATCAATACAAAAACACCCAATAAAAAACTCAAAAACATCATCATGACCATCAATTTTTCTTTTCAACAAACATAATCATGATGCCTCCTCATCATGATGTCTTTCACCTTTTTTTATTTTGGTTTGTTTATTAGCCGAAAGTTGTTTTGTTTTGTTGTCCACTTGGCCACTTGGCCACAATTCAACAATCTCCACCTTGGCCAAGTTCCGAAAAACGCCATGATAAGCCAACCAACACAATTAACACACAACATCACTCCCAAACACTAGCAAGAGAACAACTCATGCCGAGCCAAATGCTCCAAAACTCCTACTGCTCAACGCCTTCTTTATATAGGCAAAATGTGAGCCAAGTTCAAGCAATGAACAAACTTGGCTACACCAACAACCTTAGTCAACATATCAGCGGGGTTGTCTTTAGTTGGAATCTTCTGGAGAATGATTTCCCCTTCACCAACAATTTCACGAACAAAGTGATAACGCACATCTATGTGCTTGGTCCTCGCATGATGAACCTGATACTTAGCCAAATAAATGGCACTCTGACTATCACAATGTACCTCCACCTGCTTCTGATCAACCCCCAAATCTCTAATCAGCCCATGTATCCAAATGGCCTCCTTTATAGCTTCAGCAACTGCCATATATTCAGCCTCTGTAGTAGACAAGGCAACAGACGACTGCAAAATGGACCTCCAACAAACTGGTCCTTTAGCCATAGTAAACACATAGCCTGTAGTAGACTTCCTTCCATCCAGATCACCTGCATAATCTGAATCAACATAACCAACTGCAAAATGACCAATACCATAGTCATCTCTCTCAAAGCATAAACCAACATCTCGAGTACCATGGAGATACCTCAATATCCACTTAGCTGCTTGCCAATGCTCTTTACCTGGATTATGCATATATCGACTCACCATGCCAACTGCATGAGCAATATCTGGTCTAGAGCATGCCATTGAATACATCAAACTACCAACCAAATTTGCATATGGTATATTTTTCATTTGCAGCTTCTCTTTATCAGTTTTAGGACATTGTAGAGAACTCAATTTAAAATGAGGAGCCAAAGGGGTACTAACCGGTTTGGTTGAATCATGAACTCCAAACTTTCGAATCAACTTCTAAAGGTATTGTCTTTGATTCAAACTGACCAAACCCTTCTCTCTATCTCTAGTGATCTTCATGCCAAGGATCTTCTTCGCTTCACCAAGATCCTTCATCTCAAACTCATTTTTCATTTGCTTCTTCAATTTCTCAATCTCTTCGACATTCTTTGAGGCAATCAACATATCATCAACATATATCAACAAATAAATGAAAGATCCATCTTGCAACTTCTTGAAGTACACACAATGATCATATTGACTTCTAGAATAATTTTGGCCTCTCATAAATTTATCAAACCTCAAATACCATTGCCTTGGAGATTGCTTCAAGCCATATAGTGATTTCTTCAATTTGCAAAACAAGTTCTCCTTCCCTTTCACTATATACCCATCCGGTTGACACATATAGCTCTCTTCATTCAAATCACCATGTAGGAAAGCCGTCTTCACATCAAGTTGCACAAGCTCAAGATCATACTGTGCAACAAGAGCTAACATAATGCGAATTGAGGAGTGCTTCACAACCGGAGAAAAGATTTCATTGTAGTGAATGCCCTCCTTTTGTGCATACCCTTTAGCAACTAATCTTGCTTTGAATCTCAACATTGCTTTTCTCATCAGCATCTTCTTTCTTGGCATACACCCATTTGCAACCGATAGCTTTCTTGCCCTTAGGCAATTTAGCTAACTCCCAAGTCTTGTTCTTCAAGAGAGAATTCATCTCATCACCCATGGCATTGCACCACCTCTTCTTCTCCTCACTCTCAATGGCTTCCTCAAAATTAGATGGAATCTCATCAGTGATAATAGGAAGAGCAAAAGAAACATAGTCACTATACCGAGCTGGCTTGGTAATTTGTCTCTTTCCTCTATTCTTGGCAATAGACTCTTGAGGTGAAACTTCCTCTTCAACTTGAATAGAATCTTCAAGTTCAACTTCTTCAACATCCTCATGGTCTCCAACTTCTTCACTTGTAGTGGCTTCGACATCAGCGGAAATAGGATTTGAAGTACCAGAGGCAACTTTCTCAAGCTCCACATGTTGGACATCTTTCACATTCTTCTCAGAGACTTTGTACATACTTTCTTCATCAAATGTCACATCTCTGCTGATTACAAGTTTTTTCATCTCTGGGCACCACAACCTGTAACCTTTGACACCACTACTAAAACCAAGAAAGATAGCCTTTTTGGCTCTAGGATCAAGTTTATTTTCAGTCACATGAAAATAAGCAGGTAAACCAAAAATACGGATATAGTCATAGTCAGAAGAAGGTTTTCCAATCCATACCTCCATTGGTGTTTTACCCTGAATAGCAGCTGAGGGTAACCGGTTGATGATGTGACATGCATAATTAACCGCCTCTGCCCAAAATGACTTGCTTAAACCCGACTGAGACAACATACATCTAACCTTCTCAAGCAAGGTTCGATTCAATCTTTCTGCAACTCCATTTTGTTGTGGAGTTCCCCGAACACTGAAATGTCTCACAATTCCTTCTTCTTTGCAAACTTTAAAGAAAGGGTCGGATGTGTATTCACCACCATTATCCGATCTCAAAATCTTAATCTTTCTCCCAGTCTGGTTCTCAACCATTTTCTTCCAACCCAAGAAAATGCTCAACACCTCACTCTTGTGCTTCATAGTGTAAACCCAAGACCTTCTTGAATAATCATCAACAAAGGTCACGAACCAATGTCTACCACTCAAAGAGGGAGTCTTTGTAGGACCCCAAACATCTGAATGCACATAATCAAGAATGCCCTTCGTCTGATGTACAGCAGTACCAAACTTCACTCTAGTTTGCTTCCCCAAGACACAATGCTCGCAGAAATCAAGCTTACAAGTCGTGGCACCTTTTAAAAGACCTTGTTTCACAAGCCCTTGTAGAGCTTTCTCACCGGCATGGCCTAATCTCATATGCCACAGTCTAGTAGTATCAGAATCGGATGTGCCCATATTTTCTGAGACTACAGATGCTTCACCTGTCACAGTGCTTCCTTGCAATAGATACAAATGGCCACATCGAGAAGCTTTCATCACAACAAGTGCACCATAAGTAACTTTCAATGTCTGTCCATCTGAATGAAACCTGAAGCCCTTGGATTCCAAAGTACCCAAAGAAATAAGATTTTTCTTCAAATTCGGTACATATCGAACACCTGTCAACTCTTTAACCATGCCATCATGCAACTTCAAACGAACTGTACCAATCCCTTTTGTTGTGTAAGGATTGTCATCTCCCATGAACACAACGCCACCATCAAACTCTTTCAAGCTTGAAAACCAATCCTTGTGAGGAGTCATATGATGAGTACAACCCGTATCCAGCACCCACTTAGTAGCACAATCAAATGATGAGGAAATGGTTAAAGCAAAATCAGAAAAATCTGTTTCAACCTCAGCAACATTAGCTTCAGAATTTTCTTTGCCTTTGGTCTTCAACCTAGGACAATCTTTCTTCCAATGGTTCTTATTATGACAAAAGGCACATTCATCCATTTCCAAAGTTTTTCTACCTTTAGAGTTTACTCTAGGTCGAGACTGTGATTTTTTCCTGCTAGAAGATGATCTCCTCTCCGATGATCTACCTCTAACAAATAAAGCTTCAGAGGTACTATCATGATTTTTATCTCCATGCCTCATTTCATAATTCATCAAGGCATTTGACACATCTTCAAATTTCACAGTTTCTTTACCATGCATAATAGTGGTAACAAAATGCTCATAAGAGTCCGACAAGGAATTCAACAATATTAAGGCCTTATCTTCATCCTCAATATCCTCATCTAAATTTAACAAGTCGGCAATCAACTTATTAAAAGCATCAAGGTGTCTAATCATTTTTGTACCTTCTTTGTATTGGAAGCGGTAGAGCTTTTTCTTCAAGTGTAGCCGGTTCTCTGCACTCTTCGTCATATACTTGTCTTCCAATTTTTGCCACAACACACTTGCTAATGTCTCCCGCATCACAAAATACTTCTGAGTTTTTGCAAGGCACAACCGAATTGAAGAGCAAGCCCATAAATTTAATTTCTCCCATTCCGGCTTCGACATAGCTTCCGGCTTCTCTCCCAAAGCGGCAAGTAGATCTTGTTGAGCCAATACATCTTTGACCTCACATTGCCACATCCCGAAGTTGTTTGTGCCATCAAAATTTTCCACTTTGAACTTTGCATTTTGCACCGTAGTTCTTGCAAACCCAGAGGTGCTTCCAAAAGGATTCTCATCTTGCCCGTCTGACATCTTTGGCAACTAGACAGTACCCAAGAGCAACCAGTGCTCTGATACCAATTATTGTGCTAGGATAGCACCAAACCTTTTTGGAACCAACTCAAGCTAACCCACAAGAAATATATCAAATGAAAATGCAAGAACAAAATATTAAAGACACCAAGATTTAACGAGGTTCCTCAACAGTCAGTGTAACTGGAGTACGTCCTCGGAGCAGTAGGAGCTCACCTAATAATCCACTATCAACCAAATGGGAGTTTACAAAGTGTTGGCAATCTCACAACCCAAATAACCCAATACACCCAATAGCTCTCACACACCACATAAACAAATAGAGAAAGAAATATAATGAATAATTTCTTCTCTATACATGTAGCTCAAAGCTATTACAACAATAATTATGATGGATGATTGCTAACCAAAAAGAAGAGCACCTTCTTCTTCTTTTCTGCTCTCAGTTTTCTGCTCTCTGCAACTCTCTTTGCTCTCTCAAAGATGGCCTACTAAAATAGAAAAATGGTGCACACTTACTCTATCATTCTCACTTCCGTATCCTCACTTCATCAATACAAAAGCACCCAATAAAAAACTCAAAAACATCATCATGACCATCAATTTTTCTTTTCAACAAACATAATCATGATGCCTCCTCATCATGATGTCTTTCACCTTTTTAAGCACAAACCATCAACATTATTAACAAGAAGAAAAAGAAGGCTTCAGGAAAGCATAGAATTCGAAACCCAGTTACCAGTTCTCACCAGCAAATGCATAAGATACAATGCAGCACTTGCAAACGGAGACGACAGAAGCAGTTGCCGATGACGGTTCTGAGGTTTGAGTGAGGAAAAACAGGTATATCCGAATTTTATACACAAAATCGTTTCGATTTTTGGTTAAAGAATCGTTTCTGTCCAGCTAATCTCAATCAACTATTAATTAACACGATTCTGTGCGGATTAAGTGTAATTATCTTGATTTTTTTGTGTGATTATCCTCTGATTATAGTCTGAAAAGTAGGATACTCGTATTAAGATACGCGTATCCCATCAGTCAACAACGTATCTGTTGACTTGGATACGTATCGGTCGCGTATCCGTACGTATCCCCACACGTATCCGTATCCCCGCGTATCAGATACGGGATACGTTGGTCTTCCCGCGTGTCCATGCATCATAGCTGACCGTGCAACACAATAACAGACATAGGCATCCTCTGAGGCTGGGCGTGAAGGTTGCTACCTCTGTTTTGAGGGAGTGGGCGGAAGGCTTTGCCAGAGCCGCCTAGACACGCCTCAGGATTTTTTTTTTTTTCCTCAAACTCCCAAAACCTAAATTTTTGGTAGGGTAAATGCCTCATAGTTCTTCCTTGCACTATCGTTTCTCTGCCTTTTTTTATTTTTTATATAATGGATGTATGTGCTATCTGCGTGCATTGTTATATATGTGCTCATTGTACTTTTCATCCTCTATTTTATTTATACTCGAAGATGAGCACACACTTTGTGTGTGAACAATTTCATTTTCTTTTTTGTTTTTGATTAAGGAGTGTGTTTAGTTTTTAAAATTTTTAAAAAGAGTATGAGACAATGATGATGAGATCTCTTAATAAGGGCATCTTTTTATTAATATTACATTACTACACCCCACCCTCGATTTTTAAAAATAGTTTTGAGTTTTTATTTAAAAAATTGTTTTTGGGTCTTAATATGTGTGTCCGTGGGGCCTCTTTCCTTTTTGGTCTCCCCTACCTGGCCTCCTTTCTTCTCTTTTCCTTTGGACCCGTGAGTCATCTCCCTCCCTTTCTCTGCAACTCTCTCCTTGAAACACCCCAACCCCATTTTATTTAAAAATTGTTTTAAAACCTTAATTGGTGAGCCCGTGGGCCCACCTTGTTTTATTTTTATGTTTTCCGGTCTCTCCTTTCTCAGTTCTCTCTTCTCCCTCACCTCTTCCGCAACTCTCTCTCCCGTGTCTCTCTATCGGACTTCTGTAGACATCGAAATTTCGTAAATAAATGTTGATCGATAAATCAAAGTGTCAACGCTCATGTATTACATAAATTTTACACGTAGCGTGTGACTCAACGAAAATTGAAATGAGTTGGAAAAGTCATCAAATAGGACACGTGTCAACACCTGGCAGAAACGACTTATTTCATCTGGGATATTATATTCAAAATTAGGCATTGGAAAATTCTATAAATACAAGCCCATTTCATTCATTTAAAGGAACCCAATTCATATTACACCTTGAAGCTCTGAAGCTCTGAAACTCCGAAGCTCTCAAGCATCCAGGTTCTCGAAGAATCAAGAAAGCCTTCTTCGTTCTTCGTTCATCGTTCTTCCAAGATCAAGCCCCGACGGCCCTTGAAGAAAGTGTTATTCGTTCATCGTTCTTCCAAGATCAAGCCCCAACGGCCCTTTGGATCAACAACGTCGACAAATCCACACGTCCAATCGTTCTTCAAGATCAAGCCCAAAAGCCCTTGAAGATCTGTTCATCACTGTTTCTTCAAGATCAAGCCCAAAAGCCCTTGAAGATCCGTTCATCACCGTTACTCAAGATCAAGCCCCAACGGCTCCTTGAAGATTCGCTCAAATCCACCTTTAAAGATCAAGCCCACGGCCCTTTGAAGAAACTTCCAACAGTTCATCCAAGATCAAGCCCCAACGGCCCTTGGATCAACGAAACACCTACCAATCAACACCTTACGGAGATCGAATCAGAGGATCAAAATTGAGAGAGATTGTAACCCAAAATCATCAAAATACTTAATATTTGTTTGTGCGCGTTGTTCTTGTCTCTTTCGTTTCAGGAATTTTCCGTGTTCACAAATTGGCACGCCCAGTGGGACAATCTCTGCCTCTCATCTCTTTCTCCGTTCAAGAAAATCAAAACACACTTCCAAAATTAATGGCATCAAGGAAAGCTCAAACTGCTCCCGCAATTGGTGTCACTTTGGGCATCACGACTCGAAGCATGGCAAGAGCTACTTTTGCCACCTCTTTCACCTCTGCATCAACTCTGCCAAGGGAACAAAAACACCCAAGGCACGAGCCTTTGATCACCTTAGCCTCACTAAGGGCACCAAGGGGGGAAAGCCCAAGGAAATACTCCGAATCCATGCTCTCCGATGCCGATTCAAGCGACAGTTCAGCCATGCAAGTCATGACCATTGGAGCAACTTCAATTGATGAGCAGCTGGCTCAAATGAATGAAGCAATCGCAAGGCTAACCCGAACTGTGGAAGAAAAAGACTTGCAAATTGCAGCACTAGTCAACCGACTGGATGCGCAGGATGCCGATAAACCTGACCCAGAGGATGATCCACTAAAAGGAGGAGCTGGCGGAGACAAAGAACCTCTGGTGAAGAAAATCGATGGGAAGCCGGAGCCAGACCAAGCAGCGGCACTCATGGGATCTCTTTCTATCCAGCAGCTGCAGGAGATGATCACCAACACCATCAAGGCACAGTATGAAGGGAGCTCACATACCTCCTTGTTCTACTCGAAGCCCTATTCCAAGAAGATTGATGCCCTAAGGATGCCAAAGGGTTATCAACCACCAAAGTTCATGCAGTTTGATGGAAAAGGAAACCCGAAACAGCACGTTGCCCACTTTGTTGAAACTTGCAACAACGCAGGAACCGAAGGGGACTACCTCGCCAAGCAGTTTGTGCGCTCGCTGAAAGGAAATGCCTTTGAGTGGTACACGGACCTAGAGCCTGAGTCCATCAACAGTTGGGAGCAATTAGAGCGGGAATTCCTCAACCGTTTCTACAGCACCCGCCGCACTGTGAGCATGCTAGAGCTAACGAGCACAAATCAGTGGAAGGACGAGCCAGTCATTGACTACATCAACAGGTGGCGCACTCTAAGCCTCGACTGTAAAGACAGGCTCTCGGAAACCTCTTCAATCGAGATGTGCATCCAAGGCATGCAATGGGGTTTGCAATACATCATTCAAGGCATTAAACCACGGACCTTCGAGGAGTTGGCCACTCGCGCCCATGACATGGAGTTGAGCATCGCCCATCATGGGAAGAAAGAACCGATCGCCGACTACAAGAACGACAAAGCTCTTGGGACAAAGGTGGAAAAGGCTGCATGGAAACCCACCAAGGAAGCGATGACGGTCAACACATCTCCCGTCAAAATATCCATACGAGGCAAGGCGATTCAAACCGAAGCTTTTCGTGATCAAGAGACGCGTAGACGCACTTTGAAGGAGCTTGAGGAGAAGACTTATCCATTCCCCGACTCTGATGTGGTTGCCATGCTAGATGACCTGTTGGACAAGAAGGTGATCAGTTTGCCTGAGTGCAGACGGCCAGAAGAGATGAATCGTACTGACAGTCCAAGATACTGTAAATTCCACCGCTTCATCAGTCATCCGACAGAAAAGTGTTTCGTGCTGAAAGATCTCATCATGAAGCTGGCTCAGAAAGGAATCATCGAGCTAGATCTTGACGAAGTGGCGAAGTCAAACTATACCACCTTCACTTCTGGCTCTTCCGACTCAAAGTTTTCACCTCAACCGCTGGGGGCATCGTCCAAGACAAGCAAAATTGAAGGATGGACTCAAGTCACTCCTAAGAAATTGCACAAGAAGCATACGTCTCCTCCACAAGTCCGCCAATCGGAAATGGGGCAAAGCAGCTCTTGTCAACCTTCAAAGCAACGTGAAAGTGTTGAGGATGATGAAATTACGACACAAAGATCGTCTGTTGCCATCACAATGCGCGATTTCTTTCCCGAAGACTTCTTCAATCATGCGGTCAAAGCTCCTTGCTATGAAGATTGTGAGGAACGCCTCTCCCGGATTGCTTGACAAAATTCACCCAAGCTCCTTGTCCGCACGAGCCTACACGAGCCTAAATTGTAGGACACGAGGCTCCTCGCCTGCATGAGCCTAAACTGCATGGCACAACGCTCCTGGTCTGCACGAGCATAAAAGGCAACACCCAAGCTCCTGGTCTGCACGAGCATAAAAGGCAACACCAACGCTCCTTGCCTGCACGAGTTGAAACTGCAAACGGCACCACCAAAAGAAAATACAAAAAAAATATATCTATGTATTTGAACTACGTTTTGACTTGATCTCTTTCTTTGGAAGGGTACGTAGGCAGCTTGAATATTCAATTTCAAGTTCAGTCACATCAAAATCAAAAGAATAAATGTTTTATTAAAGAAGGTCAATTTCATTACAAATTTATTTTGTTAAGAAAATTTGCAATTTTCTTTGTACAAAATTAAACTACAGTTTCTTCGAAAAAAAAAATAAAATTGAATACATATGTTATTATGTATTTAGAGAAAAAAAAAGAAAAAAAAAGAGATACAATTCCTTCAAAAAAAAATGAATACATATGTTATTTTAAAAAAAAAAGGGAAGAAATATATATATACAGGCCCAGGCCCAATTCTTGAAGCCTTGATCTGCCGAGCCCACTCTCCTGGTCATCATCTTCTACTCCAATACCAGCAGCATTAACCTTAACAAAAGCACAGAAGGATCTTCCAGTGCCTCGAAATCCATGACCAAAACATAAAAAATTCTCAAAGATCCTCACCCGCACTAGGAAGAAGGAATGAAGTGTGGCTCGACCACGGTAGCTTCCAAGATGATAATGGCTTCCTTTACTGCCTTCCGCCCTCTAACTTGCGCTGCCTCTGCCTTCTATCCTGCGCGCCTGGCTCCACACCCGCCGGACTTGATCAAGTGGGTCCGTCGGGAAGGAGGGTTCGTGCACGAGGCCGTGAAGATAGCTCAAGATAGTTCATTTGGTCTTAGATTGGTGGCTTCCGAGGAAATCCCAAAGGGTTCCGAACTAATTGTTCTTCCGGAGCAAGTACTGTTGAGATTTGGCCCAATTGAATCGGACGGTTGAGATGAGGTCAATTCTGTTCTCGACAATTTGGGAAATTGGGTTTGAAGCTTCTGCAAGAAAGAGAACGGGATCCCTCTAGTGCCTATACATCAGTAACCTTCCTGAAACGTTCAATATACCCATCTTCTTCCCCGGTGAGGACATAAAGAATTTGCAGTATGCTCCAACGTCGGAGTATCCACACTTACTTCTTCCAGAACCTCCCCGATTTCTCGACAGAACCCGACTCGATCGTGGGCTCAAAATCTTACTTTTTCTCGGAGACCCACCTCGTTGCTCAGAAGACCGACGCCGTCTTCTCCAACCTCGGCACCGTCAGGGTCACCAGATCCATCCTCGCCACGTTATTGCCGGTAATAGGGATGCCAAGAACGCTGTTTCTGAGAAAGTTTCCAGGTTGGTTTTGTGGGATCAGGCAGTGTTTGCGCTAAGTGCTCGATATAATGCCCAAGAGATTGATGGGATTTTGGGTTTGACTGAGAAGAAGAAAGCCAAGTCTGGAGGCTTTGAATCTCTAAATCTAAATCCCAATGTCTTCAATGCAATCAAGCGCAGGGGCGTGTACCCGATGAAATGCAACCAGGACCGGTTCGACGTGGAGAGACACTCTCGCCGCCACGTCTTCATCGGAAACTGCTACTCCGTGTCGCCGGAGATCGTGACCCGGCGGTTTCCCCCTCTTCCTCTTCGAGTACCGTGGCGCCAAGCTTCTAATCATGGAGCAGTTCCCAGAGACCGCCGCCTTCATCGTCTCGCCACTCGCCACCCCATACAACAGATCCGACAAGTAAATTATCCAGATTCTCCGGGGATCTGTACTGATGCATTCGACGCTTATACTGAAATCCACCGGTCAAACCGGCTGCGATGCTATGACATTGACGGGTGTTGATGGAGGTGCAGTATTGTTGATGCTTTGTTCACCCTTTTCCTTCGCGCTGTGGGCGAAGGAGACCCAGAAAGCCGGTTACTAGAGAGACGGATCTCGTGGCATCAACGACGAAGAGGATGGCGAGGCGTGCAGGAAGAAGCTCAGGCTCTCCAAGGATCAGTCAGCTATCTCTGCAACATCCAGCCCAACCCCTCTTCACCAATAGAGCTCCACCTTCGAGATGCTGGACGGTGGTGCCAACTCTGTCGCCGCGTTGTCTGAATCTCCACCAGACCCCACCTGCTGCACATGGTGCACACACCCGGAGCAAGTTGGGCTGCGCTCTCGGCATCGACTCCTTCCACCGCAACGCCTGGCCTCCCTCGAGCTCGTCGCTATGACCACCATGATAGCAAAGAACTTCAAACGACCGCCATCAAACGACTAGCCGGTCGTGAAGCTCGAAGCACCATCTTCTCCGTCCGCCTTCGTCCTTCCCTGCAAATTCCCCATCCCGTCATCAGAATTTATACAAAAATAAATATAATAATAAAAGCAAAGGGTGGTGGAGCAAGTGGTGCTATCACCATGTGAAAAAAAAAAAGGAGTGCATCAGGCACCATGTGCAAAGAAAAAAAATAATAATAATAAATAAATAAATAATAAAAGAATAAAAAATATACATATAATAATTATAAAGTGTTTTGGGTGCTGGATCAACACCATTCTGAAAAAAAAATATGTATATAAAAATGTTTAAACTTTGGTGCAGCTGGCACCATAATTAAAGGCAAAAAAATATATATATATAATAAATTAAAAAAAAATATCTTTGGTGCATCAGGCACCATGTGACAAAAGAAAAAAAAAAGGGATGGTTGTACAGCACCAAAAGAAAAAGAAATAATATATATAGATATATATATATATATATGTGTACATAATATATATATAGCAAAAAAAAAATTGCATTGAGAGAAATAAAGTCCATTTTATTTATTTTTCTGGAAATTTTGCATAAATTTGCATTATACATACCTTAAGAAAAAAAAAATCAAATCAAATCAAATTTACAAGAGGGGATCTTCAAGGACGATCAGGTGCCGCCTCACCACTCGGCAGAGCTCCAGAAATGAGAGGCGCTGGAGGTTGACTGTTTGAAGCCAAACCACTCGGCGGAACTCCAGGAAGTAGAGGAGCCAAATGTTGATCATTCGGAGTTTCACTACGCGGTACAGCCCCAGAAGACGAAGGCAAATGTTGTTGGAACAAACCCACAAACCTCCGATGATCAAGTAAAATCTGACCATCAGATTCCTGCATCTGGTCAATTTTCCTCTTCATGTTTGTGGCATAGTTGTGTGCGAGCTTATGCAACTGTTTATTCTCCTGCTTGAGCCCTCTAATCTCCTGCTTGAGACTCATCACTTCCGCCGCCAACGATTCAACTTGACGGGTTCGAGCAAATAGGCGTTGGGCCATGTTGGACACAGAACCCGCACACTGCACACTAAGAGCCAGGGACTCCTTAACAGCCAACTCATCAGACCGCCTGGAAAGTAGTCTGTTATCTTTGGGAGTGACAAGGTTCCGGGCCACCACCGCAGCGGTCATATCATTCTTCATCACCGAATCCCCAACAGTAAGAGGACCAGTAGGGGATATGAAGGATGGGCGCCATATGTTGTCTGGAGAAGGCGGGACTGCCTCTTCACCAAGATTCAAGTCAAAACGACGATCGGAGGGCCCTGACATTTTCAAAGTGTTGAAGAAAGAAGAGGTCGGACGAATCAAGATCTTAGAAGTGCAAGAAGGGAGTTTTCACAAGTAAAATTCAAGTGTGCTTTGAAACGAATAGCGTGCCTCTATAAAAAATCAGCACTTGACGGGATTTCAGAGATCGAAGAGGCGAGCTCAGAATTCAAAGAGGCCATTCAAAAATTGAATAGGCCATTCAAAAATCGAAGAGGCAAGCTCAGAAATCGGAGAAGCATCTTGCTTTTCCAGACGCGTCGGCACCCGTCACACGCAAACTCAGCTTTGCGAAAATCACGGGCAATTTGTCGAAGCACCGATCCCAGATATCGAAGAGGCGCCAGTCTTTTCAGCCACGTCAGCACCCATCACACGCAAACTCAGCTTTGCGGAAATCACGGGTAATTTGTCGAAGCGCCGATCCCAGTTATCGAAGAGGCGCTAGTCTTTTTCAGCCGCGTCAACACCTGTCACATGCACACTTAGCTTGGCGAAAATTACGGACAATTTTTTGAAGATTTCTGATAAAGAAGAAAGCACGTGAAGCCATATAGATCAATAACGCATTGGTTGCCGACACGAGTGAAAGAATAGTACATCTACAGGTATTAAGGGACCTCCTATAACTGTCCACCTTCACCTTCCATAGCAAGGCGGACATACAGAACCTTTCTTCATCTCCGAGAATGCCTTCCCAACGAAGCATCTCGAGTCACTTAGTGTTCCTTATTCCTTGGGGTACCTCTGTAAGCCAATAACTTCAAAGCAAAAGTATCTCATATCACCAGGGTAGAAAGCAAGAGTATCTCATATCATGCGTTCTCCCTGTCGTTTCCTTTGTCCTTGCTCCTACCTACAAAGACAAGGATAAAGAAAACAATATGCCGGAACTTCCACTCAAACTCGGGTAAGGAACCGACTGCTTGGAACCCTTCCCTGATTGCCTTCCTAGCACTGCTCTCGAGTACTCGTCTCCCACTGATGCTATACTTCCATAGAAGCTGTCACATCTGCCTGGAGAACAGATAAGGCAAGTGAAAATGATACCTTGCAGCATGTGGAGACAACATGCTGAAGAAACAAGCAGAGAAGAATGCGGCCTGCACAGTCAACTCAACAGAAGGAGTCCGAGCTGAAGAACTCGAGAAGCTGCCATATCTGCCTGAAGAAACAAGCAGAGAAGAATGCAGCATGCTCAGTCAACTCGGCAGAAAAAGTCTGAGATGAAAAACTCGTTTTGACCCTCAAATTCTTGGGTCGACTTACTAGGCGCTGTGGGCTGCACGTGCTGATTCACCACCCTTGAATCAAATCCTTAAAGATCAAGTCACCAACGGGAAGAAGAGCTCATCAACCTTGAAGATCATACCGTTGACCAAACTGCTCAGGTGTGAATTAGAAAGATTGAACAAAGCAACAAGTCGTCACCTTCACCTCGTGCCTGCTTGCCATGTGTTCGAGTCAGCCTTCAACAATCAAGCCTCAACGGCCCTTGAAGAAGCTTCCAGCCAAATTCAAAATCAAGCCTCGACGGCCATTGAGGAAATCACAAGTCCGATTCAAGATTAAGTGTCTACCACCCTTGAATCAAAACCTAGTTCAAGAATAAGTTGTGGAAAATCAACAATTGGAGGAATCCAGAAAATCCTCCAACCCAGTTCAAGATCAAAGCTGTGGAAAGTCAACAAGCGCAACAAAATACGTGCCGATTCACCCACTACCAAAGCCAAAGATCATCTACCACATGAAGCTCCTTGTGGTCCAATTTCAACCTTCAAGATCAAGCCTCGACGGCCCTTGAAGAAATTTCAAACAACAATTCAAGATCAAGCCTCAACGGCCCTTGAAGAAATCTCAAGCCCAATTCAAGATCAAGCCTCAACGGCCCTTGAAGAAATCTCCAGCCCAATTCAAGATCAAGCCTCGACGGCCCTTGGATCGACATCTACAGTAAGGGACTTCAAAACCCATCTCTTACACGTGACAAGCACATGTATACGACGTGCCTTGAAGTGGGGGCATTTGTAGACATCGAAATTTCGTAAATAAATGTTGACCGATAAATCAAAGTGTCAACCCTCATGTATTACATAAATTTTACACGTAGCGTGTGACTCAACGAAAATTGAAATGAGTTGGAAAAGTCATCAAATAGGACACGTGTCAACACCTGGCAGAAACGACTTATTTCATCTGGGATATTATATTCAAAATTAGGCATTGGAAAATTCTATAAATACAAGCCCATTTCATTCGTTTAAAGGAACCCAATTCATATTACACCTTGAAGCTCTGAAGCTCTGAAACTCCGAAGCTCTCAAGCATCCAGGTTCTCGAAGAATCAAGAAAGCCTTCTTCGTTCTTCGTTCATCGTTCTTCCAAGATCAAGCCCCGACGGCCCTTAAAGAAAGTGTTCTTCGTTCATCGTTCTTCCAAGATCAAGCCCCAACGGCCCTTTGGATCAACAACGTCGACAAATCCACACGTCCAACCGTTCTTCAAGATCAAGCCCAAAAGCCCTTGAAGATCTGTTCATCACTGTTTCTTCAAGATCAAGCCCAAAAGCCCTTGAAGATCCGTTCATCACCGTTACTCAAGATCAAGCCCCAACGGCTCCTTGAAGATCCGCTCAAATCCACCTTCAAAGATCAAGCCCACGGCCCTTTGAAGAAACTTCCAACAGTTCATCCAAGATCAAGCCCCAACGGCCCTTGGATCAACGAAACACCCACCAATCAACACCTTACGGAGATCGAATCAGAGGATCAAAATTGAGAGAGATTGTAACCCAAAATCATCAAAATACTTAATATTTGTTTGTGCGCGTTGTTCTTGTCTCTTTCGTTTCAGGAATTTTCCGTGTTCACAACTTCATCTCTCTCCCTTGCTGCAACTCATTTTCCCCGAGCAGCACTCAGCCACGCCATCTGCTGAGGACATCATCATCAAAACCTCTGCAGTTTTCTCTCTCCCGTTGTAGAAAGGATGATGAAATCCCAGGAGCATCCGGCGAGCACCGCCCCTTTCGAGGCTATTTCCGGCCAACCCACGGCCAGTTGGCCTGCGTGTAAGATATCAATCTCTTCGTCTCGCTGAGAACTACAACTTTTCTTTTTGTTTCACTCAATTTCGTTGAGTATTGAAGAAGTTATATTCATTTGAATCTTACCCAGTTTCCGGCGACCTCATTGTCTTTCAAGACATTTTCCGGCCAAACCACGGCGAGTTAGATGTCGTGTGAGGTACCGTTCTCTTCGTCTCTTTAAGGGCTACAACTTTCGTTTTTGTTTCGCTTGATTTCGTTGAGTAGTGATAAAGTTATGGCCGTTTAAAGTTGGGTGGTTTTCCGGCCGATTTTCCGGCTTTCTCTCCCATTGGGTCCGGCGACCCACCAAACCCAAGCCCTTTGGGCCTTCCCTGCCGAGCCCAACTCTTTTTATTGTGAGGCCTTTGGGCCCGTGTGTGTGTTTTGGGCTAGGTGTGTGTGTGTGGGTTGTGTGGTGTGTGTGCGTGTGTTGTGCATGTGTCATGGGTGTGTGTGTGTGTATGCATGCCGTGTGTGTGTGTGTGTAGTTGGGGTGCGTGTGTGTGTTTGGACTTAGGCCCAAACCACATTTCTTCAGCCCAAACCCTAAAACCCACTTCCCTATTTATTTAAACCCTAAATCCTAATCCGGATTCAAGCCTAAAACCCGTTAGACCTAATTTGACCGTTGACCCCCGGTCAACGTTGACTTTAGGGTTGACTTTTTGGGTTTTCGTCTGGGACCCTTCTTAAGGTAATTCAACATTTTGAATCCGTTTCCAATGTCCATTTTCCCAAATTCAATTTCTATTATATAGTTTTATTTATTGGACTCTTTATGTGCTTAGGGGCAATTATTGTAACGTTTTCGTCTTCGCTAGTGGCGCAGCTTTTGGCAACTAAGTACTGTGAGTGGACCCCTTCTAAAATTACATGATTTTATAGTTTAATTGCATAAATGATTAGCATGCCTACGAATTTATGATTCGATTTATGTTAAGTATGTTTATTGAATTTATTGAATTCGTCTCGTGTTTTTGGTGAGGAATTAAATGTTAGCCTATTTTGAGCTATATTTTAATATATCGTATTTTCTATAAAAACCATGATCTGGTAGACTATCTGATGGATGACGATAGGATGCTAGAACATGTTTTAGAAACCCCTTTTTATAGTATAGACGATGGATGACTTTATACTATGAAGTGGTTATTTATGAGAGGTGTAACTATTTGTGCATACCTAGAGGACACTATACCGCCCGGGGCGAGGATCTGGTGTTGGCATTTAGGCCGGGAGAAATAATCCCTAGCTACGGGCTGAGGGACATGGAGCATGTATTGGGCCGGGAGTTGGTAATCTCTGGCTACGAGCGCAGAAACCACGGAGCAGGCATTGGGCCGGGAGTTATATTTATTCGATGATCTTTCTAGCAGCACACCGCGTTTACGAGACGATATATTATACGTTTACTGTTTTGATTTCCGCAATGTTGTTCCGCGATATGACTTTTGAGATATTTTTGGCATGCTAGGATTTTGATTAAATCCACCACTTATTATGCTAGTAGTTTTCATTATATAAATTATAGGGGTTAGTATCTTGATAACTGTTTTATTATTATTATTATATATATGAACTTGGTCCACTCACCTTTGTTTTACGCCCCCATTCAGGACTTAGAATCAAGGCACCTAATCTCGGCGTCAAGGCACTTCCGCAGCAGCATCTCGTCCTTTCGGGGTAGGACCCACTCCTTTGTTCATTCAATCTTATCTTAATTCTTGTTAGTGACTAGGTTTAGTTGTATGTTCTGAACACGTTCCTAATTTATTAATTCATCGTATTTTAAATTCATAACCCTTATTTATTTCTTATTCTTAGCTTTTGTATCAATTAATGGCTTTCGTCACCCTCGGGTGTCAGCCAGCACGTGTCTATCCTGGTATTCAAGGAATATCAGGGTCGGGGCATGTCACTCATTCGGCCCGTTGAAAACTAAACCCAATCATTTAAAGCCTAACCCAAAACCCTTTTGGAAATTTAGGCCTTTGGGCCTAGGACCTTTCGGCCCAAACTCTCCAACCCAACCCAAACCTTTTATTTTTATTTTGTTTAAAACCCCAAAGGAATAGGGTCGGGCCTTCAAGCCCAGCCCATTTGAGAACCCAAGTGAGACGAGCCTTTAGGCCATTGAACCAGCCCAAGATCCACGGGCTTTTAAGGCCAAACCTAATATAACCCAGCCCTAAAACCCATTTTAAATTAGAAATCCTTAACCCATTAACCCATTATCCTAAGCCTAACCTACCTAAACCTAAACCTAACCCAAGTCCAAACCCTAAGCCCTAAACCCAGTTGGAACCTTCCAAGGATATTCTTGGAATCTTTCGAGGAATATTCTCTGGAATATTCTCGTGTTGACCTTTTTCGGAAATTTAACCGGAACCCTTATTAGGGTAATTCGACATCCTGAATCCATTTTCGAAGTCTATTTTCCCAAATTCAATTGTTATAATAGAGTTTTATTAATTGGACATTTTATGTGCTTAGGGGCAATTATTTGTGACGATTCCTTGTTCGCTAGTTTATGTGGCTCTTCAGCGACGAAGTATTTGTGAGTGGACCCCTTCTAAAAATGCATGTTTTAATAGTAGAAATGCATACAAGAAAAGCATGATTTAATGATTATGTTTTATGAAATGTTTTATGAGATAACATGCTTATTGAGGCTAGTTTGAATTATTATTATTCTTTCTATAACCTGTGTTCTTTATAGAATATCTGATGGATGACGATATAATATTTAGAACATATTTCGAACACCTCTTTATAGTATAGATCATGGATGACTTTATACTATGAAGTTGCTTTTTAAATATATGTATGTTCAATGATTTTGTACTTACATAGTAGTCCCTATTCCGCTACGGGACGAGGGATAGATTCCATCCCGGGTGATGGTTACAGTGTTGGCATAGGGCCTGAAGGGTTTTTCCTCTGGCAATTAGCACAGGGACGGGGAGCTAGCACGAGGGCTGGGGGTGATTTTCCTCTAGAAATTGGCATAGAGACAAGGAGCTGGCATGGGGCCTAGAGGGATATTAGACATTCACTAGTGATTACGATATACATGAGTTATGATTTGAGACATTGCACGGCATGTTAGGTTACGGAAAACCTATTTTATTTATCATGCTATATGTGTTTTCATAAAACATGAGGGTTATTATGTTGATAACTGTTTTACTATATATATATATATATATATATATATATATATATATATATATATCAACTTGGTCCACTTATGTTTGTTTTGCGCTCCCTTCAAGACTTAGAATCGAGGCATACAATCCCAGCATCAAGACACTTTCACAACGGCACCTTCGAGTCCTCCCGGTGTAGGACACATTCTTTTATTCCTTTAATTTTATATTATTTCTTTTAGTGTTCTAGTTAGTCGTATGCTCTGAACACATTTCTTTTGTGCACATTAATTATATTTAAATTTCTTTAATCTTATTCATATTTTAGTCCTCATGCATTCAATAAATGGCTTTTGTCACCTTCGGGTGTCGGCCAACACATGTATATCCTGGTATTCGGGGAATATCGGGATCGGGGCGTGTCGTACATAATTACCATTTTACCCTTCTTATGTAAATATTGTGTATCAAAAGTGAGGGCAAAATTGAAAAAAATGGTAAAAAGTTGACAATAAGGGTTCTCTTAATAGAATAGATATATATAATATAATATATGTATATATATATATATATCTATATATGTGTGTATATATATTTATAATATATGTGTGCTTATGGTGATTATTGATTAATAATTTTTTTTTAATATAATATATGTGTACGCTCAGTGTATATATTAAAAATTTTAGGTCCTATGAGGCTTTGCCTCACTCCTAGGTTGGGCTATCCCTCGGACGCCTTGACACGCCTCACGCTTTTAATACATTGATAAATAGACAAAATAAAATCACTTTTGAATCTTTTATTAACTTCAAATCTACACCTAAAGAAGTGAAAAAACACGGGCTAGACTGAGAGAGCTCAACAACATGTCTCGTACTTGAAAGAAACTAGACTTTATAAAAAATTTAAGAAAAATTAATAAAGTAGTCCAACTTTTGGCCATCCATTATTAGTAATGTGTTGTCCAATTACAGTTAGCGTGGTCGTATTGAAGAAGACTAATAATATTCAAAAATTCCAAGCGTCAACTCCACGCTTGACGGGAAGACTAGAAACTGGCACCATCAGTTCTTGATTGAGTAGAAAATCCCTTCAGAAATTCCAAGCGTAAAGAAAGGATTAGAATCGCTCATTGACGCAAATATATTCATTTTTATTACTTCACTTGATTAAACTGAAATATTATGTTTAATTTTATCAAACAAAAACTTTTAAGATTATCCATATATACACTATACAATTTACAATTTACAATCAAAATTTATCCCCTCCTGAGCATGGGGACCAGAGCCTGCTGAGCAGCTCATCTGAGCCTTTGAAATTTGATCAAACGGCTGTAATTATTATAACTTTTAGAGGAACCTCCTGTTTGTAGCCGTTGAATCAAATTTCAAGAGTCCAGATGAGCCGCTCAGTAGGCTCCGGTCCCCATGCTCAGGAGGGGATCCGGTTCCCACCTCATGTACTTTCCTATACTACCCTCACACCCCAAACTTTCTACATACACCCCACATTTTTTCACATACATTCAACATTCTCTTATTGTTCATTCTCACCACACCCCCAAATTTCAAGACTCTCGCTAAACATGTAAATGCTAATTATGAGGTCGACTACATGACATTCGATTGTTGGTTTATTTTACTGGTAGAGCACAAATTCAGAATTTGTATCCTTCTCTGTTACTCCTTTAGAGTCAATCTCACAAAATTTTGACCCAAAAAAGAATGATAGGACATGGGTGAATTTTTTTTTTTTTTGTTTTTGTTTCAAAATTATAGTGGGTTCAATTCTTTTTACTGTACAAAACTTAAAAGAAAGTAGTGCCGACTGCCAAGCTCACCACTTAGAGAAAAAATTGTTTATATTATAATGGATTTATTCTTTTTTTTTTTTTTTTTTTGAGAAATGGAAAATTTGTTTTGGAGTAGTTATAGATTTTGACAACAAAAAAATGTTGTAGTTCTTACAAAATCCATAATGAAGTACGTCTGGTTACGAATTCGTAACATTTTTTTTATTTTTAGGGTTTAGGTTTCTATCAATTTGGGGGCTTTTGCCAATTAGGGGTTTTAGGGTTTGGGTTTATGACAACCAATTCAGAGTTAGGGTTCATATTAGTAAATAATTTGTGTATTCAATTTCTTTTAAATTTTTTAGGGCTAAATGATCATTCATGTTAAGATACATGAGTGATTTAATATATATTTATTCAACAATACATGGAGTACTAATAAAAAAACCCTTTACCATTACCATCGTCAATCTTCAAATACAATTCTGTGGTCCAATTACAGTTCCATGTTTACTATTCTACAAATCAGGACATGTAGTTAGCCGTGATCATATTGAAGACTAACAATGTTCAAAAATTCCAAACGTCAACTCCACGATTGACGGGACGACTAGACCGGGCCAGTCAACAATGGCACCATACAGCTCTTGATTGAGTTGAAAATCCTTTCAGAAATTCCAAGCGTAAAGAAAGGTTAGAAACTCTGCACCTCCAAAGTTGTTACTAGCTCCCATATTTATTTGTGACGCATACAAACTGGCGAAAAAACATATCATACTGCAACTCAAAACCATGACATTTCTTTATATGCTCCTCCTGCTGTCCGCATTCCCATTGATCAAAACGACATCTATATCTTCAAGAAAACAAGCAGAATCGCTCGTCAAATGGAAGGACGGCCTTTTTAATTCATCATCATCATCATTATCGCCACCTTCGCTTCTCAATTCATGGTCCCTCACCAACCTCAACAGCCTCTGCAACTGGACTGCCATTTCCTGCTCCAAAACCAGAACAGTCTCCAAAATAGACCTCTCCAATATGCAAATTATCGGATCACTGTTCCTTTTCGACTTTCCCTTATTTCCAAGTCTCACCCACTTCAATCTAAATGGCAACAATTTCGAAGGGCGTATACCGCATGCCATTGGAAATCTCTCCGGGCTCACATCTTTGGACTTGGGCAACAACTTTTTTAATCATCAAATTCCATCGGAGATTGACCAGGTAACAGAGCTTCAGTATCTAAATCTCCGCAACAACAGTCTCTCTGGTACCATCCCTTATCAACTGAGCAATCTCCAAAAGGTATGGTACATGGACCTTGGATTAAACTATTTTTTCTCTGCTGATCAAGATTGGTCAGAATTTGCAGGCATGCCTTCATTGACCTACCTTGATATGTCTACGCAAGTTGATAATCTATATCATTCTGAATTCCCAGAATTTATATCTCAATGCCGGAACTTGACGTTCCTTGACTTGTCTCAAAATAATTTGATTGGCAAAATTCCACCTTCGATAGGCCAACTCAGAAAGCTCCAGTACCTTGATCTTTCATACAACTCCTTAGACTCTTCTATCCCTTCTGAGCTTGGTCTTTGTACAAACCTCACCCACTTGTCCCTGGCTTCCAATCAACTCAACGGGGAACTGCCTCTTTCCTTGTTCAATCTGAACAACCTCGTCGAATTGGGTTTAGCTGATAACCGAATCTCTGGCACGATTCCGGACGATATAGGTTTGATCTCTGGTCTTCAACGTATTGACCTGAGTATAAATCTTCTGGAAGGTAAAATTCCATCCTCTGTAGGCCAACTCAGGGAGCTCCGGTACCTTGATCTTTCATTCAACTCCTTAAACTCATCAATCCCTTCTGAACTTGTTCTTTGTACAAACCTCACCTACTTGCACTTGTCTTCCAATAAACTCAATGGGGAACTGCCTCTTTCCTTGTCCAATCTGAACAACCTCGTCCAATTGGCTGTAGATAATAACCGATTCTATGGCACGATTCCACCTTCGATAGGCCAACTCAGGGATCTCCAGTACCTTAATCTTTCATACAACTCCTTAAACTCTTCCATCCCTTCTGAGCTTGGTCTTTGTACAAACCTCACCTACTTGTACTTGTCTTCCAATAAACTCAATGGGGAACTGCCTCTTTCCTTGTCCAATCTGAACAACCTCGTCGAATTGAGTTTAGCTAATAACCGATTCTCTGGCACGATTCCGGACAATATAGGTTTGATTTCTGGTCTTCAACATATTGACCTGAGTATAAATCTTCTGGAAGGGGAAATTCCACTCTCTATAGGCCAACTCAGGGAGCTCCAGTACCTTGGTCTTTCATACAACTCCTTAAACTCTTCTATCCCTTTTGAGCTTGGTCTTTGTACAAACCTCACCCACTTGTCCCTGGCTTCCAATAAACTAAACGGGGAACTGCCTCTGTCCTTGTCCAATCTGAACAACCTCGTCGAATTGGGTTTAGATAATAATCTATTTACTGGTCAAATCCTTCCTTCTCTGGTCTCCAATTGGACTAAAATGGTCTCTTTGCAACTTCAGTCCAATGAACTCAGTGGGGAGATTCCTCAGAATCTAGGCAAATTATCTCAGCTTGAGCTGCTCGATTTGTCGTACAACAACTTGAAAGGAGTGATCCCACGGATTCTAGGATTAAGATTAAAGGTTCTCAATATCTCACACAACCATCTTTCAGGTCAAATCCCATCATTTGTCGACATGTTGCTTCTTCGTGACATCAATTTTTCTTATAACAACTTGACTGGCCCAATCCCAGAAGTTTTCGTATGGGAACCCGAAAATGCTTTTGTTGGAAACTCTGGCTTGTGTGGCTATGTAGAGTGTGTAGACACTGTACCCCCTCGGCACAACATACCCCCTCGGCACAACAGAAATTTCAAAAAGAATAACAAAAGAGTTCTAATTGGTATCCTTGTGCCTGTTTGTGGTTTATTAATGGTTACAACTGTCATTGGTCTTATATTCCGTAAAAAATCCAGTCTCGTTTTGAACAAAGTCAACACTTCTGAAAACTTTGAGAGTTTGGAGTCAATGATATTGCAAGAGGAAGTAAAGTTTACGTTTGCGGAAGTTGTGAAGGCTGTAGATGACTTTCATGAGAAGTACTGCATTGGGACAGGAGGGTTTGGAAGGGTTTACAAGGCAGAGCTGCAATCAGGCCAAGTAGTTGCAGTTAAAAGGCTTAACATGTCAGACTCTAATGATATTCCAGCAATCAATCTCCATAGCTTTCAGAATGAAATCCGAACTTTGACAAGCATCCGGCACCGGAACATCATAAGGCTCTATGGCTTCTGTTCAAGGAGGGGTTGCATATTCCTGCTTTATGAATACTTAGAGAGAGGAAGCCTGGGAAAAGCTTTGTATGGAGTTGAAGGTGTTAATGAACTTGTCTGGGCTACTAGAGTCAAAATTGTGCAAGGACTTGCTCATGCACTTTCTTACTTGCACCATGATTGCTCTCCACCAATTGTGCACCGTGACATAACCGTCAACAATGTATTGCTTGAGTCTGATTTCGAGGTTCGTCTCTCAGATTTCGGAATAGCCAGGTTATTGAGTACTGATTCATCCAACTGGACAAGTATTGCTGGTTCATTTGGCTACATAGCACCAGGTAATGTGAACTTAATTTGTACATTTATGATTCATCTTTTTGCTTATTGGGATATGTTTTAAGGTAGCCAGTTTTGTTTTTATCAATGTGCAGAGCTTGCATACACTATGCGAGTCACGGATAAATGTGATGTATATAGCTTTGGAGTGGTGGCGCTCGAAGTCATGATGGGAAGGCACCCAGGGGATATGCTAGAGTCCCAGCTACAAGAATCATCAAAATCAAGGAGGGACAATGTAGAATTGCTGCTGAAAGATTTGTTAGACCAAAGGTTAGAGCCGCCAACCAATGAATCTGCAAAGGCAATGGTGCTAGTAGTGACAATGGCCTTGGCCTGTATACGAACGCGTCCTGCGTCCAGACCCACGATGTTATTTGTGGCACAAAAACTGTCAGCTCAAACCCTGCCTTGCCTTCCCGAACCATTTGGTATGTTGACAATCAACAAGCTAATGGCACTATAAAAAATAAAACAAAATAAAATAGAAGACAAGGGCGAATAGCTCAAACTTCCCTTTTGTATCCCTGCCATGCGCAGTTCCATCTAATTTCTCATGTAATACATCTTCACTGCCGTAATTACTCATCTGTATTATTTGTCGAATGTGGATTAATGTGTGATGAATTTTCTTAATCGTAATTGCATTATACTAATAATCCATAATGTGTCAAAATAACTCCACAATTAATAATAAAAAATTGAATTATGGATTTGTGTCCTTCCTCCCGTTCAAAGAGCTACCCTAAAAAATTGAACCTACATGGATCATTTTCGCCATTGATTAATTTTGAAAGCAAACACACATGGAACTACAGGATGCAATCTGATCTTCCAGGCTTTCTTAACTTTTCCGCTATGTCGAATATAGGTTTGTGCCTTTACTCTCTAAATCTGCAACAGCCAGAACTGCTTTCACATTCACACTACAGCACAATAGAAGACACTTTGACACGACAATCTGTTAAATTAGCAAATGGGGAAGTGGTGGAATAACACCGTAGTATTGTGAGCAAGTCTCGGGTATTGAGGCCGCGGGAGAGGTCCCTGTGGCTTTGGAACCACCCACATAATGATAAACAAGCGTGGCTGCTGTACCTCAATCCAACATTGACCGGGACAGAAAATCTATAGCTTCTGTGCGTTAAACCAAATCCCATCAGGAGTTGTTCTCATAGTCTTTGAATTATAATTGTAACTCTTTTAGTTTAATCGTTGTCCTACACGGATTCATCAAACCAAAAGCACATATGGATTGGAGACATGGGGAGACAGTATGGTATCTGCTTACTCGTTGTTAAAAGACTGACCAAGACTGTTATAAGAGTCCAGATTTTCACTTTGTGGTTCATTCAACTACGCAATGAGAAACGTTCTACAATCGAACTAACAAAGAGATGCATGCAGTGAGAAATCATCTTCGTTGAATTCTGAATCAACTCCCTCGTGTCCATCAAACTCAGCAAGGCCCATGAACATCTCAATTGGAACTTCTTTTGATGCAATATCTACTTCTATGCATTCATTAACCACACCAACTGGTTCACTGACATGAACTTTCCATTTTTGGGTTCTACAGCATAATATTTGGTATCTAAAGGTACAATTTTCTCACAACCTTTGGTTGCCCTGCTCAACCTTGAAGGCAAAGTATTAGTCCGCCAGACACCCTTGTATTTTTGCTTCAATTTCATAATCTTCGATGCTGCTGACCCTGAAGACTAGTCTTACCCCCTGCCCTTCTTCGACATCCATGTTCCTATCATGGTGTTTTGACGGAATTGAATCTGGTGGAGTTCCAGAAGCTGTTATACCTATGCCCTTCCGAGGTGATATGGAAAAGTAATTCCAGGTCTCTTCTGAATTCCAATCAGTTTTCTGCTCAAATGGCCAGAAAAGCGGTTCATCAGTAGTGGTTAGATCTTCCAAAACTTCAGCCTCAGAAGCATGTTCTGATGAAAAATCACACCCAGATGATATTTCAGTTTGTTCTTCACTGGGTGTAGAAACACTAGAAGTAGATGACTGAAAATCATGACTCCAACAACTACTTTTGTAAGATGGGCTGGGAAAATCAGATAGAAAACAATCCGACCTTGAATCTGTACCTGGTGTCAGTTTGTAATCATCTCCATCACGATTCAACAACGAAAAGCGGCAACCTATTCTCTCAAAATCTAGAGGAGCTGAAGAGAAACCACAACTTGGGGATCCTTCAGAGGAATTTCCACAAGAAGACTCAGAACCCTCAGAAGAGCATACAAAATATCTCTTGCATTCTCATCCTCCGAACATTTGTGTAAATTCTTATTTACATAGATCAACATCTTCTTCTGTAGATTCGAAAATAGCAGCCGCAGCCTTCTTGTTGTTATCGCATAAAGAACCTGTTTTCGTCACACATAATCTCACGTGTTTGTTTTGAGCACTAATTGATCTTGGTCTGAAACACTCACCTCATCTACGGTCAATGCTACACTTGTTCATTGGTGACAAAGAACAAACCCTCTTCATAAAATCACAGCAGCAGTCTGTTCCATTGAATTTCATTTGATGGAAGTCTTGATAACGATCACTGTCACATTAAGATAACACAAAAGACGAGCAAACCCAGAAGAGCAGCCAGCAAAGGCGGCAGGTACAACAAGTCAACGCGATGTCGATGAAGGAACAAAATACAAGAAGTCCCTTTGCATTCAACTTTGGGGGGAATGAAATGTAAGTTAACTCAACCAAAAGGCAGCTCTTAAGCAAAACACTCACACTCATTGAGACCAGTATGCTAAATAAGTCCCGGGCAAAAGTTGATCAAATTTTCAAGTTAACTAATAGAAATCGAAATCCAACTAATGGGGGAGGGAGGTTCGAACTTAGGGTCTCCTCCAACACTGGGAGGAGCAGTATCATTAGACTAATTGTTTTAATTAGTTGAAATGTTAGTTGAAATTCGGAAATGTTTTAATTATATTTAGGTTGATTTTATCACAGATTTGTACTCTTAATTATGTTTTCAGTATCTGATTTAATCCTTTTTTTCTTATTTTTTATCCTTATTTCTCTTTCTTTTGCTTGGTGTCCATGCAAATTGTTTTTGTGTTTTTATATTTTATGTTTTTAGATGTTCTTTTGACAATCGTGTCATGATTCATTTGCATTTATGTTGTGCGTTTACTAAAATATATTGGATATATTATTTCTGCTACAATCGAATTGACTGTTTTATCTGCAAACCATAGGAAACTGTCCAAAAAAACACATCTGAAGGAGTGCTCGATTGACTTTTTCGTTCATGTTGAGGTAAAACAATAAAATAATTTTCTGATATAAAAAAATACACCTGGAGGAGTGCTAGATTGACTTTTTTTGTTCATCTGTTGTTCTTAGCACTGTCTCGATCTCATCTGCAACAGAGGCCGCAGCAGCAGCAGCAGGATCAGGCAGGAGATCAAACTCTCCAATCAAGGCCTCCAAATCAAATCTCAAAGATCATCATCATCGTTTCTCTCACTGCCTCTCTATCTGACCCTGCAGTGCAGCAGGGCAGACGCCTAACAAACTGCAAAACCACAATCAACACTTTGAAGAACTCTTCAAAATGAGGTAATTTTAATACCCTCCCCCACTTCATACTGAAAACCGCATACATATACAACATGAAACAACAAATATGCCACAATTTGAAGCATGAAAATGCAAGCATACCTTGCCTGCAGATAATATACTATCGAAGGGCGGAACAGAACAAGGTAGGTGCATTGGCCCTCCTTGCAATATATACGTCTTGACTGTACATAAATTTGAAGGTCAATAATGTCGAATAAGAAACTAAAATCACAACCTATGAGTGCGATGTTCACCATCATGGTGTACTCTCTTAATACCTGACGTGGAAAACAGGAAATTGATGACCCCTTGCAAATTTTGAATATTTAGATAATTTATATTACTTATTTATCTTTGTGTGTCTCTATGCATGCCAAACGATAACAAACATAAAAATAATAGCAGACACTTCAGAAATGCAGTTGAAGGCATTTCTTTCAAATGATCAAAATGACAGTCAAATATGGGCTGTGAGGATTGTCATGCTCTCACAAATGCGACATACATAATATCAGAAACATGGACAGCTACTGAAACTGAAAACCTAAGAGACAGTAGCTTCAAAAACTAGTCCTACATGATGAAGAAATCTACACCAAAAGAACTGCAAGTACACAGGAAACAGCATGTGAGCTCCGCATCCTACCTCGTACTTAAAGAGATGCAATTTGTAAAGAAAGAATAAAGTGCTTCAATTTTTTAGAATCACGACCATCCTGTTGAGCAGAGAAATTAAAGAACTCATAGGGAATCGACGTGAAAACAAAGTGCCGGTTGTCGACTACCTGACGCCCTCCCCCTCCTCCTTTATCCGGGCTTGGGACCGGCAACGTAAGATAAACTTACACAGGCGGAGTTAGAAAATCAAAGAACAGTAAAAAGAAAATCAGTTATGGACAAGATGTCAAGACCAATAGAACTGTAAAAGCAAAACAGTCCAAAAACACAACTGAGGACAACAGCGAGAAACTTGCATTGCTGGTCCAAAACAGAAAGTAACACATCTAATATAGACTAAGGTATGAATACTAAAAATTAAAGAGAGAAAACTTACATTCCACAAAAAATCCATAAAAACAGTGGCAAGAAACATGATAATTGTCCTTATCGTCAACAAAACTATCAACACGTTCACAAACTGACACAGAACAGTTAACACACCATGTTACCATCAAAATTCAAGCACAATACACAGAACATGCACACGCTCACAAGCCACATATGCAGAGGGAGTAATTCAAAGGAAAAGAAAACATTAATTTGGTTTTCAAATTTAGTATAGTAATTAAAATCATCAACCTTGAAACCTTCTTTCAATAAAAATAAAAAGTAAGAAACTTGGGTGGAAAAGGAATGTATTATAAAGCATTCAGTGCATTAAAATTGGAAACGAACCTAGAAGCTCATACATAGACATGACTGGGGGAAACGCAGTAGAGACCTGAGGTGCGGCAAAATGAAAGGCAGGCAATGGATCAGTACGGCAGAGAAGAAGGCCCAGGTAAACACCTATACCAAATTTCTTAATTAACTAATGAACCAAAAGAAATCAAAGCATATATACTAAGAACGGAAATAAAATATATCCTGATCATAACTGTGCTTCTATATGCACGCCATGGAAATTAGACAGCTGCTGTCACCTCTACGTCCCTCTATTGATCATTCACAGAATCGCTCATCCACAAACAGTCTGTCCAGTAATTAAACCCGTCTAACGGTTGGCTGAATTCATCAATTTGAGGCCACTCCTGGGGCAATTTACCTTCAAGCGTTGTCAACCATTCTTTAATGTCTCCACGCACTGCTTCACCATCTAAAGGATATTCCTCGCCGCCCAAGAATACCGGAGAAGAAGGAACATCACTCATCAGTGGCACATATTCATGATCTGAAATATGAGTGGGAATGGGCATCAGATTTCCGTTAATGTAGCTTATGCACCCCAGGTCGTGATTGCTAGTGTCGCCGTCCAAGCATATGGGATAAGAAGGAACATCACTAATCAATATCACACTATCCTGATCAGAGAAATCAGTCGGCTTCGCATTGCCGTTAATGTTGGTTATGCACTCCTGATCCTGATACCTAGTGTCAGTAATCATATTGCTTTCAGTTCCAACAAAAGGCACAACAGCAGGGGTATTGGTGATTACATTCACATTAGAATGTTTTTGTGAACCCGGTTCTTTTCTTGCTCTCTTTCTCTTAATCAGCGGCTTCTCATTCGATACTTCTTTTCTTGCCCTCTTAATCGGTGGCTTCTCATTGAAGTCATGAGTTGGACTTGAGGAATTCATCTTGTTTCCGCATCTAGACCTCGGATTCCTTTTAAGTCGGGAAAGAACGACCTTTGGGCCAGCAACTACATTAGGAAGAAGACTGTACTCTTCTAACAGCCAGCAGCCATTGTTGTTAGAACCCTTGTTGTTATACCTGAAATGCCCTTTATCCGCGATTGGAATTCCGTCCAAACCTAAAACTTTGTCGGAGGATGTTTCGCTCCAAGTGCCTCCGGCTTCGATCTGGCGTTTGCTGCGGCTGTCGCTGTCACTTCTAGAACGCAGCTCATAGAAGAAGAACAAGTCCTGATCGAGTAGGGAATTTCCACCGAATTGCTCCCAAACCACCCAGGGTGGTGTTTGTCCAAAGAGATTGAACTCGTGAACAAACGGGTTGCCTAAGGGCTTTCCGGAGAGGGCTCTATCGCGAAGATAGGAACTGACCAATTCTTGATCAGTAGGATGAAACCGAAAACCCAATGGCATACCGTAATAACCCACCTCCATTGTTAAACGCGATTTCAATTCAATGCAATTCAACACGAAACAAATGCAGCAGCAAAAACCCTAAATTTTTCTTGGGCACAAAATAAAGAAGAGAAAATAAGCGAGAAATTAAAAGAGAAGAAAAAGGGAAACCTGGAAGCCGATTTCGCTCGCCCGCCGAGGAGAGCAGCTCGTCGATGTCTCCTGAATCGTCGTCTTCGTCCCCAAACAAGAGCAACTGAAGAGGAATCGATTTCGAGTATTCTGTAATTCAATTCAACCGGAGACTGTTGGAGCACTGAATTCCAATTCTGGTTCAAATTCGAACGCGCAGAGAGAGCGAGAGAGAAAGATCTTGAGAGAGAGATCTAGTGAGAGAGAGGGAGTGGATTTGAAATTTCAATGGAAGAAAATATGACCGTTCGGTTTGGGAATTGGATGTTAACGTTGCAAACTTGCAAGGCTCACCGCTTAAGCGCGCGTTTTCATCACGTGGCATTTTCATATCTACAAAACCCTAAAATAACGCAGGAAAAAAAAAATCGATTGGGCTGGGTTCCCTATTTTACTTCTTGGCCCATTTTTTATCCTGCCGCGTCCAGTTCTTTTGCTTATCGTATGAGGATCCTCTTCGGATCCTCTTTGTGAGGATGTTGGGGATCTTCAAATCATTTTCGTTTATCGTACATCATGCGATCAATTTTTGTCAGATATTATTCATATTAAATTTTAAATAAAAGTATTTAAAATAATTTATAGCCGTATGATATATGATGAACGGACACGATTTGTGGATTCCCAGAATCCACACTCTTGGTTATTAGGCATTTTATTGTCAATTTTTTTAGATCATATATTAGATTAATGAACCCAAATATTTAAGGGTGAATGTTGGATTGCAAGTTTTGATTTCGACACGAAAAAGATTTATATCTTATTTTTATTCACATAGCATTTCATGATTGACACGAGAAGTCATAGTCACAGTATACTAATGTCATAGAAATTGCTCAACTTGGATATGTTTTACAATAGGAAATCGTGACTATGACTTGGACATGGGAAATCATAGGAAATCACGATTTTTTTAATTTCCTATGTCCAAGCCACAGTCACGATTTCCTATGATTAACATGATAAGTCATAGTCACGATGTTCACATAGATGTTCACATAGCGTTCATATTCATTTTTTATAGGGGTAACAAGATTTTCTCCCAACTCTAATACACCTTTATGTTCTTCCTGTCCAAAACTATGTTGGAGAAGATTTCATAAGAAACACGTCTGGAATCAGTCATTAGCAGATTGATTATTCATGAAACGAAACAGAGGTCGAAACAAATAGTGATAAACTGAGTACTACTGTTCACGACACGACAACGTCTTAAAATTGAAACGAAAACTCAGAGTGTGCTGAAAGAAATGACGAAAACAAAAGTAAGTGCAATCAGAACTATTGGGAACTTCATGTACATTCATATGTATATTGTCTACAGATTTCCTCAAGATTGACAACAATACAGAGTAAGACCACCAACTAGACGAAATAACAGACTGAAAACTATTCTATCCACGACAACAACAACAACAAAGCCTTTTCCCACTAAGTGGGGTCGGCTATATGAATCCTAGAACGTCATTGCGCTTGTTCGCTTGTTTCTATGTCACATCTTCCGTGTAAATAAAAAGACTGAAAACTAATAAACTAACTATGATTAAACCAGAAGTCGGAAAGAAAAAGCTGAAAGGTAACCGTGCTCATCTGAATTCTTGAACCCTACTACTAGTATAAAAACAAGAGCTGACGCTACTTGATTCACGCAAGGCGTGTATACTCCGTGTAAAGTCCTCTTCCTCCTGCTCCGCTTCTAGATGATGATGATACTGAGCAAGCAAATCAAGAGAACATGGAGAACCGAGGCCCGTGGCCTTCCAATGTTTCCAACCACAACTGGAAAAATAATGATTTGAAAGGGAAGGAACGGGATGATGGTGATGAGCAGAGTAATGTGATCAGGTTCAGTAGCTTGATGTATATGATCTTGATTTGTGTCTTCATCATCCTCTCATCCAATATGATTAAAGAATTCAGCGATCAAGTCCTCCTCATCATCCAACTCTCTTTCATCCGTGGTTCTTGGCCCCTCCTCAATCTCGTGATGATGATGACGGAGATGAGTAGTTAGCTGAGGTACAACAGCAGCCTCGTCTGCAGCAGAGGCCGCAACAGCAGAATCAGGCAAAAGCTCAAACTCGTCAATTAAGGATCCTAACAGATCATCATCCCAGCAATCATATGCTTCGGTGGTGCTGCTTGAGGACCCCTAATCGAGTCCTCCATTGCCAAAAGACCATTATCCGAATCATGAATCCTCTGCCTCTTGACCGTATCACCCAAAACTGTAACGGCATCATCAGAATCGGAATAGGAATCAGGGAAACACGGACGCTTGAGAGAAGAGACAGTGGGCCTCAAATCTTGACCCCCCATCTCCAATTTCTTCACGAAACACAACACAAACAGAAGAAAGCAGGGGGCTTTCTGCTAAAACCAAAACCCTAAGTGGGTAATGTGGAAGAAGAAAAAGCAACACTTTCCAAACACAAGGGCTAATAACAAAGATCAGCTCAGAGTGCGACTGAATTGATTATACGGGATTTGGGAACTAGGGTTTCTTGTTACAGTGTTAGACAGACAGAAATTAAAGATACCGAGAAATAAAACAGAAGAAAAGGCAAGAACTGAACCTGGAACTTGGAAAAAGTTGTCGATTTTCTTCTCAAAGAAGAGGATGCATTCGTCCCCAACTTCCAATTTCAACAAACAGAGAGAGATCAAGCGACAGAGAGAGAGAGAGAGAGCAACAAATTTGAATTGACGCACACCGAGAGAACGCAACAACGCAACACGACCATTTGAGCGAGAGTGAGAGAGCGCGAGCAGAGAGAGAGAGAGCGATCCAAAGATCCAGTGAGAGAGTGGGATGAGGGTTTTGAAATTTAAAGAATGGAAAATATGACCGTTTAGGAATTGGACCGCTTAAACGCGGGTTTCATCACGTGCCAATTTCTTTCTGCTCTTAGGCGCCTACGAGTGGGAAGCCCTCCCCAACCCAGCCCAATTGTGTACCGAATGACTAAATTACCCTCGAATTACAAATCACATGGAATCCGGAGCTCGGGGTATTTTAGTCAAACCAAAAACTCAAAAACTCCAAAGGATCGCAGAATCGTATCACCGTCTTGGTTACCGAGTTGTTTGTTTGATCCAGATGTACGTGAGAAGTGTGGCGTTTGGGAGTACGCGATGCGAGTAAGGTGTTCGATAAGATTTTGAAATCCATAGAAATTGTCGTTGAATTTGTTCATCATCAATCATTTTGAGTCATTCTGTAAAAAAATCTATTAAATATATATATAATAACAAAAATACTCTCAATTTAATAAACATTGAGCTAAAATGATTTGATAAAAATTAAGAATATTTTTATCATTTAACCTTATTTAATGAAAATTTTACACGAAATGACCAAAATGATTGATGATGGATAAACTCATAAACCACTTCTATAGATCTTAAATCTCAAGGTTCGAAGTGATCAGTTATGTTAATCTCAAAGACCATTTTGACTATAAAACTTTAATAGACCACAGACATCAAAATTGTCAAATTCCTCATCCGTATTATTTCCACAATCATCTTTATTCCCAATGACACATCCCGACCGAGATCAAGGCATGATGGCCGTCACGTGAGAGTGACGTGGCCATGTGCACATTGCGGAAGCGATAACAATACGAATTATACGAATAATTAAAAACTGAATTACTAGAGTGCACTACTAAACAGAAAGTGATAAGAGTTAGTTACAACAGTAAACACTTCTAATCAGAGCATAAAAGTCTAGGTGCAGTCCAGTAGGACAAGTACTAATTATACAGTACCAAGAATATCCTACTATTATTTGGATAAGTCAAAACTGCCGACGTCCTCAAGCCACCAACAACAATCTTACTTAAAATCTGGAAGGGCGCAAAACAGAAAACGTGAGTGGGCAAAAACAATGTTTTACAAAATCATTTTCTTTATCAACATATCTAACCCCTCGCTGTAAAACATGTATAATTTTTCCCAGAATCAAGATATAAGCATATACATATATGAAATCATATCAATTCAATTCATGCTTCACATAATCATATTCAAATGTATGATATGCCAAGCAATTTATGTAAGAATAAATTCATAGAAATATGATATGTTAACTGGAACCCCTGTGGTAGTTTGTATGGCTGAATTCATAGCTCAAAAGTAATCTAGCCGGAGTCACTACAATGACCTATATGGGTTCGAAGGAGAGAGAGTGAGTGAAACCGAGGGAGAGTACGGGAGTGAGAGAGAGAAGGTGATGTGGATGTGTGTGTGGTCCTATCTGCACATCCACCAATCAAACCAATATTTTCTTCACTTGCAATTGGGTCCATCATAATAGGGATTCATCAAATTGGTCCTCAAACCAAAACTTAGTCACACCAAGCCATCAACGTTCAAGGTTAATTCCGTTTTTTCACGTCATCGAGAATAAAATAATGTACATATCCGGGATGGGTTGTGACAATCTCCCTACCTTATAAAATTTCGTCCTCGAAATTACATACAACCAAAACATCTACTAATAATCATAAAACAACCGTGAATACATCTCTCTCATCCGATCCTCTGTCTCCTAAGTAGCTTCTTCCATTGAATGATTTCTCCACAAGACTTTCACCAAGCGTACTGTCTTGTTCCTTAGTTCCTTATCCTTCCAATCCAGCAGAGTCACTGGCTCCTCATCATAAGTCAAGTCCGAATTGATTTCCAAAGGTTGAGGAGGAATCACATGTGAAGGATCTGAAACATAATGTCGAAGCATCGAAACATGAAATACATCGTGCACCTTGGACAACTTTGGAGGCAACTCAAGCCTGTAAGCAACCTCACCTTTTCGAGTCTCGATCCAAGACTTCCTCTCGCCTTTTCAAGTCTCGACCCATGACTTCCTTCCTCTGCAAGGTAATTTCTCTCATGTTCTACAAATTTTGTTTTTAATTTCATGGGTTTTGCAGATTTTATTTTCAATTTCATGGGTTCTGCGATTTGTTTTGGGTATGCTATTTCTGAACACTATTAGTTGAAGCTAATTTTGGGGTTCTGAAGTAGGTAGGTGTAGAGAAAATTTCAATATTTAAGTCCATTTGTTGAATTTGCATGTTAAATTTGAGTTGGGAACTTTGCTTACTTGTTACCCAATTGGATTTTTGAGCTACTTTTGCAATTTCTTCGTCTTAATTTGCGAACAATTTGATCATGTTTGACTTATCATTTTGTTTTTGGGGTAATTTGTCAAGCTGGTAATATTTTTACCCCATCAATTCGAAAAGTTTTTTTATAGATCCTTTTGATATTGGTGGAGAAATCGTAGTTATATCAGTCAATCCGATCGTCGATAATTCTGGTGGATGCTTGATTTTAGTGCTGCTGGTGCTGGATACTTAGTCCCTTGATAATATTCTTCTCTGCATGTATCTAAATTTGTCGGTATAAGTTTTCATATATTTTTTATTTATAAATTTGTGAGTGTACTAAAGAGATCAAATGTATTATTTACCTCCTCAAGTTTGATAGTTTTGATATATATGTGTATATATTCTGATGCTCTTTTGGCTTTCCTTGGTTAAAATGAAGATCAATTATTGATGCTTTCCAATTTCTGTATGTGCTGCGTCACATTATGTTGATTGCTCTGTTGAGTCAACAAATAGAGCAACACTGTGGAACTTAGCTAAAGTCAGCTATAAATTTTGTTAAAATCCTAATGAAACATACAGAGCACGACAATGAAATATACAGAGCAACATGATTCGGATTCAGGACTACCTTTATTTTCATTGTGTTAGAATGCTTATGTTATAATTGTGTTGGAGATGTTAAAATTTTAGATTTCAATTTTGTTTTCATTTTTCTAAAAAAAAAAAAAAACCGAACCGGGCCGAAACCGAATCGAACTGAACCGAAATTTCGGTTCGTTTTCGATTTTGGCAAAAAATCGAACCATTTCAAACTGAACCCAACCCTAGTGTGCATACACTGGGAAGCCTGCAGCCTCCTCTTCTGATGTCTATGCTTTTTATATGTGCTGTCTTTTTTTTTAAATCCCCCTCCTCTTCTTTAACTAATCCACATGCCAATGGTATTCTAAATTCCATCCCTTGTAAAAAGAGAGCAACACCTCTTCAATTAAATGGGCAGCTCATTGACGCAATTTGAACTAATTTTTAATGCCCAAATTCAAGCACACATAGCAGCAACCCACTTCGTTCTTTCTTCGTACTTTTTTGGTATTTCCTCTGAAAAATCTACAATTATCTCCAAACTATGATTTCTATAAAATTCACACATAACACATCAAACTTTCAAATTTAATTATAAAATCATGACTAAATAATAAGTAAAAGAGGTATAAAAAATGCATATAATAACAACCTAACAAATTTCATTTGATTAGAGTCTCGGTAACGATCACTGTCACATTTTTTTTAAGGATAAAATAGAATTTCATTCATAAATAACTAAGTCATACAATCACACACACATATGGAAACACTGTTGCATCAAGATAACACACAATAAAGGCCAAGACAACCGCCAACTGCCGGAAACAAAAATAAAAACGAAAATTAAACAAGAGCAGAGGCAACATGAAGACAGCCTACCACGACGAGCAATCGCAGAAGAATTGAACTCTGAAATTTTTTATGTACAGCAAAGCCGGCAGGTACAAGAAGTCAAGGCGATGGCGGTGAAGAAGAAAATATATAATTTAAACATAGAAAATATATAATTTTAACTATGGGGGTGTAATGAATTGTAAGTTGGTTAACTCAACCAAAATGCAGCTCTTAAGCAAAACATTCAAACTCATTGAGACCAGTACGCTAATTAAGTCCCGGGCAAGAGTTAATCAAATTTTCTATACAACTAATAGAAACCGAAATCCAACTAATGGGGGAGGGAGATTCGAACTCAGGGTGTCATTCAACATTGAGAAGGTATCACTAGACTAAGCGCTTATGGGATTGAAATTTAATACCGAATCCAACGTCTGGTTACGAATTTGTAACATTTCTTTATTTCTAGGGTTTAGGTTTCTATCAATTTGGGGGTTCTAGGGTTCGGGTTTATGACAACCAATTTAAAGTTAGGGTTCATATTAGTAAATCACTAGTGCTTAATACCAGCGCGTTGCCGCGGGTTTGAAGTTAAGATGAGATGTTAAAAATGAAAAAATTTCGGTTACAAAATAGAAACAACGATAACAACAATGAATTTGGAAAAGCGTTAACTGGAAAAGGTTAAATTTAGATAATATAAAGATACAAATTATAGTTATCCATTCTATTGTAGCAGTTCTATGTATTTCTAGACCAGGAGGATTACATTCAGTTACAAAAAAAAAGAAATTCTTGGTACAAAGATATAAAAAACATTATAATAACTGAATTTCTTCCAATAACCCCATCTAATATACTTTGTGTTCCAGCTTTTGCATACAAAAAATGAGGAGATGCTGGGGATGCAAAAAATATTGTTGAGTTTTGGGCAAAAAAAGATATGTACAAGTTTTTAAACATTTTAAACATGATTTAATATAGATAAACGAAACACGGTAAACATTCTTGATCAGAGTAGTGAAAGGTGTCTTCAGCCCTTGTTGTCATTAATAAAGCAACCTGAACAAAGAGGAATAGAAATAACATATTTAGACAGGATTTAGTATCACATTTAAATGGTAATGGAGGAAAAGATAAAACAACTTGAAAGCATACTAACCTAATCATTGTTTCCAGTGCTGCTGTGTGGCTTTGCCTGAGCAGGAGATGAATTTTTTTTTAATAACTTGATCTGAACCTCATTACATTCTCTTGGATCAACTTGTGAAATTTTTTCAGATTCACTGATTTGAATGATTATGCAACATTAATATAGTTGTTCACAGAAAGAAGAAAAGATGATTCCTAGTTATAATTCATAGTATTGAAAATGTTTGATATGTAAATTTTAAGAAAGTTGAAGTGAACACATGGGAATTTTTGAAAACATGATGTAAAAATATAGAGAGATTATATTCACACATCCCAAATCACTTCACTCACACTCTTTTAAAATTTTAATATTTTCTACACACCACTAACACTTGATAGAAAAATATTAAAAAATTAAAAAGGTGTGAAAAAAATAACTTAGGGTGTCTGAATATAATCTCCCAAAATATAAACATTATACTTAAGAATAATATGAAATTAGATATCAAACTTTTGTTCACCAGAAATTTAAAGCGCTTTTCTCACAGATTCTCTTTTTCGTTTATAAGATTGATCACTTGATTCAAGTGTTGATAACGATTCAAAAACAAAAGAAAAGGACTAGCAAGGGCGGGAGAAGCAAACAAAGACAACAAAGAAAGAAAACGACTGCCAAAAGCGGGAGAAGCAAAGAAAGGTCCTGTTTCTCTGCCCTCCCACTTCCTATGCACTTTCATCCTCTCCTATTTGTACGATGACGGTTAAATCATATCAACATTTTATATTACTATTACTTTTTGTCTTATTATCGCTATAACAAAATTAATATAAAATATTAATATTGCTTAACCGTGACCGCATAAAATAAAAAATAATGAGAGTGTATGGGAAGTATGGGAAGTGGGAGAGCAGAGATCCCGGGTCCGCAAAGAAAAACAACAAAGAAAAATTGAAAAGAAAACGGAAGAAAGAAGAACAAAAGTAGAGATACTACCTTGTGGTGATGACCGACACGTGGGCGGTTATAAATTTTTATTGTTTGTTGTGCCACAAATCATGTGGCCCGGTTTTAATAACATTTTTTAAATTTTTTTTTTTTGTCTTCCCATCAAATATACATGGGTTTAAAATGTTAAGAAGGTATAAACTTTTTAGGGTTGTACTATCCGCGCACCCATTTTACTTCTTATACATTGTCACAGCCCGTCCTGGAGATACATTTGACGGGAATGTGAAATGACGGATTTATCCTTAGCTGTTATTAAGGTACGTGTGTGTGATATGTTTGAACATTTCATGGTTCCTAAGTTTTTGGAAAATTAATTAAATTGGATTAAAGGTTGATTTAAAATTTGGTATGTATTTTTGTGTGGTTAAGGAATTAAAAGACTTGGAATTTTGGTGGGTTTTGTTGGACCACACAACACACACACGGGTCAACCTCAACCCTTTCCTTCCCCCGTGCTGCCTCTCTCCTCCCTCAGGGTTTTCTCTCACTCTTTAACTCTCGACTTGTACGGACACACTCACCACCAAGCCTACAAGCACGGATCGAAGGTTGTGAAGGTACCATAGTGCTCGTGAGGACTATACGAACTCAACCACACCTATTTCAGGTAAGAAATCTTTCGATTTCACATCGAAATCCCAAGCACCGATTTTGGCACTGTTCATGAACTTTTTGATGGTTGATTTTTAGGACAATCCAAGCTCATAGTGAGCTTAGTGAGGTCTCAAGGAAGCTTGGAGTGCTTCGTTGGAAGGATTTGGACGTCGGGATCACGAGGGTTAAGTTTGGCCGGTTTTACTTGGATTTTTCCGGTGAGATTTAGTTGTTTTTGAAGCTTAAAAGTAGTATATTGTGATTCTACATGTTGAGGGCTTTAAATTGATATATTATACGAAGAAAATGGTTGAGAAACGAAGGAGAACAAGGCATTTGAAAAATGCCCAGAATCCGGCCACCGGAGAAAAACCAGTCCGGCGAACTCGCGAGGAAGAAGGTGCGCGTGGACCCGTGCCTTCCTTGGCGCGTGGGGGCGCGTTCCACAGTAAAAAATTATTTTAAAAATTTGTCGACGTCCGTGACGTCGAGTAGGTCAATGTGGTATATTCATATACCCAAATTGAGCACCGTATGAGAAAGTTATTACGATTATTGGTTAGGTGCTTTAAATAACGTTTTATAGTTTTCACATTTAGGTGAAAATGTGAATTGACGATCCGACCGTTGGATCGTCACCAAACTTTGATACGTTGTAATACATAATATTTGAGGATTATTGGAACTTACGGATTGGGAATCCGAGTTACGGATCTTTCGGAATTGGAGTTATAAGTTCAAAAAATAAAATGTTAACCGTCACTTAGTTTTGGAAATTGACGGAGATCCGACCGTTGGATGGTAATGAAATTTCAGGATGTTGTCCTAGAGATATATTGTGGACTCTGGAAGTTATGGATTTAAAATCTGAGTTGCAGATCTTTCGGATCAATCTACGTAGTGACGTATTTTATATAAGTTATATTCTATTGATATGATTTCTGAGGTTGGATTTGATTATTGTTCTAGGCGGCGATCGTCATGACGCCTTGATGAGTTGTGCTAGGGAGTTGTAGGGCGAACTCCAGGTGAGTGGGCAGTTTTGTTTTCGTATTACCTATATACTATTGAGTTTTCCCAGAAATTGAATTTAAATGAAAGCATGATTTAAAATGCCATGGATAGATTTATATGAAAAGTATGATTTGAAATGCCATGCATAGAAGTATATGAAAAGCATGAATTGATATATGATGTATATATATATATATATATGTGAATTGGTGCTGTGGACGCACAGGTAAGTATAAGGTGAGTTTTATATTATTCATGTGCATTGTTGATGTGTATATTATGGATAGCTCATAACCTGCAATCATGGTGTTAGTGCTTATATTATTCACCACACCGCACGCTCGTCTTGGATCCAAGTAGGTGGATGTCGTACAGACCAAGTGAAGGTTCCGACATGCTAGTCGTATAGATTACTAGATGTGATTCCGACTAGTGGGTGACCTTAGATTATGTGCACAGATGATTGATGAGAGAAGCACTAGAGCGTATTATTACACCATCCATGTCGTACAGACTACTTCAGGTAGTTCCGACTTATCTGCAGTGTAGTGCCGTACAGGTCATCGAGGTGACTCCGGTTGGATTGGATGTTGAGCTATGGAATTAACCGTACAAGACCAACTGCAGGGTCTCCGGTTAATTCAACTTTTCACCTGTTACATTGATGCATCATTTATTTTGTTTTCGAAATTACAACATGGCATACTTTCGGGTTTTAAAGAAAAATTGATGATTCGAGATTTATGGAAAGTATTATGTTATTATACTATTTTCTGGGAAAAGTATACAGGTTTTACAGTGAGGGGTTAGAATTATTTTTGGCGAAATGTTTTTGAAAAGCTTGGTTTTACTGACCCACTCAATTTTGTTTTTCGCCCCTCCAGGTTCTTGATAGCAGAGTTTTGGTGGCCACGAGGAATCCAACGGTATTCTGACAGAAATTACAAAAGTAGGACTCACCCTCGAGGGTTTCCATTTTAATAATTGTATTTTAAAAGCTTCCGAACTGTGTAAATGGTTACGTCACTCTCATGTGACGGCCAACATGCCCTCATTCGGGACGGGGTGTGTCATACATTCTTGATAATTTATATCTGTAAATCTTCTTCAATTCATCCGATCCGACGGACGAAAATTAAGAAGATGTGTGAAAAGGAAAATGAGGTGTGTGGATATCATACCCTAATTTTTATTGTTTGTTATCACAAATTTTTTTTAAATAAATGTACAATGATAAATTATATAAGTACTAAAACTCAGTTCGGTAGCACAATAAAGAACAAAGAAAAAGTCACTTATTATAAATCACATGCTTTGCTTATGTTTGAGCAGCTTCGGGAATCGATGGTTTTCATATCTTGCAAATTCGGACTCTTAACTTCGCTAGCTTTATATACGGATATAATTTATCGATAGAAGTTGGAGCTATATTTTTCATTTACCCTGGTCAAACAAAGCATAAATTTTTAAATTTCTCTTTCGTTCTTTGTTTATTATTTCCTATTTTCTCTACTCTAATTTAAACATCAAATTCATCCAAAAACAAATTTTTTTAATAATTGTTTCCTATTTTCTGCGCTCCAAATTAAACATCAAATTTACCCAAGAACAGAAAATAAGCAAAAATAAGTGGAAAAAGAAAAAGAAAAAGAAAAGAAGAACGACATACTTGAAGTAGAACCAACGTGAAAATGGCAACCCAACAACTGGGAAAAACGAACAACACCGTTTCCTAAAAATACAAAACAGAACCAAATCATGCACCCATAATAATAATGACGACACACAAACGAAAAAAAGACGAATCACCGTTTGCTAAAACGCCTAAGAAAGAAGCAGAAAAAACAAAGGAAAATTTGAGGAAAGAAAGATATAAAAATGAAAGAAAAAGGAAGAAGCCCTCTCAGCAGAAAGTCCCCCGACGATCAACACGTGGAAGACAAAAAGCAGAGCAAAATCAAAAAAATAAAATAACCAAAGGCAAGGTGGAAGACATCGGGACTTCTCACAATTTTTAATATTTGTTTTCCATGCATTCAAAAAAATTTATAATTTTTTATTGTGTTATGTGCCACATACGTGGATTAACTCATTTTTTTAAATATTTGTTGTCAGTTTTTTTATTATTAATTTATCTTTCTTTGTGCCCACACTCTGCAAAGACTCTGCATTCAAATTTTTTTATAATATTTTATTGTGTTCCGTGCCACCTACTGCAGGAGACTCGGCGTGAAAGACAAAAAGCCGAGCAAAATAAAAAAATAAAATAATCAAAAGGCAAAGGAATGGAGACAGGTGGGTTTCTCACAATTTTTAATAATTATTTTGTCCATGCATTCAATTTTTTATAATTTTTTATTGTGTTGTGCGTCAGAAACCATGTGGCCTGATTTAAGTCATATTTTTTAAATAATTTTTTGTCAGTTTTTTAATTAATTATTTTATCTTTCTTTATGCCACAACTCGACGATCATAGACACAACATGGGCAATACAGGTATTTTACTGTGTGAAGCAGGCAGCAAAACGGTATTGGAACGAAAAAATCAAGGGCATTTCCGCCCTTTTACTATTTATGAATAGTGCTAAAACTCAACCGAGTTTTAGTATATATAATTTGTGTATTCAATTTCTTTTAAATTTTTTAGAGCTAAATAGTCATTTCATGTTAAAATACATGAGTGATTTAATAATATATATTTATGTAAAATGTATTTAACAATATGTGGGATACTAATAAAAAAACCCATTACCATCGTCAATCTTCAAACATAGTTCTGTGGTCCAATTACAAATCCATGTTTACTATTCTACAAATCAGGACATGGAGTTAGCGTGGTCATATTGAAGACTAATAATATTCAAAAATTCCAAGCGTCAACTCCACGCTTGTCGGGAAGATTAGACCGCGTCAGTCAACACTGGCACCATACAGCTCTTGGTTGAGTAGAAAATCCTTTCAGAAATTCCAAGCGTAAAGAAAGGATTAGAATCTCTGCACCTCTAAAGTTGTTACTAGCTCCCATATTTATTTGTGACGCATACAAACTGGCAAAAAAAACATATCATACTGCAACTCAAAACCATGACATTTCTTTATATGCTCCTCCTGCTGTCCGCATTCCCATTGATCAAAACGACATCTATATCTTCAAGAAAACAAGCAGAATCGCTCGTCAAATGGAAGGACGGCCTTTTTAATTCATCATCATCATCATTATCGCCACCTTCGCTTCTCAATTCATGGTCCCTCACCAACCTCAACAGCCTCTGCAACTGGACTGCCATTTCCTGCTCCAAAACCAGAATAATCTCCAAAATAGACCTCTCCAATATGCACATTATCGGATCACTGTCCCTTTTCGACTTTCCCTTATTTCCAAATCTCACCCACTTCAATCTAAATGGCAACAGTTTCGGAGGGCGTATACCGTATGCCATTGGAAATCTCTCCAGGCTCATATCTTTGGACTTGGGCAACAACTTTTTTGATCAACAAATTCCCTCTGAGATTGACCAGGTAACAGAGCTTCAGTATCTAAATCTCCGCGACAACAGTCTCTCTGGTACCATCCCTCATCAACTGAGCAATCTCCAAAAGGTATGGTACATGGACCTTGGATTAAACTATTTTAACTATACTGATCAAGATTGGTCAGAATTTGCAGGCATGCCTTCATTGACCTACCTTGATATGTCTACGCAACGTGATAATCTATATCATTCTGAATTCCCAGAATTTATATCTCAATGTCGGAACTTGACGTTCCTCGACTTGTCTCAAAATAATTTGAATGGCCAAATTCCACCTTCGATAGGCCAACTCAGGGAGCTCCAGTACCTTGATCTTTCATACAACTCCTTAAACTCTTCTATCCCTTCTGAGCTTGGTCTTTGTACAAACCTCACCCACTTGTCTCTGGCTTCCAATCAACTCAACGGGGAACTGCCTCTGTCCTTGTCCAATCTGAACAACCTCGTCGAATTGGGTTTGGATAATAACCGATTCTATGGCAGGATTCCACCTTCGATAGGCCAACTCAGGGAGCTCCAGTACCTTGGTCTTTCAAACAACTTCTTAGACTCTTCTATCCCTTCTGAGCTTGGTCTTTGTACAAACCTCACCCACTTGTCCCTGGCTTCCAATAAACTCAACGGGGAACTGCCTCTGTCCTTGTCCGATCTGAACAACCTCGTTGAATTGGGTTTAGATAATAATCTATTTACTGGTCAAATCCTTCCTTCTCTGGTCTCCAATTGGACTAAAATGGTTTCTTTGCAACTTCAGTCCAATGAACTCAGTGGGGAGATTCCGACGGAAGTTGGAAATATGAGCTTTCTGTTTACCCTCAATCTAAGAAGGAACCACTTGACAGGAGTGATCCCTCATACTCTAGGCAACTTAGCTGAGCTTGAGCTGCTCGATTTGTCTCACAACGACTTGAAAGGAGTAATCCCACGGTTTCTAGGATTAAGATTAGAGGTTCTCAATATCTCACACAACCATCTTTCAGGGCAAATCCCATCATTTGTAACCATGTTATTTCTTCGTGCCTTTGATTTTTCTTATAACAACTTGACTGGCCCAATCCCAGGCGTTTTCCAATCGGCACCAGAAAATGCTTTTGTTGGAAACTCTGGCTTGTGTGGGTATGTACAGTGTGTAGACAGTAGATCCACTTGGCCCAACAGAAATTCCGAAAAGAGTAACAAAAGAGTTCTACTTGGTATCCTTGTGCCTGTTTGTGGTTTATTAATGGTTACAACTGTCATTGGTCTTATGTTCCGTAAAAAATCCAGTCTCGTTTTGAACAAAGTCAACACTTCTGAAAACTTTGAGAGTTTGGAGTCAATGATATTGCAAGAGGAAGTAAAGTTTACGTTTGCAGAAGTTGTGAAGGCTGTAGATGACTTTCATGACAAGTACTGCATTGGGACAGGAGGGTTTGGAAGGGTTTACAAGGCAGAGTTGCAATCAGGCCAAGTTGTTGCAGTTAAAAGGCTTAACATGTCAGACTCTAATGATATTCCAGCAATCAATCTCCATAGCTTTCAGAATGAAATCCGAACTTTGACAAGCATCCGGCACCGAAACATCATAAGGCTCTATGGCTTCTGTTCAAGAAAGGGGGGTTGCATATTCCTGCTTTATGAATACTTAGAGAGAGGAAGCCTAGGAAAAGCTTTGTACGGAGTTGAAGGTGTTAATGAACTTGTCTGGGCTACTAGAGTCAAAATTGTGCAAGGACTTGCTCATGCACTTTCTTACTTGCACCATGATTGCTCTCCACCTATTGTGCACCGTGACATAACCGTCAACAATGTATTGCTTGAGTCTGATTTTGAGGTTCGTCTCTCAGATTTCGGAATAGCCAGGTTATTGAGTACTGATTCATCCAACTGGACAGATATTGCTGGTTCATTTGGCTACATAGCACCAGGTAATGTAAACTTAATTTGTACATTTATGGTTCATCTTTTTGCTTATTGGGATATGTTTTAAGGCAGCTAGTTTTGTTTTTATTGATGTGCAGAGCTTGCATACACTATGCGAGTCACGGATAAATGTGATGTATATAGCTTTGGAGTGGTGGCACTCGAAGTCATGATGGGAAGGCACCCAGGGGATATGCTAGAGTCCCAGCTACAAGAATCATCAAAGTCAAGGAGGGACAATGTAGAATTGCTCCTGAAAGATTTGTTAGACCAAAGGTTGGAGCCGCCAACCAATGAATCTGCAAAGGCAGTGGTGCTTGTAGTGACAATGGCCTTGGCCTGTATACGAACACGTCCTGCATCAAGACCCACGATGTTATTTGCGGCACAAAAACTCTCAGCTCAAACCCTGCCTTGCCTTCCCGAACCATTTGGTATGTTGACAATCAACAAGCTAATGGCACTATGAAAAATAAAACAAAAAAAAAAAGAAGACAAGGGCGAATAGCTCAAACTTCCCTTTTGTATTCCTGCCACACACAATTCCATCTAATTTCTCGTGTAATACATCTTCAGTACCGTAATTACTCATCTGTATTATTTGTCGAATGTGGATTAATGTGTGAATTTTCTTAATCGTAATTGCATTAAACCGATAATCCATAATGTGTCACAATAACTCCACAATTAATAAAAAAAATTGAATTATGGATTTGTGTCCTTCCTCTAGTTCAAAGAGCTACCCTAAAAAATTGAACCTACATGGATAATTTTCGCCATGGATTATTTTGAAGGCAAACACATATGGTGTTGTGCTAGGATAGCATCAAATATGAAACCAATAAGCAACAACGGCAAAATATGACAATACAAAAATCCAAATGACACAGGATTTATACTGGTTCGGCGTAAGCCTACGTCCAGTTCCGAGACGGCGAGAAAATTCCACTAATATCAAAAGGAGATTACAAATTGATGTTTTAACTCTCAAACCCAAAGCCCACATACACCCAATAGCTCTCACTCTCACAAAGAAACAAATGGAGAAGATAGAAACATATACCAAATTCCTCCTCTCCCAAAAGCCACAAAATGTAGCACAAATATCTTTGATTGAGTGATCACTAACAAAGGGGGATTACAAACAAATGGGAAGGAGCAGCACTGTTTCAAATGGGAGAGTCGAATGCTCTCTCCTCTGCTCTACTTGCTCTCTTCAGAAAATGAGTTCACACCTTTCCTTTAAATAAAAATCAGCCCCTTTTCTTCTCCTCCTTTCTTCCAGCCGAAAACCAACTAATTATGGCTTTGAAAAAACCACAAAACACGGAACAAAACAAGCCACAAAACAAGGAACAAAACAAGCCACAAAACAAGGAAACATAATCCTCATCATGATGTTCCCTCATCAATTTTCTTTCATTCTTTTGTTTTGTTTCCTAGCCTAATTTGGCCACTATCCAACATATGGAACTACACGTCGAAGTAGATTTGATCTTCCAGGCATTCTTAAACTTTTCCGCTATGTCGAATATAGGTTTGTGCCTTTCCTCTCTAAATCTGCAACAGCCAGAACTGCTTTCACATTCACACTACAGCACAATAGAAGACACTTCGACACGACAATCTGTTAAATTAGCAAATGGGGAAGTGGTGGAATAACACCGTAGTATTGTGAGCAAGTCTCGGGTGTCAAGGCCACGGGGGACGTCCCTGTGGCTTTTCAACAAATTAACCAAACAATGTTGTAAAAACTGACTTTGAGAGTGAGGAACAGTAAAAGGTAGGTGCTTTGGCCCTCCTCCACGCATCATATACCGACGAAAAGAGTACATGTTGTCTATAGATTTCCTCAGGATTGACAAAAATACAGAAGAAAACCACCAGCTAGACAAAATTGACACAAGTCCTCGGCCTGCTCCGCTTCAAGATCATGACGATGATAATGATGATGGTGATGAGCAGTTGTCATCAGGTGCAGCAGGTTGTTGTGCATGATCTTGGTTAGGGTACTCACTACGCATCATCTCTCCTCCAATATGATCAAAGATATTCGCAATCAAGTCCTCATAATCATCTCATTCAACTGTTGTTCTTTGCCCCGTCTCGATCTCATCTGCAACAGAGGCCGCAGCAGCAGCAGCAGGATCAGACAGGAGATCAAACTCTCCCATCAAGGCTTCCAAATTGAATCTCAAAAGATCATCATCATCTTTTCTCTCACTGCCTCTCTATCTGACCCTGCAGTGCAGCAGGGCAGACGCCTAACAAACTGCAAAACCACAATCAACACTTTGAAGAACTCTTCAAAATGAGATAATTTTAATACAGTCCACCACTTCAAACCAAAAAGTGCATACATAGACAAGATGAAACAACAAATATGCCACAAATTGAAGCATGAAAAGGCAAGCATACCTTGCCTGCAGATGATATACTATCGAAGGGAGGAACAGCCCTCCTTGCAATATATACTTCTTGACTTTACATAAATTTGAAGGTCAATATTGTAGAATAACAAACAAGAGTATAAAGCATAGAAGGAAGCGTTGTTCAATTCGACAAGGTAAGACTTTTCTGAAATCTAAAATCACGACCATCATCGTGCACTATCTTAATACCGAAAAAGGTAGGTGCATTGGCCCTCCTTGCAATATATACGTCTTGACTGTACATAAATTTGAAGGTCAATAATGTCGAATAAGAAACTAAAATCACAACATATGAGTGCGATGTTCACCATCATGGTGTACTCTCTTAATACCTGACGTGGAAAACAGGAAATTGATGACCCTTTGCAAATTTTGAATAATTTGATAATTTATATTACTTATTCATCTTAGTGTGTCTCTATGCATGTCAAACGATAACAAACATCAGAAATGCAGTTGAAGGCATTTCTTTCAAATGATCAAAATGACAGTCAAATATGGGCTGTGAGGATTGTCATGCTCTCACAAATGCGACATACATAATATCAGAAACATCAACAGCTACTGAAACTGAAAACCTAAGAGACAGTAGCTTCAAAAACTAGTCCTACATGATGAAGAAATCCACACCAAAAGAAAGTACACAGGAAACAGCATGTGAGCTCTGCATCCTACCTCGTACTTAAAGAGATGCAATTTGTAAAGAAAGAATAAAGTGCTTCAATTTTTTAGAATCACGACCATCCCGTTGAGCAGAGAAATTAAAGAACTAATAGGGAATCGACGTGAAAACGAAGTACTGGTTGTCGACTACCTGACGCCCTCCCCCTCCTCCTTTATCCGGGCTTGGGACCGGTAGCGTAAGATAAACTTACACGGGCGGAGTTAGAAAATCAAAGAACTGTAAAAAGAAAATCAGTTATGGACAAGATGTCAAGACCAATAGAACTGTAAAAGCAAAACAGTCCAAAAACACAACTGAGGACAACAGCGAGAAACTTGCATTGCTGGTCCAAAACAGAACTGACACATCTAATATAGACTAAGGTATGAATACTAAAAAATAAAGAGAGAAAACTTACATTCCACAAAAAATCCATAAAAACAGTGGCAAGAAACATGATAATTGTCCTTATCATCAACAAAACTATCAACACGTTCACAAACTGACACTGAACACTTACACACCATGTTACCATCAAAATTCAAGCACAATACACAGAACCTGCACACGCTCACAAGCCACACATGCAGAGGGAGTAATTCAAAGGAAAAGAAAACATTAATTTGGTTTTCAAATTTAGTATAGTAATTAAAATCATCAACCTTGAAACCTTCTGTCAATTAAAATAAAAAGAAAGTAAGAAACTTGGGTCGAAAAGAAATGAATTATAAAGCATTCAGTGCATTAAAATTGGAAACGATCCTAGAAGCACATGCATACAGATGACTAGGGGAAACGCAGTAGAGACCTGAGGTGCAGCAAAATGAAAGGCAGGCAATGGATCAGACCTATACCAAATTTCTTAATTAACTAATGAACCAAAAGAAATCAAAGCATATATACTAAGAATGGAAATAAAATATATCCTGATCATAACTGTGCTTCTATATGCACGCCATGGAAATTAGACAGCTGCCATCACGTATACATCCCTCTATTGATCATTCACAGAATCGCTCATCCACAAACAGTCTGTCCAGTAATTGAACCCGTCTAACGGTTGGCTGAATTCGTCAATTTGAGGCCACTCCCGGGGCAATTTACCTTCAAGCGTTGTCAACCATTCTTTAATGTCTCCACGCACTGCTTCACCATCTAAAGGATATTCCTCGCCGCCCAAGAATACCGGAGAAGAAGGAACATCACTCATCAGTGGCACATATTCATGACCTGAAATATGAGTGGGAATGGGCATCACATTTCCGTTAATGTAGCTTATGCACCCCTGGTCGTGATTGGTAGTGTCGCCGTCCAAGCATATGGGATAAGAAGGAACATCACTCATCAATATCACACTATCCTGATCAGAGAAATCAGTCGGCTTTGCATTGCCGTTAATGTTGGTTATGCACTCCTGATCCCAATACCTAGTGTCAGTAATCATATTGCTTTCAGTTCCAACAAAAGGCACAACAGCAGGGGTATTGGTGATCACATTCACATTAGAATGTTTTTGTGAACCCGGTTCTTTTCTTGCTCTCTTTCTCTTAATCAGCAGCTTCTCATTCGATACTTCTTTTATTGCCCTCTTAATCGGTGGCTTCTCATTGAAGTCATGAGTTGGACTTGAGGAATTCATCTTGTTTCCGCACCTAGACCTCGGATTCCTTTTAAGTCGCGAAAGAACGACCTTTGGGGCCAGCAACCACATTAGGAAGAAGACTGTACTCTTCTAACAGCCAGCCGCCATTGTTGTTAGAACCCTTGTTGTTATACCTGAAATGCCTTTTATCCCCGATTGGAATTCCGTCCAAACCTAAAACTTTGTCGGAGGATGTTTCGCTCCAAGTGCCTCCGGCTTCGATCTGGCGTTTGCTGCGGCTATCGCTGTCGCTTCTAGAACGCAGCTCATAGAAGAAGAACAAGTCCTGATCGAGTAGGGAATTTCCACCGAATTGCTCCCAAACCACCCAGGGTGGTGTTTGTCCAAAGAGATTGAACTCGTGAACAAACGGGTTGCCTAAGGGCTTTCCGGAGAGGGCTCTATCGCGAAGATAGGAACTGACCAATTCTTGATCAGTAGGATGAAACCGAAAACCCAATGGCATACCGTAATAACCCACCTCCATTGTTAAACGCGATTTCAATTCAATGCAATTCAAAACAAAACAAATGCAGCAGCAAAAACCCTAAATTTTTCTTGGGCACAAAATAAAGAAGAGAAAATAAGCGAGAAATTAAAGATAAGAAAAAGGGAAACCTGGAAGCCAATTTCGCTCGCTCGCCGAGGAGAGCAGCTCGTCGACGTCTCCTCAATCGCCGTCTTCGTCCCCAAACAAGAGCAACTGAAGAGGAATCGATTTCGAGTATTCTGTAATTCAATTCAACCGGAGACTGTTGGAGCACTGAATTCTAGTTCTGGTTCAAATTCGAACGCGCAGAGAGAGCGAGAGAGAGAACGCAGAGAGAGCGAGAGAGAAAGATCTTGAGAGAGAGATCTAGAGAGAGAGAGGATTTGAAATTTAAACGGAAGAAAATATGACCGTTTGGTTTGGGAATTGGATGTTAACGTCGCAAACTTGCAAGGCTCACCGCTTAAGCGCGGGATTACGTGGCATTTTCATATCTACGAAACCCTAAATCCCCAAATTGTGGAATCTGGATTCTCGCCAGATTCTTTTTATGAGGATCCAGAAAATTCATGAATCATATCGATTTATTGTACATCGTGTGGTCAAAAATTATTTTAAATATTTTTATTTAAAATTAAACAAACAGTACTTGACAAAAACTGACTGTATAATATAAGATAAACGAACATAATTTACGGATCCTCAGTATCCTTACCAAAATGATCCGGAGAGGATCCTGTTGGCAAATTGTGAGCCAAATGACTAGAATAACGCAGGAAAAAAAAAAGAATTTCGATTGGGCTGGGTTCCCTTTTTTACTTCTTGGCCTATTTTTTATTCAGCTGGGTTCTTTTGGTTTTCCGGCATTCTATTGGCAATTTTTTTTTAGATTTTTATATTAGATTAATGAACCCAAACATTTAAGGGTGAATGTTGGATTGAAAGTTTCGATTTCGACATGAAAAAGATTTGTTTCGTATTTTTATTAACATAGCATTGCATGATTGACACGAGAAGTCATAGTCACGATGTACTAATGTCATAAAAATTGCTCAATATGGATATATTTCGCAATAGGAAATCGTGACTATGACTTAAACATAAGAAATCATAGGAAATCACGATTTTTTTTATTTCCTATGTCTAACCTACAGTCACGAATTCCTATGATTGACACAAGAAGCCATAATCACAATGTTCACATGGCGCTGCATATACATTTTTCATAGAAGTGACAAGATTTTCTCCCAACTCTAATGCACCTTTATGTTCTTCCTATCCAAAACTATGTTGGAGAAGATTTCATAAGAAACACGTCCAGAATCCGTCATTACCAGATTGATTATTCATGAAACGAAATGTAGAGGTCGAAACAAACAGTGAAAAACTGAGTACTACTGTTCGCTACGACAACAATGTCTGAAAATTGAAACAAAAACTCAAAGTGTGCTGAAAGAAATGACAAGAACAAAAGTAAGTGCAATCAAAAGTATTGGGAACTTCATGTATATTCATATGTATATTGTCTACAGATTTCCTCAAGATTGACAAAAGTACAGAGTAAGACCACCAGCTAGACGAAATAACAAACTGAAAACTATTCTATCCACAACAACAACAAAGCATTTTCCCACTAAGTGGGGTCGGCTATATGAATCCTAGAATGTCATTGCGCTCGGTTCTGTATCACGTCTTCCGTGTAAATAAAAAGACCGAAAACTAATAAACTAACTATGATTAAACCGGAAGTCGGAAAAAAAAAAGCTGAAAGGTAACCGTGCTCATCTGAATTCTTGAACTCTACAAGTAGTATAAAAACAAGAGCTGACGCTAATAGCTTGACAACTTGATTCACGAAAGGCGTGTATACTCCGTGTAAAGTCCTCTTCCTCCTGCTCCGCTTCTAGATGATGATGATGGTGAGCAAGCAAATCAAGAGAAAACGGAGAACCGAGGCCCGTGGCCTTCCTATGTTTCCAACCACAACTGGCAAAATAATGATTTGAACAGGAGGGAACGGGATGATGGTGATGAGCAGAGTAGTGTGATCAGGTTCAGTAGCTTGATGTACATGATCTTGATTTGGGTTTTCATCATCCTCTCCTCCAATATGATTAAAGAATTCAGTGATCAAGTCCTCCTCATCATCCAACTCTCTTTCATCCGTGGTTCTTGGCCCCTCCTCAATCTCGTGATGATGATGACCGAGATGAGTAGTTAGCCGAGGCACAACAGCAGCCTCGTCTGCAGCAGAGGCCGCAACAGCAGAATCAGGCAGAAGCTCAAACTCGTCAATTAAGGATCCTAACAGATCATCATCCCAGCTATCATATGCTTCGGTGGTGCTGCTTGAGGACCCCTCGTGATGAAGTAGATCATCAAGCTCCCTAATCGAGTCCTCCATTGCCAAAAGACCATCATCAAAATCATGAGTCCTCTGCCTCTTGACCGTATCACCCAAAACCGTAACGGCATCATCGGAATCGGAATCGGAATCAGGGAAACGCGGACGCTTGAGAGAAGAGACAGTGGGCCTCAAATCTTGACCCCCCCATCTCCAATTTCTTCACGAAACGCAACACAAACAGACGAAAGCGGTGTGCTTTCTGCGAAAACCAAAACCCTAAGTCGGTAATGTGGAAGACGAAAAAGCAACACTTTCCAAACACGATAAGGGATTTGGGAATTAGGGTTTCTTGTTACAGTGCTAGACAGACAGAAATTAAAGATACCGAGAAATAAAGTAGAAGAAAAGGCAAGAACTGAACCTGGAACTGGGAACAAGTCGTTGATTTCCTTCTCAGAGAAGAGGATGCATTCGTCCCCAAATTTGAATCGAGCTTCCAATTTCAACAACTAGAGAGAGATCAAGCGACAGCGAGAGAGAGAGAGAGCAACAAATTTGAATTGGGCTTCAAATTCGGACGCACACAGAGAGAACGAGCAGAGAGTGAGAGCGAGAGTGAGAGAGCACGAGCAGAGAAAGAGGGCGATCCAGAGATCCAGTGAGAGAGTGGGATGGGGGTTTTGAAATTTAAAGAGAGGAAAATATGACCGTTTGGGAATTTGACCGCTTAAACGCGGGTTTCATCACGTGCCGTTTTCTTTCTGCTCTTTGGCGCCTGCGAGTGGGAAGCCCTCCCCAACCCGGCCCAATTGTGTTCCGAATGACTAAATTACCCTCGAATTACAAATCATGCAGATTCAGGAGCTCGGGGTATTTTAGTCAAACCAAAAACTCAAAAGGATCGCAGAATCGTATCACCGTCTTGGTTACTGAGTTGTTTGTTTGATCCAGTTGTATGTGAGAAGTGTGGCGTTTGGGAGTACTCAATGCGAGTAAGGTGTTCTATAAATTTTTGAAATCGATAGAAGGAGAATTTGTCCACCATCACTCATTTTGAATCATTCTGTAAAAAATTCTATTAAATATATATAAAATAACAAAAACACTCTCAATTTAATAAACAATGAGCCAAAATGATTTGATAAAACTTAAGAATTTTTTTATCATTTAACCTTATTTAATGAAAATTTTACACGAAATGATCAAAATGATTGATGATGGATAAAGTCATAGACCACTTCTATAGATCTTAAATCTCAAGATTCGGAATGATCAGTTATGCTAATTTCAATGACCATTTCGGCTATAAAACTATAATAGACGATAGAAATCAAAAGTGTCAAATTCCTCCTCCGTAATATTTCCACACTCATCTTTATTCTCAACCCATCAAATTTCCTCATCATTAATATACTTTTTAGCCATGATTTTCTAATAATTTAGTCAAAACATTTTCCGAATATCGATTGGACACATGTTTAAGGACTTTGAAACCAAAAAATGGCCACATTTTAATTAGCAAAATATATTTCAAATACAAATAGTATAGAATAGGGCTAGTGTCATATTGGAAATCAAGCACTCACGTCGTTCACCGTTCGAAGCAGAATTTAGAAGAACCAACATTCTTGATCATATGCTAGTTGAGCGCGAACTGCAAAAACCAAAACCAAAACCAAACAATGACGCGAAAAGCATCAGATATGCGATGTTTTTTGTTGTGCTAGGATAGCACCAAACCTTTTTGGAACCAACTCAAGCTAACCCACAAGAAATATATCAAATGAAAATGCAAGAACAAAATATTAAAGACACCAAGATTTAACGAGGTTCCTCAACAGTCAGTGTAACTGGAGTACGTCCTCGGAGCAGTAGGAGCTCACCTAATAATCCACTATCAATCAAATGGGAGTTTACAAAGTGTTGGCAATCTCACAACCCAAATAACCCAATACACCCAATAGCTCTCACACACCACATAAACAAATAGAGAAAGAAATATAATGAATAATTTCTTCTCTATACATGTAACTCAAAGCTATTACAACAATAATTATGATGGATGATTGCTAACCAAAAAGAAGAGCACCTTCTTCTTCTTTTCTGCTCTCAGTTTTCTGCTCTCTGCAACTCTCTTTGCTCTCTCAAAGATGGGCTACTAAAACAGAAAAATGGTGCACACTTCCTCTATCATTCTCACTTCCGTATCCTCACTTCATCAATACAAAAACACCCAATAAAAAACTCAAAAACATCATCATGACCATCAATTTTTCTTTTCAACAAACATAATCATGATGCCTCCTCATCATGATGTCTTTCACCTTTTTTTATTTTGGTTTGTTTATTAGCCGAAAGTTGTTTTGTTTTGTTGTCCACTTGGCCACTTGGCCACAATTCAACAATCTCCACCTTGGCCAAGTTCCGAAAAACGCCATGATAAGCCAACCAACACAATTAACACACAACATCACTCCCAAACACTAGCAAGAGAACAACTCATGCCGAGCCAAATGCTCCAAAACTCCTACTGCTCAACGCCTTCTTTATATAGGCAAAATGTGAGCCAAGTTCAAGCAATGAACAAACTTGGCTACACCAACAACCTTAGTCAACATATCAGCGGGGTTGTCTTTAGTTGGAATCTTCTGGAGAATGATTTCCCCTTCACCAACAATTTCACGAACAAAGTGATAACGCACATCTATGTGCTTGGTCCTCGCATGATGAACCTGATACTTAGCCAAATAAATGGCACTCTGACTATCACAATGTACCTCCACCTGCTTCTGATCAACCCCCAAATCTCTAATCAGCCCATGTATCCAAATGGCCTCCTTTATAGCTTCAGCAACTGCCATATATTCAGCCTCTGTAGTAGACAAGGCAACAGACGACTGCAAAATGGACCTCCAACAAACTGGTCCTTTAGCCATAGTAAACACATAGCCTGTAGTAGACTTCCTTCCATCCAGATCACCTGCATAATCTGAATCAACATAACCAACTGCAAAATGACCAATACCATAGTCATCTCTCTCAAAGCATAAACCAACATCTCGAGTACCATGGAGATACCTCAATATCCACTTAGCTGCTTGCCAATGCTCTTTACCTGGATTATGCATATATCGACTCACCATGCCAACTGCATGAGCAATATCTGGTCTAGAGCATGCCATTGAATACATCAAACTACCAACCAAATTTGCATATGGTATATTTTTCATTTGCAGCTTCTCTTTATCAGTTTTAGGACATTGTAGAGAACTCAATTTAAAATGAGGAGCCAAAGGGGTACTAACCGGTTTGGTTGAATCATGAACTCCAAACTTTCGAATCAACTTCTAAAGGTATTGTCTTTGATTCAAACTGACCAAACCCTTCTCTCTATCTCTAGTGATCTTCATGCCAAGGATCTTCTTCGCTTCACCAAGATCCTTCATCTCAAACTCATTTTTCATTTGCTTCTTCAATTTCTCAATCTCTTCGACATTCTTTGAGGCAATCAACATATCATCAACATATATCAACAAATAAATGAAAGATCCATCTTGCAACTTCTTGAAGTACACACAATGATCATATTGACTTCTAGAATAATTTTGGCCTCTCATAAATTTATCAAACCTCAAATACCATTGCCTTGGAGATTGCTTCAAGCCATATAGTGATTTCTTCAATTTGCAAAACAAGTTCTCCTTCCCTTTCACTATATACCCATCCGGTTGACACATATAGCTCTCTTCATTCAAATCACCATGTAGGAAAGCCGTCTTCACATCAAGTTGCACAAGCTCAAGATCATACTGTGCAACAAGAGCTAACATAATGCGAATTGAGGAGTGCTTCACAACCGGAGAAAAGATTTCATTGTAGTGAATGCCCTCCTTTTGTGCATACCCTTTAGCAACTAATCTTGCTTTGAATCTCAACATTGCTTTTCTCATCAGCATCTTCTTTCTTGGCATACACCCATTTGCAACCGATAGCTTTCTTGCCCTTAGGCAATTTAGCTAACTCCCAAGTCTTGTTCTTCAAGAGAGAATTCATCTCATCACCCATGGCATTGCACCACCTCTTCTTCTCCTCACTCTCAATGGCTTCCTCAAAATTAGATGGAATCTCATCAGTGATAATAGGAAGAGCAAAAGAAACATAGTCACTATACCGAGCTGGCTTGGTAATTTGTCTCTTTCCTCTATTCTTGGCAATAGACTCTTGAGGTGAAACTTCCTCTTCAACTTGAATAGAATCTTCAAGTTCAACTTCTTCAACATCCTCATGGTCTCCAACTTCTTCACTTGTAGTGGCTTCGACATCAGCGGAAATAGGATTTGAAGTACCAGAGGCAACTTTCTCAAGCTCCACATGTTGGACATCTTTCACATTCTTCTCAGAGACTTTGTACATACTTTCTTCATCAAATGTCACATCTCTGCTGATTACAAGTTTTTTCATCTCTGGGCACCACAACCTGTAACCTTTGACACCACTACTAAAACCAAGAAAGATAGCCTTTTTGGCTCTAGGATCAAGTTTATTTTCAGTCACATGAAAATAAGCAGGTGAACCAAAAATACGGATATAGTCATAGTCAGAAGAAGGTTTTCCAATCCATACCTCCATTGGTGTTTTACCCTGAATAGCAGCTGAGGGTAACCGGTTGATGATGTGACATGCATAATTAACCGCCTCTGCCCAAAATGACTTGCTTAAACCCGACTGAGACAACATACATCTAACCTTCTCAAGCAAGGTTCGATTCAATCTTTCTGCAACTCCATTTTGTTGTGGAGTTCCCCGAACACTGAAATGTCTCACAATTCCTTCTTCTTTGCAAACTTTAAAGAAAGGGTCGGATGTGTATTCACCACCATTATCCGATCTCAAAATCTTAATCTTTCTCCCAGTCTGGTTCTCAACCATTTTCTTCCAACCCAAGAAAATGCTCAACACCTCACTCTTGTGCTTCATAGTGTAAACCCAAGACCTTCTTGAATAATCATCAACAAAGGTCACGAACCAATGTCTACCACTCAAAGAGGGAGTCTTTGTAGGACCCCAAACATCTGAATGCACATAATCAAGAATGCCCTTCGTCTGATGTACAGCAGTACCAAACTTCACTCTAGTTTGCTTCCCCAAGACACAATGCTCGCAGAAATCAAGCTTACAAGTCGTGGCACCTTTTAAAAGACCTTGTTTCACAAGCCCTTGTAGAGCTTTCTCACCGGCATGGCCTAATCTCATATGCCACAGTCTAGTAGTATCAGAATCGGATGTGCCCATATTTTCTGAGACTACAGATGCTTCACCTGTCACAGTGCTTCCTTGCAATAGATACAAATGGCCACATCGAGAAGCTTTCATCACAACAAGTGCACCATAAGTAACTTTCAATGTCTGTCCATCTGAATGAAACCTGAAGCCCTTGGATTCCAAAGTACCCAAAGAAATAAGATTTTTCTTCAAATTCGGTACATATCGAACACCTGTCAACTCTTTAACCATGCCATCATGCAACTTCAAACGAACTGTACCAATCCCTTTTGTTGTGTAAGGATTGTCATCTCCCATGAACACAACGCCACCATCAAACTCTTTCAAGCTTGAAAACCAATCCTTGTGAGGAGTCATATGATGAGTACAACCCGTATCCAGCACCCACTTAGTAGCACAATCAAATGATGAGGAAATGGTTAAAGCAAAATCAGAAAAATCTGTTTCAACCTCAGCAACATTAGCTTCAGAATTTTCTTTGCCTTTGGTCTTCAACCTAGGACAATCTTTCTTCCAATGGTTCTTATTATGACAAAAGGCACATTCATCCATTTCCAAAGTTTTTCTACCTTTAGAGTTTACTCTAGGTCGAGACTGTGATTTTTTCCTGCTAGAAGATGATCTCCTCTCCGATGATCTACCTCTAACAAATAAAGCTTCAGAGGTACTATCATGATTTTTATCTCCATGCCTCATTTCATAATTCATCAAGGCATTTGACACATCTTCAAATTTCACAGTTTCTTTACCATGCATAATAGTGGTAACAAAATGCTCATAAGAGTCCGACAAGGAATTCAACAATATTAAGGCCTTATCTTCATCCTCAATATCCTCATCTAAATTTAACAAGTCGGCAATCAACTTATTAAAAGCATCAAGGTGTCTAATCATTTTTGTACCTTCTTTGTATTGGAAGCGGTAGAGCTTTTTCTTCAAGTGTAGCCGGTTCTCTGCACTCTTCGTCATATACTTGTCTTCCAATTTTTGCCACAACACACTTGCTAATGTCTCCCGCATCACAAAATACTTCTGAGTTTTTGCAAGGCACAACCGAATTGAAGAGCAAGCCCATAAATTTAATTTCTCCCATTCCGGCTTCGACATAGCTTCCGGCTTCTCTCCCAAAGCGGCAAGTAGATCTTGTTGAGCCAATACATCTTTGACCTCACATTGCCACATCCCGAAGTTGTTTGTGCCATCAAAATTTTCCACTTTGAACTTTGCATTTTGCACCGTAGTTCTTGCAAACCCAGAGGTGCTTCCAAAAGGATTCTCATCTTGCCCGTCTGACATCTTTGGCAACTAGACAGTACCCAAGAGCAACCAGTGCTCTGATACCAATTATTGTGCTAGGATAGCACCAAACCTTTTTGGAACCAACTCAAGCTAACCCACAAGAAATATATCAAATGAAAATGCAAGAACAAAATATTAAAGACACCAAGATTTAACGAGGTTCCTCAACAGTCAGTGTAACTGGAGTACGTCCTCGGAGCAGTAGGAGCTCACCTAATAATCCACTATCAACCAAATGGGAGTTTACAAAGTGTTGGCAATCTCACAACCCAAATAACCCAATACACCCAATAGCTCTCACACAGCACATAAACAAATAGAGAAAGAAATATAATGAATAATTTCTTCTCTATACATGTAGCTCAAAGCTATTACAACAATAATTATGATGGATGATTGCTAACCAAAAAGAAGAGCACCTTCTTCTTCTTTTCTGCTCTCAGTTTTCTGCTCTCTGCAACTTTCTTTGCTCTCTCAAAGATGGCCTACTAAAACAGAAAAATGGTGCACACTTACTCTATCATTCTCACTTCCGTATCCTCACTTCATCAATACAAAAGCACCCAATAAAAAACTCAAAAACATCATCATGACCATCAATTTTTCTTTTCAACAAACATAATCATGATGCCTCCTCATCATGATGTCTTTCACCTTTTTAAGCACAAACCATCAACATTATTAACAAGAAGAAAAAGAAGGCTTCAGGAAAGCATAGAATTCGAAACCCAGTTACCAGTTCTCACCAGCAAATGCATAAGATACAATGCAGCACTTGCAAACGGAGACGACAGAAGCAGTTGCCGATGACGGTTCTGAGGTTTGAGTGAGGAAAAACAGGTATATCCGAATTTTATACACAAAATCGTTTCGATTTTTGGTTAAAGAATCGTTTCTGTCCAGCTAATCTCAATCAACTATTAATTAACACGATTCTGTGCGGATTAAGTGTAATTATCTTGATTTTTTTGTGTGATTATCCTCTGATTATAGTCCGAAAAGTAGGATACTCGTATTAAGATACGCGTATCCCATCAGTCAACAACGTATCTGTTGACTTGGATACGTATCGGTCGCGTATCCGTACGTATCCCCACACGTATCCGTATCCCCGCGTATCAGATACGGGATACGTTGGTCTTCCCGCGTGTCCATGCATCATAGCTGACCGTGCAACACAATAACAGACATAGGCATCCTCTGAGGCTGGGCGTGAAGGTTGCTACCTCTGTTTTGAGGGAGTGGGCGGAAGGCTTTGCCAGAGCCGCCTAGACGCGCCTCAGGATTTTTTTTTTTTTCCTCAAACTCCCAAAACCTAAATTTTTGGTAGGGTAAATGCCTCATAGTTCTTCCTTGCACTATCGTTTCTCTGCCTTTTTTTATTTTTTATATAATGGATGTATGTGCTATCTGCGTGCATTGTTATATATGTGCTCATTGTACTTTTCATCCTCTATTTTATTTATACTCGAAGATGAGCACACACTTTGTGTGTGAACAATTTCATTTTCTTTTTTGTTTTTGATTAAGGAGTGTGTTTAGTTTTTAAAATTTTTAAAAAGAGTATGAGACAATGATGATGAGATCTCTTAATAAGGGCATCTTTTTATTAATATTACATTACTACACCCCACCCTCGATTTTTAAAAATAGTTTTGAGTTTTTATTTAAAAAATTGTTTTTGGGTCTTAATATGTGTGTCCGTGGGGCCTCTTTCCTTTTTGGTCTCCCCTACCTGGCCTCCTTTCTTCTCTTTTCCTTTGGACCCGTGAGTCATCTCCCTCCCTTTCTCTGCAACTCTCTCCTTGAAACACCCCAACCCCATTTTATTTAAAAATTGTTTTAAAACCTTAATTGGTGAGCCCGTGGGCCCACCTTGTTTTATTTTTATGTTTTCCGGTCTCTCCTTTCTCAGTTCTCTCTTCTCCCTCACCTCTTCCGCAACTCTCTCTCCCGTGTCTCTCTATCGGACTTCTGTAGACATCGAAATTTCGTAAATAAATGTTGATCGATAAATCAAAGTGTCAACGCTCATGTATTACATAAATTTTACACGTAGCGTGTGACTCAACGAAAATTGAAATGAGTTGGAAAAGTCATCAAATAGGACACGTGTCAACACCTGGCAGAAACGACTTATTTCATCTGGGATATTATATTCAAAATTAGGCATTGGAAAATTCTATAAATACAAGCCCATTTCATTCATTTAAAGGAACCCAATTCATATTACACCTTGAAGCTCTGAAGCTCTGAAACTCCGAAGCTCTCAAGCATCCAGGTTCTCGAAGAATCAAGAAAGCCTTCTTCGTTCTTCGTTCATCGTTCTTCCAAGATCAAGCCCCGACGGCCCTTGAAGAAAGTGTTATTCGTTCATCGTTCTTCCAAGATCAAGCCCCAACGGCCCTTTGGATCAACAACGTCGACAAATCCACACGTCCAATCGTTCTTCAAGATCAAGCCCAAAAGCCCTTGAAGATCTGTTCATCACTGTTTCTTCAAGATCAAGCCCAAAAGCCCTTGAAGATCCGTTCATCACCGTTACTCAAGATCAAGCCCCAACGGCTCCTTGAAGATTCGCTCAAATCCACCTTTAAAGATCAAGCCCACGGCCCTTTGAAGAAACTTCCAACAGTTCATCCAAGATCAAGCCCCAACGGCCCTTGGATCAACGAAACACCCACCAATCAACACCTTACGGAGATCGAATCAGAGGATCAAAATTGAGAGAGATTGTAACCCAAAATCATCAAAATACTTAATATTTGTTTGTGCGCGTTGTTCTTGTCTCTTTCGTTTCAGGAATTTTCCGTGTTCACAAATTGGCACGCCCAGTGGGACAATCTCTGCCTCTCATCTCTTTCTCCGTTCAAGAAAATCAAAACGCACTTCCAAAATTAATGGCATCAAGGAAAGCTCAAACTGCTCCCGCAATTGGTGTCACTTTGGGCATCACGACTCGAAGCATGGCAAGAGCTACTTTTGCCACCTCTTTCACCTCTGCATCAACTCTGCCAAGGGAACAAAAACACCCAAGGCACGAGCCTTTGATCACCTTAGCCTCACTAAGGGCACCAAGGGGGGAAAGCCCAAGGAAATACTCCGAATCCATGCTCTCCGATGCCGATTCAAGCGACAGTTCAGCCATGCAAGTCATGACCATTGGAGCAACTTCAATTGATGAGCAGCTGGCTCAAATGAATGAAGCAATCGCAAGGCTAACCCGAACTGTGGAAGAAAAAGACTTGCAAATTGCAGCACTAGTCAACCGACTGGATGCGCAGGATGCCGATAAACCTGACCCAGAGGATGATCCACTAAAAGGAGGAGCTGGTGGAGACAAAGAACCTCTGGTGAAGAAAATCGATGGGAAGCCGGAGCCAGACCAAGCAGCGGCACTCATGGGATCTCTTTCTATCCAGCAGCTGCAGGAGATGATCACCAACACCATCAAGGCACAGTATGAAGGGAGCTCACATACCTCATTGTTCTACTCGAAGCCCTATTCCAAGAAGATTGATGCCCTAAGGATGCCAAAGGGTTATCAACCACCAAAGTTCATGCAGTTTGATGGAAAAGGAAACCCGAAACAGCACGTTGCCCACTTTGTTGAAACTTGCAACAACGCAGGAACCGAAGGGGACTACCTCGCCAAGCAGTTTGTGCGCTCGCTGAAAGGAAATGCCTTTGAGTGGTACACGGACCTAGAGCCTGAGTCCATCAACAGTTGGGAGCAATTAGAGCGGGAATTCCTCAACCGTTTCTACAGCACCCGCCGCACTGTGAGCATGCTAGAGCTAACGAGCACAAAGCAGTGGAAGGACGAGCCAGTCATTGACTACATCAACAGGTGGCGCACTCTAAGCCTCGACTGTAAAGACAGGCTCTCGGAAACCTCTTCAATCGAGATGTGCATCCAAGGCATGCAATGGGGTTTACAATACATCATTCAAGGCATTAAACCACGGACCTTCGAGGAGTTGGCCACTCGCGCCCATGACATGGAGTTGAGCATCGCCCATCATGGGAAGAAAGAACCGATCGCCGACTACAAGAACGACAAAGCTCTTGGGACAAAGGTGGAAAAGGCTGCATGGAAACCCACCAAGGAAGCGATGACGGTCAACACATCTCCCGTCAAAATATCCATACGAGGCAAGGCGATTCAAACCGAAGCTTTTCGTGATCAAGAGACGCGTAGACGCACTTTGAAGGAGCTTGAGGAGAAGACTTATCCATTCCCCGACTCTGATGTGGTTGCCATGCTAGATGACCTGTTGGACAAGAAGGTGATCAGTTTGCCTGAGTGCAGACGGCCAGAAGAGATGAATCGTACTGACAGTCCAAGATACTGTAAATTCCACCGCTTCATCAGTCATCCGACAGAAAAGTGTTTCGTGCTGAAAGATCTCATCATGAAGCTGGCTCAGAAAGGAATCATCGAGCTAGATCTTGACGAAGTGGCGAAGTCAAACTATACCACCTTCACTTCTGGCTCTTCCGACTCAAAGTTTTCACCTCAACCGCTGGGGGCATCGTCCAAGACAAGCAAAATTGAAGGATGGACTCAAGTCACTCCTAAGAAATTGCACAAGAAGCATACGTCTCCTCCACAAGTCCGCCAATCGGAAATGGGGCAAAGCAGCTCTTGTCAACCTTCAAAGCAACGTGAAAGTGTTGAGGATGATGAAATTACGACACAAAGATCGTCTGTTGCCATCACAATGCGCGATTTCTTTCCCGAAGACTTCTTCAATCATGCGGTCAAAGCTCCTTGCTATGAAGATTGTGAGGAACGCCTCTCCCGGATTGCTTGACAAAATTCACCCAAGCTCCTTGTCCGCACGAGCCTACACGAGCCTAAATTGTAGGACACGAGGCTCCTCGCCTGCATGAGCCTAAACTGCATGGCACAACGCTCCTGGTCTGCACGAGCATAAAAGGCAACACCCAAGCTCCTGGTCTGCACGAGCATAAAAGGCAACACCAACGCTCCTTGCCTGCACGAGTTGAAACTGCAAACGGCACCACCAAAAGAAAATACAAAAAAAATATATCTATGTATTTGAACTACGTTTTGACTTGATCTCTTTCTTTGGAAGGGTACGTAGGCAGCTTGAATATTCAATTTCAAGTTCAGTCACATCAAAATCAAAAGAATAAATGTTTTATTAAAGAAGGTCAATTTCATTACAAATTTATTTTGTTAAGAAAATTTGCAATTTTCTTTGTACAAAATTAAACTACAGTTTCTTCGAAAAAAAAAATAAAATTGAATACATATGTTATTATGTATTTAGAGAAAAAAAAAGAAAAAAAAAGAGATACAATTCCTTCAAAAAAAAATGAATACATATGTTATTTTAAAAAAAAAAGGGAAGAAATATATATATACAGGCCCAGGCCCAATTCTTGAAGCCTTGATCTGCCGAGCCCACTCTCCTGGTCATCATCTTCTACTCCAATACCAGCAGCATTAACCTTAACAAAAGCACAGAAGGATCTTCCAGTGCCTCGAAATCCATGACCAAAACATAAAAAATTCTCAAAGATCCTCACCCGCACTAGGAAGAAGGAATGAAGTGTGGCTCGACCACGGTAGCTTCCAAGATGATAATGGCTTCCTTTACTGCCTTCCGCCCTCTAACTTGCGCTGCCTCTGCCTTCTATCCTGCGCGCCTGGCTCCACACCCGCCGGACTTGATCAAGTGGGTCCGTCGGGAAGGAGGGTTCGTGCACGAGGCCGTGAAGATAGCTCAAGATAGTTCATTTGGTCTTAGATTGGTGGCTTCCGAGGAAATCCCAAAGGGTTCCGAACTAATTGTTCTTCCGGAGCAAGTACTGTTGAGATTTGGCCCAATTGAATCGGACGGTTGAGATGAGGTCAATTCTGTTCTCGACAATTTGGGAAATTGGGTTTGAAGCTTCTGCAAGAAAGAGAACGGGATCCCTCTAGTGCCTATACATCAGTAACCTTCCTGAAACGTTCAATATACCCATCTTCTTCCCCGGTGAGGACATAAAGAATTTGCAGTATGCTCCAACGTCGGAGTATCCACACTTACTTCTTCCAGAACCTCCCCGATTTCTCGACAGAACCCGACTCGATCGTGGGCTCAAAATCTTACTTTTTCTCGGAGACCCACCTCGTTGCTCAGAAGACCGACGCCGTCTTCTCCAACCTCGGCACCGTCAGGGTCACCAGATCCATCCTCGCCACGTTATTGCCGGTAATAGGGATGCCAAGAACGCTGTTTCTGAGAAAGTTTCCAGGTTGGTTTTGTGGGATCAGGCAGTGTTTGCGCTAAGTGCTCGATATAATGCCCAAGAGATTGATGGGATTTTGGGTTTGACTGAGAAGAAGAAAGCCAAGTCTGGAGGCTTTGAATCTCTAAATCTAAATCCCAATGTCTTCAATGCAATCAAGCGCAGGGGCGTGTACCCGATGAAATGCAACCAGGACCGGTTCGACGTGGAGAGACACTCTCGCCGCCACGTCTTCATCGGAAACTGCTACTCCGTGTCGCCGGAGATCGTGACCCGGCGGTTTCCCCCTCTTCCTCTTCGAGTACCGTGGCGCCAAGCTTCTAATCATGGAGCAGTTCCCAGAGACCGCCGCCTTCATCGTCTCGCCACTCGCCACCCCATACAACAGATCCGACAAGTAAATTATCCAGATTCTCCGGGGATCTGTACTGATGCATTCGACGCTTATACTGAAATCCACCGGTCAAACCGGCTGCGATGCTATGACATTGACGGGTGTTGATGGAGGTGCAGTATTGTTGATGCTTTGTTCACCCTTTTCCTTCGCGCTGTGGGCGAAGGAGACCCAGAAAGCCGGTTACTAGAGAGACGGATCTCGTGGCATCAACGACGAAGAGGATGGCGAGGCGTGCAGGAAGAAGCTCAGGCTCTCCAAGGATCAGTCAGCTATCTCTGCAACATCCAGCCCAACCCCTCTTCACCAATAGAGCTCCACCTTCGAGATGCTGGACGGTGGTGCCAACTCTGTCGCCGCGTTGTCTGAATCTCCACCAGACCCCACCTGCTGCACATGGTGCACACACCCGGAGCAAGTTGGGCTGCGCTCTCGGCATCGACTCCTTCCACCGCAACGCCTGGCCTCCCTCGAGCTCGTCGCTATGACCACCATGATAGCAAAGAACTTCAAACGACCGCCATCAAACGACTAGCCGGTCGTGAAGCTCGAAGCACCATCTTCTCCGTCCGCCTTCGTCCTTCCCTGCAAATTCCCCATCCCGTCATCAGAATTTATACAAAAATAAATATAATAATAAAAACAAAGGGTGGTGGAGCAAGTGGTGCTATCACCATGTGAAAAAAAAAAGGAGTGCATCAGGCACCATGTGCAAAGAAAAAAAATAATAATAATAAATAAATAAATAATAAAAGAATAAAAAATATACATATAATAATTATAAAGTGTTTTGGGTGCTGGATCAACACCATTCTGAAAAAAAAATATGTATATAAAAATGTTTAAACTTTGGTGCAGCTGGCACCATAATTAAAGGCAAAAAAATATATATATATAATAAATTAAAAAAAAATATCTTTGGTGCATCAGGCACCATGTGACAAAAGAAAAAAAAAAGGGATGGTTGTACAGCACCAAAAGAAAAAGAAATAATATATATAGATATATATATATATATATGTGTACATAATATATATATAGCAAAAAAAAAATTGCATTGAGAGAAATAAAGTCCATTTTATTTATTTTTCTGGAAATTTTGCATAAATTTGCATTATACATACCTTAAGAAAAAAAAAATCAAATCAAATCAAATTTACAAGAGGGGATCTTCAAGGACGATCAGGTGCCGCCTCACCACTCGGCAGAGCTCCAGAAATGAGAGGCGCTGGAGGTTGACTGTTTGAAGCCAAACCACTCGGCGGAACTCCAGGAAGTAGAGGAGCCAAATGTTGATCATTCGGAGTTTCACTACGCGGTACAGCCCCAGAAGACGAAGGCAAATGTTGTTGGAACAAACCCACAAACCTCCGATGATCAAGTAAAATCTGACCATCAGATTCCTGCATCTGGTCAATTTTCCTCTTCATGTTTGTGGCATAGTTGTGTGCGAGCTTATGCAACTGTTTATTCTCCTGCTTGAGCCTTCTAATCTCCTGCTTGAGACTCATCACTTCCGCCGCCAACGATTCAACTTGACGGGTTCGAGCAAATAGGCGTTGGGCCATGTTGGACACAGAACCCGCACACTGCACACTAAGAGCCAGGGACTCCTTAACAGCCAACTCATCAGACCGCCTGGAAAGTAGTCTGTTATCTTTGGGAGTGACAAGGTTCCGGGCCACCACCGCAGCGGTCATATCATTCTTCATCACCGAATCCCCAACAGTAAGAGGACCAGTAGGGGATATGAAGGATGGGCGCCATATGTTGTCTGGAGAAGGCGGGACTGCCTCTTCACCAAGATTCAAGTCAAAACGACGATCGGAGGGCCCTGACATTTTCAAAGTGTTGAAGAAAGAAGAGGTCGGACGAATCAAGATCTTAGAAGTGCAAGAAGGGAGTTTTCACAAGTAAAATTCAAGTGTGCTTTGAAACGAATAGCGTGCCTCTATAAAAAATCAGCACTTGACGGGATTTCAGAGATCGAAGAGGCGAGCTCAGAATTCAAAGAGGCCATTCAAAAATTGAATAGGCCATTCAAAAATCGAAGAGGCAAGCTCAGAAATCGGAGAAGCATCTTGCTTTTCCAGACGCGTCGGCACCCGTCACACGCAAACTCAGCTTTGCGAAAATCACGGGCAATTTGTCGAAGCACCGATCCCAGATATCGAAGAGGCGCCAGTCTTTTCAGCCACGTCAGCACCCATCACACGCAAACTCAGCTTTGCGGAAATCACGGGTAATTTGTCGAAGCGCCGATCCCAGTTATCGAAGAGGCGCTAGTCTTTTTCAGCCGCGTCAACACCTGTCACATGCACACTTAGCTTGGCGAAAATTACGGACAATTTTTTGAAGATTTCTGATAAAGAAGAAAGCACGTGAAGCCATATAGATCAATAACGCATTGGTTGCCGACACGAGTGAAAGAATAGTACATCTACAGGTATTAAGGGACCTCCTATAACTGTCCACCTTCACCTTCCATAGCAAGGCGGACATACAGAACCTTTCTTCATCTCCGAGAATGCCTTCCCAACGAAGCATCTCGAGTCACTTAGTGTTCCTTATTCCTTGGGGTACCTCTGTAAGCCAATAACTTCAAAGCAAAAGTATCTCATATCACCAGGGTAGAAAGCAAGAGTATCTCATATCATGCGTTCTCCCTGTCGTTTCCTTTGTCCTTGCTCCTACCTACAAAGACAAGGATAAAGAAAACAATATGCCGGAACTTCCACTCAAACTCGGGTAAGGAACCGACTGCTTGGAACCCTTCCCTGATTGCCTTCCTAGCACTGCTCTCGAGTACTCGTCTCCCACTGATGCTATACTTCCATAGAAGCTGTCACATCTGCCTGGAGAACAGATAAGGCAAGTGAAAATGATACCTTGCAGCATGTGGAGACAACATGCTGAAGAAACAAGCAGAGAAGAATGCGGCCTGCACAGTCAACTCAACAGAAGGAGTCCGAGCTGAAGAACTCGAGAAGCTGCCATATCTGCCTGAAGAAACAAGCAGAGAAGAATGCAGCATGCTCAGTCAACTCGGCAGAAAAAGTCTGAGATGAAAAACTCGTTTTGACCCTCAAATTCTTGGGTCGACTTACTAGGCGCTGTGGGCTGCACGTGCTGATTCACCACCCTTGAATCAAATCCTTAAAGATCAAGTCACCAACGGGAAGAAGAGCTCATCAACCTTGAAGATCATACCGTTGACCAAACTGCTCAGGTGTGAATTAGAAAGATTGAACAAAGCAACAAGTCGTCACCTTCACCTCGTGCCTGCTTGCCATGTGTTCGAGTCAGCCTTCAACAATCAAGCCTCAACGGCCCTTGAAGAAGCTTCCAGCCAAATTCAAAATCAAGCCTCGACGGCCATTGAGGAAATCACAAGTCCGATTCAAGATTAAGTGTCTACCACCCTTGAATCAAAACCTAGTTCAAGAATAAGTTGTGGAAAATCAACAATTGGAGGAATCCAGAAAATCCTCCAACCCAGTTCAAGATCAAAGCTGTGGAAAGTCAACAAGCGCAACAAAATACGTGCCGATTCACCCACTACCAAAGCCAAAGATCATCTACCACATGAAGCTCCTTGTGGTCCAATTTCAACCTTCAAGATCAAGCCTCGACGGCCCTTGAAGAAATTTCAAACAACAATTCAAGATCAAGCCTCAACGGCCCTTGAAGAAATCTCAAGCCCAATTCAAGATCAAGCCTCAACGGCCCTTGAAGAAATCTCCAGCCCAATTCAAGATCAAGCCTCGACGGCCCTTGGATCGACATCTACAGTAAGGGACTTCAAAACCCATCTCTTACACGTGACAAGCACATGTATACGACGTGCCTTGAAGTGGGGGCATTTGTAGACATCGAAATTTCGTAAATAAATGTTGACCGATAAATCAAAGTGTCAACCCTCATGTATTACATAAATTTTACACGTAGCGTGTGACTCAACGAAAATTGAAATGAGTTGGAAAAGTCATCAAATAGGACACGTGTCAACACCTGGCAGAAACGACTTATTTCATCTGGGATATTATATTCAAAATTAGGCATTGGAAAATTCTATAAATACAAGCCCATTTCATTCGTTTAAAGGAACCCAATTCATATTACACCTTGAAGCTCTGAAGCTCTGAAACTCCGAAGCTCTCAAGCATCCAGGTTCTCGAAGAATCAAGAAAGCCTTCTTCGTTCTTCGTTCATCGTTCTTCCAAGATCAAGCCCCGACGGCCCTTAAAGAAAGTGTTCTTCGTTCATCGTTCTTCCAAGATCAAGCCCCAACGGCCCTTTGGATCAACAACGTCGACAAATCCACACGTCCAACCGTTCTTCAAGATCAAGCCCAAAAGCCCTTGAAGATCTGTTCATCACTGTTTCTTCAAGATCAAGCCCAAAAGCCCTTGAAGATCCGTTCATCACCGTTACTCAAGATCAAGCCCCAACGGCTCCTTGAAGATCCGCTCAAATCCACCTTCAAAGATCAAGCCCACGGCCCTTTGAAGAAACTTCCAACAGTTCATCCAAGATCAAGCCCCAACGGCCCTTGGATCAACGAAACACCCACCAATCAACACCTTACGGAGATCGAATCAGAGGATCAAAATTGAGAGAGATTGTAACCCAAAATCATCAAAATACTTAATATTTGTTTGTGCGCGTTGTTCTTGTCTCTTTCGTTTCAGGAATTTTCCGTGTTCACAACTTCATCTCTCTCCCTTGCTGCAACTCATTTTCCCCGAGCAGCACTCAGCCACGCCATCTGCTGAGGACATCATCATCAAAACCTCTGCAGTTTTCTCTCTCCCGTTGTAGAAAGGATGATGAAATCCCAGGAGCATCCGGCGAGCACCGCCCCTTTCGAGGCTATTTCCGGCCAACCCACGGCCAGTTGGCCTGCGTGTAAGATATCAATCTCTTCGTCTCGCTGAGAACTACAACTTTTCTTTTTGTTTCACTCAATTTCGTTGAGTATTGAAGAAGTTATATTCATTTGAATCTTACCCAGTTTCCGGCGACCTCATTGTCTTTCAAGACATTTTCCGGCCAAACCACGGCGAGTTAGATGTCGTGTGAGGTACCGTTCTCTTCGTCTCTTTAAGGGCTACAACTTTCGTTTTTGTTTCGCTTGATTTCGTTGAGTAGTGATAAAGTTATGGCCGTTTAAAGTTGGGTGGTTTTCCGGCCGATTTTCCGGCTTTCTCTCCCATTGGGTCCGGCGACCCACCAAACCCAAGCCCTTTGGGCCTTCCCTGCCGAGCCCAACTCTTTTTATTGTGAGGCCTTTGGGCCCGTGTGTGTGTTTTGGGCTAGGTGTGTGTGTGTGGGTTGTGTGGTGTGTGTGCGTGTGTTGTGCATGTGTCATGGGTGTGTGTGTGTGTATGCATGCCGTGTGTGTGTGTGTGTAGTTGGGGTGCGTGTGTGTGTTTGGACTTAGGCCCAAACCACATTTCTTCAGCCCAAACCCTAAAACCCACTTCCCTATTTATTTAAACCCTAAATCCTAATCCGGATTCAAGCCTAAAACCCGTTAGACCTAATTTGACCGTTGACCCCCGGTCAACGTTGACTTTAGGGTTGACTTTTTGGGTTTTCGTCTGGGACCCTTCTTAAGGTAATTCAACATTTTGAATCCGTTTCCAATGTCCATTTTCCCAAATTCAATTTCTATTATATAGTTTTATTTATTGGACTCTTTATGTGCTTAGGGGCAATTATTGTAACGTTTTCGTCTTCGCTAGTGGCGCAGCTTTTGGCAACTAAGTACTGTGAGTGGACCCCTTCTAAAATTACATGATTTTATAGTTTAATTGCATAAATGATTAGCATGCCTACGAATTTATGATTCGATTTATGTTAAGTATGTTTATTGAATTTATTGAATTCGTCTCGTGTTTTTGGTGAGGAATTAAATGTTAGCCTATTTTGAGCTATATTTTAATATATCGTATTTTCTATAAAAACCATGATCTGGTAGACTATCTGATGGATGACGATAGGATGCTAGAACATGTTTTAGAAACCCCTTTTTATAGTATAGACGATGGATGACTTTATACTATGAAGTGGTTATTTATGAGAGGTGTAACTATTTGTGCATACCTAGAGGACACTATACCGCCCGGGGCGAGGATCTGGTGTTGGCATTTAGGCCGGGAGAAATAATCCCTAGCTACGGGCTGAGGGACATGGAGCATGTATTGGGCCGGGAGTTGGTAATCTCTGGCTACGAGCGCAGAAACCACGGAGCAGGCATTGGGCCGGGAGTTATATTTATTCGATGATCTTTCTAGCAGCACACCGCGTTTACGAGACGATATATTATACGTTTACTGTTTTGATTTCCGCAATGTTGTTCCGCGATATGACTTTTGAGATATTTTTGGCATGCTAGGATTTTGATTAAATCCACCACTTATTATGCTAGTAGTTTTCATTATATAAATTATAGGGGTTAGTATCTTGATAACTGTTTTATTATTATTATTATATATATGAACTTGGTCCACTCACCTTTGTTTTACGCCCCCATTCAGGACTTAGAATCAAGGCACCTAATCTCGGCGTCAAGGCACTTCCGCAGCAGCATCTCGTCCTTTCGGGGTAGGACCCACTCCTTTGTTCATTCAATCTTATCTTAATTCTTGTTAGTGACTAGGTTTAGTTGTATGTTCTGAACACGTTCCTAATTTATTAATTCATCGTATTTTAAATTCATAACCCTTATTTATTTCTTATTCTTAGCTTTTGTATCAATTAATGGCTTTCGTCACCCTCGGGTGTCAGCCAGCACGTGTCTATCCTGGTATTCAAGGAATATCAGGGTCGGGGCATGTCACTCATTCGGCCCGTTGAAAACTAAACCCAATCATTTAAAGCCTAACCCAAAACCCTTTTGGAAATTTAGGCCTTTGGGCCTAGGACCTTTCGGCCCAAACTCTCCAACCCAACCCAAACCTTTTATTTTTATTTTGTTTAAAACCCCAAAGGAATAGGGTCGGGCCTTCAAGCCCAGCCCATTTGAGAACCCAAGTGAGACGAGCCTTTAGGCCATTGAACCAGCCCAAGATCCACGGGCTTTTAAGGCCAAACCTAATATAACCCAGCCCTAAAACCCATTTTAAATTAGAAATCCTTAACCCATTAACCCATTATCCTAAGCCTAACCTACCTAAACCTAAACCTAACCCAAGTCCAAACCCTAAGCCCTAAACCCAGTTGGAACCTTCCAAGGATATTCTTGGAATCTTTCGAGGAATATTCTCTGGAATATTCTCGTGTTGACCTTTTTCGGAAATTTAACCGGAACCCTTATTAGGGTAATTCGACATCCTGAATCCATTTTCGAAGTCTATTTTCCCAAATTCAATTGTTATAATAGAGTTTTATTAATTGGACATTTTATGTGCTTAGGGGCAATTATTTGTGACGATTCCTTGTTCGCTAGTTTATGTGGCTCTTCAGCGACGAAGTATTTGTGAGTGGACCCCTTCTAAAAATGCATGTTTTAATAGTAGAAATGCATACAAGAAAAGCATGATTTAATGATTATGTTTTATGAAATGTTTTATGAGATAACATGCTTATTGAGGCTAGTTTGAATTATTATTATTCTTTCTATAACCTGTGTTCTTTATAGAATATCTGATGGATGACGATATAATATTTAGAACATATTTCGAACACCTCTTTATAGTATAGATCATGGATGACTTTATACTATGAAGTTGCTTTTTAAATATATGTATGTTCAATGATTTTGTACTTACATAGTAGTCCCTATTCCGCTACGGGACGAGGGATAGATTCCATCCCGGGTGATGGTTACAGTGTTGGCATAGGGCCTGAAGGGTTTTTCCTCTGGCAATTAGCACAGGGACGGGGAGCTAGCACGAGGGCTGGGGGTGATTTTCCTCTAGAAATTGGCATAGAGACAAGGAGCTGGCATGGGGCCTAGAGGGATATTAGACATTCACTAGTGATTACGATATACATGAGTTATGATTTGAGACATTGCACGGCATGTTAGGTTACGGAAAACCTATTTTATTTATCATGCTATATGTGTTTTCATAAAACATGAGGGTTATTATGTTGATAACTGTTTTACTATATATATATATATATATATATATATATATATATATATATATATCAACTTGGTCCACTTATGTTTGTTTTGCGCTCCCTTCAAGACTTAGAATCGAGGCATACAATCCCAGCATCAAGACACTTTCACAACGGCACCTTCGAGTCCTCCCGGTGTAGGACACATTCTTTTATTCCTTTAATTTTATATTATTTCTTTTAGTGTTCTAGTTAGTCGTATGCTCTGAACACATTTCTTTTGTGCACATTAATTATATTTAAATTTCTTTAATCTTATTCATATTTTAGTCCTCATGCATTCAATAAATGGCTTTTGTCACCTTCGGGTGTCGGCCAACACATGTATATCCTGGTATTCGGGGAATATCGGGATCGGGGCGTGTCGTACATAATTACCATTTTACCCTTCTTATGTAAATATTGTGTATCAAAAGTGAGGGCAAAATTGAAAAAAATGGTAAAAAGTTGACAATAAGGGTTCTCTTAATAGAATAGATATATATAATATAATATATGTATATATATATATATATCTATATATGTGTGTATATATATTTATAATATATGTGTGCTTATGGTGATTATTGATTAATAATTTTTTTTTAATATAATATATGTGTACGCTCAGTGTATATATTAAAAATTTTAGGTCCTATGAGGCTTTGCCTCACTCCTAGGTTGGGCTATCCCTCGGACGCCTTGACACGCCTCACGCTTTTAATACATTGATAAATAGACAAAATAAAATCACTTTTGAATCTTTTATTAACTTCAAATCTACACCTAAAGAAGTGAAAAAACACGGGCTAGACTGAGAGAGCTCAACAACATGTCTCGTACTTGAAAGAAACTAGACTTTATAAAAAATTTAAGAAAAATTAATAAAGTAGTCCAACTTTTGGCCATCCATTATTAGTAATGTGTTGTCCAATTACAGTTAGCGTGGTCGTATTGAAGAAGACTAATAATATTCAAAAATTCCAAGCGTCAACTCCACGCTTGACGGGAAGACTAGAAACTGGCACCATCAGTTCTTGATTGAGTAGAAAATCCCTTCAGAAATTCCAAGCGTAAAGAAAGGATTAGAATCGCTCATTGACGCAAATATATTCATTTTTATTACTTCACTTGATTAAACTGAAATATTATGTTTAATTTTATCAAACAAAAACTTTTAAGATTATCCATATATACACTATACAATTTACAATTTACAATCAAAATTTATCCCCTCCTGAGCATGGGGACCAGAGCCTGCTGAGCAGCTCATCTGAGCCTTTGAAATTTGATCAAACGGCTGTAATTATTATAACTTTTAGAGGAACCTCCTGTTTGTAGCCGTTGAATCAAATTTCAAGAGTCCAGATGAGCCGCTCAGTAGGCTCCGGTCCCCATGCTCAGGAGGGGATCCGGTTCCCACCTCATGTACTTTCCTATACTACCCTCACACCCCAAACTTTCTACATACACCCCACATTTTTTCACATACATTCAACATTCTCTTATTGTTCATTCTCACCACACCCCCAAATTTCAAGACTCTCGCTAAACATGTAAATGCTAATTATGAGGTCGACTACATGACATTCGATTGTTGGTTTATTTTACTGGTAGAGCACAAATTCAGAATTTGTATCCTTCTCTGTTACTCCTTTAGAGTCAATCTCACAAAATTTTGACCCAAAAAAGAATGATAGGACATGGGTGAATTTTTTTTTTTTTTGTTTTTGTTTCAAAATTATAGTGGGTTCAATTCTTTTTACTGTACAAAACTTAAAAGAAAGTAGTGCCGACTGCCAAGCTCACCACTTAGAGAAAAAATTGTTTATATTATAATGGATTTATTCTTTTTTTTTTTTTTTTTTTGAGAAATGGAAAATTTGTTTTGGAGTAGTTATAGATTTTGACAACAAAAAAATGTTGTAGTTCTTACAAAATCCATAATGAAGTACGTCTGGTTACGAATTCGTAACATTTTTTTTATTTTTAGGGTTTAGGTTTCTATCAATTTGGGGGCTTTTGCCAATTAGGGGTTTTAGGGTTTGGGTTTATGACAACCAATTCAGAGTTAGGGTTCATATTAGTAAATAATTTGTGTATTCAATTTCTTTTAAATTTTTTAGGGCTAAATGATCATTCATGTTAAGATACATGAGTGATTTAATATATATTTATTCAACAATACATGGAGTACTAATAAAAAAACCCTTTACCATTACCATCGTCAATCTTCAAATACAATTCTGTGGTCCAATTACAGTTCCATGTTTACTATTCTACAAATCAGGACATGTAGTTAGCCGTGATCATATTGAAGACTAACAATGTTCAAAAATTCCAAACGTCAACTCCACGATTGACGGGACGACTAGACCGGGCCAGTCAACAATGGCACCATACAGCTCTTGATTGAGTTGAAAATCCTTTCAGAAATTCCAAGCGTAAAGAAAGGTTAGAAACTCTGCACCTCCAAAGTTGTTACTAGCTCCCATATTTATTTGTGACGCATACAAACTGGCGAAAAAACATATCATACTGCAACTCAAAACCATGACATTTCTTTATATGCTCCTCCTGCTGTCCGCATTCCCATTGATCAAAACGACATCTATATCTTCAAGAAAACAAGCAGAATCGCTCGTCAAATGGAAGGACGGCCTTTTTAATTCATCATCATCATCATTATCGCCACCTTCGCTTCTCAATTCATGGTCCCTCACCAACCTCAACAGCCTCTGCAACTGGACTGCCATTTCCTGCTCCAAAACCAGAACAGTCTCCAAAATAGACCTCTCCAATATGCAAATTATCGGATCACTGTTCCTTTTCGACTTTCCCTTATTTCCAAGTCTCACCCACTTCAATCTAAATGGCAACAATTTCGAAGGGCGTATACCGCATGCCATTGGAAATCTCTCCGGGCTCACATCTTTGGACTTGGGCAACAACTTTTTTAATCATCAAATTCCATCGGAGATTGACCAGGTAACAGAGCTTCAGTATCTAAATCTCCGCAACAACAGTCTCTCTGGTACCATCCCTTATCAACTGAGCAATCTCCAAAAGGTATGGTACATGGACCTTGGATTAAACTATTTTTTCTCTGCTGATCAAGATTGGTCAGAATTTGCAGGCATGCCTTCATTGACCTACCTTGATATGTCTACGCAAGTTGATAATCTATATCATTCTGAATTCCCAGAATTTATATCTCAATGCCGGAACTTGACGTTCCTTGACTTGTCTCAAAATAATTTGATTGGCAAAATTCCACCTTCGATAGGCCAACTCAGAAAGCTCCAGTACCTTGATCTTTCATACAACTCCTTAGACTCTTCTATCCCTTCTGAGCTTGGTCTTTGTACAAACCTCACCCACTTGTCCCTGGCTTCCAATCAACTCAACGGGGAACTGCCTCTTTCCTTGTTCAATCTGAACAACCTCGTCGAATTGGGTTTAGCTGATAACCGAATCTCTGGCACGATTCCGGACGATATAGGTTTGATCTCTGGTCTTCAACGTATTGACCTGAGTATAAATCTTCTGGAAGGTAAAATTCCATCCTCTGTAGGCCAACTCAGGGAGCTCCGGTACCTTGATCTTTCATTCAACTCCTTAAACTCATCAATCCCTTCTGAACTTGTTCTTTGTACAAACCTCACCTACTTGCACTTGTCTTCCAATAAACTCAATGGGGAACTGCCTCTTTCCTTGTCCAATCTGAACAACCTCGTCCAATTGGCTGTAGATAATAACCGATTCTATGGCACGATTCCACCTTCGATAGGCCAACTCAGGGATCTCCAGTACCTTAATCTTTCATACAACTCCTTAAACTCTTCCATCCCTTCTGAGCTTGGTCTTTGTACAAACCTCACCTACTTGTACTTGTCTTCCAATAAACTCAATGGGGAACTGCCTCTTTCCTTGTCCAATCTGAACAACCTCGTCGAATTGAGTTTAGCTAATAACCGATTCTCTGGCACGATTCCGGACAATATAGGTTTGATTTCTGGTCTTCAACATATTGACCTGAGTATAAATCTTCTGGAAGGGGAAATTCCACTCTCTATAGGCCAACTCAGGGAGCTCCAGTACCTTGGTCTTTCATACAACTCCTTAAACTCTTCTATCCCTTTTGAGCTTGGTCTTTGTACAAACCTCACCCACTTGTCCCTGGCTTCCAATAAACTAAACGGGGAACTGCCTCTGTCCTTGTCCAATCTGAACAACCTCGTCGAATTGGGTTTAGATAATAATCTATTTACTGGTCAAATCCTTCCTTCTCTGGTCTCCAATTGGACTAAAATGGTCTCTTTGCAACTTCAGTCCAATGAACTCAGTGGGGAGATTCCTCAGAATCTAGGCAAATTATCTCAGCTTGAGCTGCTCGATTTGTCGTACAACAACTTGAAAGGAGTGATCCCACGGATTCTAGGATTAAGATTAAAGGTTCTCAATATCTCACACAACCATCTTTCAGGTCAAATCCCATCATTTGTCGACATGTTGCTTCTTCGTGACATCAATTTTTCTTATAACAACTTGACTGGCCCAATCCCAGAAGTTTTCGTATGGGAACCCGAAAATGCTTTTGTTGGAAACTCTGGCTTGTGTGGCTATGTAGAGTGTGTAGACACTGTACCCCCTCGGCACAACATACCCCCTCGGCACAACAGAAATTTCAAAAAGAATAACAAAAGAGTTCTAATTGGTATCCTTGTGCCTGTTTGTGGTTTATTAATGGTTACAACTGTCATTGGTCTTATATTCCGTAAAAAATCCAGTCTCGTTTTGAACAAAGTCAACACTTCTGAAAACTTTGAGAGTTTGGAGTCAATGATATTGCAAGAGGAAGTAAAGTTTACGTTTGCGGAAGTTGTGAAGGCTGTAGATGACTTTCATGAGAAGTACTGCATTGGGACAGGAGGGTTTGGAAGGGTTTACAAGGCAGAGCTGCAATCAGGCCAAGTAGTTGCAGTTAAAAGGCTTAACATGTCAGACTCTAATGATATTCCAGCAATCAATCTCCATAGCTTTCAGAATGAAATCCGAACTTTGACAAGCATCCGGCACCGGAACATCATAAGGCTCTATGGCTTCTGTTCAAGGAGGGGTTGCATATTCCTGCTTTATGAATACTTAGAGAGAGGAAGCCTGGGAAAAGCTTTGTATGGAGTTGAAGGTGTTAATGAACTTGTCTGGGCTACTAGAGTCAAAATTGTGCAAGGACTTGCTCATGCACTTTCTTACTTGCACCATGATTGCTCTCCACCAATTGTGCACCGTGACATAACCGTCAACAATGTATTGCTTGAGTCTGATTTCGAGGTTCGTCTCTCAGATTTCGGAATAGCCAGGTTATTGAGTACTGATTCATCCAACTGGACAAGTATTGCTGGTTCATTTGGCTACATAGCACCAGGTAATGTGAACTTAATTTGTACATTTATGATTCATCTTTTTGCTTATTGGGATATGTTTTAAGGTAGCCAGTTTTGTTTTTATCAATGTGCAGAGCTTGCATACACTATGCGAGTCACGGATAAATGTGATGTATATAGCTTTGGAGTGGTGGCGCTCGAAGTCATGATGGGAAGGCACCCAGGGGATATGCTAGAGTCCCAGCTACAAGAATCATCAAAATCAAGGAGGGACAATGTAGAATTGCTGCTGAAAGATTTGTTAGACCAAAGGTTAGAGCCGCCAACCAATGAATCTGCAAAGGCAATGGTGCTAGTAGTGACAATGGCCTTGGCCTGTATACGAACGCGTCCTGCGTCCAGACCCACGATGTTATTTGTGGCACAAAAACTGTCAGCTCAAACCCTGCCTTGCCTTCCCGAACCATTTGGTATGTTGACAATCAACAAGCTAATGGCACTATAAAAAATAAAACAAAATAAAATAGAAGACAAGGGCGAATAGCTCAAACTTCCCTTTTGTATCCCTGCCATGCGCAGTTCCATCTAATTTCTCATGTAATACATCTTCACTGCCGTAATTACTCATCTGTATTATTTGTCGAATGTGGATTAATGTGTGATGAATTTTCTTAATCGTAATTGCATTATACTAATAATCCATAATGTGTCAAAATAACTCCACAATTAATAATAAAAAATTGAATTATGGATTTGTGTCCTTCCTCCCGTTCAAAGAGCTACCCTAAAAAATTGAACCTACATGGATCATTTTCGCCATTGATTAATTTTGAAAGCAAACACACATGGAACTACAGGATGCAATCTGATCTTCCAGGCTTTCTTAACTTTTCCGCTATGTCGAATATAGGTTTGTGCCTTTACTCTCTAAATCTGCAACAGCCAGAACTGCTTTCACATTCACACTACAGCACAATAGAAGACACTTTGACACGACAATCTGTTAAATTAGCAAATGGGGAAGTGGTGGAATAACACCGTAGTATTGTGAGCAAGTCTCGGGTATTGAGGCCGCGGGAGAGGTCCCTGTGGCTTTGGAACCACCCACATAATGATAAACAAGCGTGGCTGCTGTACCTCAATCCAACATTGACCGGGACAGAAAATCTATAGCTTCTGTGCGTTAAACCAAATCCCATCAGGAGTTGTTCTCATAGTCTTTGAATTATAATTGTAACTCTTTTAGTTTAATCGTTGTCCTACACGGATTCATCAAACCAAAAGCACATATGGATTGGAGACATGGGGAGACAGTATGGTATCTGCTTACTCGTTGTTAAAAGACTGACCAAGACTGTTATAAGAGTCCAGATTTTCACTTTGTGGTTCATTCAACTACGCAATGAGAAACGTTCTACAATCGAACTAACAAAGAGATGCATGCAGTGAGAAATCATCTTCGTTGAATTCTGAATCAACTCCCTCGTGTCCATCAAACTCAGCAAGGCCCATGAACATCTCAATTGGAACTTCTTTTGATGCAATATCTACTTCTATGCATTCATTAACCACACCAACTGGTTCACTGACATGAACTTTCCATTTTTGGGTTCTACAGCATAATATTTGGTATCTAAAGGTACAATTTTCTCACAACCTTTGGTTGCCCTGCTCAACCTTGAAGGCAAAGTATTAGTCCGCCAGACACCCTTGTATTTTTGCTTCAATTTCATAATCTTCGATGCTGCTGACCCTGAAGACTAGTCTTACCCCCTGCCCTTCTTCGACATCCATGTTCCTATCATGGTGTTTTGACGGAATTGAATCTGGTGGAGTTCCAGAAGCTGTTATACCTATGCCCTTCCGAGGTGATATGGAAAAGTAATTCCAGGTCTCTTCTGAATTCCAATCAGTTTTCTGCTCAAATGGCCAGAAAAGCGGTTCATCAGTAGTGGTTAGATCTTCCAAAACTTCAGCCTCAGAAGCATGTTCTGATGAAAAATCACACCCAGATGATATTTCAGTTTGTTCTTCACTGGGTGTAGAAACACTAGAAGTAGATGACTGAAAATCATGACTCCAACAACTACTTTTGTAAGATGGGCTGGGAAAATCAGATAGAAAACAATCCGACCTTGAATCTGTACCTGGTGTCAGTTTGTAATCATCTCCATCACGATTCAACAACGAAAAGCGGCAACCTATTCTCTCAAAATCTAGAGGAGCTGAAGAGAAACCACAACTTGGGGATCCTTCAGAGGAATTTCCACAAGAAGACTCAGAACCCTCAGAAGAGCATACAAAATATCTCTTGCATTCTCATCCTCCGAACATTTGTGTAAATTCTTATTTACATAGATCAACATCTTCTTCTGTAGATTCGAAAATAGCAGCCGCAGCCTTCTTGTTGTTATCGCATAAAGAACCTGTTTTCGTCACACATAATCTCACGTGTTTGTTTTGAGCACTAATTGATCTTGGTCTGAAACACTCACCTCATCTACGGTCAATGCTACACTTGTTCATTGGTGACAAAGAACAAACCCTCTTCATAAAATCACAGCAGCAGTCTGTTCCATTGAATTTCATTTGATGGAAGTCTTGATAACGATCACTGTCACATTAAGATAACACAAAAGACGAGCAAACCCAGAAGAGCAGCCAGCAAAGGCGGCAGGTACAACAAGTCAACGCGATGTCGATGAAGGAACAAAATACAAGAAGTCCCTTTGCATTCAACTTTGGGGGGAATGAAATGTAAGTTAACTCAACCAAAAGGCAGCTCTTAAGCAAAACACTCACACTCATTGAGACCACAACAACAACAACAACAACAACAACAACAACAACAAAGCCTTTTCCCACTAAGTGGGGTCGGCTATATGAATCCTAGAACGCCATTGCGCTCGGTTTTGTGTCATGTCCTCCGTTAGATCCAAGTACTCTAAGTCTTTTCTTAGAGTCTCTTCCAAAGTTTTCCTAGGTCTTCCTCTACCCCTTCGGCCCTGAACCTCTGTCCCGTAGTCACATCTTCGAACCGGAGCGTCAGTAGGCCTTCTTTGCACATGTCCAAATCACCAGAGCCGATTTTCTCTCATCTTTCCTACAATTTCGGCTACTCCTACTGTACCTCGGATATCCTCATTCCCAATCTTATCCTTTCTCGTGTGCCCACACATCCCACGAAGCATCCTCATCTCCGCTACACCCATTTTGTGTACGTGTTGATGCTTCACCACCCAACATTCTCTGCCATACAACATCGCTGGCCTTATTGCCGTCCTATAAAATTTTCCCTTGAGCTTCAGTGGCCTACGACGGTCACACAACACGCCGGATGCACTCTTTCCATCCAGCTCGTATTCTATGGTTGAGATCTCCATCTAATTCTCCGTTCTCTTACAAGATAGATCATAGGTAACGAAAACGGTCGCTTTTTGTGATCTTCGCTAGATTGCTCCGGTCATTAGTGTGGATAAGTATATAAATGGATAGAGATAGGAAAGCAAACACAAGATGTACGTGGTTCACCCAGATTGGCTACGTCCACGGAATAGAAGAGTTCTCATTAATTGTGAAGGGTTTACACAAGTACATAGGTTCAAGCTCTCCTTTAGTGAGTACGAGTGAATGATTTAGTACAAATGACATTAGGAAATATTGTGGGAGAATGATCTCGTAATCACGAAACTTCTAAGTATCGGAGTGTGGTGTCGTCTTGACTTGCCTTATCTGTCTCATAGGTAGATGTGGCATCTTCTCTGGAAGTACTCTTCCTCCATCCAAGGGTGGTATCTTTAACTGGTGGAGATGCACAAGGTAATGTATCAATTTCACTTGAAGCTTACTTGTAGTTTCAGGCTTGGTCAAGCGCGATACAAACCATGTAGTAGGAGTCCCCCAAGTCGCCGAGCTAGGGGGTCTGCTGAAAGAGGTGACAGACAAGGTAAGCAATCAGAGCTCCGACTGATTGTTCACCTTCTCCCCATCTTGCAGCAGCATGAAGGATAAAGAGAAGAAAAATGAGAAGAGATGATATGAGATACTTTTGCTTTTGAAGAAGTAACTTTCCACAGGCTTATTCTTGAACTGAGCTGGAGGGTTTTCTGGTTTCCTCCAGAGTATAAGGCCGACTGAAGAATTTGAGGGTCAAAACAAGTCCATCAAATCTAGAGTACGTTCCACCCTGCTGATATGGGATACTTTTGCTTTTGACAGAGTAATGGATGTATCGGCACGTGTGCTGTTACGCTTGTCTCCACATGCTTCCTTGTATCCTTCGCACTTGCCCTATCTGTTCCTCAAGCAGATGCGGAATCTTCCCTGGAAACATAAGATGTTGAAGATGAGTACTCGAGAGCAATGCCAGGTAAGTAATCAGGTAAGGGGTTCCAGGCAGTCAGTTCCTGGCTGGAAGCTTGATTCCAAGTGCTGACTGATTGCTCTCTTTCTCCTTGTCTTGCAGGTAAAAACAAGGCCAAAAGAAAAAACAGGGAAAAAGCATGATATGGGATACTCTTGCTTTTAACCCTGATGATATGAGATATTCTTGCTCTAGTATAGCTTGTTTGCAGAGGTATTATCGGGGGGAAAGAAAGCTGAATATTTCGAAAGGCTTTGTTGGGAGTGCCCTCTCAGATATGATGAAGGGTTGAGCATTTTTGCAGGTCTGCCTGTCCGTTGGGGATGGAGGTCGACATATATAGGAGTCTCCCTAACAACAAGTAGTAATGCTATTCCTTTACCCTGCTTGGTCATAGCACGGTAGTGGGAGCTGCCAGTTTCACATGTTTTAACTCTGTCAGAGCACTTTGAAAAAGTGGTCTGTGGTATCTGGCTCTCGAGATTCGGAGAACGATGCCTCTTCGATTTTTGAGAAAGCAATCATGTTGGGGGTCTGACTCTCGAGATTCGGAGAGCAGTGTCTCTTCGATTTTTGAGGAAGTAATCATGTTGGGAGTCTGGCTCTCGAGATTCGGAAGGCGGTGCCTCTTCGATTTTGGAGCAAGCAATCTTGTTGGGAGTGTTGTCTCGAATGTGAGTAAAGGTTGGACATGTTTGCTAGTCTACCTTGCCACGAAGCACAAAGGTTGACACATAGGGACTTTCCAATTATCCAGCAATGGTACTGTTCCTTTACCCTCTCTTCGATTTTGAGAAAGTAGTCATGTTGGGAGTCTGGCTCTCGAGATTCGGAGGACGGTGCCTCTTCGATTTTGGAGCAAGCAATCTTGTTGGGACTGTTTTCTCGAATGTGAGTAAAGGTTGGGCATGTTTGCTAGTCTACCTTGCCACGAAGCACAGAGGTTGACACACAGGGACTTTCCAATTATCCAGCAGTGGTACTGTTCCTTTACCCTTGTGGGTAATAATACGGTAGCTAGACCTTCAAAATTTATGTGTCTAAACTTTGTTAGTGCTGTTTCTTTGCTATTCTTTTACCTTTCTTGGTCAGAGCGATGTAGTGGGAGCTGCAAGCTTCACGTGCTCAACTTTGGCAGAGAACTTTGGCAAAGTGATCTGTGGTACCCATGAGTTATTGTTGCGTGTGGGAAGTGGGTGATTGAACAGTAAGATTCATGTGCTTTCTACTTCACCAGAAGTCTTCGACAGAATGCCCATAATTTCTGCAAAGCTGAGTGCGTGTGACAGGTGCTGACAAGGCTAGAAAAGTAGGTGCCTCTTTGATTTCTGAGATCGGCCCTCGTGGTCTCTGAGCAGCCCAGCTTTTGAGAAAGCGAGCGCCTCTTCGATTGATTCGGAGAACGGTGCCTCACCGATTTTTGAGAAAGCAATCATGCTGGGGGTCTGGCTCTCGAGATTCGGGGAGCAGTGTCTCTTCGATTTTTGAGAAAGTAATCATGTTGGGAGAGTGGCTCTCGAGATTCGGAGGGCGGTGCCTCTTCGATTTTGGAGCAAGCAATCTTGTTGGGAGTGTTTTCTCGAATGTGAGTAAAGGTTGGGCATGTTTGCTAGTCTACCTTGCCACGAAGCACAGAGGTTGACACACGGACTTTCCAATTATCCAGCAATGGTACTGTTCCTTTACCCTCTCTTCGATTTTTAAGAAAATAGTCATGTTGGGAGTCTGGCTCTTTAGATTCGGAGGACGGTGCCTCTTCAATTTTGGAGCAAGCAATCTTATTGGGAGTGTTTTCTCGAATGTGAGTAAAGGTTGGGCATGTTTGCTAGTCTACCTTGCCACGAAGCACAGAGGTTGACATACATGGACTTTCCAATTATCCAGCAGTGGTACTGTTCCTTTACCCTTGTGGGTAATAATATGGTAGCTAGACCTTCAAAATTTATGGGTCTAAACTTTGTTAGTGCTGTTTCTTTGCTATTCTTTTACCCTTCTTGGTCAGAGCGATGTAGTGGGAGCTGCAAGCTTCACGTGCTCAACTTTGACAGAGAACTTTGGCAAAGTTATCTGTGGTACCCATGAGCTATTGTTGCGTGTGGGAAGTGGGTGATTGAACAGTAAGATTCATGTGTTTTCTACTTCCCCAGAAGTCTTTGACAAAATGCCCATAATTTCCGCAAAGCTGAGTGTGCGTGTGACAGGTGCTGACAAGGCTGGAAAAGTAGGTGCCTCTTCGATTTCTGAGATCGGCCCTCGTGGTCTCTAGGGAGCCCAGCTTTTGAGAAAGCGAGCGCCTCTTCGATTTCTGAGATCGGCCTTCGTGGTCTTTGAGCAGCCCAACTTTTGAGAAAGCAAACGGCTCTTCGATTTCTGAGATCAACCCTCGTGATCTCTAAGCAGCCCAACTTTTGAGAAAGCAAACGCCTCTTCGATTTTTGAGCAGGCGCCTCTTCGATTTCTGAAGCTCCGTCGAGTGCAGATTTTTATAGGGGCTGGCATTAAGTTCCAAAGCACACTTGAATCTCCACCAGTAGAAGCTTCATTCTTGCACTTCTAAGATCTTGATTTGTCCGACCTCTTCTCTCTTCAACACCTTTGAAAATGTCTGGCCCCTCCGACCGTCGTTTTGACTTGAACCTTGTTGAAGAGGCAGCCCCGCCTTCTCCAGACAACATATGGCGCCCATCCTTCGTCTCCCCAACTGGTCCTCTTACCGTTGGGGATTCCGTGATGAAGAATGATATGACCGCTGCGGTGGTGGCCAGGAACCTTCTCACTCCCAAAGATAACAGACTACTTTCCAAACGGTCTGATGAGTTAGCTGTTAAGGATTCGCTGGCTCTCAGTGTTCAGTGTGCAGGTTCTGTGTCTAATATGGCACAACGCCTATTTGCTCGAACCCGCCAAGTTGAATCATTGGCGGCTGAAGTGATGAGTCTCAAACAGGAGATTAGAGGGCTCAAGCATGAGAATAAACAGTTGCACCGGCTCGCACATGACTATGCTACAAACATGAAGAGGAAGCTTGACCAGATGAAGGAAACTGATGGTCAGGTTTTACTTGATCATCAGAGATTTGTGGGTTTGTTCCAAAGGCATTTATTGCCTTCGTCTTCTGGGGCTGTACCGCGTAATGAAGCTCCAAATGATCAACCTCTGATGCCTCCTCCTTCTAGGGTTCTGTCCAGTACTGAGGCTCCAAATGATCCCCCTCCGGTGCCTTCTCTTTCTGGGGCTCTACCGACTGCTGAGACTTCTCCTAAGCAACCTTTGTGAAGGCTCCCTCTTGTGTGTTTATTTTGACTCATGTATATGTACATATTTGTAGCTTATCGGGGATATCAATAAATAAGCTTTCCTTCATTTCAACGTATTGTGTTAAATACACCAAAGCCTTCTTCGCTAAGTTCTTTGAATTTTCTTTTGTTGAAGCTTGTATGTTGAAGCTTTCTGAGTGGAGCATGTAGGTTGGGGTAGTGTTCCCTTAATTTCCCGAGTGAGGAAAACTTCTTGGTTGGAGACTTGGAAAATCCCAAGTCACTGAGTGGGATCGGCTATATGAATCTTAGAACGCCATTGTGCTCGATCCTGTGTCATGTCCTTCGTTAGATCCAAGTACTCTAAGTCTTTTCTTAGAGTCTCTTCCAAAGTTTTCCTAGGTCTTCCTCTACCCCTTCGGCCCTGAACCTCTGTCCCATAGTTGCATCTTCTAATCGGAGCGTCAGTAGGCCTTCTTTGCACATGTCCAAACCACCGTAACCGATTTTCTCTCATCTTTCCTTCAATTTCGGCTACTCCTGCTTTACCCCGGATATCCTCATTCCTAATCTTATCCTTTCTCGTGTGCCCACACATCCAACGAAGCATCCTCATCTCCGTTACACCCATTTTGTGTACGTGTTGATGTTTCACCGCCCAACATTCTGTGCCATACAGCATTGCCGGCCTTATTGCCGTCCTATAAAATTTTCCCTTGAGCTTCAGTGGCATACGGCGGTCACACAACACGCCGGATGCACTCTTCCACTTCATCCATCCAGCTTGTATTCTATGGTTGAGATCTCCATCTAATTCTCCGTTCTTTTGCAAGATAGATCCTAGGTAACGAAAACGGTCGCTCTTTGGTATTTCTTGATCTCCGATCCTCACCCCTAACTCGTTTTGGCCTCCATTTGCACTGAACTTGCACTCCATATATTCTGTCTTTGATCGGCTTAGGCGAAGACCTTTAGATTCCAATACTTCTCTCCAAAGGTTAAGCTTTGCATTTACCCCTTCCTGAGTTTCATCTATCAACACTATATCGTCTGCGAAAAGCATACACCAAGGAATATCATCTTGAATATGTCCTGTTAACTCATCCATTACCAACGCAAAAAGGTAAGGACTTAAGGATGAGCCTTGATGTAATCCTACAGTTATGGGAAAGCTTTCGGTTTGTCCTTCATGAGTTCTTACGGCAGTCTTTGCTCCTTCATACATATCCTTTATAGCTTGGATATATGCTACTCGTACTCCTTTCTTCTCTAAAATCCTCCAAAGAATGTCTCTTGGGACCCTATCATACGCTTTTTCCAAATCTATAAAGACCATGTGTAAATCCTTTTTCCCATCTCTATATCTTTCCATCAATCTTCGTAAGAGATAGATTGCCTCCATGGTTGAGCGCCCTGGCATGAACCCGAATTGGTTGTCCGAAACCCGTGTCTCTTGCCTCAATCTATGCTCAATGACTCTCTCCCAGAGCTTCATTGTATGACTCATTAGCTTAATACCCCTATAGTTCATGCAATTTTGTACGTCGCCCTTATTCTTGTAGATAGGCACCAAAGTGCTCGTTCGCCACTCATTTGGCATCTTCTTCGTTTTCAAAATCCTATTGAAAAGGTCAGTGAGCCATGTTATACCTGTCTCTCCCAAAACTTTCCACACTTCGATTGGTATATCGTCTGGGCCTATTGCTTTTCTATGCTTCATCTTATTCAAAGCTACAACTACTTCTTCCTTCCGGATTCGACGATAAAAGGAGTAGTTTCTACACTCTTCTGAGTTACTCAACTCCCCTAAAGAAGCACTCCTTTCATGTCCTTCATTGAAAAGATTATGAAAATAACCTCTCCATCTGTCTTTAACCGCGTTCTCTGTAGCAAGAACCTTTCCATCCTCATCCTTGATGCACCTCACTTGGTTTAGGTCCCTTGTCTTCTTTTCCCTTGCTCTAGCTAGTTTATAGATATCCAACTCTCCTTCTTTGGTATCTAGTCGTTTATACATATCGTCGTAAGCCGCTAACTTAGCTTCTCTGACAGCTTTCTTCGCCTCTTGCTTCGCTTTTCTATACCTTTCACCATTTTCATCGGTCCTCTCCTTGTATAAAGCTTTACAACATTCCTTCTTAGCCTTCACCTTTGTTTGTACCTCCTCATTCCACCACCAAGATTCCTTTTGGTGTGGGGCAAAGCCCTTGGACTCTCCTAATACCTCTTTTGCTACTTTTCGGATACAACTAGCCATGGAATCCCACATTTGGCTAGCTTCGCCCTCTATATCCCACACACATTGGGTGATTACCTTCTCTTTGAAAATGGCTTGTTTTTCTTCTTTTAGATTCCACCATCTAGTTCTTGGGCACTTCCAAGTCTTGTTCTTTTGTCTTACTCTTTTGATATGTACATCCATCACCAACAAGCGATGTTGATTAGCCACGCTCTCTCCTGGTATAACTTTGCAATCCTTACAAGTTATACGATCCCCTTTCCTCATTAGAATGATGCTGCCCAGGATCGAACTGGGGACCTTCAGTGTGTAAAACTGACGTGATAACCACTCACACTCATTGAGACCAGTATGCTAAATAAGTCCCGGGCAAAAGTTGATCAAATTTTCAAGTTAACTAATAGAAATCGAAATCCAACTAATGGGGGAGGGAGGTTCGAACTTAGGGTCTCCTCCAACACTGGGAGGAGCAGTATCATTAGACTAATTGTTTTAATTAGTTGAAATGTTAGTTGAAATTCGGAAATGTTTTAATTATATTTAGGTTGATTTTATCACAGATTTGTACTCTTAATTATGTTTTCAGTATCTGATTTAATCCTTTTTTTCTTATTTTTTATCCTTATTTCTCTTTCTTTTGCTTGGTGTCCATGCAAATTGTTTTTGTGTTTTTATATTTTATGTTTTTAGATGTTCTTTTGACAATCGTGTCATGATTCATTTGCATTTATGTTGTGCGTTTACTAAAATATATTGGATATATTATTTCTGCTACAATCGAATTGACTGTTTTATCTGCAAACCATAGGAAACTGTCCAAAAAAACACATCTGAAGGAGTGCTCGATTGACTTTTTCGTTCATGTTGAGGTAAAACAATAAAATAATTTTCTGATATAAAAAAATACACCTGGAGGAGTGCTAGATTGACTTTTTTTGTTCATCTGTTGTTCTTAGCACTGTCTCGATCTCATCTGCAACAGAGGCCGCAGCAGCAGCAGCAGGATCAGGCAGGAGATCAAACTCTCCAATCAAGGCCTCCAAATCAAATCTCAAAGATCATCATCATCGTTTCTCTCACTGCCTCTCTATCTGACCCTGCAGTGCAGCAGGGCAGACGCCTAACAAACTGCAAAACCACAATCAACACTTTGAAGAACTCTTCAAAATGAGGTAATTTTAATACCCTCCCCCACTTCATACTGAAAACCGCATACATATACAACATGAAACAACAAATATGCCACAATTTGAAGCATGAAAATGCAAGCATACCTTGCCTGCAGATAATATACTATCGAAGGGCGGAACAGAACAAGGTAGGTGCATTGGCCCTCCTTGCAATATATACGTCTTGACTGTACATAAATTTGAAGGTCAATAATGTCGAATAAGAAACTAAAATCACAACCTATGAGTGCGATGTTCACCATCATGGTGTACTCTCTTAATACCTGACGTGGAAAACAGGAAATTGATGACCCCTTGCAAATTTTGAATATTTAGATAATTTATATTACTTATTTATCTTTGTGTGTCTCTATGCATGCCAAACGATAACAAACATAAAAATAATAGCAGACACTTCAGAAATGCAGTTGAAGGCATTTCTTTCAAATGATCAAAATGACAGTCAAATATGGGCTGTGAGGATTGTCATGCTCTCACAAATGCGACATACATAATATCAGAAACATGGACAGCTACTGAAACTGAAAACCTAAGAGACAGTAGCTTCAAAAACTAGTCCTACATGATGAAGAAATCTACACCAAAAGAACTGCAAGTACACAGGAAACAGCATGTGAGCTCCGCATCCTACCTCGTACTTAAAGAGATGCAATTTGTAAAGAAAGAATAAAGTGCTTCAATTTTTTAGAATCACGACCATCCTGTTGAGCAGAGAAATTAAAGAACTCATAGGGAATCGACGTGAAAACAAAGTGCCGGTTGTCGACTACCTGACGCCCTCCCCCTCCTCCTTTATCCGGGCTTGGGACCGGCAACGTAAGATAAACTTACACAGGCGGAGTTAGAAAATCAAAGAACAGTAAAAAGAAAATCAGTTATGGACAAGATGTCAAGACCAATAGAACTGTAAAAGCAAAACAGTCCAAAAACACAACTGAGGACAACAGCGAGAAACTTGCATTGCTGGTCCAAAACAGAAAGTGACACATCTAATATAGACTAAGGTATGAATACTAAAAATTAAAGAGAGAAAACTTACATTCCACAAAAAATCCATAAAAACAGTGGCAAGAAACATGATAATTGTCCTTATCGTCAACAAAACTATCAACACGTTCACAAACTGACACAGAACAGTTAACACACCATGTTACCATCAAAATTCAAGCACAATACACAGAACATGCACACGCTCACAAGCCACATATGCAGAGGGAGTAATTCAAAGGAAAAGAAAACATTAATTTGGTTTTCAAATTTAGTATAGTAATTAAAATCATCAACCTTGAAACCTTCTTTCAATAAAAATAAAAAGTAAGAAACTTGGGTGGAAAAGGAATGTATTATAAAGCATTCAGTGCATTAAAATTGGAAACGAACCTAGAAGCTCATACATAGACATGACTGGGGGAAACGCAGTAGAGACCTGAGGTGCGGCAAAATGAAAGGCAGGCAATGGATCAGTACGGCAGAGAAGAAGGCCCAGGTAAACACCTATACCAAATTTCTTAATTAACTAATGAACCAAAAGAAATCAAAGCATATATACTAAGAACGGAAATAAAATATATCCTGATCATAACTGTGCTTCTATATGCACGCCATGGAAATTAGACAGCTGCTGTCACCTCTACGTCCCTCTATTGATCATTCACAGAATCGCTCATCCACAAACAGTCTGTCCAGTAATTAAACCCGTCTAACGGTTGGCTGAATTCATCAATTTGAGGCCACTCCTGGGGCAATTTACCTTCAAGCGTTGTCAACCATTCTTTAATGTCTCCACGCACTGCTTCACCATCTAAAGGATATTCCTCGCCGCCCAAGAATACCGGAGAAGAAGGAACATCACTCATCAGTGGCACATATTCATGATCTGAAATATGAGTGCGAATGGGCATCACATTTCCGTTAATGTAGCTTATGCACCCCTGGTCGTGATTGGTAGCATCGCCGTCCAAGCATATGGGATAAGAAGGAACATCACTCATCAATATCACACTATCCTGATCAGAGAAATCAGTCGGCTTCGCATTGCCGTTAATGTTGGTTATGCACTCCTGATCCTGATACCTAGTGTCAGTAATCATATTGCTTTCAGTTCCAACAAAAGGCACAACAGCAGGGGTATTGGTGATCACATTCACATTAGAATGTTTTTGTGAACCCGGTTCTTTTCTTGCTGTCTTTCTCTTAATCAGAGGCTTCTCCTTCGATACTTCTTTTCTTGCCCTCTTAATCGGTGGCTTTTCATTGAAGTCGTGAGTTGGACTTGAGGAATTCATCTTGTTTCCGCACCTAGACCTCGGATTCCTTTTAAGTCGGGAAAGAACGACCTTTGGGCCAGCAACTACATTAGGAAGAAGACTGTACTCTTCTAACAGCCAGCCGCCATTGTTTTTAGAACCCTTTTTGTTATACCTGAAATGCCCTTTATCCCCGATTGGAATTCCGTCCAAACCTAAAACTTTGTCGGAGGATGTTTCGCTCCAAGTGCCTCCGGCTTCGATCTGGCGTTTGCTGCGGCTGTCGCTGTCGCTTCTAGAACGCAGCTCATAGAAGAAGAACAAGTCCTGATCAGTAGGATGAAACCGAAAACCCAATGGCATACCGTAATAACCCACCTCCATTGTTAAACGCGATTTCAATTCAATGCAATTCAACACGAAACAAATGCAGCAGCAAAAACCCTAAATTTTTCTTGGGCACAAAATAAAGAAGAGAAAATAAGCGAGAAATTAAAAGAGAAGAAAAAGGGAAACCTGGAAGCCGATTTCGCTCGCCCGCCGAGGAGAGCAGATCGTCGATGTCTCCTGAATCGTCGTCTTCGTCCCCAAACAAGAGCAACTGAAGAGGAATCGATTTCGAGTATTCTGTAATTCAATTCAACCGGAGACTGTTGGAGCACTGAATTCCAATTCTGGTTCAAATTCGAACGCGCAGAGAGAGCGAGAGAGAAAGATCTTGAGAGAGAGATCTAGTGAGAGAGAGAGAGAGAGAGAGAGAGAGTGGATTTGAAATTTAAATGGAAGAAAATATGACCGTTTGGTTTGGGAACTGGATGTTAACGTTGCAAACTTGCAAGCTCACCGCTTAAGCGCGGGTTTTTATCACGTGGCATTTTCATATCCATGAAACCCTAAATCCCCAAATTGTGGAATCTAGATTCTTGTCGGATTCTTTTTTTTTAGAATCCCGGAGATTCATAAATCATATCCGCTTATTTTACATTGTATGTTCCGAAATTATTTTAAATTTTAATTTAAAATTAAATACAAATAATACCTGACAAAAATTGACCGTACAATGTATAATAAACAAACACAATTTACAGATCCTCAAGCTCGCCACCAAAATGATGGATCATGTTGGTAAATTGTGAGCCGAATGACTAAAAATACACAGGAAAAAAAAAAGAATTTCGATTGGGCTGGGTTCCCTTTTTTACTTCTTGGCCCATTTTTTATTTTGTTGGGTTCAATCTTGGTTTTCAGGCGTTCTATTGTCAATTTTTTTAGATTTTTATATTAGATTAATGAACCCAAACATTTAAGGGTGAATGTTGGATTGAAGGTTTCGATTTCAACACGAAAAAGATTTGTTTCGTATTTTTATTCACATAGCATTGCATGATTGACACGAGAAGTTATAGTCACGATGTACTAATGTCATAGAAATTGCTCAACATGGATATGTTTTGCAATAGGAAATTGTGACTGCCTTAGACATGGGAAATCATAGGAAATCACGATTTTTTTTAATTTCCTATGTCCAAGCCACAGTCACGATTTCCTATGATTGACACAAGAAGCCATAATCACGATGTTCACGTGGCGCTGCATATACATTTTCCATAGAAGTAACAAGATTTTCTCCCAACTCTAATACACCTTTATGTTCTTCCTATCCAAAACTTTGTTGGAGAAGATTTCATAAGAAACACGTCCGGAATCAGTCATTAGCAGATTGATTATTCATGAAACTGAAATGTAGAGGTCGAAACAAACAGTGATAAACTGAGTACTACTGTTCTCCACGACGACAATGTCTGAAAATTGAAACAAAAACTGAGAGTGTGCTGAAAGAAATGACAAGAACAAACGTAAGTGCAGTCAGAAGTATTGGGAACTTCATGTACATTCATATGTATATTGTCTACAGATTTCCTCAAGATTGACAAAAGCACAGAGTAAGACCACCAGCTAGACGAAATAACAGACTGAAAACTATTCTATCCACAACAATAACAACAACAACAAAGTCTTTTCCCACTAAGTGGGGTCGGCTATGTGAATCCTAGAACGTCATTGCGCTTGGTTCTATGTCACATCTTCCGTGTAAATAAAAAGACTGAAAACTAATAAACTAACTATGATTAAACCGGAAGTCGGAAAGAAAAAGCTGAAAGGTTACCGTGCTCATCTAAATTCTTGAACTCTACTAGTAGTATAAAAACAAGAGCTGACGCTTCTAGATGATGATGATGGAGAGCAAGCAAATCAAGAGAAAATGGAGAACCGAGGCCCGTGGCCTTCGAATGTTTCCAACCACAACTGGCAAAATAATGATTTGAGAAGGAGGGAACGGGATGATGATGATGAGCAGAGTAGTGTGATCAGGTTCAGTAGCTTGATGTACATGATCTTGATTTGGGTCTTCATCATCTTCTCCTCCAATATGATTAAAGAATTCAGTGATCAAGTCCTCCTCATCATCCAACTCTCTTTCATCCGTGGTTCTTGGCCCCTCCTCAATCTCGTGATCATGATGACGGAGATGAGTAGTTAGCCGAGGCACAACAGCAGCCTCGTCTGCAGCAGAGGCCGCAACAGCAGAATCAGGCAGAACCTCAAACTCGTCAATTAAGGATCCTAACAGATCATCCTCCCAGCAATCATATGCTTCGGTGGTGCTGCTTGAGGACCCCTCGTGATGAAGTAGATCATCAAGCTCCCTAATCGAGTCCTCCACTGCCAAAAGACCATCATCCGAATCATGAGTCCTCTGCCTCTTGACCGTATCACCCAAAACCGTAACGGCAGCATCGGAATCGGAATCGGCATCAGGGAAACGAGGACGCTTGAGAGAAGAGACAGTGGGCCTCAAATCTTGACCCCCCATCTCCAATTTCTTCACGAAACACAACACAAACAGACGAAAGCGGTGTGCTTTCTGCGAAAACCAAAACCCTAAGTCGGTAATGTGGAAGAAGAAAAAGCAGAAATTAAAGATCAGCTCGGAGTGCGACTGAATTGATTATACGGGATTTGGGAATTAGGGTTTCTTGTTACAGTGCTAGACAGACAGAAATTAAAGATAACGAGAAATAAAACAGAAGAAAAGGCATGAACTGAACCTGCAACTGGGAACAAGTCGTCGACTTTCTTCTCAGAGAAAAGGATGGATTCGTCCCCAAATTTGAATCGAGCTTCCAATTTCAACAGACAGAGAGAGATCAAGCGACAGAGAGAGAGAGCGAGCAACAAATTTGAATTGGGCTTCAAATTCGGACGCACACAGAGAGAACGCAACAATGCAACACGACCGTTTGAGCGAGAGTGAGAGCGATCCAGAGATCCAGTGAGAGAGTGGGATGGGGGTTTTGAAATTTAAAGAAGGGAAAATATGACCGTTTGGGAATTGGACCGCTTAAACGCGGGTTTCATCACGTGCCGTTTTCTTTCTGCTCTTTGGCGCCTGCGAGTGGGAAGCCCTCCCCAATACAACCCAATTGTGTTCCGAATGACTAAATTACCCTCGAATTACGAATCACGCAGTTCCCAGATCTCAGGGTATTTTAGTCAAACCAAAAACTCAAAGGATCGCAGAATCGTGTCACTGTCTTGGTTACCGAGTTGTTTGTGTTTGATCCAGATGTATGTGAGAAGTGTGACGTTTGGGAGTATGCGATGTGTGTAAGGTGTTGGATAAGATTTTGAGATTGATAAAAATAATCGTTGAATTTGTCCACCATTAATTATTTTAAATGATTTCATAAAAAGTTCTATTAAATATGAAAAAAATAATAAAAATACTCTTAATTTAATACATAATTAGCCAAAATGATTTGATAAGAATTAAGGATATTTTTTATCATTTTATCCTTATTTGATGAAAATTTTACACGAAATGACCAAAATGATTGATAGCGGGTAAACTCAGAGACCACTTCTATAGATCTTAAATCTCAAGAATTAGAGTGATAAGTTATGTTAATCTCAATGATCATTTTGACTATAAAACTTTAAATAATAGACCGCTGAAATCAAAATTGTCAAATTCCTCCTCCGTATTATTTCCACACTCATCTTTATTCTCAACCCATCAAATTTCCTCAGCATTAATATACTTTTTAGCCATCTATATTCTCAACCCATCAAATTTCCTCAGCATTAATATACTTTTTAACCATGATTTTCTAATAATTTAGTCAAAACATTTTCCAAATATCGATTGTACACATGTTTAATGACTTTGAAACAAAAAAAATGGCCATATTTTAATTACCAAAATATATTTCAAATACCAAAATATATTTCAAATACAAATAGGATAGAATAGGGCTAGTGTCATAGTGGAAACCAAGCATTCATGTCGTTCACCGTTCGAAGCAGAATTTAGATGAACCAACATTCTTGATCATACGCTAGTTGAGCGCAAACTGCAAAAACCAAAACCAAACAATGACGCGAGAAGCATCAGATATGCAATGTTTTTCCCCGTTACCCATTACCTGCTTTTAACTATTACAATGAATGCAATTCGGAATAATTTCACAGCATACGGGTTCAGAAAACGAGTCCAAACACAAACGTTACTGAAACTGATACGAAAATATATAGAGCATATCTGCATTCACAATAGACAACTGCAATATACTTAAATTAGGTCGTGGAACCCCTAGTTTATAAGCACATCGATGTTATGTACAGAATAATCACATTATGTTTCCACCAACACACACAAATACCCACAGGCCAACCTTTTTTTACCCTAAAAGGCATCTGCATTTCTTCCATTTCAGACCATCATAGTTTTCGTACCATAGAATCCATCGTCTGTTGTACACTTGTTCTTAGCTTGCGTTAAGTTCTTTTCTCCAACAGACTCGGGAACACAGGAAGCTCGAATACTCACCAACGGTGATGGCACATGTGGCAGGCGTGGAATTGTTGTACGATACTGATCACAAGTCCAAATATACGTGCTATACATTTCTGCTGGATCCACCACCTCGACTGGTTACCTTTCCCTTTCCACCTTTTGCTTTGCTGCTTCCTACGTTTTTTGAGCTTGTTGACCCACCGCAAGCTGCTTGAGAGTCCACATCACATAGGCCTTTCTCTAATGCCGTTACCAGGTTCTGGAAGTAATTTTTAGTCACCCTGTCACAATTGGGAAATGGATGAGAAGATTGAATCAGGCAAGGGAGTGAATCAATTTGTACTCACAGATAACTGACCGTGCAACACAATAACAGACCTACTCTAATTTTAAAAAAAAACTAATCCGCAAGTAAATTACATGATAAATGACTAGAGACAGAAAAACCGGTTCTTGTATACTTTTATTTATCTCTTCTCTTCGCACACTCAGAAAAGGATATTGTCTTCCTTCCAGTTCCTACACTAAAGACTCACTGATTCGACCTTTTCGTTTGCTGCATTTTGCATCCAGATAATGTTGAACAGACAACTATACACTAGGTTGATAAAAAAAAAATGATACACTTGGAAATTCAGTGGGGTTAACCATATCAGAGATTTCCTCTATATTTACACATAACTCCATTTGTTTTTTTTGGACAAGACACATTTCAACACAAAACATCCCATAGAAAATGAATTTCAACTAATATTTCATCACAATATTTACCCGGTAAGTCCAGCTAGCTTTGTATGGAAATCAACGAATTCTTTTGATGGGCCTTCTGCACTAAGGAATTGCAGTAGCTCCTTCTCTGCACACTGATGAAGCCTTTCCAAAGCAGACTCTGCCTCACCTGAAGACAAGCAGAATTGCAAATTTCAGAAAACTTTAAAAACAACTCCTAACTAGTTCCTGCAGATATACACAGTTCATACCTTGCAAGTACTCAAAAAACTGCCTCTTCGCTTGCTCACGCTCTGGCAGGTAGTACCCATAAGCATACGTCCATTTTAGTACTCTCCTACATTCAACAATCTACAAACACAAAGAACAAAAGGCAAAAATAATGTCGGCATTTCATCACCAAACAAATCTGATTTGATGTTATACATACACTGTGCACTAAACTAATTCATTTTATATCTAACAAGAAACGCAGGAATTCACCTGCTGCCAGGCATCGGTTATGAACTTGAGCTGAGACTCAGGCTCACGCTGTATGTCACTAAGTTTCTCCATCTGAGAGAGAAAAACAAGGTATCCATCAGTAGTTATTACATAGTAACTTCACAGAAATCCAAAATAGCTGACGAGAGTCCGGTTGAAACAATCGTACCCAACATCTTCTAGCATTCAGAGATTTTTCTCAGTAAGAAACATAAACGTGTGTGTATATACACCTTTTTTTAACTGAAGAAACCCAATCAAGATAAAATACACTGAATCTCTTAAATGCTTTAACAGAGATTTTAAAAGGAAACAAAAGATTTAATACTATCTCTTAAGTATATGCACTTCCTTGCCTTCTGTCAAAAAAAGAATAACCTGCCATTTCCTTCCTACCACGCATTCCATACAGGAGCCAATACTCCACGCTACTAAACATGAATCTCTTACTTAATGACCGAGATAGTTCAAGAGCCACCCGACCGTCTCACGAGTCATAACCTGTCTCCACCTACAGACACTAATTCTATCCCCTTTACACACTCAAGACATAAGTTTCCTACTCCTGGATATGGGAAAAAAAGGTAACATCTTCGACAGATGCAAATGAGACATCCATATAGCGTCCCTAACATAACATTAACTAAACTCAGACAACCAACTCTCACCTCCCTCAGTTTTATAAGATGATGCTTACTAATTTATTTTTTTGAAGTAAATGCTTACTAATTTATTAGAAAGTCAATAAAACTATACTTGTCAGAAACAAATTTTTTTATAAAGGATGATTTTTTAATTTACACTGTCAAAGTCTACCCGTTGACATGAGGGGGTGTAAGTGCAACCACAACTATGCTTCTAGTTCTACAATCCGGTCGAAAGATGAGAAACACAACTATGGTCAATTTTTCTATTCTCTCAAGTCTAATTTCTGAAAGGTGAAAACATATAAAATCTCATGTTTATGTTGTTAACCCTACGCAAACTTAATTTCTAGCCTTGCATCTATGAATAGAATAAGTACAATCTTCCTAGCATCTGTCATTAGCAACATGGTCAATTACAAATACAATCTTCCTAGCATCTGTCATTAGCAACATGATTGATTACAATTGATCAATAATATTTCATATCTGCAAAGTTTAAATATGGTTCTAGTTATACACTAGAGTAGAAAGATGAGCTCTAAGATCTTATTGTTAAACACATTTGAACTTCATCCAAGAATGAAAATCACTAACACATGAAATCATGTATACATGTTTTATTCGTACATATGTATGTGTGCATGTAGCACATATACTTACATGCACAGTTCGCATTTGATTCAAATCCGCAAGAGCCTTTTGCCTCGACTGCCAAGGAAGAAAAAAAATTAGTCCAATGATTGAAGGATAGAGGGACTTTCATAAAGATCCATTTTAAAGCAGCATTAAGGCTTAGCCAATTAAATTCATAAAATGGAAGAATAATGCACAGAAAAATCTTGATTCTAATTTAAGAAAGCTTCCACCCTCCTATGCAGCCCTGCAAAACTGAAGTCACGCACAGGTGTCTACCTACCTACTACTGTTTGCCACAACAAATTCGGTGAAAATTGAAATAGAAACCCAGTGTGTCATCAAAGAAGTGTCAAGAGAAGCAGGATCTTCTCTGATCATTGAGAAAAAGGTCACCGACAAAGTACACAGCCAGGCTACTAACATAACTGAATTTGTTAAAAATTGGCTTGATGAAGATCTCTTGCATGAATTCATGGTATAGCACAAGAAACAGTGGAAATTTGAAAAAGAAAATTGTGAATACCTGTTGATTGCTTGCCCAACGTTCATAATAATGAGTGTATTTCTCCAGAGAATTTTTTGCCATTTCTCTTCTTCTCTCAGCTTCATCATACTACAATCAATAATACAAACTCTAAGTAATAGAAGAAAAAGAAAGCTATTCTTCCAAAAGGGGAAATAAAACAGATAAGTATAAATCCTTACAGCTCCCTCTTGCTTAGCTGCCTCGTAGCGGTTACATGCATAGAAACCACCCGTCCTTTCACCATGCTCCGCCCATGAACCAAGGCAAAGCCTGCATGGTACATATAATTCATTTAGCATCACATGTAAAACTTAACCATATTAGAACAGAATCAAAAGAAAAGTATTCAGATATTTTTTTTTCAAACAATAATAAATTTCCATTCAAGTAAGAAACAGATGCAGAAAGCATACCAGCAAAATTCAAATTTGCAAGGTGGTGTGCATGTCATGTGCATACATCCTTGGTTTTTTTCAATAGGCCGCTTGCACTTTGGACATGGCTTAGAATTGGCCAGTATCCTGAGCATCATCAACAAAGGTTAGGACAGAACAATACAAAATGAAACATGAATTACCAAGAATTCCACCAACTCACATAAAAGTGTTAATAAAAGTTAACTTTCAATGGTGTATCTGAAACTAAAACTAATAATGTTTTCACTTTGCACCACTCAATTCAACATAATTAATGAATATACTTCCAGATGTTACAGGACCAGTGACCCAGCATCGCGCCCTACACCAGCCACACTAACCTATGCATACACGTGTAACTCGCGCATAAAACCTATTACCAAAAAAAATTATTCTAGAAAAACAAAATGAAGTGACCATTACACTAGCTAACAAGCCCTACTTTCTGCAACATCCTGGTATGTGCAGATCCAGTTAAATTCACAAGCACTACCTTTACTTCATAAGCCTTAAACTTTACCAAATACAACAAAAGTTTGTACCATAATAAATTTATCACATTCCCAAAAGTTTCAGGAGCATGGTCAACTTAATAAGTTAATATTTCCCCACAATTTATCACGTTAAATTCCCTTGCATACCAAAAGCAGTGGAAGTCATCAAATCAGCACACGAAAATTAATGAAAAATAAAGGTTAGAGAAGGAGAAGAAAAACATAATACTCTACTTATGACAAGCACTTAATGAAGGGGTATTCTTACCATGGAAACAACTAGAAAGCCAATAAATGTATCAAAAGAGAAATGCATTAAGTAAAAGTGTAAAACCACAAAATACAATTTTGGATGCTAAGAGAAAATACAAACCAGTTCATGTTTTCAGACTCAGCACTGTTCTTTAAAATCCATTTCTCCACAGTGCTACAGTCAACAGGACGATGAGCTTCCTCTGTACACTGCACAGCCAAAACAAAATATGACTCACCTATATAGATAAGTTTTTGCTGAGATATTAAATACCAAAAGTTACAAAAGGAAACTTACATTCCAGCAAAATCCATAGGAGCAGAGGCAAGATACATCATAATTTTCATTATCACCAACAAAATTAAGAGCATGTTCACAACCTGGATAAGGACACCACTTGGTCTAGCAGCAAAGAAAAAGAATTACAAATCATGGTGAGAAAAATGGAAAAACATGAAGGAAGAAAAATGATATTCATAAATTCCACTAACCACACGAGTAATAGACAGGAACACATCATTGTTCCATCAAAAAGAAAATAAACCACTAATAAAAAAATGATACTCATATATTCACACTCACATGCCCACACAGGCACAGGAGTAATTGAAAAGAAAAGAAACCACCAATCATTTTTCAATATAGTAATTAAAATTGTCAACCTTGATACCTATTGAGTACTGAAACACATAGATAACACCATTTTTTTTACATGACTTTTTTTATCATGATAACATAGTTTTCTAAGCAAAAGGAAACAAAGTAATGAGATAGACATTTGATAAAGTTGATCCATTAAGATGTTCTCTTTGATATTGTTATTGAAAAGCCAATCTTAAGGACATTTATAGATGTTTTATATTTTTAACAATTAAAAAAAAATTCAAATCTTGGGTACCCAAAAATATTTCAGATTTATTGTACAACTTTGGGTTTACATCTCTATAAAAAGGTCGTACCCAGTGCACAAGGCTCCCGCTTTACGCAAGGTCTGGGAGAGGTGAATGTCGGCTAGCCTTACCCCCATTTTATGGAGAGGCTGCTCCCAAGTCTCGAACCCAAGACCTACCGCTCATGGGCGAAGGCACTTGCCATCGCACCAAGTGTGACCTCTTGGGTTTACATCTCTATAAATAGACAAAATAAAATCGTTTTGATTAAGTTCAAATCTACACCTAAAGAAGTGAAAAAACACGAGCTAGACTGAAAGAAATTAGACTTTATAAAAAAAATTAAGAAAAATTAATTAAGTACTCCAACTTTTGGTCATGCATTATTAGTAATGTGGAGTCCATTGAATTAATGGCTGACAAGTGCCCCATACAATCAAAATCAAATTCCACATATACCTTCTTGTTGTCTTCAATATAAGACCTAATAAGGTACCGAGAGTACTTCTGGTTATCTTCTTCACTGACCAACATACTAATCATGTCTTGACCAACAGAAGCACCACAAGACGGATCAGGACATCTCAGCGTCAAACAACCAGGACCATCGCTAATGGATGTTCTAATGTATCCTATCACGAAAGGAACAAAATAATCATAACAATAAAACATGACAATGGAAAGAAACGAATAGCAACTGATCACAATTTAAAATGAGCTTAAAAATGCCATGAATATTCAGAGATCGAATATTGAAAACAAATGGAGCAAGTAATAGTACAAGATTGTTTTAAACAACTAAATACAGCTATGGACGTTAAAAAGACATGCAAATTCCTACGTTACATTCTTCTTATTCAAAACAGTGCAGAAGTTGTAAATTTCTTGTAACTAAGTCAGAACTCAGTAAAAAAAAAAAATATATATATATATATATATATATATGAAACAAACCTTTCCAGCATGCACAACAGTACGGATGACCACAAGCGGCAGATCTGATGCTACCACGGGGAAAGGTTTCAAAACAGATCCCACAGGTAAGCTGTCCACAAATAATAGGTATTAGGATGGTGTACACAACACATGAAGAGAAAACAAACCAGTTACTAGCAAAACAGCAAACTCTAATTTCCTAATGTTTATAAAGCTTACTTCTCTGGAATTGGGGAACTGAACAACTGGCTTCTTTAACAAGCCAACAGTTTTTCGGACCTTATCTTCATCAGAAAACCATGCCTCGTACACTTTAGTTACACTCCTGCCATACCAAAACTTTTTCAGATAAACTACTTATAAAATTGGTAGGGGATGGGTGTTCAGGAACTCTTATTTCCATTTCAACAAAAAGAGTAATTATGTGCTACAGATTGGAAGGAAACTTCACCCTCCTAAGTTCTACCCCTCCCCCTTTGATGATAGGATAGATACTGATTGGCTACAGGGGTCACTGATAATAGTTCACAGGTTACCATACCATATTCACTCACAACACAGCACACGGTTCCGAAGAACCGTTGAAATAAAAAAGCACAATTCTGCATACATATGAAACTGAGAATGCTAATAGAGATGAACAAGTGAAAATTTCAATACCAATTAAAGTAACGAAGTAAAATGCTTGAAGAAACTCTTGATATGGAAAGCACAGCAGATACACTTGCAATATCATCTTCCTGGCGCTGCTTTATATCTGACTCCTTCAAGATGATATAATTATTCTGGAGAAAAAAATGAAAATTACGAAATTAATTAGAACACTATAAGCTCCTCAAATTGACTGGCAAAATCCTTTCGATGGAAACAAGATTTAATATTCAAATTAACATTCCAATCCATATCCATAAGTACACACACACACATATATATATATATTTGCTTGCATACACGTCTGAAAAAGATGGCTCCTTGGAGACAACAAAGTAAGAATTTAGTTCATCAAGACTGGGTCTTGTGGTAGAGACAAAAGTCTTCAACATGATATCAAGAATGCTTAAAATCTGTAAAATTCACAGTAACTATAAATGGAAGGCCTCCAGGTGGTTCACTTCACTGGTGTTGCATTAACCAAATAGCATCACTGAGTGGAAAGTCTTTCACTTGTAGCTGCCTGGCTGGCACAGGATACAAGCTTTTTATTCTTGCTGAGAATCAGCACGTATTCTTCAATTTGCTATTAGTAGTGAAACTCTTGTCGTGTGCATTATCCTCAACCAATTAAACTGAAATAGTAGGCAACTAGTGAAAAGAGGTCGCACTTGGTGCGATGGCAAGTGCCTTCGCCTATGAACGGTAGGTCTCGGGTTCGAGACTTGGGAGCAGCCTCTCCATAAAATGGGGGTAAGACTAGCCGACATTCACCTCTCCCAGACCCTGCGTAAAGCGGGAGCCTTGTGCACTGGGTACGACCTTTTTTAGTAGGCAACTAGTGAAAAAGCGATTGAATGAATGGAAGACGACTTTTTTTATCCAGGTAATTCCCTTATGTTCATGTTTCGGCGACTGTGTAGAGATGTCTTATACTCACAATGTGTCAATTGTCAACTTGTTCATCGCATCCTCTTAATCTACGAGAGTGCGTATGTAATAGTTTATTAGCTTTTCTCCATTACTCTACAAATCAAACCAATGCCAACAGACTGAAGTACCCTTACTCGACCTCGGGACTACCATCACCACGAAAGGCATTCACTTCAGCTCAATTAGACAAAATGACCCGGACAACAAAAGTATACAATAAACCCTTCTAATCCATTAATATCAACAACAACTAGAAATAGCCCAATGGTAGGATTATTTAGTCCAACTGTGTTGGACTAAATAAGACGAGAGTGACGGGCAAGATTTCCCTAAATTGGAGCTTTTATCAAGTAAAGTCACAAAATTCAAGTGATCGAAGCTAATCCAGAGCTATCTCAGCTCCCAAACAGAGCAAGCATCAGAGCGCGCGTCATCAATTTCAACAAATTCACAGAAGAGAGAGAAAGCAAGGGATGGAGTAGTACAAACCTCAGCTCGACTGGCCTCGATCCTCTGGATTCCCTCATTATCGTCGCCGAAATCGACATCGGCGTCGTCATCGTCGCTGCCGTAGTAGTCCAAGGCATCCTCGTCGCTGTAGAAGCCGTCGTAGTCGTCCATGGAATCCACGTCGTTGGCGTCGTGCATATCGTCCTCGGAGTCCATCGCCGTCCGACTACAAAAACCCTAACGGCAGCCGGCGTAGGAGGAGTGTATGAGTTGGTTACAGAAAGCGAAGGGAAAAGTCGGTGTCAAAAACCGGAAAGAGAAAATTGGAGAGTCGCAGAGAAATGTACAATAATACAACTCGTTTTTTTTTTTAATATTTAATTAAATTCCTAACCAAAAAATAAGTATTTAATTAATTAATATATATTTTCACCCTCACTTTGCTGACTATTCCCAACTTGGCATAGTTAGACCTGTAAACGGGTCGGATTTATTGGGTTTGGATCGGGTTGAATCCGACCCGTTAAGTTAACGGATCATTCGAACCCAACCCGTTAAGTTAACGGGTCATCCGAACCCGACCCGTTAAGCTAACGGGTCACCCGTTTCACCCGTTAACAATTATTTTTATTTTTATTTTTTGCATAAAGTTTATTTTTTGTCATTAAGATTTTACTAAAATTACTAAAATAGCATCAACTAACGGGTGCTAAAGGGTCTAACGGGTTGACCCAAAGTGACCCGTTATTTAACCGGTTGTTAACGGGTTCACCCGTTAACGAACCGACCCATTAAGCATCTACCCAAATACAAATATTAACGGGTTGGATCGGATCGGGTTAACAGGTTGGGTCCAAAATGCCAGTCCTAGGCATAGTATCATATCATTGAACAAGTGGTTCAATCTAAGGACATGTTTACTTGACGATTAGGATTAGGAACGGGAAAAGTATAAGTTTTTCCTTTAAACTCGTAATTGAATATCTTTATATCAGAATTCAGATCGAATATGAATGACTAGTTGATCTGATTTCTTTTTCTTACTTCTTCTATGTTTTAGCTGTGTGATTCTTTTCTTTTTATCATTTATGCTAATAAGTGAACACGCACTAAAGTTTTAAGCTAAAAGTTAAAATCTATTTTTAGTTTAGATTAATCATCGGTTGTATTATATAATCTCAAGATTTACAAGTTTATTTATCTCAACATTATGGCAAAGCTCTTATGGATGAAGCCAAATGACGTATTCGTCGTCCATTTCTCAAAAATTTATATTAATTCTTCAATGAACGTTGGAGAGGATGAAGCTAGATTTTTGAAGTTATGGAAGGAGTGAGTGAGTCATCTATTATTTTGTCGAATGAAGAGGATAAAATTGGTAACATACCATGTAATAATACAAACGGTAAAACCTCAATAATCTAATACTCAAAAAATTAATAGCCACGGTCAAATAATATTTGTTGCCATTCCCAACTTAAGGGGTGGTACTTAACTTAGGATTTGAAAGGATTTTAATAGATTTTGTTAAGTGATGGATTTTATAGGATTATGAGACTTCTATAAAATTCATATGGATTTTGAAATATTTGAGAAGATTCTTATAACAGATTTCTGCAAATTTTAATAGATTTTATAACGTTAAATCTTGACCGTCAAATAAATCAAATGGTGATAAATCTTAACCGTCAAATTAATCAAATAGTGATAAAATGAAGCTGTAATAAAAAGTCAAGATTATCAAATAAATCCAATTATTCAAAAGTCTCTAGCTACACCCATTTCCAATCCTATTTCCTCTCCATTTTATTCTTCTATCTTTTCCGTTCTAGCTAACCTCTCTCCTCCAATCCCTTTTTTTTTTATCAATACTCCTCTAATCTTGTTTTCCGCGACTCTCTCTTACTCCTCTTCCTTCACAATCCAATTCCAATTCCTATTCTCTGCCATGAGGAAAAAATTGCAAAAAGATTTGTAGAAAAATTGCGTAGGTGAAATAGAAAAATTGCAAAGATAAAGAAAAAATTGCAGAGATGAAAGAAGAAGATAAAGTGTGAGAGGAAGAGGGAGAGGTTCTTGGATTTGAAATCCTAAGATGTGAGATAGGATTTATTTCGTCTTGATTATATATATTTCTTACTTTCAAATCCTACAAAATCCACAACTTAATAAAATCCTACAAAATCTTTAATTTTTAAATATACCTAGATTTAGATGAACTTTAAAAATGACTATTAAAATCTTGATTGACTACATCCAAATTTGCATGAATTCTAAAAAATCCTTTAAAATCATTTGGTTAATTACACTAGGATTTTTAAATCTTTTAAAATCATTCCAAATCCAAGTTTGACTACACCCCTTAAAAATAACGTCATAGAATAGCATTACCCTATCTTATAGTGTTTTTAATATAAAAGAAACATAACGAAATTCAAACCTATTCAACCGGCGAAGAGATCCTAAGTGTGTCGCAAGTTGCTTACTAGGAAAAAAAAAACAAAAAAAAACAAGTATTCCCATTTCCTTGTAAAATTGGAAAACTTACACATTTAAAAGTGTTTTTAAATAATTGAAAGCGTTTTTAATAAAAATATTTTTTAAACAAATCTTTACTTAGAGTTCATTTAGAGGTGCTTTTAAAATGTTCAAAATCTCATTTGGTAAAAATATTTTTGAAACCTATTTTTAGTAAAAATACAAGTAAATTATGAAAAAATATTTTCTAAAAGAAGCACATAACTAATGTTTCTTGTAGAAAGCGCTTCAAGTATTTTTAGAATTCAAAAATATTTTATCTAAAAAAACTTTCAGTTATTTTAAAAATATTTTCAAACGAACCCTTAAAATGCAAGTGAATTTTTAAAAAACATTTCCAATTATTTTAAAAGCACTAAGTGAAAGAAACAAACAAGGAAAGAAACATCAGACGCCACCTGCGATTCGGCTTTTACCCTCTCTTGCCAGAACGCAGGACCCATAAGGGAAGAAGCTGATGAGAGAGAGAGAAATGGACTCGGACGAAGAACAACTGTGGGTCCCATTCAAGAGTAGGCCGGAATGGTCGGACGTGATTCCGGTCGAGCAAGACGACGGTCCGAACCCGGTCGTCCCCATAGCCTACAAGGAACAGTTCACAGAGACCATGAACTACTTCCGAGCCGTCTTCAAGGCCGACGAGCGATCGCCTCGCGCCCTTCAGCTCACCACCGAAGCCATCGGATTGAATTCAGGAAACTACACTGTGGGTTTCTAGTCTCAGTCCCGCTCTCCCTCTCTTTTTTTTCGCTTTTCAATTTTGAATTTTCCGAGATTCGTTTACTCTGTTTGGTTGCTGAGAAAATCTGGGAAATTGGGATTTTGTGATTCAGGCGTTAAAAGCGTCATTTTTTTACTATCTGTCTTGAAATACCCCGAACTATTTACTGGTGAATGGTGATTTTCCTTTCTATTTTCATATCCCTGGAGGATTTTTTTACTTTTATGCTTTGTTTGGTTGCTGAGAAAGTTTTAGTATTTTGTCATTCATTAGAAGTTGCTGAAACATCGTATTTTTAGTGGGTTTTTCTTTTCTTTTTTCCTTTTATATGCTTGCAGGCCTTTTCTTATTGTTTGTTTGGTTGATGAGAAAATCTGGAAACTGGAAAAAGAAAACTCTATTTGAGTAGTTGGGTAGATTTGAGATACAGTAAAGTTAATATTGAAGCTTTCTAATTGTTTCCTTTTTTTTTCCCTCACTTTGTAGATATGGCATTACAGGCGCTTAATACTGGAGACCCTTAAAGCTGATTTACAGAATGAACTTGATTTCACCGATCAGATTGCGCAGATTAACTCCAAAAATTATCAGTTGTGGTCAGTTACAAGTCTCTTTATATGTTTCCATCGGAACTTCTTATCGATTGGCCTAAATGTTTTTGTTTATGAATTTTTTGAGATAATTGTTTTGAGTCCAATATTTGTATCTCATATGGTGTTCAAGATCTGTTCTACTACGCTTCTGTTTCGTGATTTTTGATAAAGTCCGTTTGGCATACACATGATCTGTCCGATAGGCTAGAGAATTCTGGCAAAGACGTTGATGTAGGACAGTTTAAGTTGTCACTTGTAAGGGATTTGAACTTTCTACCGCAATTGCTCATTAGCTAGTAATTATATGAAATCTTCTAGGAATCTGGACAGCGAATATCGTCATGCCTCTATGTAATTTTTTATGTTTGTGTAATTATTTTCCTTCTTTATTTTACATCAGTAGTAATTACTCAATTGCTGTAGCTTGGATTGAGCTGCTTTACGGCTTGTTTGGAAGATTTTTTGAAATGGCTGAAAGCTTGTTTTGTGAAATTGTTTTTGGGATCCAAAAACATTTTCCCAAAAGCACTTTCAGTCATTTTAAAAGCACTTCCAAACGAGCCCAGTCATGAAATGAATCTATCAACAAATATTTCCCCTAAACATCTATGAGACTATGAGTTTACTAACTTTGTACACGTACCTCTCGTACCACTCCATTAATCTTATTGCTGATACTTGCAGGCATCATAGGCGGTGGGTTGCTGAGATATTGGGAACTAATGCTACAAGTGCGGAACTTGAGTTTACAAAGAAGATACTCTTGGGTGATGCTAAAAACTATCATGCTTGGTCTCATAGGCAGGTTTGTTTCTTCGTCTGACTCCGGTATGCTAAATGCATGAGACGATTATTTTAAAGCACTTATTTTTGTTATTTGGATGAGCACTTTGAGCACTATTGCTCTTAGTATGTATTTTGCATTTGGTTTACAAACGGGAATTTGTTCTCATCTATTTTTGTTTTCAATGCAGTGGGTTCTCAAGGAACTTGGAGGGTGGGAAAATGAACTTGACTATTGTCAGGAGCTCCTTGAAGAAGACGTTTTAAACAATTCTGCTTGGAATCAGGTATGCATAGATTATGAATATTCTTTTACCTGCCATTTGTTCCTAAGTTCTTAGTCACATAGTTCCAGAAAATAAAGTTACATGCAAGTCTTGAATGTGTAGCATTAGGTTAACTGCACATACATATATGTATTGTTAGACTATCTGACAGTTGATCTATGTTTCCGCTTTCCAGTGATATTGTTGATCAACTGCTTTTGAAGTTTAAGCAGTATTGTTGAGAGAGATCTGTGTATTTGACCGCCGTATCTTTTTCTGTGACAGAGATATTTCGTCATTACAAGATCTCCACTCCTGGGAGGCCTAACAGCTATGAGAGAGTCTGAAGTGTCTTATACTCTTAAAGCCATTGTAGCACACCCAGAGAATGAGAGTTCATGGAGATACCTACGAGGGCTTTACAAAAACGACAACTGGTCTTGGGCAAACGACCCTCAAGTTGCTTCGGTATGCTTGAAGGTTTTAAGTGCCAACAACGACTGTATCTTTGCTTTGAGCACACTTTTGGATCTCATCCGCCATGGTTTCCAAGCAAGCGAAGAGCTCAGAGATGCTGTGGATGCTATAAGAAACTCAAACTTGGTAGAAGCAGAATCGGACTTGACAAAAACTATTTGCTCGCTCTTGGAAAAGCTTGATCCGATAAGAGTTAACTATTGGAAGTGGCGTAAGAGCATCCTCTGCGAAGGTGCTAAATAGTAGAGGTGACTGAATAACCCGACTTTTGTGGCACATCCCGTCGATTAATTAAATGTTCTAGTTGAAGTTGAGTGCAGCTTCATGTTTGTTTCCATGGATATTTATGTTGTAACAGTAGAAAACCTTTGACAAAAGAATAAAAACAAAATGATTAAGGAAGATTGGTACCACACTTGCATTGTCACTGACATGATAGCAAATTCTTAATGAAAATTTAAATGATGCCTGATATGTTTTTTTTCATGATTACAAAGGATATTTTAGACTACGAGGAAGGGGGAGGGTTTAAACTCGAGATGCAATGAGTTGAGTGGAATAGGAAGGCCCATAATGTTTTAGCCTCGAGTTGCCTATGAATTCTCAAAGAGGAATCAAGCGCCTCGTAGTTCAAACAATTTTAATGATTGAATGACCCATTAAAATAAGTGTTTGGGACTTTGGTGTTCAATACCAATTTTAATTTGGTTTTGGTTGTGTCTAAAATTTGGTACTAGATTCCTACATACCCTTAGCAGGATCAAACCGACGTAGTTTAGAAATGGTTTTTTGAAGTGGTTTTGTTTTGGGGGTGCGGTTGTATCTCAAATTTTGCACTAGAATGCCTGCATACACTGTTTGTGATGGATCAAACGACATGCAGTTCCGAAAATGATTTTGGATATATAAAATTTGGTTCGAACATTCGTCATATGGAAATGATATAAACTTTGACCTTAGATTTGAGTTATACAAATGGTCCGAAAGTTCTTCCACAAACATACTTCCAGTTGACACCCTTCCCTAGTTTACACTCCCCTTCCAACAAAATACAGAGGAATTAATTGCTCTCCGATCAATACAACTTACCTATAGTACGGGGTGAAAAGACACAACTTCACCTAGGCAATCCAAGCATCCATGAGATTCTTCGGGATTGAGATACGTACAAAACGCAGACAGAAGCAGAAATGATCTGTTTCCCCTCTGACATTCAATTGTCAAAGCTTCTTGTTTAAACCAGACTTCTTTGACTTGGATGACGGACTTGAAGCCTCTTTGAATGCAGATGGGCAAAACTCGCTCACACTGCACAATCCACAACGAGGTCTGAGGGGAGTGCAAATTGTCTGTCCAAATCCTACCTGTTCATATATATAGAAGAAATGCATTATCTTTTTGAAGAAGAAACAAATTTTTATTGCAAAGAAACAATAAAATACAAGAGCGGACCAGAAGTCTGCAAAAGCGCAAACAAAACAGGATAAATAGCAACATCACCTTGACACTCAGAAACTACAAAAACATCACAAAACCAACACATCACAATACTAACTAATAGCAGCTTTGCGGCAATAGCAATAACAAAACACAAGGCTATATATAGACAAAAAGAAATCAGCACTCAGCTCGTTTTTCTGTGGAGATAGAGATGGAACATTCAATAAAATGTCATTACACCAGAATTTCACCCGTTGGAAAAGTAAAATATGATGGTAAGATCAAATTTATAGATGATGAAGAATATGAACCAATTATTTTTTTTCCTGCATATAAGTACTATTTAAAAATGTGAAGCAATAACTTCAAATCAAAGACTCAAGAATTATCCCTTCTTAACCCATTTCTAGTAGATGGTGTGATGACGGGTTATGAGAAGGGTTACCCAAGTAACTTAACCTTTGGATGGATTCTTATAGCATATTAAAAATATAAACGTCAACATGCCACGAGTTCACCAAATGCAAACACATGTTTGCACTACAAGTACAAGCTTGTGTCAGCGTGTGTCTACACTTGTATTATGTGCAAGTAATTTGTAAATGTTGTTTCAACATATCAGTGGTATTAGCGTAGTGAGCTATGCATACCAAAAGAGGGTTTATGGGGTCCCATTCTTCCTTCGGAAGCCACAATTGCAATGCCTCTCTCGTTTGCTCAGGAGTTGAAGTTTTCTAGCAAAGCAAATAAAGATTATCCAATAATTCCATATTATCGTAGTTGATACTTCAGTAACTCAATACAGTATGAATTTTTTCGGAAAATTTGTTTATGAGAATGAATTAAAGTTGAGAACCCACTTTAGTACACCATATATGGTGCTATCATAATAGATGCATTGTACCTGTTTTTTTCCTGGCCGTGACACCCACCCAAGCCTATTGCAAATGCGGTGCACATGAGTATCTACACAAATACCTTGAACATCGTTCCAACCAACATTCATAACCTAAGCACAACAAAACAGAAAACTTTAAGAACCTAAGATGATATGCTAATTTAAATAAGTGAACGCAGCTCTACCAAATGAGCCATCTTAGGACCTATTCCTGGAAGTGAGAGTAGTTCCTCCAACGAGCTAGGTATATCTCCATCATACTTCGTGAGACAAATGTTTGCAACTTTCTTTAAGTTACCAGCCTTTCTTGTATAAAATCCAACCTACATATACAGAATTTAAAAGCTATGGTTGAAAATTCATAAAGTTGTTAAGCAAATTGAAAGAACTACAAATTTAACTTCAAATAGGTATTAATTATTTGGGTTTACCCCAATAGTGGACTAATTCTTGCCAAAGAGAAGGTTTTTACACCATTTTTTAAAGTGGGAGTAGAAAATAACATACCGGGTAAATCAAGCTTTTAATGGTTGCTTCATCAGCTTTATCAATGGAATCAGCAGAGAGCAGACCATTTTGAAGTAAACGCTGAATTGCTCCTGCATTCCAAAAAGATTGTTCAGTGGAAGAAAAAATAACTGTAAGTAAGATGCAGAGTAACTGAGAAGACTTTATGGATCGGAAATAAGTAACATGCACACTTTTGGGACCAATATCTTACAAAGTTGCATAACATCTAGATTCTTCTAAGTTATGCTTAATAGATCAGTATCTATCAGCCAACTTTGTCATGTAAGAGTGAAAGATGGAAAAGCTTTCCAGACTGTTTAGTAGGGCAAGTGTCAGAGTGAAAACAAACAATGGTAGAAATAAGATATCAGTTTCTTCTTCTCATTGATTCCATTTAACAAGAATGTGACACCTTTCATCTTTTGACCATATTTCCGGCCAACGTCTTACTAGAGTTCTTTTGAACTATCTTCGTAACTAGTTCCTTTTTAGGCATTTATCCATCAATGTGGGTAGGTGGGTTAGTGGGGGTCTGTGTAATACAGCTATGTGCAGTGGACCAGACCAGATACATGCTCACTACTTTAAATAACCTTCAAGCTTGACAAAAGGATTACCTGGCTAGCCCAAACTTACCATGGTTAACATGATCCTTCGTTTGGCTTGACAAGAGAGAAGACACCAAGACAGCAAATCTTCGTTCCTGATTTTATTTTGTTTTTCACAACATGACATATATTCATGGAATAACAATATAAAGGCATTTTATCATGTAGCAAAAGTTTGAAATATTCACAATTAGGAATTGAAAAAGGTGAAGCTATAGTTCTAGACGATTTCTAGATGTTAGGATCATGGTTATCAAGGAGTTACTATATGGATGCCTTCAATAAATTATTTGAAGCCGTAATCCAGAAAGAAAGAGTTCAATCTAGTAAGATTACAACTTAAAATCTTCAAAACTCTATCAAACCCATTTTCATTCTACTTTGCATTTACAGAAGTGAGGGGATTGATACCTTAGGAGGAAGAGAGCTTCCAGCTTTCTCGCAACCCATACTGTCTACTGGTGCATCTTCAGAAGACCTCATTTTGCGAATCCCATCAAGGACTTTCTCCCAGTTAGCAGGTGGTTTACCTGTGTCAACTGAAATGAAAAATTTAAGCTTACGATATATTTTGACGATAAACCTATTGGGGCATCGTGACAATTTGTGAGGAGAATCATGATAATTTATGAGGGTAAACTTATTGGTGGCATCAGTCTAAACTCTATCAACACTATTCTATTATATATATATATATATATTCATTTTCACACTTCGTCAAGACAAGTCTTGTCTTAGCCCAAACAAAAGAAGAAATGAAATGTCCAAGAAACAAAATAGCACTCTGCGATAAGCAGAACACTTAATGTATCATTTTAAAATGATAAATGCATGAAGAGTGCTCGCAAAACAATAACATTTTATAGCTATGGTACAAATTCAAATCGCAAATGATTTTTTCTAATAATATATCCACTGGAACAGAATGTACTTCATAGTTCATAACTTTCTTCAATTTGACATCTGCAAGCAAGAGCTCATTTCACCAAGAAGCCGAAAACATCTAATCAAGTGTTGTCAAAAGATGTACTTACTTGAATTGGTAGATGTATTCACTTTTTTGTATGCGAATTCTTCAATATCAGGTAGTACAGCCAGCTGCAGGGAAGGAACTGATCATAATACATACAATAGTTCCTCTGTTAAAACTGTGCAAGATTTTACGAATACGAATGGTTGAGCTTCAAGTTTGCATACATTACTGATGCAATAAATGCTACTCAACCTTCAGCAGTTGGGTATGGCTTTCGTCGAGTTGCGCATCAGTTTTTGGAAGTAAGAAATGGGAGCTATGTTTTTAAAGTCCAACTAGACGCAAGATGTAAACATTACCCAGTAACATGGACATTAATTCACATACTATTTTTCATAATGACTCGATTATTTTCACTGCTCAATGTAACAAAAGGTAATAATTCAGTGCATCCTAGTGTTAAAAGTTTAACCTTGCTAATATAAAGTGAGGCTTCCTTTTTGGGATCTGAATACCAGACAAAACAAAATGTTGCTATATGCAAATGAAATGAACCCTTCTGTAAACGAAGAGAGCGGGAGAAAATGAGGGAAAGAACCTGGAGAGGGGAATGTATTTATTCATGTAACTGCTAGTTCCATGTGGTCTTACCGAATTCAGCATGAAAGATTTGGTACGAAGGTTAGAGACTCAGTAACAAATAAATTATACAAATAAATAAGGGCTTGTTTGGAACTACTTTTAAAATGACTGAACGCGCTTTAGAGAAAATGTTTTTAGGTTTCAGAAGCACTTAAATTGCTTCCTGCAAAAGAAGCACCAGTTTTGTGTTTCCTGCATGAAACAATAAAGTGTTTTTCCAGGATTCACTTCCATTTTACTAAGGATTAGTTCCAAAAGCATTTTCACCAAAAGCGCTTTCAGCCTTTTAAAAGAACTTCCAAACAAGCCCAAATTTCTTTCTAAAATGAACTTGTGATTATAGTACGTAAAACTGGTTAGCTCTTGAAATGAAAAAAGGGCGAAACAAATAAATCGAATGAAATTCAAACCGGAGTACCAATTGAAAAGGGACTTGCAGATACTTAGACTTAGAAGTTGGAATTCAAAAGTAAACACATCCAAACACAAGAAATGCACTTAAAAATGGAAATTTTGAAAATGTACATCCCAAAAATACCAACTTTTCCAGTTTTGAATATACACCTGAACAATTACGAATACAAAATCTAGCTCAAATTGCACAACAAATTATATCAAAGCTGAAACAACCCCAAATGATAAATTCCTTAATTAGAAAACAATTAAGGGAAAAATAAAAACCCCATATTTCGAATTACTGAAATTAAATTCTCACTTTCTGGGCAATGGGTTTTGCTTCAAGCTGTAATTTTTGAACTTCTTCTGTCCTTTTCACTCTCTTTCTCCTCGAAAAAACACGAAGCTCTGCTGCTGAACCGTTTTCAGAGCCTGAAATTTCCAAAAAAAAAAATCCAACATTAGAACAAAAACATATGAAATTGGAACAAGCATTGTATTATTATGGTATTAATATTAAAAAAAAAATTAATCAAAGTAATAGAGGAGGACAGAGAGAGAGTTTGAGGAGTGACCTGGGTTTGGGTCTGGGTCGGAAGTGGGTATCTCTGTTTTGGATTGAATGGGTTTGACAGAGAATCTCGTTTTGGACATTCTGTTGAATTGGATTCGAGCGGTTGCAAAGCCGAGGGTGGAGGGGCTTCTCACACGGACATGTAGCATTTTTTTAACTTGGTAAAGTATTTTTGGAAGGACACACTTCCCACGAAGAAAATCCTATATACCTTAATAAAAAGGGGTGTGATCTCCGGCACTTTTTTAGTTTTCAACCGTCGGATCGGATGAATTGAAGAAGATCAAGGGACATAAATTAACAAGAAGTGTGTGAGAAGTAAAAACGGGGTGTGTGGATAGCACACCCCTAATAAAAAATGAGAACCACTATTTTACCTTAAAAAATAAAAAAAATAAAAAACCGTTATTCATACACCTATTTTTAGTTCTCACTCACACACTTTTATTTATTTTTATCTATTAATTTTTTTCAATTTATTTGATCCGATGACTAGACATTAAAAAGGCTGCGTGATAGGTAAAATGGAATTGGATCCGTTCCGGACCTTAATGTCCGAAGCCTAGAGATCAATTCATTTGGGCCTTACAAATTCAATCTAACGGTTCCCATTAACTCATTTTCCTGGCCCACCACACAAAACCAATGGCTTTGATTTCTTTTACACACCAATCAGCGGCCCAGATGAATTGATCTTTAGGCTCCGGATACTAAGGTCCGAAGCGAATCCAATTCCAGGTAAAATGAATGGTATCCTTTAATACAGTATTTTATCTTAGACTATTGATTAAGTTCAACGAATGATCTTGATTGTTAAATAATTAAAAAAATTATTATCTTAGACTATTGATTAAGTTCAAGGAATTATCTTAACCGTAAACGTTAAAGATTATCTTAGACCATACATTAAGTTCAAGGAATTATCTTATACTATTGATTATTATTATTATTTTTCAAACGAGATATCTATATGCATGGCATCCTGCATTCGTTATTTTTTTCTATCATCAACTTCACAGGTTCTTGATAGCGTGTTCATCTTCAAATCGAGTTCCCACCTTTGACGCCAACTTCTCAAGATTTCATTGTGCGTTTTGTGCTTCCTTGTCTCCGTAACCATGCTCTTTTGACCATCTTTCTCTTCACAAATCGAGTTCCCACCTTTTTTCTGCCATCTTGTTTAGGGTTTGTCCATTTGAAGGTCATTCGCCGTAATTTTGTTTTGCAACATGGCTGACATCGAAGAATACTCTAACGACGATGATTTTGGTTACAGTAGAGAGTATAACAGTGATGATGCATCGTACAATGAAGACTACAATGATGGTTTTGGAGATTTTGACAAAGGCTTGCACAATCATGATAATATAGATTACGACAGATATCTTAACAAAAGGAAACCTTTTTTCAACTTGGATGATTATGTAGAGTTTTCTTATTTTACATGGTTTTGTTGCTAATATATTTGCCTTGAAATAATGCAGCTGCTCGTGCTTGGTTGTGGGCTTAAGCATCCCTCATGATAATTTTTTGTTAGTTTTCCAATAAATTTTGTTTTTTTATATGTTTTTCCGCACACACACACACACATATATATATATATATATATATATATATAATTTCTAGCTTGATTTTGGTTTGAACTGAATAGGTTGGAGCCCCTGCTCGTGTTGGTTTGGTTGCTCCAATTGATCTCGACCCATCTCAGACCTCTTTCTTCCAGGTGTGTGATAATATCCGTTCACGTACGGTAGATGCACATTTCACCACTTTCACGGCAGATGCCCATGTCACATTTTACAGCAGTTCTGACTTGGCACGTTTCACATTTCAGGTGCTCAACATCCCCACTAAGATTAACCAGGGCACCGTCGAAATCATTACCCCTGTCGAACTTATCAAGAAGGGTGACCAGGTGAACTCTTCTGAGGCAGCCCTCCTTGCACAAGCCATTCTCATACGGTCTTGTCGTCCAGACTGTACGTATGACAATGGTTTCCGTCTTCAGCCAAGAGGTGCTTGATCTGACTGAGGATGACCTGATGGAGAAAGTTTGCTTCTGGTGTCTCGCTCAATGGTCACTTAACTGGCTTTGGCCGTCTCATACCCCACCCTTGCAGCTACGTACATGTTCCTCCATGCTTACAAGAACGTATTGGCATTGTCGTTTGCCACCGATTATAATCTCCCACAAGCGGAGATGTCAAGGAGTATCTCAAGGTACTGTGCTATTTTTCAACTGTTTGGCTCCATCTGTCTTAGGGCAAATGATTTAATTGTGGGGTAACAATGCGGAGGGGGTCCAAGCAAGCAAGTTTGCTGTTGCCGCAGCCCCCTGTTGCAGCTGCTGCTAAGCAAGAAGAGAGGCAGCCTCAGCTTGTGGATATGGAAGTTACATTTGCGCAGTGTAGGTTCTTCCCGGGCACAATTATGTTTTTTATGCTGTTAACGTCGGATATAAGTTTTTGGTATGGTGGATATTTTCTAATTGGCTTAATTGTAGCAATCGCCTTTAAAAGTTACCAATAATTTAGTTTTGTTTATGAACTCTCATATTAGTTTTTTTAGTTCTCGAACTTAACAATGTGTTGAACTATTGGTCATTTCACTAATATTTTGTCGTTAAATTTAGGGGTATTTTAAGAACTTTCAATTTTCCGTTAATAATGTGTGCAACACATTGTAAAGTTCAGGGACCATTCATACTCCCGATTCCCTATTAGTAAAAAGTACTCTCTTTTTGTTTATTTATGCAATTATATTTTTTACTAATATGGAACTTGTTATTTTTAAACTCTCAATCATATAAATTGGGAAATGACACCTATTTATATGGAATTTAACTTATGAATTAGAGGTCTCAAATTCTAAGTTTTTTTCTTTTACCCGAAAATTCTAAATTTATATATACGTTTATGAATCCAAACAAAAACAATATGAAAACATCTTATGCACCTCTAAATAGCAGTCCATGATATGATATCAAAGTTGTGATACCATAGAGGGCTTGAGAATGAAAAATTCACATGCTTTGCAAGTTCATGCTTGAGAAATGATTTTCTGGCCTATAATATAAAGCCTTCTAACTTCCTTGGTATTCACTTTTACACAAGTATGTCCTCATTGATGAGTGAAAATATCCATTATAACCCAAATGCAGCTTAAAGGGTGGGAAAACAAATTAGTATTGAAGTTGTCATTTACGATTAAGACTTCTCACTTATAATTGAGGAGAAATATTATTGGATCGTAGTTGTTAACGCTGAGCACTTTAGAGCCAAAACAATGGAGCCGGCCAAGAAAAGAAACCAGGAAGCCCAACAAGAGAATGCAAAGCCTAAAAGCAACTCCACTGTGGGCAATAGCCATGTGGATTGGCAACAAAACCAATCCAATTGCTTGCCAAAGTGAAGTCAACCCATTCAAGCCAATTGGGCTGAGGGGGAACCCATCAGAGAAGTTAGGTGCAAGTTCAAGGGCTGAGCGCCTGAGGGGGAGTGATGCAAGGCTGATGTCAGCCATAGTATTTGGGTCAGGCACATGCACAACACGCGCTTGTGGGGGGCACATCTCCAACAACATTTCAGGCAATGGGGTCCGTGTGGCAACTACTCAGTAGCCATTGTTGGACTGTTTGATTTCCAACGGTAAAATAAAAAATAAAAAATTCAAACCTCCCCCAACGGCTAGATGACATGGCACAATCTGGATTGTTTGATTTCCAGATCAACGGTCCATGTTTTTCAGCTATAAATTATTATTTAAACAAAAATTCAGATATTCTACCATTAGGCCACGTGTCACGATCTGGACTGTTGGATTTCAATTTATTTTGTAATCCAACAGTCCATATTAATTAAGTTAATAAAAATTTAAAAATTAATTAAAAATCTAAAAAAAAAATTCAAAAAAATAAAATAAAATAAAATAAATACCTTATCATTATCTTTGATCTTATACCACATTTCCATATTTTTCAAATACTTTCAACCACATTCCAATCTTTCTCTCAAAGTTTTCATATACTTTTTGTTTGCAAAAAAAAAAAGAGGCTAATGATGTAGGTTCAAATTGATCAATGATTGAATTCAAGCTACTCATCGATTTCCCACAAGATCCTTGAAGAGGTTATTGTAAGAACTCAAGATTTATAAACCATGAAGAAGAATAGAGATTTTGAGATATTTTGATTTTGGTGTGTGATTTATTAGGATGGAGAAAAAAAGAAGAAGAAATAATTAGGTTGTAGATAATGTTATGTGGCACACCGTGATTCGCCAAAAATCTTATTGAAATATATCCTCAAGGATTCTAAATAGATAGTAACACGTGACATGACGAGATTGGTTAAAAATCTTATTGGAAATCTATCGTCAACGATCCTAAACAGGTAACAACACGTGGAGCAACATAATTGGATAAAATTCTTATCAAAATCTATCATAAAAAATTGTACTTTCGAATAATAACACGTGGCGTGATGAGATCGGTTAAAAATCATATCCTAAATTACAAATAAAATTATTTTTTATTATTTTATAAAATAAAAAATTCTAATATTTTAATACGAATTTCCTAAGCTATTCAATTCAAGAGCGTCGATGAAATAGAAAACTATTATTAAGTAAAGGCAAGTACTATTCACTTAAGGGGATTGAATTGCCTATTGTCATTGGGAGCCTTTACACACTGGAACTGCTATAAGGCCTAACTCCTAAGGGGCTTATAAGAGGACATGCCCGAGCTCAACGGCCAACCGTTCCTAAACCTAGCCAACCAAGGAGCACATTTATTACTTTAATTTGTTAACTTGTAAGTTTTGAGCGATAATAGTTTGTCGACCAATGAGCACAAATGTTTATTGCTTTAATTTATTAACCAATAAGTTTTGAGCATTAACACAAGTGTTTAAATGAGCACAAATGTTTATTGCTTTAATTTATTAACCAATAAGTTTTGAGCGATAATAGTTTGTCGACCAATGAGCACAAATGTTTATTGCTTTAATTTATTAACCAATAAGTTTTGAGCATTAACACAAGTGTTTATTACTACATGGGAAAAAGTTACTTAAATCAATAGGACGTAAATTGCAAATGGTGGATTGATGCGATGGTTAGAACATTGTTTGTAGTAATGTAATTAATTTGTGGCGCACACTTATCACTAATGCAATCTACCGGTTTTAGGATAAATTTGTAGTATGTAGAATATATGGCTTGGTACACAAGTGTTACAATACAATTAGTTAGAAATTTATTTTTTCAAATATACAACCACTAGTATTATAATTGTTACATCCCACATCGTCCAGGGGTGTGGATCTTCTAAGTCTTATATGTATATTCTCATCTCTACTTAGCATGAGGCCTTTTGGAAGCTCACTGGCTTCGGGTTCTATCGGAATTCTGAAGTTAAGCGAGTTCGGGCGAGAGCAATCTCATGATGGGCGACCCATTGGGAAGTTCTCGTGTGAGTTCCTAGAAATAAAATTGTGAGGGCGTGGTTGTGGTCCAAAGCGGACAATATCGTGCTCCGGTGGAGTTAAGGCTGGAAAGTGGTCCAGCCCGGGTTGGGATGTGACAATTTGGTATCAGAGCTAGTCCCTGGTCTGAAGTGTGCCGACGAGGACGGGCCCCTAAGGGGGTGGATTGTTACATCCTACATCGTTCAAGGATGTGGATCCTCTGAGCCTTATATGTATATTCTCATCTCTACCTAGCACGAGGCATTTTGGGAGTTTACTGACTTCAGGTTCTATCGGAACTCCGAAGTTAAGCGAGTTCGTGCGAGAGCAATCCCATGATGGGTGACCCACTGGGAAGTTCTAGTATGAGTTCCCAAAAACAAAATCGTGAGAGCGTGATCGGGTTCCAAAGCGAACAATATCGTGCTCCGGTGGAGTCGAGCCCAGAATGTGATGGGAGCCTGGGCTGGGATGTAACAATAACACTTGATATAGCAGACTGTATTTATGATGTTTTTCAGCATATAATTGAAAAATCAAATTTTGTTGTAATACTGAAATGACACGTGGAGAGGAATGTAGAAGATTAAAAGACAAGATCGAAGTACGAGAAGGAGCGTAACATTTCCCAAGAAGTATATAAACGTAAAACCCTCGCGATTCCCGAGGAAAAACTTACGCGGTCCCAAGAAAAAGGTGAAGAAAATTCACAATGTCGGTGGAGGAGGACTGATCTTCCATTTCTTCTCGGACATCGGCGCTGTCTGTTGTCCTCTGCAAATCCCGTGCTCACATTTCAGACAACCTAAGTTACCTTCTTTACCTGCCAACTGGTAAAAACCCTTGTAAAAAGCTTATTTCTTTTTTACTCCCCAGCATTTTCCCTGTTCATTTGGCCCCTTTGCACAGTGTAAGATACACTTTTCGCATACGGTTTGTAATTGTATACACACACACATACACACACACACACACATAATGTATACGTATTTCATCTGTATACGTACATGTATGTATGTATTTATCTGTATATATGTTGATCAGGTTTTTTTTTTTTTTTTTTTATCGTTTTGGTTAGTGGTATTTTTGGCCTGATCAGACTTTATCAAGATTTTGTTTTAACATTCTCGTGTTATCCTTCTCTGTAGTTCATATTAAAGAAAAAACTGCTTAATTTCGGGCCATTTGATAGCCATTTGTTTTTAGCTTTTAGGGTTTAGACTGAAAGCCAAATTTTTATAACTCGAAAAAGTTGCTTTCTTTGTTAGTTTTGAGAAACGAAACTAGTTACCAGGCAAGTTTTCTGTTTTACGTTTTTTTTAAAATTAAAAAAAATTTGAAAACTGAAAATAAAATGGTTATCAAACCGCCCTTAGACATTTTTACTTTTTCGGTATTTAAAGCTTTTATGGGAAGTTATATTAGTGTGTTTTGTAGTGTTTGCTATGGTTGTTCTTGTGAATTTTTAACATCTATATGTTTTGGAGAAGCAATGTAGTACGAATTGTAGAGGTTGCTTGTGGGAAGAGATGAGACTCTATACTTAATACTTGTATATAAGGGAGAAAAAGAGTAACTTTAATTTTTGGAGCTTTTATTGGAAATTCCTTGAGTATCCATGCCTGTTGCGTATGTGCAGCTCGGTGCAGGTGGAGATTTCCAATGTAAACCTGATGTGTTCCGGTATAGCCGTGAATTTGATAACTTTGAAAGTTTCCTTTGGTCCCAAGGAATTATATGTATTTGGTATTCTGTTTGTGTTTCTGCCTGGCATTTTATGAGAAGACTGAGTTTATGATATATTTCTAGGTGATGAGCTCATTAGTGGCATACATTTATCTCCAAAACAGATGTCATTTGTAAAACTGTATCTGTTAGTTTTCTGCACATATCTGCATTTTGGCATAAAGTTTTATACTGCTTGGTTGTTAAATATCTGTATCGATAAATATGCATGAGCATATACATAGAGGTGGAGATTCTTTCATAGAGCTTGTCTGTCACATGGTTTTATGTTTTTCTGTTTTTTCAGTACACAGTTAAAAACCTAAGGGCAAGTGGTGATCATAAAGATTTCTTCAAGCCATGGATGATATGAACGTATGTCCAACTGAGGAGGCCATTCAGGCTTTTTTGGAATACTTGGTTGACCCAGTACTTTCACCTAAATCTTCTATGCGCAATACACCATCGTTATCTCAACAAGAATCAGTTGCAAAACAGGTTTTGTTCTTACTTCATCTCATAACGCATGCTTGTTTAATTAATGAAACAATGTTATCTTTTATTTGTGTTAAAGTTTTGTTGATTAAAATATCTGTCTAGGATTCTTCTCATACTTTGCCCGCTGAGTAGAGTTAATATCTTGGACATTTGTTTAGATGGTAGACTTTTTATCCACGGCTACATAATTTTTTGTGACTCTTTCTTTAATAGTCTCCATTTATTACCATAGAAATGTCTTGAAAACTATTAAAAGAAACGCGAATATGGCTGTAATTGCTCATCTCAATATGAGACCAAACATATATATCTATATTAGGAATATTTCTCTAACTGTTATAAAACTTCCATATAGGTCATACAATATTAAGGGTTCATAAATGACAATATCCAAATAATAAAATGTGCTATATATGGTTTTCGATCATTTTGTATTCTATGGGAAATTTACTATCATTCAGTAAATGTATGCTTCTGTTATCGTATTTGATGGAGTAGATAATAGTTCAGATCATATTTGGATGGAAGCACATGAAAAGACTGGAGTCACCTTTAACTATTTAACGAATGAGTTGGTCTTGAGTTCTAGGAGCCGGGGATGTACAATAATTTGGCCAAACATCAAATCTCCATACAAAGAATTGAGTAAATTACTTGCACCTGCAATTATACAATCTTTTAACTACTTACTTTGCCTCTGAAAATGTTTTTCCCATAGGTTCATGCCGTTGTGTTACTATACAACTACTACCACAGAAAGCAATGTCCAAAGCTAGAAGATTTGAATTTTGATTCCTTTTGCAAGTTGGTTTTGTTTCTGAAACCAGCCTTGATGGTTCATATGAAATTCATGCAAAGCCCCAACGACACTAAATTGGATGACCTGGAGAAACAACTTTCAGTGACGGAAAAAGCAATTGTGGATGCATGCAGTATATCTGTAAGTTTAGATGCATTAAAGGATGTTCCAAACACAGAGGGATGGCCAATTTCCAAAGTTACAGTTCTTTTAGTTGACTCCAAGAAGGAGAACTGCTTTTTGCTATTCAATTCCATTACCCAGGGGGTTTGGTCAGTGATTGAAAAAGATGTAGATGTCTCAGTCCACAGTCCGGAAGATAAAGCGGTGGAAAAACATGTACACAAAAACAAAAGAGTTATTGGAAAACCTTCAAGAAGAGAATCAACAACTGATGAACCCACTCTCCGAAAACTTGCATATTCAGCAATTAGTGAAGCTACAGGTATGCAAATTCCTTATGTAGTACCCTTGTAAATAAGTGAAGCTCATGGAAGCCCTCTACCCTTCTGTATCCAATTGCTGAGGTAAACATTTACTGATCTGTGCAAAGAAAACATTTAGAAAACAATAGGAAGTTGAATCTGAAGCAGGTGTTTTTTTTTTTTTTAACTTTCGAAAGGATTAATAATCAGTACATAACTCCTATTGCAGAATCTAAAGGTGCATCAAGATTCTGATAAACTATTGTATATGATATATGATGCTTGATGTGATACATTTGAACCATCTTAGCCCACTTCAATGAAATGAATCTAATTGTTTTTGAATAAGGATTCCCTATGCACATTATCACGATAATGAAAAAAATTAATCGGGGTAACCACCGTTAGATGTGGATCAACATTATATAAAGTTGTGTTTGCCTTGCTTTAGCAATGCATATTTCTCATAACATTCTGTATAATATCATTTCAGAGTTTCACTAGCTGTCACTGATACTCAATGTTGCTAATTGTGTGGTCTTCTCTACATCATTAATCTTTTGGTGCTGTTACAACAGCTCATCAAAACCATTTGTGATGATAGCCTAGCTTGGTTATGCTTAGGCTTTGTTGGTCCTAAAATATATCGGGGGAGTATGGTTTCTATATAGAATTACACTGTTGTGGTTTATCACAAAGTCAACTATCCTTGACCTGAAAAAAGAGGATGTAAAACTACTAGAGGGCATTGTTGCTTATTGGAAGATTCTATGTTTAAATATTAGCTATAAATATAAAAATTTGAGGAATAGTTCAGCCTCCACGGAGATTATTTATTCATTTAATTTGAAATCTTATGTAAACAAACTTGAAAACCCTGAAAACCCTTTTTGTTTATATAAGAACTATAATGTTATTAGACTAAAAAGAAGAAACTACAAGCAGAATGAACAAGAAGTCCATCATACAACTGAAACAACCACCAAAAGACCAAAGCCAATAAAGTGCAAACTATAAAGCTCCCCCCAGTCAAGAATAATTACAAAATAAGGAACGTTCTTGACATATTTTGACAAAATTTCCCAAGGAGACAATCTAGTACTCAACTTGAAAACCTTTTTCAAGGTGCATACATTACAAATTTAATTAGTGTAACTTGCTGCCCCTAAGTATCCAGATCCTTGTTTTTAAGACCATTTCTTCCAATTGTCTAACAGATTAGCTGACAAATATGATTCTTTTAAATGGAATAGGTATTAGTCAAACTGATCTGCTGGTTTTGGAGCGCCAAGTTGTATTTTCTGTGAGTAGCGAAAAGGCGGCTGCTTGCTTCTTTATAATTCAGTGCACCAAAACTGTCAGTGAGGGTATTATTCCAGTTCCTATTAAAGATGTTATCGACAGGTATGGTTCTAGAAACACCTTTCTGTATTTTGTATTATTTATTGGTTTTTTGGGTGCTTTGAGAGGTTACGGTGTAAAATATGTCATCAGCGGTTTTTGGAGAGTGGATTAAGGGTGCATTAGAATTGTGTTTTAATCATTAGCTTTTTTAATGCCAAAGCAAATGCGTTGTATTGGATGGTACATGTACTAGTTTCAGCAGTTTATCAGTAATCTGTTGGCGTTCTATGTCTCTTATTTGCTTGTAGGTAGCTATCAGAAGTTTTTGATGTATCACAACGCCTTTATTTAAAAAAAAAAAAATACCTTACAAGCTTTTCACTATGTTTCTGTGAAACAATATGCTTTACAGATACATAAAATTGCAAGCATTTAGGCAAACTCTGTTGCTTGAAGACAAAAGTATGAATAAAAACAGATATGTTGTTAATACTTTGTTTCTCGTAAGGTGAAAAAGATTTAAATACACAGATGAAAGCAACATAATCTAAATTTGGGAACATTACATCTGTGAGCTTCAATGTAATTTGAGCTTATTGGGGGTACTCATTTTAGAAAGTATGGACTGGATAGAAATAATAATTAGAGGTGTTTATATGGAATATTTTACTCTGTTAACTAGATAATTGAGCGGTTATTATATACTTTTCACTTAATGGTGGAAGCAACCACCCTATATACGATGAGTTTACTGCAGAAAATTATAGATCCTTATAAGCATTCAGGAAATGGGTCAGGTTTGTAGATACTAGGATTTGTATTTGAGTGCTTAACAGTAATTATTTATTATATGAATTGACTGCTATCCACTGTGGCCTTTTTAATGCTAACATGATGTCTTTGATAATGAGTAGTCTGCAGGGTCCTATGGTCCGAAAGAGTTTCAGCAGCTGGGCAGTTACGCCAGTCGTTGAGTACTACCATGTGCTTCCTTATGCTGGGACTTTGTTAGACTGGTATCCCAGGTGTGTATTTTATCTTCATATATTTCGTAGCTTTATTTATTTTTGATATATAATCAACTAGAAACACATTCAGTTGGGCATAGTAGTTTTTGTGTGTTTTTGATATTTTTTTCATTTGCATTCTGAACATTTAATTGAAGATTCAATGCTCAAACTACTTATAATCCTTGTACATGTCGTTTAATAATTAAGAAATTTTTTCTCATATGCTTTAAAGAGACATTCTTCAGGATAAAGTATATTTGGCTGTGGTTTACTTGGCTGATAATAATTGAAGCAGAAATCTTGACTAAAGATCAGACAAGAAATCTCGTAATTGATAGAGCTGATTCTAAAGAGTAAATGTAGATTGTAGGCAGTATATTCGTAGCAGTCATATTTAACTTATTGTATTTGGTTTTATACTCGATCTAGATAGTTTGTATTGCCATTTATGTCCTCCAATTTGGAGAATAACATAATCAAGAGGAATTACTCTGATTTCAAACAAAATATCAGTGTGTTTTGGTATGAGAGTTCGGGACACTAAGATGCATAGAATCATAATAATATTCTTCCTTGTATTCTTTTTTATATATATACTTTTGAGGATTTACCCTTGCCCTACCCCATATACAAGGCACATTATTAGGAATGCGGGTTTCAAAACAATTTTTTAGGTCTTAGTTACTCAGTCTTGACATGGTACCACATAACTTTGGTACATCACTGACACACAACACAAACTAATGCAACCTGTTGGTATGGGATGCATTGGTACATTAGTGTTAGCTTGCAGTCCTTCTCACGTTTGGATTGTCTATTCTTAAGTTTGTGAACTTTTAGCCTCCTGTGTCCTTGTTTTATAATTTTTTTTTTTTGGTTATAGGCATAGAAACAAGCAAACATTAGTGCTTCTTTGTTGGGTAACCTTATCCAAACACACGATGGCGATTAGTGATGAAACTAACGGTTGTATGGACTTTTGTATTTGATTTAGAGACTACAGAACATTAATTCTTCAAATTATCCTTTATTTGCCTGACGTGTTTTTTCTCCCCTGTAGGAGAGAATTCTCAAATGGTTTGCAAGATTCAAGCCTAGGGGATGGAAATATGATTTTAAACAGCCGTGAAAGGATTGGAAGACCTAGCAAGCAAGAACTTCATAAAAGCCAAGACAAATCTCCTGTAAATGATGTCTTCATAGAGAATCTTGAAGACAACACAAGTGTTTCTAAATCTAATCCCCAATCATTGAAGGAAAACGATACAACTGGATGTTCCAAGACGAGTTTGGTTGAAGCCTTCAATGGGCCTCAGAAAATGGAGGCGGGTGACAGTTTCATGGTCCCACCGCAGAATGATCAAAGCTGCAAGAAGATTTCAAGCACCACTCACGTTATCGATCACCATGTGGAGAATCTTGAAAATAAAACAATTAGATATAAACCTCAACTAAGGAAGCAGAAAGATGCTGCTGGATGCTGCAAGACAAGTTTGGCTAATGCTCTCAATGAACCTCAGAAAGTTGTGATGGATGACCCTTCCATGGTCCCCTCACAGAATGGACAACACTGTAAGAACCCTTCAAGCACCATTCAAGTTGTCAACCGCCAAGGAAAGAGGACATCCTCTACCAAAAGTGAATTACATGGCTCAGCAAATAATGCTAAGGTACGGTTGGAGTTCTTAACCCCCTTCAACTCCAGCATTGTTCAACATTTTTTTTTGTTTTTACACCTTATATGTTAACTACTTCCCAATGAGTTCTAGTATATAGTCCTACTTGGAACGAAATTTTAATTTGGTGTTAATGTTGTGGAGATATGGTACTTACTAGCTTGAGGTTCATAAATCTGCAAAGTTATTCCTTGCATTTTCTTTTGTTAAAAAAGAATTGGGATGTAGTACATTACTCTTTCATTATGTTAATTGTTATATTCCAAATCAAAATCATTAAAAGACACTTCTCTCAACTCACTATCACTTTAGTTACTTGAAGTTAACTCTAAACCAGCGTTTTAAATATTATCAGAAAACAAACTATTAAAGTGTGAATTTGAAGAGTTACAAATTTGATTCATTTTGTCGTAAGGGTATTATAACTTGCAAACTATAGACTGGGTGTCCACATGATGACATTTTCATGAACTTAATATTCTTGGGTTCTATATATAATATAGTACTCAAATGTTATAAAATTTATTAAATAATCTTCAGTTTCCCCACTTATATGTGAAACAAGTAGATTCCTTGGGCGGAAAGGGGTCACCTGTTTTTGTTTATTTGACTTATTACACCTCAGGTGCTCAACCAACCTTTTACTTAGATTTAAAATATTTGATCAAAGAAAAAATATTGCAAGATTTTAAGGTACTTGAACACACTTCTATGTTTGATTGTCAAACGAGTTATTGTTTCATCAGGACTGGAATCTTTAGAGTTTATACCTAATTACACGCCTTTGCTTTAAAGTTATTTCTGTATCATCTTATTTACCGTTGTTGGGTGGGCAGGTTGAGGTGGTGAACTCGAAAACAGGGCCATTCATTCCTGACTGCGTTGAAAACCTTGTTTCTGGAAAGGAGATCCGTACCATTAACTCGTTTGATCAAAATGGTATAAGTGGTCATGCCCTTGTCACCTGTCAATCTGGTTCTCAAGATCTTCACAAACTACAGGTTGCTATAGCTTCAAAAGGAAACATCTTGTCACAAACTGCATTGGGAGTTCTTATGAAAAGGAGGGATGATCTGGTAATATTTTTTTTTTGTTCCGTTTGTAATCACTTTATCCTCTTGATCTATTAGGACGAGTTCCTTCTGAATAATCATACACATACGCATATAACTCTGTATGTCAATTAGTCATCCATAGATTGTTGGGAATGTGCATGTGAAGATTGTTGAACAAATTATTTCAACGTCCAGTGGACTTTTGTCTTCTCTGATAAAGATTGTTGGCAGTAGCCTCAGCAGAAGTGCAGTAGTGGTTTGGCTCCACTGAAGTTACTACATTCCAGTCACATCTACCAAATATGAATGAATTTTGTTTGCATGAAATGATTTCTGCACTCCCTCTTTATCTGCTTTATACTACCCCTCCTGTTTCTAGATACATGATTGAATAAATCAACAGTGAATCAGGGCACAAAAACAAGCGGGAAAGTCCGGGAAGACAGAAGGGGAGTTTGAAAATTATTTTCCCTTGTTTGAAATTTACATCCTTCGAAGTTCAATGTTGTACATCAGTTCCTCAATAAATTGATTTGGTCAAATATATAAGAGGCCGACCCCACTTAGTGGGATAAGGCTTCGTTGTTGTTGTTGGTCAAATATATAAGAGACTTGCTTCATGGACCTATCAAATGTTGTCTTGCGTTCCATTGGTCTTATGTTGTAGCATATTTACTTTACTAGTTATACCTTGATCTAAAGTAAGTCTTTTTTCTATTTCGATTCGTTTGTTTGTCCATGCAGTCTCTTCAGCAGCGCAATATAGAGGATGAGATTGCTCAGTGTGATAAAAAAATCCAGAGAATTTTATATGGTATTATTCTATTGTAAGTTTTTTAAGGGAATTGTTATTAGCACTCCAAAAATCCCGTTGTGCACTCCTCACAAGTGTATTTTTATTTCTAAATATAAAAAATTTAGAATGCACAATAAGATTTTTGGAGTAACAGTTCCAATTTTTAATTATTTTATTTATATGTTTATTCTTTCCCTCACCCTTTCAGCCTGATCATTTCTTTCACTTTCTATTTTGCACACTAAAATGTACTATTTTGTGTACGAGAAAATCCAATCATTACATCTTAAATTTAATTTAATTTTTTTTAATTTATGCTTGATATAATTTTAATTTGTGATAGTGTACATACCTTTTCAGCGACATTTGTACATTGATGATGTAAAGAAATACCATAACACAATTAACTTCATCTGTGTATAACTTTCGTTAAAAACAAAATTTTAAAATCATGGCAGCTCATGGAACAACTGCATATACCCAATATGTTAACTGCCTTGCTCCTCCTACTTATTAAACAGATAACTGAAGCTGATGCCAAAATAGTGAACTTTCAACCGGCCTCAAATTATGATATAGACTATAATTTATAGACCCCTTCAAAAAACATATCATCAAATTTAAAGTTGTTGGGACATAGGCCACGCCAATTAAGGAGATTGCAAAAACCTTGTCTTCTTATGTATTACATTGTTTATAACCACTTAAAAAGTTTCAAAAGTGTGTTCCTTGTTTGAACTTCAAGCTTAGCACACTTTGGGCCACATGATGAATCACTATTGTCTTTTCTCATTTGTATATTGATTGGTAAAGACAAGACTTGGAATTGCAAGGGCTGTAGCTTATTCCACCCACATCTTTAGAGGTAGGGCTCCTTTGCAGCGAGTGTAGCTGATCTATACTTGGGTTTTTGTTTTACTGACTACCATAGGTGGGGAAGATGACTTGGCTCTAAAGGTAGACTCCATAATAGAAGCTTGTAATGATGTATACGCAAGAGGTGAAAGGAACTGTAGACTGCGTGAAGATCAATGCTCTCCTCAAAATGTGAAGAGGAAGAGGTTGTCAGAGGCTATTCTCAGCGTGAAAAGTCCATGCCAGGCAAGTTCTGCTGTTGGATTCTACTTTCTTTCACATTGCATATGTCATTCGAGACTCTGAGGCTTATAGGTTCTTCATTATATGCATTCCATTTTAATCCTATGTAAGACATCCACAGGGTTTTTTTTTTTCGTCCGATAAACAAATTCTGAGTTCTGACCATAAGGACAAACTGAACAAACAAATTTTGAGGTGTTTTGAACTCATACGAAGTATAAGATGTTTTGCGAGTTATTTGTTGGGTGTTTTCCCATGCATGTAGTTATTCATCGATACCTTTTGTGCTTTGTGGAGGGAGAAAGGAAAAACTTTTGCAGGACTTTGGAGTTTTCGAATTTTTTCTGGGTTGTCTGACTCTGGTTACAAAGCAATAGCAGAATCCTTTTATTGTTCCTAGAATATCTTGAGTGGTTAGTGGTATTTTTTTCTTCTTTTGCGTTGTGCTGGTTCACTGGTGCGTCCCTTCCTGATGCATTGCTTCCTTGGTTGTTTGGTGTTGGTTTGAAGTTCTGAAGGTTTTCGGTTTAGTTGATGTGGCAAAAATCTGTTTTAGTTTCCTGTTTCTGAGAAGTGAAAATACCACACGAGGTTGATTGTAGCTTGTGAAACTCAGCGTTTAAAGAGTTTATTGTCAGTAACTTTCTTCCCACGGGGCATGAGAAGGGATGACCTTTTAGATTTTATGGCTTCCTTCATATGTCTGTTACCTTAAGTCCTCTTCAGTGTGAAGCATGTCAGTTAGTCAAACATCATGGTGTTTCTTTTTTTTGTCTAGTTATTCATACTGATTTTTGGTGTTGATCTAAAGATAAAAGCATGTTGGGTATTTAGTTTTTGTTTATTTTGTTATTGTTCCAGAATGGCCGAGTATGTAGTCTGTATTTGAACTGTTGTGTTGCTATTATTTTTGCTTTTATGTATTCTTGGAGCATTGGAACTGCTGTGGAATACAACTTATAAACCACCAATGAGCTCTGCACTGTCTGCTTTGGCATTTTGTCCTAGTTGATTTCCACTGTAGGGGTATATTGCTCTTCTATGAAATCTTCACTCAGTAGTATCTTACACATGTTATTTCCTGCACCCTCTTATAAATACCACCTACCTGGCAGGAATTGGATGGTGCATGTTATGACAACAATTGGATATTACCAACTTATCGTGTATCTCCATCAGACGGTAAGATCATTTTCATTTGAACTGATTTTAAACAGGGTGATTTTCCTATATAAAAACAAAGGATGACTTTTTATGTTTGCTCACCACTGATCCAGTAGTTGTACCTGCACTTTGTGTTACAAGGAACTTTTGCTTACTATATCATGTGTGATTGAGATTTCCATTTAGATATATTTTAGCAATGTACTGAAATCCCAAAACATAAAGATTCAAACATTAAAAGTTGGCGGGTCTTCCTTTCTCTTCTCCCGGCTGTTTTTACCTGTGTAAAGCTGTTGATTTGACTGGAACTTGCATAAGTTCGAAAAACTGATTATTCTGATTTCTGCAGTACACTTAATTCTGTGTTTTTGAAATTTTCTTGCTGATTTACCTTGTGTCTAGAAGATCGTCACAAGAATTGTGCATTAGAAGATCGATTGACTGCTATGCAGAGTTAAAAACTGATGTTTTAATTGCGTTTGAAAGGTGGATTCCAAGCTGACGTTACAGTAAAAGGGATGGAATTCGAGTGTTCAAGTGTGGGTGGCCTGTGTTCGAATCCTCGTGAGGCAAGAGAATCGGCTGCAGCACAAGTATTGGCAAAATTGCGAAGTATGGCAGGGCAGGCATAGAAGTTCTAAGGTTCTTCGTTGACAAGATAGGAACTGCATTGCATTTGCACTCACCATATAACTTCTAGTAGGTTTTTGTTGTGCTTCAGTGAAGTTTGGATCGGAGCAGTGGATTGTTTAACGTCGTTGTTTGACTATTGAAAATTTGCTTAGCCTCTGAGCTGTGTCGTGTGGATTGTTTATCGTCGTAGTTTGAATCGGAGCAGTGGATTGATTTGAGGTTTCCTATACCTTCCGATGGAAAATTATGGGAAACCTTAACCAACCGGTTGGATTAGCCGATCCTCCATCATATCTTGATGTTACTCGACTTTTGAGTTTATGTCAAACAAGTCTACTGTCTCGTGTCTCGACTTGTTAATTATTGGTCGTTGATATCTTTCAATTCATTCGAGCTGACAGCCTCACTGCTTCGATAAACAAGTTCGTGACCATGATCGTTACTCGCATGGTGGCGATTGAATCTCGCGTCGAGCATGGACTTCAATAAGACGTAAATATTAATAATTAAACGCGATGAAAGATCTATAACTAAAAATTTTGCAATAAAAAGATTTGCAAGAGAGAGAGAGAGAGAGAGAGAGAGATAGAGAGGGGAGGGGGGAGAGTGAGAGAGAGCTCTATCACTCAATAAATTTGCAATGAAAAAAAAATCCCGACTTTACATCTGACTAAAGAATTTCCTTTGTTGTTTAGAAGTCAGAAATTTGCTTCATCCTCTGCGTATTTCAATAAGTACCTCAAAATTGAAGGCTTGGTGCCATCCATGTCACCCTTGTGCTTGATGTCAAAAATGGCCTTCATAATTCTTGTGTACAGCCTTTCGAGTTGCGGAATGTCATAGTTTGCAGTCCTTTCAACAAGAAGCCGCCTGACTGACTCTATTTGGTTTGTGACCTCGACATCCGACATGACGGTGTCTTGGGATCCAATCATATCGGCATGGCCTGAAACTTCTACAGGAGTCTCAAGCTGATTGCCACCAGCAGAAGAGGACTCTGGGACTTCAGGATTTGAGTCATTCGTCTCCGGTTCCTGAGATGTCTTCAACGGTGTTGAATCTTGATGCTCTGACTTGTCTTCTGGAGTCGAATCTGATTATGATCAGGAAAGTTCACATCAACAAGTTAAATTGAGAATTACTCGAGCATCCATAGAAGAGAAAAAATTAGAAAACTGTCTTTCAACTCAAAAAGCTTAGCAAATTACCAAAGTGCTCATACACACATGTCCTGGAACTCCACAAGACAGTAAATTAATGAACAGATTTGAGTAATCCTAAACCCTATATATTCTTAACAGTTTGGTACTAATAATAAACAATAGTCCTTGTACACAAGTGCGCGTAATAATAGATGAACAGATAAAGAGGGGCAGAACATAAGTTTTTCAGCACTCTTCACCTGTTTTTCATCATTTAGTTCAATCTGTTTTGCCTTCTTTGTTATGAGGACTTTTGGAAATAAGAATTTCAAAATTGTAGGGGCAAACGAAGAGCAGTGCTAGGCTCGGTTAAAAAGGTCCAACTCCGGATGCTAAATTTCATATTTAACTATAAAACTCATTTGAACAAAAACTATAAAACTCATTTAGACATGAATAAATTTAGTGTTACCTGCATGTGCAGGCTCAACGAAGAGCAGTGCTAGACTCGGTTAAAAAGGTCCAACTCCAGATGCTAAATTTCATATTGAACTATAAAACTCATTTGAACAAAAACTATAAACTCATTTAGACATGAATAAATTTAGTGTTACCTGCATGTGCAGGCTCAACATGCTTCTTCGGCCTTTTCTGAGACTCATGGCTCGGATCCAGATTTACATCCACCTGGACATTACGAAGTCGAGCACTTGCCCTGGTGACAGTTCCCAGCTGTACAACAGGTTCAGAGGGGAAAGTGGATACCCCTAAATCATCGGGAATATGTTCTGGACCACCTTGAGCTGCAATCTTGTCACAATATGCAAGAAGTGCTGGGTCCATTTGTGACAGCATCCCATGTACCTGAGGGGAAGAATAGTACATCAAAGAAATGCAAACGCAAAAAGCCTCAAAATAAAACTGGAAAGAAAATTAAAAAAAACATACTGCATCTCGAAGCTCAAAAGCTCTGCTGACAATCCTAGCACCATTGTAATCATCTCCATTATAAGCCTGAATACAAGACAGCAGAATATATCAAACTGAAGCACGATAAAATTTACAACACAAACACAATAATTACAAAAAGTTCGAGCTTCCTTTGCACAACATATGAAATCAGAACTCAAAAGTGAAAGTACGATGTTACTTCAGAAACACTAAGAAGTTTTAATTCCCAGATGTTCCCAGTATCAGGGTTTGATGCCTCCTATATAAATGAATGATGAATCACAATGCGACACTATGCATCTTAACATTGACCAGCATAGACCCATTTGACAAACCCAAGGCAAAAGAAATGTCATGCAATGAGACAACAAAGAAAGAACACACATCAGATAGAAAGCAAGTCATGAAGACCAAAAAGAAAACAAAAATAAATTGACGACCTTGGTCCTTTCAGTCATTGTACAATAAATTTACAGACAAAAGCTACAACAAGGAACACATACCTTTGCGTTGGAAACAATAAGATCAACGTCTTGCAGGAATGCAGAACATGTAATGTACTGCCCAGAGTCCACGCATTGCAGCAGCTTAGCCACATCCATAGGGTTCTGAATAATTGAGCGATAGTTTGGAGCATCCTCATCCGAGACAGGATAATGGAAAGCATTAAACCTCTTATCATATAAAAGTCTGCAGCATTTGAACAAAGACCCCTCTTTCCATTAGTATGAAGTGTCAACCAACAATAAGAAAAAGCTGAACTAAACAGAGGCCTCAAAATTCCAATTCAAGCAAAAAAGATACTCCTTATGGAGCAGGACAGGAAAGAATGTGGAAGTATGACAAAACATTACATGCAACTAATCAGTAAGAAGATACACCAATCATCTAAAAGGGACAACAGGAGAGAGCAAAGATTATCTAACCGGTTGCAAACATCTCTGAGGCACATCCGCAATCGGCGAAGAGCATGCTGCTCAGCTTCTACCTTGGCTTTTAACTCCGAGACCTTCGGACCACTTGCCACTTTTGGGGCCTTGGGAAGTTCTGGAACAGATACTGATTCCTGGGATTTTTTTGTTATCTCCTCTAACAACACTGATAAAGCAGCTTCGATGAGACGGTCAAAAAACAAATATCTGTCTTCAGTAGATGGTTTGCCCAACTGATAGCTGATAATAAAAATAAGTACGATTAAAAATCACAGGCATGAAAAGTACTTTTTAACAAATTATAAAAGATGATTTATGAACTAGCTTCAAAACACAAATGTAGTAAGAGAACAAATTCATAAATATTAAGTTTATTATTTGTGTAATAGTGAAATACGTATTACATTCTGTGTAAAAATTTCAAAACAAAAGTTTTTAGACACCACCAGGCAAGCAATCACAAAATACATGAATATTGAATTGCATGTGCAATCCTTTGATGAGATATTTTTTCTATAGTTGTTTATTAAGAGTGCAAAGGGAGAGGCTTAGTTGTTAAAGACATGCTGTGTGAGTACTCCATTTTATCTTCATGCCTCTTTCATTAATTTCAAGAAGTTATAACCTTAAAAACAGGTTTATGGTGAATCAAGAAATGATAATCTAAGACCTACAATGCAGACTATTATGGTTGAGGAATGAGAATGGCAACTTGGCACACCACAAACCTCAGGCCATTCTACGTTTTTCAGTAGGCTTGAATCCACTTTCATGCACTGTTCAGTTGAACTTTGAATGTGATTACACAATCAACCACACGTTTATGAGTTTAGCCTCTTTCTCCTTAGAACATAATTATCAACACAAAACCTTTACTTCTGTCATCATAACTTTTTTCAGAATAGCGCACAAGAAATAATATAGGAGTAACTTTTATGTCAAAACCAGCATGTTTCACAGACCCCGAATGGCAGTTCACCATGGTAGTGTATGTGTAGTACCTATGGGTAACTAAAAGATAAACTAAAGACCAGGGTGGCCAGGGTTCCTGATCTGTGGAGGTCAAGAAATTATCAAACTATTGAAAGCCACTCATTCTTCTTCATGAGGGCACACAAATTAATATACTTCCAAATACAAATAATTTCCGACGTGGATATTCAAACTTGTATTTTAAGTCAAACCCAATCACACCTTCTCTTTTTAAAAGTTGATATAATATTTTTTAAGACCTTTTAATAGGTTGTTATATTAAGACAGAAAAACTAGGGCAGTATTATAAAACTTCCCTCAATACTTGGTTTTCAATAGAATATATACAGCAAGCATGCATTCAGTAGATTGGCTTTTAAGTATGTAACAAACAGAAACAAAGAATTTAAATTAACAAATAAAGATTGGCTTTTAAATAAATGATAACATACATAGAACGTTCAGAAAATATTGAAGAAGCTGTAGTGTCAACTTCAGCAGGTGGCACTGATGATGTTGCAAGAAGTAATATTGGCAAGTCAGATGGAAATTCTTCTAACAACGTCAGCAAAACTGCTCGGAGCTGCTCATGTGCCTGCACAATGAATCGACCAACCTCAAATAGCATAAAACAGACGACAAAAAGAGCATGGACATCCATTTAATTAACATTGATATGAAAATATTAACATGCACTCACTGTTTCCCACCAAATATTGAGCTGAGGCAAATAGAGAATTGATGGAGTTGTTCTCCTTGCCTCACCAAATATATGTACCAGTGCCTCCTCTGGTGTCTTTGCACTGGGATCAGATAGAAGAGATGGAAGTCCCAAAGAATGAACAGGGAATTTCTCAAGTTCATGTAAAACAGCAGGCCCAAGATGATCCTGTAAAACTAAAGCAGTAAGTAAATTTAGTTTGTCTTTCCATTCTGAACAATGTGCATATAGAGAGAGGATTCAAGATAATTACCAGGCCAGAACCTTCACCACCACATAGCAGAAGCCGAGGCCTGTAGACAAGAGGAATTGCAGAGCCAGAGGACAGCATGGAAAGCTTGGTCAACTGTGATGAAACTGCAAGGGGTGGGAAAATATCGGATATATACTTCATGGCTTTTTGGAGATGCATTTGCAGGCATGGTGCTACTACTGAAGACAATGGCCTGGAGTGCACAACAGCACCTCTGTGAGCAGCTGGAGTAATTGTTGACATGGCTTCAACAAAGTGATACTTCTCAACGTTTACTGAATCAACATCGATAACAAACTTATCATCACTTGTGTAAACCTGAGGATATTTTTCTCGGAAAGCACGAATGGCAGCTTCAGTGCAAAGAGCCTTTAAATCAGCACCACAATATCCAACACAACTAGCTGCAAGTTCCAATTTTAGCTCCCTTGAAGGAGGACTCCTCCATTTCCGAGTATGAATGTCTAAAATTTCAGCACGTGCTTCACAGCCAGGCAAAGGAAAGTTGAATTCACGGTCAAACCTACCAGGGCGCCGCAGAGCTCCATCAATTGCATCGATCCGGTTGGTTGCTCCAATCAAAACGACTTGGCCACGGGAATCAAGACCATCCATCAAAGCAAGCAAAGTTGAGACAATAGAATTGTGAATTTGCTCTTGTTTGCTGGACCTTACAGGAGCAAGTCCATCTATTTCATCAAAGAATATGATCGAAGGTTGATTTCTTTGTGCTTCCTCAAAAAGTAGTTTTAATTGTCTTTCAGCCTCACCCACCCATTTACTTAGCACATCTGCACCCTTCCGCATGTAAAAGCTGACCTTCTGGCCAGCCTTTGATGCAGCACAGGCTAACGCTCTGGCAATTAATGTTTTCCCAGTCCCAGGAGGACCACATAACAAAACCCCCCTTGGTGGGGTGATATGATAACTTGCAAAGAAATCTGGATATAACAGAGGAAAGAAAACCATCTCCTTCAAAGCATCAATATATTCAGAAAGCCCACCTATATCATCAAAACTCACACTATCATCAACCTGCAAAGGTTGTATGTCTGCCCCTCCCTTTGAACTTGGCCCAGCAGTTTGAATTCCAGATGTTAAGGTGGCAAAAGCATCACCCTGATGACCCCAACCTGAAGCAGCAACATTCAATCCCCATGCTGTTGTTCCATGCATGTCTAATCCCCCAAAGAGCCAAGGTGGTCCAGATCTGCTCCCACCTCGGGCCCAGGGAATTGCTGGTCCTTGGTCTAGCTCGTCGACAAGAAGGGAGTCATCAGAATCATCTGTCCTTGTCATACGATGGCGCTTATGAACTCGTGATCCACCCTTTCTCACATCCCTACCGACCTTTGTCCCCATTCCTTGACGCAATACTCTACGAGGAGATCTTGGTCTCAGCTTACGGACATCTGCACGATTTCGAAGATCATATCGTCTTCGTCCATCTTGTTCTTCATCACCCTCCTCATCATCACCGTCTTCATCACCATCGCCATCGCCATCACCATCACCATCATCATCACCCTCACCATCACCAACATCCTCACCGTCAGCTTCATTTTGAGCATCATCTGCATCATTGTATTCAATGTCATTCCCATTTTCAGTTTCATCTTGATCAATCTTCTCATCTGAAGTACCCGGCTCATCATCAAACTGCAAATGCAATTGTTCTCTTGCGGAATTGAACCGACGAGGGCGCAATCCTTCGCGACGAGGTGTATGCCTAGTCTCCACCATCTTTTTGTGCTTGGGAGATGGCAACTCATCTTTAAACGAACTATTATCAACCTTATTCTTGATAGATTTACTCCTGACTTTCTGAAACCAAAAAAGGACACAGGTTCAGTTCAGACAACACATCAGGTTTTACAAGCTTCGCTTCAATCGAAGCCTGACTAAGAATTAACGTTCTTAAAAACTACATGCATTGGTTGAGTATAAAACCTCACCATTATATCTTCATCCTGCTCACTTCCAGAACTGTCGTCTGTTATGTAGTCGCCCCGATTCCTTACTGACATCGTTCTCTTTCTTGTGGAGCGCCGGAGGTTGGATGCATCTGCCTGCAAACAAATGCAGAAACACAAAAGTATATATGTATCAGAGTTTTCAAATGAAAAATGGGAACTGAGTCTGATATTCTATATTTACTACCAATCTTGCACGTCGGGAAATATGAAAATATAAACCCATAAATCCTCTCCACTCCTCCCCAAAACCCTTAACTTTGAGGAAAGTCACTTAAAACCCAATTTTCCAAACCTTCTCTAAGCTTTCTCCGAATTTACGGAATCCACCATACTTTTTCCCCAAATCAAGTAACATTTTTGCAGCTTTCCCGGAAAATCACTAGACCCTAACCCTGCCCAATTAATTAAGCCACATGCAAAAACAAAAGTAGATAAAATAAGCAAATCAAACATGCAGATTCACAGAACGGTTCCCTCCAACAATAATACCAAATCAAAAATCAATAACCCTAAATCCATATACCAACGCAAATGCTGCCCAATCAACTTTCAAACTTTGAAGCAAAATCCACGATAAAAGCCGAAAATTGATCGAAATCAGTCAAAACTTACATTGAGGTTGCTGGAGGGGAGAGGAGTGGTGGATCTTTGGGGACGAGGAGTGCCGCCATGGCGCATTATCTTAGCGATATGGGAAGCGGCGGTTCGGGTCTTGGTCTTGTTCTTCCGGTTTCTCCGCTTTTGGATGATCTTCCTGGAAGTGCTTGTGGTGTAGTAGTATATGCCCCGCCCGTACGGCGTCGTCCGCCCCTTCAGCCTTCCGCTCGTCCGCACCGGCTCCGGGGCCGTCCCACCAGATCGCTTATGCATTTATATAAAAATTAAATTTCAATTTTTATATAAATGCAGAAAATGGAAAGAACGGGGAAATTTTGGGAAGTAATTGGAGAAGGAAACTGTGAATTTAATTTAATTTAATTAATTAATTTCATTTTTGGTGTCTGAAAGGAAAGGAATTTAAGGAGGAAGGTGCGGTGAATTAGTAGTGTCTAGGGTTTTGTATGCACAACAGAGTAGAGAAGGAGAGGGAGGGAGAGGGGGTTTTTTTATTATTTACTTCTTTGCACTAATACCCTTGAGATTTTCTATGTTTTCAGAATATTTTGTGAGGTTTTGAAACTTACATTATCATTCTCTGTGGATGTTAGTAGGGCCCGTCTGGATGTATTGATTTTTTTAGGAAGTTTTAACGAAACGTTCCTGTTCATTTTAATGAAAAATCATACTTTTACACTAAAAAGTCAAACCGGTATTATTTACTTTACCCTTTATTTTGTTGTTAAAACTTAAAATTTTCAAACCATTTTCATTAGTTTTTCTATTTTTTTATGGTTTGCTCTCAACTTTTTTCCTTTGGAGGAAAATTTGGGAAATTGTTTCGATTCTTTTGGATATCGGTACTTTTATATTTTTTTTACTCTATTACCATCAAAACCTTGCACTTTTCGATGCAAGAGCAACAGTTTCAGTTGAACTTTGTATTTCTTTAAATTTCGCCTTTTTCATCAATAATTTCTTAATTCATTTCTTTCTTCAATCTACCACATCGCAGCTTTTCTTACAGACATAACTAACAATTTTTGCACATGCTACCTTGTGATGATAGAAGTTATGAAAAAAATAAAATAAAGTAATAATGAAGAGAAACCGATCCAATTTTTGAATTTTGGTTTACCATAAATTTCAGTTCGGTTTTGTCTTGCATTTTTTGGTTTGGTTACCAAACCGAAATCAGCCCTTGTGCCATGCATTAAGAAACAAATTCGAAAAGATAGTGGAGTGGAAGCTGTGCAAAGCAATGAATATCGAATGTGGATGCAAAGTGCCAATAATGGTTTGCAGTAAAAAACTATTTTTGTTAATACAACAAAATATTTACATTGAGGAGCGGGGAGAGTTGGAAAAAAAAAAAGTTTACAAATGAAAATTTTGGTAAAAAACAATTCACAGTTACAAACTCAATACAATACAATTTATCAACCGCAGAACACCCACATTAACAAGATAACACTCACAAGAACTAGAACCAATGTAACGGCATAACGAGGAAAACACTTCACTACCCTCTAATGATCTTCAGCAAAAAAAAAACACTATTATGAGTCACCTCACATTGAGCTTCCTCCTTATAGTCCATTCTCATACGCACAAACCAGAACCAAAATAAAAACCAACCTTAACTCTAAAGAATGGTCGTTGCCCCATGACCTAAGTTTGATCTCTAATTTATAGACAACACAAAGACTCTCCTCTACAGAGCGAGAGAGCGACCACAACCACAAAGACTCTTCTCGCTAGAGCAAAGAACGATTACAACCGGAGGTAAAGATGATTTGAAGATAGAAGAAACATGTAAAGAAAAAGAGGAAATAGATCAAGAAGGATCGCCACTGACCTCAATGCCAACTAGGGGTGGGCACTTTAATGTATTTACTAACCTACCGAACACCAACAATTCTTAATCCACATGTGTATATATGCATACAATATAGTAGTTATTAATTACCCATGTTTATTTATACTTTATTTTAATAATAAAATTTAAATATTAAGTAACACCTAATGTTCTTCAACACTAAAATCACATGATTTAAGCGTAATATGACATAATTTGGATTATTCTTCATTCATACTCACTTCAGGAATAAAAAAACTACTCTCAACTCGTGGAACCCGCCTTGGAATGGTTTTGGTGGGTTGATTTACCCATTTTCTTAGGAGAAAATAGGTTTTAGTAATTCAAACCGAACCTATTGGTTAAAGTCCAACCCGACCAACCCACCCTATGCTCACTCGTAATGCTAATGACCAGGGTCGATGGCTAAGGGTTTTTCTTTCTTTCTGTTTTTCTCTTTAGATAGCGGCTAGCGTTAGAATTCAAGGGTTTGTTAGTATGATTAATCAAGATACTTATGATAATTAAACCATTCTATCTATTGCATGGGCTTCAAACTGAAAAATGAAAACAAGTGTCATTTAGCAATGCATTAAGAAACAAATTTAATTAAATGTGGAGTGAAAGCATAAGAAGAAAAAGTCACCTAGATTTAAATCTATTGCCAAGGTTTCTCGATTTGGTTCCATCCGGATTCTTTTTATGAAAATCATCATATCTTATCATTTCATTGTACTTCGTGCAGTTATAAATCATTTTGAATATTTTTATTTAAAATTAAACACAAACAGTACATAACGAAAACTACCGCACAATACTATGAACGGACAAAATGTAAAGATTCCTAGGATCGTCATCCATTTTCAAGAAAGAAAAATGAAGACAAGTGTTCTTTTGCCATGCATTAAGAAACAAGTAGAGTGGGAGCTTTGCATGACAAACGAATGTTGATGTGGATGAGAAAGTTTTTGCTGGATAAGCATTCGAAATGAACCCAAATAATAAGAAACTTTTTTTTTTTTTGAGAAAAATTATGTTTTTAAACACAACAAAATACTTGCGTTAAGGGATGTGGGGTTTGATTAAGTCACGTAATGGGCCAAACATGTATTTGGTATCAAATTTATCTTCAAGGGTTGAACTTAAGATTTTCAATAATTACTACTAAACAACGAAGATACATTTCAAAAAAAGGGAAGAAAAAAAAAGGAGTGAGGAATGAAAATTAAAAAAAAACATAAAAAAAGAAGGCACCTAGATGCGACAATTAAGCCATTTTATCTATTGTTAGGGAGATTTGTGTTGTTTGGCCATGAATAGTTACTCTTTAGGATATTGTTTTTTTTCGGTGGAATCTTTTTAGGATATTGTACGTCTAGCCAGAGAGGTCCATCTAGCAAGACGTTTTAGATCACATCAGACGGTTTAGGAAAGGAAAGGAGGTGGATTGTCTGCCTCCCATTTCTTTACTTTTTCTATCCCCTCATGTTTTGTGTGGTCACGGTTAAGCCACGTCAATATTTTATATTCCTATTATTTTTTGTTTTATTATTTTTATAAAAAAATCAATATAAAATGGTGACGTGACTTAACCGTTACCACACAAACATGAAGAGATAAGAAGAGTATGGAAATAGGAGGACAGACAATCCACCTCTGGAAAGGAAATATATATATACAGGCTATTTATGGAAGGGGACTTTTTTTTTAATGGGGACTAGATGTGGGGTTCACTTTACATCGAATTTCAGCGATCCGAACCGTCTAGTTTGTAAGTCTCAATTCATAGATCATCCTTGCAAAAATTCAATTTAATCCAAAATCATTTGCCTATTTGATTATCAAGATAAAATTTCATTGTTTCTTATATAACAAAGCATTCGTTAATTTTTTTGAACCCAATTAGATGTCTTAAATATTTCTGAATTGGCTTGGTGACGAACCATGATTATCCATTCTTTTCGGGTTCGGAGAAGGTTAGTTGGGAATTGCACATGTGGGCACGATCAAGCAGATTCATAGCTTATAAAGTATTGAATCTAGGACCTCCCTTTTTGTCTTTAGAGTTGTTTTTCGCTTTTTCCTACTAGACCACTTGTCATAGTTGGTGCGTAAATATCAAACATGGTCATGCCAAGTTGTGGAGCTTTATATAAAACATATATTATTGACTTTTGATGCACATATTAGCAAAACGTTTAGAAGTCTACTTATGATTTTAAATTGCATTAGCAAGTTGTGTATATTAACAAAAATAAAATAAAATCAGTCCCTTTATCATACGATCATTATCACCTTATTTGTAGAATCGTATCAGTGAGATTATGCAACCGATATGCTGTATAAACTTGCCTGGAATACGATACTTGTACTTGTATAAAGATCACACTCATGTAAAACTCGATTGCCAAGAAATCAGAGAAATTCTAGACACTCTAATTTTCAAGCGGATTATACATGGGACGTCATATGCCACGGTAATAATAAATCTGTTCTATGTAAGTTGTTCTTGTGCTTGAGTGTAAAACCAATTCAAACTGGAAGGCATCCATTCCCATAGTGGCTATATGTTGTTTGACCATTCAATAAGAACATCCTCTTGAGAAAATCAAAGCTACATATTTTCAAATAACATTAAATATTTTGTTTGTTCTACGACGTTAAGGTATCGTTTGGTATGCAGACGGGACGAGATGGAATGGAATGGGACAAGACAAGACGGAAAGGAGAGGGAGCAAAGATGCCCTCGGATGGAAACAAGGAGGAAGAAGAAGGTGACGGAGAGGTTATAATTGTGTTCCACGGATGTGGAACGAGTCGTTCCAGAGGGATGAGGCGGAACGAAAATTCACCCAAAACTCGTCTCATGGAACAGCTCGTTCCACCTGTTTGAGGCGCAAGAAACGTGGGACAAAACGCCTCGTCCCACTCCGTTCCATCCCACATACCAAACGGTACCTAACGGCACAAAGTCTCCGCTTTGTTAGATCACATCTCATGGAGGATAGGTATTGAAAATTATGTGCGAGAGTCTCTGCATGCGGAGGACCGTTGGGAGGATTGCTGGCATCAAAGGCCTATTTCAACATTAGATGCCAATTGCCGGCGTTGAAGACCAGTTTCCGGCATACCGGGAGGGTTGGCTCCGTCAGGGGAGGGCAAGCTGTAAATTTTTTTATATAAAAAATATTTGAACAACGTTTCACAAAACAATTTACACACAAGATTGTCCAAATTTATAAACCAAACTGGATGAAGATCGACATACATTAACATGTGGCCTCAAATTACACAACATAATACTGTCTTGTGAAAGAAAACTCCCTTTTCCACCAACACGTCCCTCACCGCTCATTTCTTACATTTGAACATGAAAGGTAGCGAGCTTCGATACAAAACTTAATATTGATTTAATTGATGCTAAAGAATGAACAAATACCCGACTTTTCACGAGGAACATAAAGATAATAAGGGACAATGTACTACAGTTACATACAGAAATACGATACGTCTAGTGACATTAGCATCCGGCAGCTTTCAAGAATTTGTCATAGGGACTTGAAGGCGGTAGTTTGAAAGAATGCTGTCCATACTCACGCGAGCAGAGGAGAAGTTGATTTTGTACTCGAATTTGATCATTGTTTGTCAACTTTAGATCCCCTTCTGAAAATTCCGTCGCCTGAAAGAAACCCAAAGAGTCACAACAAACCAAAACAGAAGAAAGGAGAGCACAACATACCGAACAAAACAAACCAGACCCAGAGAAAGAACAATTCAAAAGTGTGTTAGTTCCCGTCTATCATTCAGCTGTATTCTATTACACATTTGCATATCTATCGACTGTAGACCACCGTATATATCACTGTCCAATTTAAGGCACATTATTATTATAGTTCCAATAAGGACATGAGTTACTCCTTGCCATGTGATACGAGTACAAGTCACATTCAGATAGGGAAAAGTCACTTTGAAACCGAGCCATTATTTTTACACATCAAAATCTGTGATGCTGAAATCATAACCTCAGTAGAAGTCAGCTTGAGGGAACGTCTAAGTATCATGGCTGTCATATTGCTGTTATCGTCATCACCACAGTCATCAATGCAATAATTAACTCTTTTAAACCTCATGAGGAATATTCGTAATAATTTTCTTTTTTAGAGGAAAGGAGAATATATGGAGTTAGATCTGAAATATATTAGCTGGTTAATAAGTTCAGTAACAAATTAAAATCATAATGACATATTTACTAACCGTGGTTGATAACGTGTGGCATGTATTTTCACTTTCACTGGAGAGGACTATCGCCATGGTGTCTGCTTGCTTGAAACTATGAAGAACTGCCATCTTCTGTTGTTTACCTGTTACAAGGGCTTCACATTGACTCTTCATTTGGTCATAAGGTATCGGTGTTGTGGAAACTGGGTTGCTTGCAACTTCTCGTGCTGTTTCCAGAACCTGGTAGTCAGACAAGCCAATATTGTTATAGATCGTAAGCGTACCCCTTAGGTGTTTTCCAGCATAAAGATCATGCTGTTAATTCTAGCTAATTTTCAAAACTTTATCAGGTGAGAATATACTCAATCAGATTTTGGAAAGAGCTGATTTGTTTTGTTGTTCCCTTGTCCCAAACTTCTCCAATTCGTCAGAAAAATTGCACAGAATGCAATTTGCAATCTGTGTCCATTTTCTCAAACTCTTTCTAACAAAATGAAGAGAGGGGGGGAGGACAACGAAACGACTGCACCAACTTAAAGTCAATTATCTTGCTCTTTGCCACTAAACATGCAGCATAGCGAATGGCCTAAACATAAATTTCATAGGTGAAAGATAATAAACAAGAATCTTGTCTTACTGAATCCAGGAGCTGATTAACGCTTAGAATGTCAAGTGTATTGATGGAGAGTGATGATTTGCGGTCTGACTGACTTCCACTTGGTTCAGGGTAGGCTTCATCATCTGTCAATGAACCTGGAGGCATCACCTGAGAGAAAACCCCCTCTGTCATGCAACATATTTGAATGCTAGACATGAATATAGAGATACAAACATATGAAACTGAACCTCATCAAATTCAGGAAAATCTATCTGGGCAAGAGGAGAACATGGTCGTGGTGTCTCCATGAATAGCGGAGCTCCTAAAGGAAATGAATCATCAGGTGAAAATCCTTGTAAGAGTTCCTTCTTGATGCTAGACAACTCAACCTTTGAGAGAAGAGAGTTAAAACAAAATGTTAATACAATGAAAAAGCTAGGGCTGCATCCATTCATGGGGAGTGTAAATGTATTAGAGAGACAAATATGAAGTAATTCTAAGAAAGTTAGTATTGTATTTAAATTATTAACAATTTAAGGGAGAAGGGTATGACTATGAATATCTGGTCAAACCATGGATAATTTATCCTTAACCAAATGCTTCAAGTTTCAGCACCACTAGGAAAAACAACTATATCTTGATGATATAAACTGCATTATGGGGGTCCTGACGTAGGGATCACAATTTCTGTTACTTTGTTAGACATTTCATGAAGCCAACAATTAGCTAGTTGCGCTAAAAGCATTTCTTTGGAGATTATATTAGAAAACAAGAATATCACCTCAGACAATTTTGCAAATTTAATCATGAAGTGGGATATCACAGTTTCTCTTAGTAGCTGGTCATCTAATTCAACTGCTGACAGAGACTTCAATGCAGCCACTTCATCTTCCCGCAATGATCCATAAGATATCCTCTCCTTATCAGATTCAATAGAAACTGCCTGCAGCCAGATACCATCAACTAACTGAAGACCGGGATCAACCTGTAAATTTTTAAAAAATTCAAAAAATTGACAAAACGTCAAGCTCGAAAAGGATACATACATGATACATGTATATCAACTAATTATGTTAAAATGAAAGGGCATAGTCTGAGAGTTAAGATCTAGAAATTAACCATTCTATCTGTCATAGATGCTTTGAAAATTGGAATTAGCTCTGGGAGGTCACCAGCCCGGGCTGAAAATATAAGCATGTACGAGGCCAGGGTAAAGAGAGACCTTCTACGAGATGGGTCCAAACCACCTTCAGTCAGCATGCACAAAGAACATATTAGAATATTTTTCACCAACAAATAATTTAGAAGGTTTTTTTTTTTTTTTGTTTTTTTTTGTTTTTTTTTTTGGGTGAAACAAGACAAAGTTCACCACAACCTATTAGCTGCTGTTGAAAAAGGAAAGGGAGCTGTTATTGGCACTCCAGAAATCTCATTGTCCACTCCAAACTTTCTATATGTAGAAAGAAACAGTATACTTGTGAAGAGTGGACAATGAGATTTTTGAAGTGCCAATAATAGCCCATGTTTGAATTTCAAAACCTCACATCTTGTTTGAAACTGCACATGTTAGGCCCAACTATGGAGTATTGGCACCTACATGTGAAGGGCTGTACCATATCCTGATATCTTAATTTTTTGATAAAATCAAATATTATTAGATTTCAATTTGCAATAAGATTCTCATCGATGGAAATTTATGAATCACGGAAGGATAAAGTTAGGCAAACAAATAAGTGATGCACTTTTTCTTATCCCTCAAAAGTCACGTTACTTATTTAAAGAATACAACTTGCCTAGAATCATTACCCTTCGATTTACCAGCCATGCATTGAGCAGATGTATTTCTTGGTAAACACCGAATTGGTACAAACCCTTTGTAATGAACTAACCTTAAACTCAATTGTTCTAATCACAAAGGAAGAAACTCAAAACTAATAAACTAAAACGAGGATGTACTCTAGGCTCTAGCACAAAACCAATCTGCCTAGTCGGGACCAGGAAAAGGATAGGGTGATTCAAGAGTGTATCAACACACAAGTTCAACCTAATTGCATTTTATAGTTTTAGCATTATGATTCAACCTGCTTGCATTTTATAGTGTTACCATTATGATCCATAAGCACTGAATAATTTGTTATCAGATAATGATAAATCTGACTTACCATCTACATCCAAGGAAATAGTTCTAATAGAAAATGCCAGCTGGAAACATCTTACTAAAGCCACGTGACTGGAGGCCTGGCAAGACCAAAAGCAAAAGAAATCATCATTGAGAGTTAAGAAATGCCAAGGGGTAAAAATTGAAGAATTTTCAGTCTATCAGCGACATCAGGTTAAAATTAGATGAAAACCTCAAATCCACTTTACAGCTTCCCTGTAGAACTCTCTCCAAAATCACTCCATGGTACTTTCTAATTGTAAACTCACTAGGAAGGGAAAAGTTGGATTTCTAAGTGTAAAAAAGTTTGGTGGGTCAACTTGGATATTCTTAGGTTGCGAACATAACAAAGATAAAACAAAGCTGGGTTATACCGATCAAGATGTGCACCAGCTAAAAAGATAGAGAAACGGTATTGACTTATAGGCAAAATCTCACCTTTGATCGGGTAAACAGTAACGCGACGTTATAAGTGTGGGCCATTGCCTCAAAGTTCTCAGGGGTATTCTCTGCAGATGTTGCCTGAACCCAGATTGATGAAAGCAAAAGACTCACTTGGTGACTACTTAACCGAAGGGATGTTAGATCCTGTAAGATTTCAGAAAAGACATTTGATTAGATTTATTTAAATACTTAAATTAAAACACTGAATTTACAGCTCTTAACAACTAAAACTGAAATAATGAGTTTGAGATCTCATACTGTTCTTCCACAAGTCATAGCACTCTTGAAGTTGTGAGATTGACCAGATTGTTTCTCATAGACATCTGATGATATTTTACTTCCTTCTTCCCTCAGTTCTCCATTCAAAGGTACTACTGCATCTTTCTCTTCATCCTGAAGGGAGAAACTTCCCTCCTTTACCTTCTGCAATGTACTAACAGATGCAGAAACAGCTTGCAGAGGGTTCATTTTCTGCTCTAACCAAGGAGCAAGTAGGGAAGGCATAAGCACCATAGAGAAAATGCTGTGTGCTCCAACTCGTGTTTCATGGTCTGGGTGGGCCATTGCTAGGAGTAATTGGTGAAATAGAGCATCAGGAAAAGCCTGAACAGGTTATAACAACAGTTAGATAGTTCAACATGATGATATAAAGTAGTCCAGTGCAATTTAAAAGAGTGGCCTTGCCTTCTTGTGATATGATACATTAGGAACAGTAGAGACTATCTTTGCAGTTAGATAAACAGCAGAGATTGTCGCCCTAGCAACAGCAGTAATAGTTGAAATATTCTCTAGCACCACAGCCATCATATCAAGTATGGGTCCCACATCTCCAACCTGTGAACCAGAAACAGCATTACTAGTGTAACACGCAGAAAATGGTCCGAGAAGTAAAGGGAAAAAAGTATAATGAATGCACCACATAAAAAGTAACAACATACTTTACATGAGCAGTAACCTACTAAAATCTGTTTAATTTCCATGTTTATGTTTTGTTTTGTATTGTAGCGCCAAAACTGACGCACTTTCGGCCAACTTTCCTACATCTAAACTAAGACAAAAACATGACAGCAAAACAATTAAACAAAATTGCAAAATGACAGCATTACAATCCGAATAAATAGCACAAAAAGACCAGTCAGGAAACAAGAGCCCATAAGATGACCAAAAGCAAACTTTGTCCCAAAAAAATTGTTAAACACAAACTTCCTCCCCCCTTGTACAGTTATACTTCCAAAAAATATTCTATCAGAACCAAAACCAGCCAAGAATTTTTAGGATCCATGAGCTTAGAAATGGGATCATGGGGACGCGGCACCAAGATACTCGGCAATCCTTCATATAGGAATTGAATACAAAAATGTAGGTATGCAAAACAGAACCTTATAATCACTAAAATCTCACTTGTAAACACTACTTGAGCATCGGAGTGCCTTGTGCAGGTGCCTATCTTCTTTCATATAGAAGCTAAGACTGTTCGTAACTATTGTATTTGGAAGAAAAATTGAAAGTCTAGGAAGATCACTGAGTCCAGGTACAATTCTCTGATCCAATTCTTTATTATTTTTTTCTGACTCAACATTAGGTTTGATAATTCCACAATGTTACCAAAAAGCTAAACCTGCAGAGATAAATCGTGAGCCTTTTCTCTAACCGTCCTTGGTACAGTTGTCCTGAGACTTAGAATATGGTTTGTCTTTCTTAAATCCCTCAGCTTGGGGAGGATTAGAAAATGCACATATGTCAAACCCAACAAGATCGCTTCTCTCCCAATTTTTCTCGACCAAACAGTAGAAGGGAAGGATTAATTCTTCCCTTCCTTTCAAATCACCCAAACGAAAGAAATTTCAGGTTAAACTACAAAGAACTAACTTTTTAAAATTCTGCGAAGGACACACTCAATATGACCAAAAGACACTTCACAATAGGATAATCTTCTCTTTTCACATCATCATAATAAGTTCTTTTACCATTCTTAAAACTGCTCACCAATTGAACAGACTAAAATGCCATGGTATTTTAAAATGTTGAAGCCATGACTTCATTGTGTAACCTACTATCACCATTTGATCACTGAGAGAGAGAGAAAGAGAACAAACAACAATAAAAAACATACCTCAAGAAATTTCTTCAAACCATTCATTTCAGTATCCACGAAGATTATTACAAAATATTCATAAAATTCTGTAATACTCAATTTAAAATCTAGGCTTGAAAAAGACCAACCTTATTTGATAACTGCGAGATGCATCTTTCAAGTGCCGATCGGAGATCTGGGTTCCCTTTATCTAAACTCCTAGGGCTTGATACAGCAGCTTGAATTTGCAGGCATTTTCGTAAATGTTTAATCAGATCAGATATTGCACCAGTAATCGCAACCGACGCCTGCTGCTTTGCACCTTGTGCTATTTGTGTGGTGACATTAACAATATCAGTTTGTAGGCGAGGTTGTTTGACAACATTCTTATGATCCAAGTGCTTGACCAATATATGTAATAACAGATGGGAATTATCTCCTGGTTTTCAAGCAAACAACAAATATTTACATCAACAAAAGGATTGTTATAGGGGGGGAAAACATGAGGATGCAAAAAATTTCAAACCTGATTCCTCTAAAAGTGACTGCATATACATTAAAACATTATAGGCAAGTGGTTTTTCTGGGGACCAATGGTTCTCAGCATCAAAACTTTGAAAAAGCGGCTCAAGCACTCGACGCACTGTAGTAGCTTCCTTTGCCAATTTTGCTATGTTACGCAAGCAAACCCTAGACCAGTAAGAGGGGCTCTTGTTGGTATCACTGAGACAATGGCACATAAATCAAATAATGTTAAGACAACATTTACTGTTTCCTAGCACCACATAAAAGAAACTACAAGAAAAAAAGAACTAACATTGTGGGATCCAAATCAGGGTTTTCCAGACTTGGTAGTGAAGTAACCTTCTGACTAATAACAGGAAAAGATGAATCATGAACTTCTGCTTTTAGCACTCCATTAACCCACTGGTCCTGAGACTCAGAATATCGTCTGTCTTCCTTCAGACTTACAGGCTTAGTATAGATATCCGCATAGTTTTCCAAAGTCACTGATATGATCTATTCCAGAACAGGAAAAGTTACAAATTCATAAAAAAAGTCAATTGAACGCAGTGGACATGTTTCAATATTGATTATACTTCATAAAGCGTAGCGATTAATTAGAAAATTATTACTCTTCACAGTAGCCAAGCTCTCACTTGTTGCTTAAGTCAAAAATAAAAATAACAAGAGCCACACAAGGTTCAGCCTACTCACAGTGTCAAAGTCCATTGAAATATGAGAGTGCTCACCCATGAACCACACCTGCAAAAAATAATAATGCAGTACAAAGAGAGGAGAAATCATAATGTATGATATAATGTAATAGGCTTTCTAAGGCAATTAACCAAAGCTGACACTAAACCGAAGAAAAAAAAATACGGTTGATGAAAAAAAAAGATGATAACTGGCAAGTCAAAATATCAAATAATACATATATAAAAAGCCCACAATAATCGGAGGAATTAGTAAAACAAATAATAAAATATGCAAGCAGTCTACTCTCATCAAAGTGAGAATAATTAGGCATAAATCTAAAAAGTTTTAAATATAGTACAACCTTAATGATAATAGGACAACCAAATCACCCTCTAGACAAACTAGGAAATCTAACTTTGTTTGAAAGCTAATTACAGTATACTTCAACAATAACAACAGAGAATAAGGGAAAAGTGAAAATCACAGGATGAGATTTATGTACTTTTAAAATAAAAAGTAAATGTAAAGAGAGTTGACATGAAAACATAACTACTAATGTCATGAATTTCAGTCTGGATGTATAAATGTCACATTTATACAAATGCTTGGGTACTTTTCGAGTGATTGTCATTCGAGATAAAATAATAGAATATCCAATCTGAATGTAAACATGCACGCATGTATACAAGACTTCGCAATTCCACTAAAGCTGGGCTAGAAAAAAAAGAATGTACCATAAAAGCCAGAGATTGCAGTCCAGATGAACGTAATCGTAGAGCTCTTTCATTATCTCCCACTTCTTGAGCCATTTGACAAAGTTTAGGAATAAGGCCCTCTAGGCTGAACATGTGCGTACTGTCAGTCTACATATATTTCCATATGTCAGTTTCAATCAACCAATGGGAAAAGTAGAGCAGGATCAATGGTATATTGGTATGGCATACATAAGCTAAACCTAGAGCCTATATAACTCAGCATACAATGTTGCAAACTTTTTGTATTTATCATTTACCTGGCTTTGTATAAAGTCGACGAGAGTATTGCAACCCAGAATCCGCATTTCATCATGTCGAGTTTGTTCCAAAAGAATCCGGACAATTCCTAGTAAACTACTGGCAAATAGTGGCCTGTAACCATTGAAGAGCAAAGGTGAATGTCATAAAAAACCAAGCATATTAGAACTCAAAATGTTAAGATACATGGCCCTTTTTAGTTACACAATAAAAATATAAATATCAGGACAAGCATATGAGTGATGCCTTCCTTCTTGATGCATAAGCTAAATCACAAACATGGTACTGAAAAGAATCCACATGGGGTTTCGGAAACTAATACATAGTGCATTTTGTCGCAACAGAAGTCCTAAACACTCAGAAGGTTTAGGGCAACAACGATGTACAGAAGGGCTATATGATGCTTTGTAATCTTCTAGAAAAGATGTAAGTGCAGATGCCAAATTAACCAACAGAGTCCTGAGGCTCAGAGAATGAAGTGTAACATGTACATATAACCAACAACAACAACAAAGCCTTTTCCCACTAAGTGGGGTCGGCTATATGAATCCTAGAACGCCATTGCGCTCGGTTTTGTGTCATGTCCTCCGTTAGATCCAAGTACTCTAAGTCTTTTCTTAGAGTCTCTTCCAAAGTTGTCCTAGGTCTTCCTCTACCCCTTCGGCCCTGAACCTCTGTCCCGTAGTCACATCTTCGAACCGGAGCGTCAGTCGGCCTTCTTTGCACATGTTCAAAATCACCGGAGCCGATTTTCTCTCATCTTTCCTACAATTTCGGCTACTCCTACTTTACCTCGGATATCCTCATTCCCAATCTTATCCTTTCTCGTGTGCCCACACATCCCACGAAGCATCCTCATCTCCGCTACACCCATTTTGTGTACGTGTTGATGCTTCACCACCCAACATTCTGTGCCATACAACATCGCTAGCCTTATTGCCGTCCTATAAAATTTTCCCTTGAGCTTCAGTGGCCTACGACGGTCACACAACACGCCGGATGCACTCTTTCCATCCAGCTCGTATTCTATGGTTGAGATCTCCATCTAATTCTCCGTTCTCTTGCAAGATAGATCCTAGGTAGCGAAAACGATCGCTTTTTGTGATCTTCGCTAGATTGCTCCGGTCATTAGTGTGGATAAGTATATAAATGGATAGAGATAGGAAAGCAAACACAAGATGTACGTGGTTCACCCAGATTGGCTACGTCCACGGAATAGAAGAGTTCTCATTAATTGTGAAGGGTTTACACAAGTACATAGGTTCAAGCTCTCATTTAGTGAGTACAAGTGAATGATTTAGTACAAATGACATTAGGAAATATTGTGGGAGAATGATCTCGTAATCACGAAACTTCTAAGTATCGGAGTGTGGTGTCGTCTTGACTTGCCTTATCTGTCTCATAGGTAGATGTGGCATCTTCTCTGGAAGTACTCTTCCTCCATCCAGGGGTGGTATCTTTAACTGGTGGAGATGCACAAGGTAATGTATCAATTTCACTTGAAGCTTACTTGTAGTTTCAGGCTTGGTCAAGCGCGATACAAACCATGTAGTAGGAGTCCCCCAAGTCGCCGAGCTAGGGGGTCTGCTGAAAGAGGTGACAGACAAGGTAAGCAATCAGAGCTTCGACTGATTGTTCACCTTCTCCCCATCTTGCAGCAGCATGAAGGATAAAGAGAAGAAAAATGAGAAGAGATGATATGAGATACTTTTGCTTTTGAAGAAGTAACTTTCCACAGGCTTATTCTTGAACTGAGCTGGAGGGTTTTCTGGTTTCCTCCAGAGTATAAGGCCGACTGAAGAATTTGAGGGTCAAAACAAGTCCATCAAATCTAGAGTACGTTCCACCCTGCTGATATGGGATACTTTTGCTTTTGACAGAGTAATGAATGTATCGGCACGTGTGCTGTTACGCTTGTCTCCACATGCTTCCTTGTATCCTTCGCACTTGCCCTATCTGTTCCTCAAGCAGATGCGGAATCTTCCCTGGAAACATAAGATGTTGAAGATGAGTACTCGAGAGCAATGCCAGGTAAGTAATCAGGTAAGGGGTTCCAGGCAGTCAGTTCCTGGCTGGAAGCATGATTCCAAGTGCTGACTGATTGCTCTCTTTCTCCTTGTCTTGCAGGTAAAAACAAGGCCAAAAGAAAAGACAGGGAAAAAGCATGATATGGGATACTCTTGCTTTTAACCCTGATGATATGAGATATTCTTGCTCTAGTATAGCTTGTTTGCAGAGGTATTATCGGGGGGAAAGAAAGCTGAATATTTCGAAAGGCTTCGTTGGGAGTGCCCTCTCAGATATGATGAAGGGTTGAGCATTTTTGCAGGTCTGCCTGTCCGTTGGGGATGGAGGTCGACATATATAGGAGTCTCCCTAACAACAAGTAGTAATGCTATTCCTTTACCCTGCTTGGTCATAGCACGGTAGTGGGAGCTGCCAGTTTCACATGTTTTAACTCTGTCAGAGCACTTTGAAAAAGTGGTCTGTGGTATCTGGCTCTCGAGATTCGGAGAACGATGCCTCTTCGATTTTTGAGAAAGCAATCATGCTGGGGGTATGACTCTCGAGATTCGGAGAGCAGTGTCTCTTCGATTTTTGAGGAAGTAATCATGTTGGGAGTCTGGCTCTCGAGATTCGGAGGGTGGTGCCTCTTCGATTTTGGAGCAAGCAATCTTGTTGGGAGTGTTGTCTCGAATGTGAGTAAAGGTTGGGTATGTTTGCTAGTCTACCTTGCCACGAAGCACAAAGGTTGACACATAGGGACTTTCCAATTATCCAGCAATGGTACTGTTCCTTTACCCTCTCTTCGATTTTGAGAAAGTAGTCATGTTGGGAGTCTGGCTCTCGAGATTCGGAGGACGGTGCCTCTTCGATTTTGGAGCAAGCAATCTTATTGGGAGTGTTTTCTCGAATGTGAGTAAAGGTTGGGCATGTTTGCTAGTCTACCTTGCCACGAAGCACAGAGGTTGACACACAGGGACTTTCCAATTATCCAGCAGTGGTACTGTTCCTTTACAGTTGTGGGTAATAATATGGTAGCTAGACCTTCAAAATTTATGTGTCTAAACTTTTGTTAGTGCTGTTTCTTTGCTATTCTTTTACCTTTCTTGGTCAGAGCGATGTAGTGGGAGCTGCAAGCTTCACGTGCTCAACTTTGGCAGAGAACTTTGGCAAAGTTATTTGTGGTACCCATGAGCTATTGTTGCGTGTGGGAAGTGGGTGATTGAACAGTAAGATTCATGTGCTTTCTACTTCACCAGAAGTCTTCGACAGAATGCCCATAATTTCTGCAAAGCTGAGTGTGCGTGTGACAGGTGTTGACAAGGCTAGAAAAGTAGGTGCCTCTTCGATTTCTGAGATCGACCCTCGTGGTCTCTGAGCAGCCCAGCTTTTGAGAAAGCGAGCGCCTCTTCGATTGATTCGGAGAACGATGCCTCATCGATTTTTGAGAAAGCAATCATGCTGGGGGTCTGGCTCTCGAGATTCGGGGAGCAGTGTCTCTTCGATTTTTGAGAAAGTAATCATGTTGGGAGTCTGGCTCTCGAGATTCGGAGGGCGGTGATCTTGTTGGGAGTGTTTTCTCGAATGTGAGTAAAGGTTGGGCATGTTTGCTAGTCTACCTTGCCACGAAGCACAGAGGTTGACACACAGGGACTTTCCAATTATCTAGCAATGGTACTGTTCCTTTACCCTCTCTTCGATTTTTAAGAAAGTAGTCATGTTGGGAGTCTGGCTCTCGAGATTCGGAGGACGGTGCCTCTTCGATTTTGGAGCAAGCAATCTTATTGGGAGTGTTTTCTCGAATGTGAGTAAAGGTTGGGCATGTTTGCTAGTCTACCTTGCCACGAAGCACAGAGGTTGACACACAGGGACTTTCCAATTATCCAGCAGTGGTACTGTTCCTTTACCCTTGTGGGTAATAATATGGTAGCTAGACCTTCAAAATTTATGGGTCTAAACTTTGTTAGTGCTGTTTCTTTGCTATTCTTTTACCCTTCTTGGTCAGAGCGATGTAGTGGGAGCTGCAAGCTTCACGTGCTCAACTTTGGCAGAGAACTTTGGCAAAGTTATCTGTGGTACCCATGAGCTATTGTTGCGTGTGGGAAGTGGGTGATTGAACAGTAAGATTCATGTGTTTTCTACTTCCCCAGAAGTCTTTGACAGAATGCCCATAATTTCCGCAAAACTGAGTGTGCGTGTGACAGGTGCTGACAAGGCTGGAAAAGGCTGGAAAAGTAGGTGCCTCTTCGATTTCTGATATCGGCCCTCGTGGTCTCTGGGGAGCCCAGCTTTTGAGAAAGCGAGCGCCTCTTCGATTTTTGAGATCGGCCTTCGTGGTCTTTGAGCAGCCCAACTTTTGAGAAAGCAAACGCCTCTTCGATTTCTGAGATCAACCCTCGTGATCTCTAAGCAGCCCAGCTTTTGAGAAAGCAAACGCCTCTTCGATTTCTGAGCAGGCGCCTCTTCGATTTCTGAAGCTTCGTCGAGTGCAGATTTTTATAGGGGCAGGCATTAAGTTCCAAAGCACACTTGAATCTCCACCAGTAGAAGCTTCATTCTTGCACTTCTAAGATCTTGATTTGTCCGACCTCTTCTCTCTTCAACACCTTTGAAAATGTCTGGCCCCTCCGACCGTCGTTTTGACTTGAACCTTGTTGAAGAGGCAACCCCGCCTTCTCCAGACAACATATGGCGCCCATCCTTCGTCTCCCCTACTGGTCCTCTTACCGTTGGGGATTCCGTGATGAAGAATGATATGACCGCTGCGGTGGTGGCCAGGAACCTTCTCACTCCCAAAGATAACAGACTACTTTCCAAACGGTCTGATGAGTTAGCTGTTAAGGATTCGCTGGCTCTCAGTGTTCAGTGTGCAGGTTCTGTGTCTAATATGGCCCAACGCCTATTTGCTCGAACCCGCCAAGTTGAATCATTGGCGGCTGAAGTGATGAGTCTCAAACAGGAGATTAGAGGGCTCAAGCATGAGAATAAACAGTTGCACCGGCTCGCACATGACTATGCTACAAACATGAAGAGGAAGCTTGACCAGATGAAGGAAACTGATGGTCAGGTTTTACTTGATCATCAGAGATTTGTGGGTTTGTTCCAAAGGCATTTATTGCCTTCGTCTTCTGGGGCTGTACCGCGTAATGAAGCTCCAAATGATCAACCTCTGATGCCTCCTCCTTCTAGGGTTCTGTCCAGTACTGAGGCTCCAAATGATCCCCCTCCGGTGCCTTCTCTTTCTGGGGCTCTACCGACTGCTGAGACTTCTCCTAAGCAACCTTTGTGAAGGCTCCCTCTTGTGTGCTTATTTTGACTCATGTATATGTACATATTTGTAGCTTATCGGGGATATCAATAAATAAGCTTTCCTTCATTTCAACGTATTGTGTTAAATACACCAAAGCCTTCTTCGCTAAGTTCTTTGAATTTTCTTTTGTTAAAGCTTGTATGTTGAAGCTTTCTGAGTGGAGCATGTAGGTTGGGGTAGTGTTCTCTTAATTTCCCGAATGAGGAAAACTTCTCGGTTGGAGACTTGGAAAATCCAAGTCACTGAGTGGGATCGGCTATATGAATCTTAGAACGCCATTGTGCTCGATCCTGTGTCATGTCCTTCGTTAGATCCAAGTACTCTAAGTCTTTTCTTAGAGTCTCTTCCAAAGTTTTCCTAGGTCTTCCTCTACCCCTTCGGCCCTGAACCTCTGTCCCATAGTCGCATCTTCTAATCGGAACGTCAGTAGGCCTTCTTTGCACATGTCCAAACCACCGTAACCGATTTTCTCTCATCTTTCCTTCAATTTCGGCTACTCCTACTTTACCCCGGATATCCTCATTCCTAATCTTATCCTTTCTCGTGTGCCCACACATCCAACGAAGCATCCTCATCTCCGCTACACCCATTTTGTGTACGTGTTGATGTTTCACCGCCCAACATTCTGTGCCATACAGCATCGCCGGCCTTATTGCCGTCCTATAAAATTTTCCCTTGAGCTTCAGTGGCATACGACGGTCACACAACACGCCGGATGCACTCTTCCACTTCATCCATCCAGCTTGTATTCTATGGTTGAGATCTCCATCTAATTCTCCGTTCTTTTGCAAGATAGATCCTAGGTAACGAAAACGGTCGCTCTTTGGTATTTCTTGATCTCCGATCCTCACCCCTAACTCGTTTTGGCCTCCATTTGCACTGAACTTGCACTCCATATATTCTGTCTTTGATCGGCTTAGGCGAAGACCTTTAGATTCCAACACTTCTCTCCAAAGGTTAAGCTTTGCATTTACCCCTTCCTGAGTTTCATCTATCAACACTATATCGTCTGCGAAAAGCATACACCAAGGAATATCATCTTGAATATGTCGTGTTAACTCATCCATTACCAACGCAAAAAGGTAAGGACTTAAGGATGAGCCTTGATGTAATCCTACAGTTATGGGAAAGCTTTCGGTTTGTCCTTCATGAGTTCTTACGGCAGTCTTTGCTCCTTCATACATATCCTTTATAGCTTGGATATATGCTACTCGTACTCCTTTCTTCTCTAAAATCCTCCAAAGAATGTCTCTTGGGACCCTATCATACGCTTTTTCCAAATCTATAAAGACCATGTGTAAATCCTTTTTCCCATCTCTATATCTTTCCATCAATCTTCGTAAGAGATAGATTGCCTCCATGGTTGAGCGCCCTGGCATGAACCCGAATTGGTTGTCCGAAACCCGTGTCTCTTGCCTCAATCTATGCTCAATGACTCTCTCCCAGAGCTTCATTGTATGACTCATTAGCTTAATACCCCTATAGTTCATGCAATTTTGTACGTCGCCCTTATTCTTGTAGATAGGCACCAAAGTGCTCATTCGCCACTCATTTGGCATCTTCTTCGTTTTCAAAATCCTATTGAAAAGGTCAGTGAGCCATGTTATACCTGTCTCTCCCAAAAGTTTCCACACTTCGATTGGTATATCGTCTGGGCCTATTGCTTTTTTATGCTTCATCTTCTTCAAAGCTACAACCACTTCTTCCTTCCGGATTCGACGATAAAAAGAGTAGTTTCTACACTCTTCTGAGTTACTCAACTCCCCTAAAGAAGCACTCATTTCATGTCCTTCATTGAAAAGATTATGAAAATAACCTCTCCATCTGTCTTTAACCGCGTTCTCTGTAGCAAGAACCTTTCCATCCTCATCCTTGATGCACCTCACTTGGTTTAGGTCCCTTGTCTTCTTTTCCCTTGCTCTAGATAGTTTATAGATATCCAACTCTCCTTCTTTGGTATCTAGTCGTTTATACATATCGTCGTAAGCCGCTAACTTAGCTTCTCTGACAGCTTTCTTCGCCTCTTGCTTCGCTTTTCTATACCTTTCACCATTTTCATCAGTCCTCTCCTTGTATAAGGCTTTACAACATTCCTTCTTAGCCTTCACCTTTGTTTGTACCTCCTCATTCCACCACCAAGATTCCTTTTGGTGTGGGGCAAAGCCCTTGGACTCTCCTAATACCTCTTTTGCTACTTTTCGGATACAACTAGCCATGGAATCCCATTGATGCAGAAAAAGTAGATATTACTCTGCATCAAATAAACTTACTGAATTGCTTCATGAAAAAATGGACCACAAGAAAACACGAGTGGTAATGAATAGACTGAAAGTTAGAATCAATGAAGGGCTAAAGGACAAAAAAATTGAACAGTGCAATCAAACACGCATTGTTCTAGATCTATTAGATAATGCAAAGCAGTAAGACCAATTTGATTGATCTATCAATCCAAGTTGGAAAATAACCCATCCGATCTCAGATGCTGTTGACCAAAAACTACAGTTTCCCACAGTGTACGGTAACAGTTCTATTTCAAGAAATAAAGGTTATCTTTCATCATTTAAAAACTTCCCTTGCTGAAATCCCAATCCTGTTATAAGATTAAGCCACTTCAGACTTACATTTGCTCCTTACATGAAGATAACAGCTTCCTATAAATGCATAGCACCACTGTAACAGATCCAAAGTGCTCATTTCGCAAATCCTTGTAACATCGTTGCTCCAAGCTATCAGTGATCTGTGGGGAGAAAATGGAAACACATGAGATGGAGTATAGGAAGAATTTCTTTTATAGGTATGCACTTAAAGAAAAATTATAGAATTGGACATAAACATGATTTTTCCTATCACAACAGAATTTTAAAACAGACAAATTGTCTTCATATTGGAGTTAATGCCATTTCAAACAGTTCACAAAACAAAATTAACATCGGCCAATGTTGAAATTTTGAAAATCAAAAAATTGTCTTCACATCTGAGGTTAGTGCCATTTCAAACAGTTTATGAACCAAAATTAACATCTGGAAAAGATTCGAGCTTATCATAAATATAACTAGCTCTAGAAAATAAAATCAACATTTGTTATTGGATGGAAAACAGTATGAATTAGAAAAAATCATGGAATAACTTTGAACTCTACACCAAACTCATCAAAGAGCTATTCAAAATCCAATATCAACACTATCTAAAAAGACAATGTAAGTAAAGAAAATCTTCTGCCTCGAAAAACATTAAAAAAATAAAGAAGGCATTACCTTGGGAATTCGCAGTGGGTTCTTCATAGCATAATCACAAAGTTTCCCAATTTTCCTGTCATTTGGTTCAGCATCCTGCCAAACATAGTTTTGCGAATAAGCAATTTACCAGGTATCTCAACAAAGCTTCAAACTATTCAAAGTCTCAACTAGGACCTACAAAATAACTTATTAAAAGCAGTCACGGCTGCAATAGTAACAGGAGAAATGAAGCTTAACAGTAATTACACTAGCACGATTAGATTGAACATAAACCTAAATTTAAAGACTATATGTCTAACTTTACAAGCACCAAAGTATCACATTGTCAAATATCATAAAACGAACACCGAGTAACTAAGAAAGTCACTCCATACGCAAGTAGTTGCACGACTGCTACGTGAACCCAAACTTCTTCTGCAACAGAAAGTATCCATCTTTTTTACAATTTGATCACACAACAGAAGCTGATAACTAACCTGATTACGAGGCAAGATATCAGTAAGCAGCTTCTTGTAGCGTTTCACAGGCTGTCTTGACCTCGCACGCATTGAAGGACAGAAGAAGCATAGGTTCCCGCAGGCGGGCACAATCCGTCTCGACATAACCCCCATTTTTGAAGGAAAAGTAATTTAAACCCCAATACTGCAGAAAACTCAGCAGCCCTGCATGATCAAATACATCTCAAATTCACATAAACTTTCGTGTTCAAACGTCGGATGCCATTTCATGGTGTTGTCAAGAACCTCTAAAGCTCAAAAAATAAAAATCCAGCTGAACTAAGCAGCATTAATGGCATTACTACGAACCCAAATGTTCCTCAAAAAACAACCCAGATGAAAATTCAGCAGATTACAGTTCAGAATTCAGAAAAAAAAAAATTAATTCCACAAAAAAAGAAGCGAAATTCCCAAAGACAAAAGGAAGCATACCAATTCAAAACGCAGAAAATTCCACCTCTTTGGCACAATTAAGGGCTTGCGATTGCGATCGGGATCTACAGTATCCAAGACGCCAAAAGTCGACAACAACTACGTATCAAATTTCTAGAATTTTAAATGATATAAACAATGTAAATACCAATTAATTTCCAGAAAATTGATGAAAAAAAACAATTCGAATTGAAAATTAATTCGAAATTGAATTGGGGAATTTTGACTTAGAATATAGCCAAGGGGGAGGTTGAGGCGTGAAATCCCCCCAGGCTTGATTTTTCTCTGTCTCGGACATCAATATGAGAAATATCGGTTAAATTCAATTTTGGTCCTTATGCAATAATTGCAAAATTAAGAAAAAAAAAATAATGATATATTTTTTTTGTTTTTAGTGAACTGCAGAATGCAAATTGTGATTGTGAGGCGTGAAATCCCTCCATGGGGATCCAAGTGATCAACAAACATGGATCATTGATAAAAAATTGTACGGTCATAATTTTATTTTTTTTCACTCAAAACGATGCTGCTTTATTTTTGAAAATATAAAAAGTACAATTTTTTATCAACGGTCTACGTTTGTTGATCCTATAATCCCCGGGAAGGAGATCCGGAGAGGATCCAAATCCTACTAATCCCATTAATCTTTATTTCTTTTAAGAATATGATTAAATAAATCAACGACAAATTAATGGCTCATTCTAGAAGTATTTTTAAATGACTGAAAGTTCTTTTAAAAAAAACATTTTGAGTTTCAAAAACACTTGAAGTGTTTTATGAAAGAATAATCTGTTATGTGGTTTTTGGAGAAAGCACGTTAAGTGCTTTCCAGGATCAGTTTATATTTTTACGAAGAATTTATTCTAAGAACATGTTTTCTAAAAACATTTTCAGTCATTCAAAAACATCTCTCAAACGAGCTCTAAAAGACAACAATAATTGAGATAATCAAAGGAAAACAAAAACTTGGAAAAATCACTTCTTTATTACACACATATATATACAGTTTTCGATTTAATTAGTTTTTGTAATATGATATTTGAGAAAAATGTCTAAAAATTAAACAATTTGAATTGATGAAATACATGGGAGTTGAGGTCTCGAATCATTGTAACATTATATGGTTAGTGCTTATTTTACTTTTTACAGGTTCATTTTAATTTTCAAATGTTGAATCAAATTAATTAATGACAATTAATAAAAATATGTAAAAAATAAAAATAAATGTATAAATAATACTATCGTATTATATATCAACGATAATAAACAATTAAACCTCTCTGTACTCAAGATCGGTTAATGCAAAAGAAAGCGAATCCGGATCCTCTTTACGAGGATTCTGAAAATTCGTAAATCGTGTATGTTTATCGTACATCGAGCGATTAAAATTTATTTTAAATATTTTTATTTAAAATTAAACACAAACAATACTTGACAAAAACAAACTATATGATTATAAGGAACCAACACGATTCACAAATCCGTAAGATTCTTGCCAAAATATCCAGAGAGAATCTGTTGGAAAGAAAGCAAATGGTGCCGAGAATTAAGGGTGCTCTTTTCTTTTTGACTTTCTTGCCAATTGGGTCAAGCTTTGCAGATCATTTTTCGGTGGAATGTTATTTTACTCCAAAATATAAGAGTAATTAATTGTGTTTTAATCAGAAGATTAAAAATAAATAAAACCCACTTAATTTCACTAAATGACTTGGCATGCCATATCACCATGCCACATAAGATGGTTTGTAAAGGTAAACAAGTGCTAATGTGTGGATTAACAATATTACATGTTTTGGGATCCATTTTGGATCTATTTGTTAAGAACGGAGCTGTTTAATTTGTTGAATTTACTTCATTTCACTTGGAGTCCTAGAATTGCGACAATGATTAGGTTATGCGATTAGAGTCGTGTGTATATCGTACTTTCTGTTTCGTTATGGATTTATGATTTGAGCCTTTTTGTTCTCATGTGATTTATGTTTAACACAAAATTAACAGTTTTATTTATTTGTGTAATATTGTGATTCATGATGAGTTTGGCTTTCAACAAGTGGTTTACTTTATTTTATTATTTGCATGCATTATTTTTAGCTTTACTTTATTTCAGTTTAATTCAAAATCTCATATCTTTTTCGTTAAAACTTCTCAGTTATAATTTGTTTCAATTTAGTTAGTAAGATTTTTATAATCAATTCAATCTTTGTGGGACAATATCTGTGCTTCAATGTTATATTATCATCTGATTCATATACTTACGAATACTAAAATTCGAGACTTAATAAGGTTAATTTTGATCATCTAATTTTCACAACAAGTTTATGGGGCTATTCTAGAGGATTTGTTCTACATCTTCAAACAACTAAACGTTCTCAAATTAGATTGAATATTCCTAGATAACATCTTTATAATGATGGTTAATAAAATTATGATTCAGATTATGATATTACGTACTGGTTTGGTACTGATATGCTTTTATAAAAAATAGGTATAAAAAAAGTTGAGCTCAAAAATGTATTTGGTAAACACTTAAAAACAACTTATTTTCACAATTTTTGGTGAAAATAAGCTGAAAACGTGAAGCAGTAAAAATCAATTTATTCTCACATCACAGCAGAATCAGTTTTTTTTTAAAGTACAACAATATCAAACCAACCGTTGCAACATAGCTTTTTATCCACAAGTAGATGAACAAGAAAGTACGTCGTCACACAATATTGAATTGCTCAACTGAGATTTCATTTTCTAATGCTAGAAGAACTCTCCTCCCCGTTGATTAAAAGTAAAACCACATGCTATTTTTTATGCCAAAATAACTTTGAATCGCTTTCCAAAAAAAAAAAAAACCTTTGAATCACCAATTAACAACTCCCAAAAGCAACTTAAGCATATCACCTTTTTCACCAACGCACCAACTGAGATCTGTGACTTGTGCGAGTACATCTTCCAAGTGAAAAGAAATGATAAACAACAGAGCAAATAGAACTAGGCTTTGTCTTGTTCAAAGAATGAAATGATAAACATTCTCACGATGAACGTATGTTTGCAGGTTGAGCACGATGAACCGTTTATTTATTTTAGTAGCAATTAATATTTTTATGAATTAGGTTTTAAAAAGCAATAGACGCTAGTCAGACGGCAGACATGATTCTAGTGCCTAGGAGTCTAGAAGAGGTCTAGATGATTTTTATTTTATTTTAATTAGGTTTATTATATATTATATGACTAAATGTCTATTTACACTTAAAAATATAGATAATTGTTTTAGGATATATAAAATTGCAAAATAAAATGACATATAGATTATAAAGTATTAGAACATATTGAAAACATGATGAACAAACATAAAATGAGTGTTTGTCCAAATATTCAACAAGTTTCTTATTGAAAATATAAAATACAAAATAAAAGTTATTATTTTCTATTTAAATAATAGTCACGACCTAAACGAATGTCCAGACGCCTGTTCTTAATTTTCAAAACTCCTTATTAATCATAGTAATGACTAGCTAGATAACTCCTAGGGAGGGCCTAAACGGCAATAAGAAAGAATTTCTAAAACTGTGCTCATGACAAACCATCCTATATTTTTTAGGATTAAGATTCTTTCCCGTCCTCTTTCCATTTCCTTGTCTCATATTTTCTATTTTATCTTTTTTTTTCTATAAAAAATTAATATAAGATGTTGACGTGATTTAACCGTGACCGTTCAAATAGAAAGGGAGAGAAGGGGAGGAAAAAAAAGAAGAGGATAATCCTACTCCTATTTTATAAAGAAAACTAACGAAAATGACTTGAAAACTTTCAATTTTAACGATAAGTACAAAATGAATAGGAACGCAGATTTTTCGTTAAAACTTCTTATTTTTTTTATTATGAATTATGAAGCACTCACTCAGTCACGTCATTTCAACTTCTTAAATAGAAGACAGTAAGGTAGGAGTACGTAGTTGAAATAACTGCCACAGGTGGACAGGTTTTTCGGTGCCTTGATTAGAAACTCACATGCTGACCTCCATTGACAAGGCGAAGTTGTTGGTTTGGTTAACCTACTTCCAATTAACTATTCTATGAAAGATTTACAAGCGTGATAGAGATACATCAAGTGAACATCAGGTGTTATTATACAGATTGTGAGATATTTATATTAAAATATTAGTAATTTTAAAAATAAAACTTTTCACCACTTATATATAATAATACGTGGTGTACTATCCATGTTTCTCGAACACAATGAAAATTTTCTCCTACTCCATAGGGCTGTCTACAATATCTTAGCATACCATTGGTTGAATGAGGATCTCCCGATCCTCAAATCGTGTCCGTTCATCGTACATTGTGTGATCAGTTTTTGTCAGATACCATTCATATTTAATTTTAAATAAAAATATTTAAAATAATTTCTGATCGCATGATGTACGATAAACGGATACGATTTGAGAATCCCAAAGATCCTCACAAAGAAGATTTGGAGAGGATTCTCATTCCCATTAGCCTTGCCTTCCAACTACTGATGACTGTCCTTTTCTTTCCTAGACGTTTTTTTGGGAATCATATAAATAAAAAATTCGCGTATTGAAAAATACACAATTATGGATAATGTATGTTAGAAAATAAAGTTAATAATTAAAAGGGTTTAATTTCTTAATTTTCATTTGAAGATTGTACCTAAAAAAATCATAAATATTGGAGATTATTTATATATTCAAATGTATGGAACAAGTCAACATTGTGAGTATCATTGTATCAAGTAACATAGTAATAATGAACGGTCTATTTATTTCATACATTTACATAACTAAATAATCTCCGATGGGAAAAACTTTTTGCATAAATGATTTTCATATAAAGATTAAGAAATTGAACAATTAAATATGAGATTTATACAATACAATTACGTTATTCACAAAGAGTGAGATATGTGCTTCCACCCATGAAGAGATGCAAGTATTATCCTACACATGTATGTAATTATAAAGTTGTTCTTATCCTTGTTTGTTCTATTTATCTTCTTCTTTGTAATCATTTCTACAATACTATCATTTACCCATTATTCAACGGTGTAGAGAGCTACAAATCATACAACATAATTAGTAACTTAATCACAAATTTTCACCATACATTTAGAAAAAACAAACCACAATTAACCTCAAATCATCTAATTATCAATGGTGTTAAACAAATCGTAAATCAAGCCACCCATTTTAAGCTACCATTTGTTAGTGGCTAGTAAATAATGATCTCTTAAGGGTAAGTGAGGGTGGCAATGTGATTATGAGCCACAGTTCCAATCCACAGTTTGCCTTTTGCTTCCCTAACTTCACTCACAAGTTTCATGACCACACCCTTTCTGTCCTCAAGAACTTCCAAAATTTCTCCCTTCTCGTCGAACAGTGAGATCATTGTGTACATCTTCATCCCCATAATCCGTGCCAAGTAGGTCATTCGGATGGGCAAGCGAAAGTAGACGCTACGTATCCATGGATTATGAGAGAGAACCTCTTGTGCTTGAGTCCTGCAACAGTCTATTGCTACCCAGAACTGGCCTTTCTCATTTATTCTTATATTGTCTGGAAAACCTGGAAGGTTGGCAACAATTTCCACTGTCCCAGTTTTTGGACCCTCTAGCCAATATTTCATTAACCTGCAATAATGCAAAGAACAAGCAAAAATATTAGGTTGCACTGTACGTACCCATATAAAGGGACATGTTCAACTGATTTCGATAAAGTAGCTCAAAATATTTTTCGATTCAACAATTATCGTCCATGAAATCTAAACTTAGTAACTTCCTTCGACAAAGTGGATAACTAGCTCAAATTAAAACCAGCTTTATTTTCATGCTATGGTTTGGATAACCTTGATTAATTAACCAGCTAATTACATTATCTTTAACTCTAAGCTGTGTAATTTATTACCTGCAGTTGGTGGTCTCAGTAAAGAGAAGAAATGTTTGGTCCTGTGAAAGTTGAATTCCATTTGGAAAAGCCAAACCATCCAAGACAATGTGAGTTGTTTTAGTAGGAGGGTCATATCTCAGAAGCCTACCAGTGGATTCCCCTTCCAATAGAATAACGAAATGATCCCTGCAATTTGATTAATTTCCATTAATACCTCATTTGGCTGCCAATTAGTATATGTAATTACCAAGCACTGACATGTGAAGTCAAGATATTAGTAATGCAATCATATTTAAAGGACTAAATAGAATAAAATCTCGGATGTCCAACAACACTTTCATAAGCGCTTGACAGAGAAATTTAAAAGTTTATATGGATTAAAAATATTACATTTAGTGCTCTCTAAGGAAATGCGTACGATCATATGTGTATCATATAATTTTTATGTACAATCATATGAGTGGATAACTGCATTCAATCTCCAAAAAATCCAAATGATTTCAAACTCTTTTTTTATTTGATACTTGATGGTACACTCGATTTGTAGGACTCAAGTTCAATCACAGAAACTGATTAAACATGCTTTTCTGGACTCGACTAAAGAAAGAAACATCAATTCTTCAAGAAGCATGCACTTTCACGTGCTTTTCTGAAATGTTCTTTTCTCGTAAAAGCAAATCAATAAAAACACTTACGAACATAAATACGTCCGCCAAGAGCAATCTCAAACATAAAAGTGCTTTTGACTTACACTCGGTTGTATCTCTTGCTTGTGTCTGTGAAGAAAATAGAGCCATTCTTGTGGATGTCAAGGTCATTTGCAAAAAGTATAGGCTTCCCTTCCACATGAGTTGACAAAGTAGAGGCAATTCCTCCTTCAGGGCCAACAACTAGAAGGCCATAATATGCATCAGCAATGTACAAATCTCCACTCTCTTTGTCAAACCTTAGGCCAAGGGGACGACCACACTTTTTCTCGTGCTTCCATTGCTTATGCGTGGTTGAGTCTATGCCTTTAGCACAAACCTTCTCTGACCTTTTGAGAGACACATCTACTATAATTAGCAATGCTTATAAAGATTTTTTTTTTCAAAGCATATATAGAATTTGATTTTTTTAGCCAAAATGGTCTTTGAGATTGATATAACTCATCACTTTGGTCCATGAGTTTATCCGCTGCAAAACATTTTGGTCATTCTGTGAAAATCTGTCAATATTCTCATTAAGATAAGAGGTTGGTTTGACAAAAATAACCTTTAAAATGTGGTCACATGGCTGTTCACGTGACAATTTAACGATAATATTGACTGATTTTTCACGAAAATATCAAAATGATTTATGATGAACAACCTCAGAGACAACTTCTATTGATTTTCATTGTGAAGTTTTAGCAATATTTACTGTGCATGCATACACATTAGAGTTCAAACAAAAAAAATTGACAATTGCATCTCCAAATATGAAATCAAACCATAAGAAAGAAATGAGTAAATAAAATTAGTCACGCACCAATTTGTTGTTACAAGTGCAAACGTTTCCCATCCCAAATCCTTGCCCATCCATCTAACAACGCGTCCATCGGCTAACCCTGTGTACGGACCTCGACCCAAAGCATCAAACTCCAACGACTCGGGACCAAAAACTTGATCTTCAAACTCCAGCTTCCCAAGCCCTAACCTGCTCTCATTATCCCTCGGCCACCTCTCCATGACTTGCTTGTACGGCGCAATGCTGTGCTTCACAGGCTTAAACTCGTGGTTCCCAAGTGGACCCATTTGCAGTGGGTCCATCATGACAAACCCTAAAACCAGAACAAGAAGAAGGAGAACTGGGTGCTGCAGTAATGCTTCATCTCTGAGCAAAAGCAGTTTCTTCTTCTCCATGTTCAACACAGAAAGAGAAGAGCAGGAGAGTTGGGATGGTGATGTTATGGTGGTGAAGTTGAAGTGTTCATAAAGGTAGGATGTGATTGGCTGATTTTATCATGCAGTTTTTGTGATCGGCTGTGTAGTTGAGAGAGTAGGTTGTATATTTGTTGACCATGTCTTCTGCATTAGGCATTCTTTTATATTGTGGTGAAAGTACGTAGATATTTAGTGATGAAGAATGTTATCTGAGCATGTTTTGTATATAGAAATTGTTTTACCTTGTATATATATGGTTAAGGGGTTTGATAGGCATGCATGCAACGTGCAAAGCATCTGTTTGTTGTGATGGCTATGTTGTTGAGAGTAGGTTCTCTCTTATGTGCCATCTCTTTTGCATTCACCCTAGGCCTGGCAAATGGGTCGTGTTTGTCGTTTTCGTGTTAAATTCGTTATCTTAACATGTCGTGTCATGTTAAACCTGTTATCTTAACGGGTTCTTAACAATTTACTTGATAACGACCCAATTCGTTAATAAGTTGTGTCGTTTTGTATCTGTTTAACGAGTATGTCATGCCTAATGTTCAGATATTGCAAATGATATCTTATCGAGTTCTTAACAAGAGACATGATAACGACCCGACTCGTTAACGAATTCTTAACGAGCGACCAATAATGACCCAACTCGTTAACGAGTTCTTAAGGGGTGCTCGATAACGACTCAGCTTGTCAACAGATTAATCCAAAACCTGTAATTTTCATGTTATTTCGTGTCGAATTAATAGTCGAGCAAGAAATTACCAAGCCTAATTCACCTATTCTTATTGCTGTGATGGCTAGACCAATTGCAATCAACTATGAATGCATAAACCAATATTAAAAAAAAAAACAAAAACAAAACATAGCAATGTCACTATGGTTTACGTAATATTCCTTTACATTTTACATTTGTACATGTGAGGTCTCATATTTTGACTCCTACGTACGATGAAGGGAACATCTGGTGGGCCGGTTAGTGTTGGAGTTGTGCTGTAAAAACCACTTTTGTACTACTAGATAATTATGTAACAACTCCATCTTAATTATTTACATTTCTCGTCGGGTATCCTTGCAAACCTAGTCAAGTTGATGTGGTAACCTTGACCTCCATCTTGCTTCTAATTCTCAAAAACTTTGCTCATTGAATTACAAATCACCAACAACAATGCACATTAACATTATACCTTGTGTGCTATCTGTGATGAACAGCTAGAACTACACACAACAGAAAGACCCACGCCCCTCATTTTCTGATGCCATTGCAGAGCATAACTACTGACTTGTTTGCCCTCAACCGAACTACGTTACAATGAGCCGCTCTTGCAATTACAAAAACTCGGAGCAAACCAGAATCGCCAATTTTGGGAAATCAGGCCAGGTGGAACAACAAATGAAATCGGCATACATTGCACGTCATCCCCACAGTTCATCCTGGTGACCTTTGTGACGAATCCTGCAAGTGAATGATAAAATAAGGCTTCTTTCATGCTTTGCTTGTCTACATTTCTTCTAAGTCAAGAAAATTAGTTGGGAACAAATTTAATTCAAGATTAGGAACAGTGACGGGATATCATAGAAGTGGTACAAACTTGCTGCACCCACCCCGAAAGGATAAAGTACAGATAAATGAATAATATGTCTCCGCATAGCAGGAAATGACGAGCATCCAAGTGCGATGCGTTCTTGGTTGCTATTGGTCTATAAATTTATACAAGTACGACTACAAATATGTACATATACATGAGTCAAAATAAACACACAAGAGGGAGCCTTCACAAAGGTTGCTTAGGAGAAGTCTCAGCAGTCGGTAGAGCCCCAGAAAGAGAAGGCACCGGAGGGGGATCATTTGGAGCCTCAGTACTGGACAGAACCCTAAAAGGAGGAGGCATCAGAGGTTGATCATTTGGAGCTTCATTACGCGGTACAGCCCCAGAAGACGAAGGCAATAAATGCCTTTGGAACAAACCCACAAATCTCTGATGATCAAGTAAAACCTGACCATCAGTTTCCTTCATCTGGTCAAGCTTCCTCTTCATGTTTGTAGCATAGTCATGTGCGAGCCGGTGCAACTGTTTATTCTCATGCTTGAGCCCTCTAATCTCCTGTTTGAGACTCATCACTTCAGTCGCCAATGATTCAACTTGGCGGGTTCGAGCAAATAGGCGTTGGGCCATATTAGACACAGAACCTGCACACTGAACACTGAGAGCCAGCGAATCCTTAACAGCTAACTCATCAGACCGTTTGGAAAGTAGTCTGTTATTTTTGGGAGTGAGAAGGTTCCTGGCCACCACCGCAGCGGTCATATCATTCTTCATCACGGAATCCCCAACGGTAAGAGGACCAGTAGGGGAGACGAAGGATGGGCGCCATATGTTGTCTGGAGAAGGCGGGGCTGCCTCTTCAACAAGGTTCAAGTCAAAACGACGGTCGGAGGGGCCAGACATTTTCAAAGGTGTTGAAGAGAGAAGAGGTCGGACAAATCAAGATCTTAGAAGTGCAAGAATGAAGCTTCTACTGGTGGAGATTCAAGTGTGCTTTGGAACTTAATGCCAGCCCCTATAAAAATCTGCACTCGACGGAGCTTCAGAAATCGAAGAGGCGCTTGCTCAGAAATCGAAGAGGCGTTTGCTTTCTCAAAAGCTGGGCTGCTTAGAGATCACGAGGGTTGATCTCAGAAATCGAAGAGGCGTTTGCTTTTTCAAAAGTTGGGCTGCTCAAAGACCACGAAGGCTGATCTCATAAATCGAAGAGGCGCTCGCTTTCTCAAAAGCTGGGCTCCCTAGAGACCACGAGGGCCGATCTCAGAAATCGAAGAGGCACCTACTTTTCCAGCCTTGTCAGCACCTGTCACACGCACACTCAGCTTTGCGGAAATTATGGGCATTCTGTCAAAGACTTCTGGGGAAGTAGAAAACACATGAATCTTACTGTTCAATCACCCACTTCGCACACGCAACAATAGCTCATGGGTACCACAGAAAACTTTGCCAAAGTTCTCTGCCAAAGTTGAGCACGTGAAGCTTGCAGCTCCCACTACATCGCTCTGACCAAGAAGGGTAAAAGAATAGCAAAGAAACAGCACTAACAAAGTTTAGACCCATAAATTTTGAAGGTCTAGCTACCATATTATTACCCACAAGGGTAAAGGAACAGTACCACTGCTGGATAATTGGAAAGTTCCTGTGTGTCAACCTCTGTGCTTCGTGGCAAGGTAGACTAGCAAACATGCCCAACCTTTACTCACATTCGAGAAAACACTCCCAATAAGATTGCTTGCTCCAAAATCGAAGAGGCACCGTCCTCCGAATCTCGAGAGCCAGACTCCCAACATGACTACTTTCTTAAAAATCGAAGAGAGGGTAAAGGAACAGTACCATTGCTGGATAATTGGAAAGTCCCTGTGTGTCAACCTCTATGCTTCGTGGCAAGGTAGACAAGCAAACATGCCCAACCTTTACTCACATTCGAGAAAACACTCCCAACAAGATTGCTTGCTCCAAAATTGAAGAGGCACCGCCCTCCGAATCTCGAGAGCCAGACTCCTAACATGATTACTTTCTCAAAAATCGAAGAGACACTGCTCCCCGAATCTTCGAGAGCCAGACCCCCAGCATGATTGCTTTCTCAAAAATCGATGAGGCATCGTTCTCCGAATCAATCGAAGAGGCGCTCGCTTTCTCAAAAGCTGGGCTGCTCAGAGACCACGAGGGCCGATCTCAGAAATCGAAGAGGCACCTACTTTGCTAGCCTTGTCAGCACCTATCACACGCACACTCAGCTTTGCAGAAATTATGGGCATTCTGTCGAAGACTTCTGGTGAAGTAGAAAGCACATGAATCTTACTGTTCAATCACCCACTTCCCACACGCAACAATAGCTCATGGGTACCACAGATAACTTTGCCAAAGTTCTCTGCCAAAGTTGAGCACGTGAAGCTTGCAGCTCCCACTACATCGCTCTGACCAAGAAAGGTAAAAGAATAGCAAAGAAACAGCACTAACAAAGTTTAGACACATAAATTTTGAAGGTCTAGCTACCATATTATTACCCATAAGGGTAAAGGAACAGTACCACTGCTGGATAATTGGAAAGTCCCTGTGTGTCAACCTCTGTGCTTCGTGGCAAGGTAGACTAGCAAACATGCCCAACCTTTACTCACATTCGAGAAAACACCCCCAACAAGATTGCTTGCTCCAAAATCGAAGAGGCACCGTCCTCCGAATCTCGAGAGCCAGACTCTCAACATGACTACTTTCTCAAAATCGAAGAGAGGGTAAAGGAACAGTACCATTGCTGGATAATTGGAAAGTCCCTGTGTGTCAACCTTTGTGCTTCGTGGCAAGGTAGACTAGCAAACATGCCCAACTTTTACTCACATCGAGACAACACTCCCAACAAGATTGCTTGCTCCAAAATCGAAGAGGCACCGCCCTCCGAATCTCGAGAGCCAGACTCCCAACATGATTACTTCCTCAAAAATCGAAGAGACACTGCTCTCCGAATCTCGAGATCCAGACCCCCAACATGATTGCTTTCTCAACAATCGAAGAGGCATCGTTCTCCGAATCTCGAGAGCCAGATACCACAGACCACTTTTTCAAAGTGCTCTGACAGAGTTAAAACATGTGAAACTGGCAGCTCCCACTACCGTGCTATGACCAAGCAGGGTAAAGGAATAGCATTACTACTTGTTAGGGAGACTCCTATATATGTCGACCTCCATCCCCAACAGACAGGCAGACCTGCAAAAATGCTCAACCCTTCATCATATCTGAGAGGGCACTCCCAACGAAGCCTTTCGAAATATTTAGCTTTCTTTCCCCCCGATAATACCTCTGCAAACAAGCTATACTAGAGCAAGAATATCTCATATCATCAGGGTTAAAAGCAAGAGTATCCCATATCATGCTTTTTCCCTGTCTTTTCCTTTGGCCTTGTTTTTACCTGCAAGACAAGGAGAAAGAGAGCAATCAGTCAGCACTTGGAATCAAGCTTCCAGCTAGGAACTGACTGCCTGGAACCCCTTACCTGATTACTTACCTGGCATTGCTCTCGAGTACTCATCTTCAACATCTTATGTTTCCAGGGAAGATTCCGCATCTGCTTGAGGAACAGATAGGGCAAGTGCGAAGGATACAAGGAAGTATGTGGAGACAAGCGTAACAGCACATGTGCCGATACATCCATTACTCTGTCAAAAGCAAAAGTATCCCATATCAGCAGGGTGGAACGTACTCTAGATTTGATGGACTTGTTTTGACCCTCAAATTCTTCAGTCGGCCTTATACTCTGGAGGAAACCAGAAAACCCTCCAGCTCAGTTCAAGAATAAGCCTGTGGAAAGTTACTTCTTCAAAAGCAAAAGTATCTCATATCATCTCTTCTCATTTTTCTTCTCTTTATCCTTCATGCTGCCGCAAGATGGGGAGAAGGTGAACAATCAGTCGGAGCTCTGATTGCTTACCTTGTCTGTCACCTCTTTCAGCAGACCCCCTAGCTCGGCGACTTGGGGAACTCCTACTACATGGTTTGTATCGCGCTTGACCAAGCCTGAAACTACAAGTAAGCTTCAAGTGAAATTGATACATTACCTTGTGCATCTCCACCAGTTAAAGATACCACCCCTGGATGGAGGAAGAGTACTTCCAGAGAAGATGCCACATCTACCTATGAGACAGATAAGGCAAGTCAAGACGACACCACACTCCGATACTTAGAAGTTTCGTGATTACGAGATCATTCTTCCACAATATTTCCTAATGTCATTTGTACTAAATCATTCACTTGTACTCACTAAAGGAGAGCTTGAACCTATGTACTTGTGTAAACCCTTCACAATTACCCTTCACAATTAATGAGAACTCTTCTATTCCGTGGACGTAGCCAATCTGGGTGAACCACGTACATCTTGTGTTTGCTTTCCTATCTCTATCCATTTATATACTTATCCACACTAATGACCGGAGCAATCTAGCAAAGATCACAAAAAGCGACCGTTTTCGCTACCTAGGATCTATCTTGTAAGAGAACGGAGAATTAGATGGAGATCTCAACCATAGAATACGAGCTGGATGGATGAAGTGTAAGAATGCATCCGGCGTGTTGTGTGACCGTCGTAGGCCACTGAAGCTCAAGGGAAAATTTTATAGGACGGCAATAAGGCCAGTGATGTTGTATGGCATAGAATGTTGGGCGGTGAAGCATCAACACGTACACAAAATGGGTGTAGCGGAGATGAGGATGCTTCGTGGGATGTGTGGGCACACGAGAAAGGATAAGATTGTGAATGAGGATATCCGAGGTAAAGTAGGAGTAGCCGAAATTGTAGGAAAGATGAGAGAAAATCGGCTCCGGTGATTTGGACATGTGCAAAGAAGGCCGAATGACGCTCCGGTTCGAAGATGTGACTACGGGACAGAGGTTCAGGGCCGAAGGGGTAGAGGAAGACCTAGGAAAACTTTGGAAGAGACTCTAAGAAAAGACTTAGAGTACTTGGATCTAACGGAGGACATGACACAAAACTGAGCGCAATGGCGTTCTAGGATTCATATAGCCGACCCCACTTAGTGGGAAAAGGCTTTGTTGTTGTTGTTGTTGTTGTTCTATAATGCTATACATGTACATGTAAGACAAGGCTGCTATATGCAATTGGTTGCCATTTATCAAAATTTAGAGGCCTTTAGCTAAAATGGTCCCTAAGTGGCATCACTCCTCGTTAAGTACAGGGGTTGGTTTGACAAAAGTACCTTAAAAAGGTGGTCCCGTGACAATTTAATGAGGATATTGACAGATTTTTAATGACCAAAATGATTTTTGGTGGACAAACTTTGGGACCATTTCTATCGATTTTCATTGTCAAGGAGCAAAGTGAGGAGTCAATTTTGGCTAAAAAGCAAAATTTAAAAGCTAAGGTTGGAGAAAAGGTAAATTAACTGGAAAATGCAAGCCATCAAAGCATTCCTTTGCCTGTTGACTGGAAAAAAAAGGTTTTCCTTTGCATATTACAGCAAAATTGTGATTTCTGAACTATTCGAAGAATTCTGCCTATTGGATATTATCTTGACATAGATATATGTTACTAAAATACTACCATGAGTACTGTACGAGTTTTTTCTACCTCTTCGACAAACTTAATTTTCAAACATTAAGTATTTATTGTTTCATTAAAATAAAGCAATATTAAAAGAACTCGAACTTACCAATAGGGCCCTACGCACAAGGGCAAAGCCTCCTCGTATGCTGATGTGAACCATAACAAGAAAGCATTGATTGTGTTTGGGTAAACAAGCATGCTCCAGGATTCTGCAAGTCACAAGAGATAATGTGCCATCAGTGTCATACTTGTATACTTCCCAACAAAAGAAAAACTTCCATGGAATGTTATTTTTAGTTCCACTTGTTTCAATAACAAAACAATCAGAAAAATTAGCCCATCCAAGCTTTAAGATGTTTAGGTCATGGTTTTAAAATAGCTCCACTGCATTTTCATAATGTATTGCAGAACTGATAAGTCTGACACCACAAAAGTATAAAGGAAACATATTGCGCTGATGCCAAAAAAAGTACTGATTTATAATCAAGGAGGTACAGAGCACAGAAGAATGGGTAGGCCAGCCAGTCAGATACATTAAGTTACTACGTGTTCCACCAAAGGGAAAGGAATGACTTGAGTGCTGAACCATCATAGGATGGGTATATCTTACATGGTCAATTACATAAATTAAAGGCCAAAACTATGAGCTATATCAGTTAGAATCATAGGTAATGGGAAAAAGTACAGTGCTCCATCAACCCATAAAGAATAGAATGCACTATATCCATAAAGCCTCATTTTGGCAGCCAAGTAGGTATGTTTACATGTGAGAACAATGAGATATCGTCAATTATTTTATCATAATTGAAAAGGGTTAAAAACCATGTAATAGAGTATACAATCTCCACAATAAAAGGTTTTGGCATACAGAAACAAAGCAGTCCATAAGAAACAATAAAAATTACTACGAATGAACAAAAAAATTCCTATGCGATAATAGTAACCTCCAGCGACTGCAACTTCTTTGCACAAATACAATAAATTATTTACAGGCAGGGTGTTTTGATCAAAGTTTTGCAGAAAAAAGAATGCATCTCTATATTATAGCACACAATCCCAGAACACAGAAACTTTAATGCTAAAACAAAAGTATACCAAATCTTCAGGAGCATCATCAACCACTTCAGCAGGTTGATCTGGACCGATACTTGCCAGGCAAGTTCCCTTGCATCTCATATATTTCTGCATACTGCTCAAGAGAGAATCACACAGAATGAAATAGATGTTACAACATATGCAAGAAAATAAAGTCCCGATTACTGTTACGAAAAAGAAAAATGATTGGAAACAAAAACTTAATTGAAAACAAATAAAGTGCCAAAAGAGATGGGCACGCAGTCGATCAGTCCAACTAAATCAACAAACAGAGCAAGTCCATCTGTCCAACTAAAACTACAAACATAGCAACTGGAGTGAACCTAAAAAGACTATGAAACCAACCATCAACGTAAAGCTCCCACACATTCAAGAAAAATAACACAAAAAAGAAGACCTTTTGGGTCATCAAGGCTGAAAAGAATCTTCCATAAGTGTTTAGACAATATAAGTTCCCTATAAAATATTACAATCCAAAAAAGAAACAGAAAAAAAAAAATAATTACAGCATGACAAAAGCCTGTACATATATTTTTCTGTTACTTTCCTCATTGAACCCATGCAGAAGGTGGGGAAACATAATTTATTTTTGGCCTGAGCAATGGGGGAACATAGTTCATAATAACTGATCCACATAATATTGATCATATCCCCCATGATATATAATATAGCCAGCTTCAAGCAGGTGCAGGCTGTGCACCACACAGGACTCAAACGAGTGGACTCCACCATAAAAATCTGAGGCATGAAGTAGAAACTACGTATTTGTCTTTAGGCTCAAATGCTCATCCTTAAACTTTGAAAATTTTGACTTTTTAACCATAAAACAAATGTGGACTTTCAAGAACTTAAACCTATTTACTACAACAAGCATCTTTAAACTTTTTTTTGTCTTTTAAATTGATAGTTTCAAAATTATTTAATAGTCAGGGGTACACAATCAATTTTTTCAATAATAATAGCATGCATTATTTTCTTTTCCTTTTCTTTTCCTTTTCTTTTGATACATAAGGGCCATTTTATTATTTTTGCATGGGCCCCCATAAACTTACATGAACATATTTTTGCATGTATGGTAACGTTTTAACCAGCAAAAAAAATTCAAGGATTATAAATAAAAAGGTTCAATAAAGAAAACTGACACTCAACTTACATGTCACACTGGTTAAGTACCAAAAGCTTATTTGGAACACACGATTGTCCCTTTGACTTGCAAACTGTATCGCATGATTGCCCTTGCCTGTCACCCACACAATAAAGAAATTTTGTGAATCAGCTAGAGTTTGAGATTTTCTATTAATTGATGTATAAATATACAGAGAGAAACAATTGTTGTGAAAGCTCACCTTCCAACAAGAACATCAATGCCGTTCAGTCTGGCTTCTAAAAATGTATAATTTGCAGCTGTTGAAATATTTAGAAAGAACAAAGTTTACGCTTGTCACTAGATGTGTACCGCATCCGGTCAGAAAGATAGGAACTGATTTTATTAATCAAATTAAAAGGTTTAGCAGGAGGGGTAACAGAAAAACATCAATGATGCTCCAATAGTCCAGTTCAACCAGTTCGACATTAATTTAATATATAATAAAGGATCTTCTACACTAGCATTACCATGTTCACTGTTATGTTAACTTAAGATGTATCTCGTAGAAAAGCTATATATTAGTGGACTGTGGGAAGAAAAAAATTCCTTTCAGCGACCAAAAGAAAGTTAAACTTTTTCTTTTTAAAAACATTTTTTTTATATACAAACAATGCATTTACACTAAGGGGGTGGGGGAATAAATTGGTTGTGGACTCACCATTCATGAGATTTGACCTAAGACCTCTCACTCACAAGTGAAGAGGAATACCACTAGACCATAGTACTAAGAGGCAAAAACAATCTAAGAATGAGGATTCCTAATAAAAGTTTATCCAATATCCCATGGAAATTATGGGAACTAGATACCTATCAGGTATAACTAGGTTCTGAGTTTACCTCTTTTATATGTCATTTATGGAATCAGCTAGCTCCTCTAAGAAAGCAAGCAGGAACCATCAATTTCCAAAACCATTACTACATAGGAATCAGAAATTAAATAGGGCATGCAGATGCTTGCCACTACTTTGAAGAGTAAGCTAAAGTCTTCTTCCCAAAATTGGTTCCAGGTTCCTTTTTAACCTAGGGCTCTACGTCCACTTCATAGATGTCTCTTTTTAAGATTTTATTCAGTCTCGAGTACAGTTTAAAATCATCCTAAACCCTAAACCCTAAACACCTTTTACAAGAAACAAGGACAAGTTCTTCATCCAAGAAGAGAGTCCAACTAAAAACTATCATCACAAACTTGGCGAAAATCAAAACACAACTAAACAAATTCATGCTTTCAGTGAGGGAAACCATGCACTTTTTTTTTTTATCCAAAAACAACTATAAAAATTCGATTGATGTCAGAGTCAAGGTAACAAATATAAGAAAAATATGGAGCAACACAATACACTAAACAGCACATAGGAGTTGAAACATGCCTTCACCCAAAATAAATGAAAGGAATTCTCCAAATGATAAGAGGAAAAAAGGTAATTTTCAAACTTGGTCCTCAATAAAATGGTATGTTTTATAATTAACCACTACCAAAATCACTGATGCTGCTAAAGAATAGATCATATTCTAATAAATCACCAAAGCTGGATCTTACCTGAAGAGTTTGATGGCAGAGAAAAACAGTGATGGAAATCACTAAGGTACGCATTTTCATGGACCTGACATGTTCAAAATTATTCCAACAGGGTCCCAGCATATGCAAACATCACACACGTATTGAAACCACACAAATAAATGATCCAAAATTTATACTGTTTTGTAAGGTATTTCAATAAGAAAAAAATGAGTCAAACTAAACAAACAAGGAATCTGGGAAAGTTTATGTGCAATTATATTTGTTCTCTCTGATTATATCCTGAGGCAGAAATCATTATTGGTGCTTGATGGACATTGATGCGCCCTTTTTCTAAGAGCTTAAGTCTACAGTGGTTGTTCTCTGTAATTTTTTTAATTTGGAAATGCTGCTGTTTCTTAATGTGTTTTATTATTGTCTTAGATGATATATTTTGCAGTTGTCTTGGTATAGGCAGACGATGATTTCATTTTCGTGTTTTTGTTTTTCTTCCTTTAGAGGCATCTAGTCCTTAGCATTGTATCATTGCCTTTAATTAGTCAGGTCTTGTTTCCTATTAAAAAAAATTAAGAACAGTGAGAGAACTTGTTCATTTTCTGTCTTCCCTACTTTCTTTTCTGGCCATGATACCGGGTTGAAAAGAAAATTTAGAAAGTTAGAGGAGGATCGTATTTGTATTCGATCAATTGAGTACTAAAGAAAGGTTTAAATAGCCTCCATGCAAGTCAATGAAGAACATACAAGTTAACTGTAGAAATTGACAAAAAGAAAACCTGATAAATGAAATCAACTAAATTAGCTCAATCAGGAGCTCTCAAATAGCTAGCCAAATCTACTGATAGCTCAATCATCCCTAAACATAAAGCCTACACCATTGACAATATCAATCTTACTTGCTGTACGTTAAATTGATTTATTTAAAAGGGAGACTGCTATCATATTCTGTCATTCGGACAAATCTGAGATCTAAAGAAGACTTTTCAGTGACCCCTCTGACCTGAATTCTCATGTCAAGTCTGATCACCAGTTTCTTAACCAAGTATTGAGAATCCAATCACAAAGTTCCAATAAAAAGGTACATACCAATTGCTATACATTTCTTGATGAAATCTGTCATACGAGATTTATAAAAAGAGAATTGCATGCCGCATGTAAGAAAGCATTTAAGACCACGGCTTTGAGTTCTTGACAAAGGAAGATACTTAACTTCCCAAAATACTTAACTTCTCAAACTAATTTGGTCAAACCGGCAACTAATAATTAAGTTACTCCTACGATCACATTTGATAAATATCTTTGAGAACTTGTTCTCATAATGAGGAAACAGTATCTATCCTGGGAAAAAGCTGAAAGCAACAAACCAAGTCCAAGAAGAAAAACCGATTACATCATAAATGCATTACTTACCACACTCTCAGAATTATGACGGCACCTCCCAGCACAGAAGTCGAAAGCACCAGAATATGTCCCTGCCAAATGAAAATTTTGACACAATTTATCAAAAACTGAGTTTTCACCAAACTCATTCCATGGAGTGGATAAAGGGAATGAATAGCTCAATCAGGAACTCTGATTTTCCAAAACCTAGTTCAAATAGAAGCTGAACATTCAATTTATAGCAAGGAATGCTCAAGATTAGTCTCTAAGAAAAGATTAAAACCCTCTTGCACAATTTATAATTGTACCTGCTGTAGCTGGTTTTGCCATCTTCACCTTTATTACTTGTTCCTCTGTTATCTGTGTCACAAAACCCAGTAAAATTGCAGATTATACTATTTTAAAAAGAACAAAAAAGCATAAATTAAACAGTAATAAATAAAAATATATACATATATATGTAAAACAATAAAACAAAAATTAAAGAACTCAAGAAATTACCCTTGAAGGATTTAGACAGCATGAAACACAATATTCATAAGAATTACAACACTCCGAAACAACGTTGCAACCACTGCAAACAAAAGGGGGCCCGGATGTTATAAGTTTACTCAATCTTCTTATAATGTGTAGCATTTCAGAGTTCTACTTAGTGAAAAACTCACTAACAAGAGAATGTTTCTCCTTTTTCAGGGCAGCAGCGGGACTGGTGATTTACTGTCAGTGCATCACAGACACGGCCTACAATGCAAACACAGATTCTGTAACTAACGGAATGAAAACTGACACGGAACTAAAAACCAGTAGAGTAACTTCTTAGCAACATTAGCATTGTGCAGCAGCAACCATCTCCCCCTTATCCTCCTTTTTCTTTCCTCCCTCACAGTTCCACTATGATCTCATTACTTGTATCACCACTTACATGGACGTTTCACAGGGAAAATTAACCACTTTTTGGCATCTCCGGTTACTTCAATATGAAATCCACAACCAAGAGCTAATAACTATAGTATCATGGTAATCCCTTTGATAATGCCATGAAGTACGTATCACTAAAATGTTGATGATTTAAATTTCAGAAATGACAACAACAACAAAATAAGAGACGCGGTGAGGGACAAGCTGACCATTATCATCAGAAAGTAAGTATCTTCCTTGGACAGTATTTTTGCAAAAGCGCTTCGTTTGAAAGCCAACATCCTTCCTGTAAAATTTGAATGGAAAACAAAAAACCAAGTAGTAAATTATAACCATACGAAAAATATCATCAACTGGGGGAGAGCCAGAACAAAATGTACAAAATATAACACCAAACCACAGAAACACAAACAATCCAGATGAGCAATTTGGTTGTTCAACAAGTCAGAAAAGAATAAGGACAACTACACAGCACACAAAATCGAAATTCTACCGCTGTATGACCAAGAAATTACAACTTTACAATAGTGTGTGCTGAATTCGTTTAAAATTCGGATAAAGTCTAGTTAAAACACCAAGAAGGCTGGGGTTAAAAGAAAAAAGGATAAGGCATCCTACAAGAACAAGCTGCCAAGCCTGCCATGTCCTCCAAATTAACTTCACATCATTAAACCCACATCAAATATTACGTTTTCTTCGTCTCTTTTAGCTTTGGTAGATATTTTATGAAGGGAAAAGAGAAAATTCAAATACCCATTTGGGGAAGCAATCAAAGATACAAACTTTACAACCGCATCACCACAAAGATTGAGCATTTCCTCTGTTTTTCTCAGCAATCAAAGAGACGATATAAAAAGTTTAATACTTTGAAAATACCTGATGGCTGAGATTCTGGGGGAGAATTGAAGGATGAACAGGTGAAAGAATAGCAAGGATAAGTTTGATCTGGATATGGGTATTCCCATACTGGAGAGCGAATATCGAAGTTGAATTTTGGGGCCGGATTGAAGGTTTAAATCTTCGTCTTCTTGGAAACGATTCAAAATCGAAGAAATCAAAGGGACGGCCTTCTCCTTCAACGAAAAAATGAAGGATAAATTCAATATAAATCTAATCCAGTTTTGTGAGATTATTAAACAAAGTAAAGTGTGGTTTGATGTCTGAACAACTATCTATCTGTATCTGAATTATTTTTTACAATAAAGGCCCTTAATTGTTTGAAATTAATAAATTAATCATTTATCGCCAGATTTGATAAAATTTAATCTAATTTGTTGTAAAATATTGACACAATTTTAGGCTTATTTATACTGAACTCCACTTTAATTACATTTTACCTTTTATAACTCAAAAATCATCACATTACTTCTTAAAATTCAAAATTTGTACCACTTTGATTTGTGGACTCTCTTTTATTCCTAAAACTTATAGGTCGTCTCTTTAAACATATATGAAATCCACTACTAAATAAAATTATGTTATATATGCAATAAATTTGATTATAAATCTAGATTACGAGGTACTATTCAACAACCAGAGAATATTAAATTTAAAAGAAATTGAAGTGATGAAAAACGATGAAAATATATTGATTAGCATGTCACATCCAAATCTTACCCCACGTAAGAAATTTAACATATCTAAGGCAATGTGGATTGAGTTTTGTGTTTTATAGAGACCATTTTTAAGTTTTAGAGAGTAAAATGAGATTAAAATCGAGTTTTAGGGACAAAGTTGAGCGAATTTTAACTTCCAGAAAGTAGAAAAACGACTTTTGAGTTACAGATAACTAAATAAAGTTAAAGTTAAATTTCAGAATGCATTACTAAAAATAAGCCATGATTTTTTTCTAAAGAATGAATCTCATGTGTCAAAATTTAATAACAAAGTGTATGAAAATTTGAAATTTAACCGTAAAGAGTTAATTAGCTAACTTTGAATAATTCAAAGAATTAATGTATCAAAAAATTATTTCAGAAATCATTTTTTTAACAAATTTAAGAAATCAATTTAATTAGAATAAATTAATTATTCGAAGGAAAATAAAACAGAAACCCAAACACCACCCAGCGGTGACTCAATAGAATTGAACAGAATAGAATCGAATAGTTCCCAGTTCCGTCTCTCTCCCTTTCTCTCACTCTCTGCAAATTGCAATGTCCGGAAACCACCATGTCCTCCGCCTGGTGCTCTCATGCCGCAAAATCACAGCACAGGTGACGAGCCCCAGCAGCTCCTCAATCATAGCCATGGCCTCCTCCTCCGAGCAAGAGTTCGTCGCCCGCTACCGATCCAATCTCAACCGCTTCCCTCGCTCCCAAACCTTCTGGGACGCCAAGGTCGCCTCTCGCGTCGGCGAGAAGCTCGCCCTCCGTCTCCGGGATGTCGGCGTCACCGGCGTGGAGATCGACCTCCGCGAAGAGCTGGCCAGGCCTGTCCACCACCGCATCAGGGTGCTGCCGCTCTTCGATTCCGTTAAACGAGCCGGCGTTGTAGTCGATGGCGTTGACGAGCTTGGCCTTGGTGGGCCCTAGGGTGCGTTTTCCTTGGTCCCAATACGTAATGAGTTGATGACACGTGTAATGCAATTTAGTTTTGGTGCGAGTGAGGTGCACGGGAAGAGTGGACCCGATTTGGGATTTTGCGACGGCTTATATAATATTTTTTTTTTTTTTTTTTTTTTACATTTGAATATGTAATATTGAATTAAAATTTTGTACCACCACACCATATTTTGTAACATTTGTATTATTGACTGGTATCTTTTATATGGTAAACCCAGCAGCAAGTGATTATTTTAGGCCCCGTTTGTTATGTTGTATAAATTGTTGAGTGGCTTGGTAACCAGCGTTTGATAAAGTTCGGGACTAAAAAACAATGAATCACGGTTTTTAATGAACTTTTAAATTATCAAAACAAATAATGGGTAAACGTGGTCGTTGGACCAACCAATGGTCATCGACCTATGACCAAGCTTGTTTCTTTAAATTGAAAGATACCTGGTATTTAGGAATTTTATTTAATGTGGAGAATTGCAGTTTTGGTACATTAGCAAACAAGTCAATGTTTGTTTTAATCTGTTTTTTTGAAGAAAAAAAACGATATTATCTACACTAAGGATGTGGATTTAACTTCACAATAGATTAACAATAAGGTGGTTCAAATTCGTCTTTAGTGAAAATCGAACCTAAGACATCTCACTTAAAATTAAAGAAGAATATCACTATACCGTAGTACAAATTAGCAATGATTGTGTTAATATTAGACTTGATACAATTTGAATATAATTATTATAGAAACAGAATATAATGATCATAAATTTTAGAATTAGAGTTGGTTAATAGTTACAAACTCTAAGAAACTAACGTCAACTGTTACCTTAATAGGAGGGGCAGTTATCATCTTATTACGTATAGAGAATTGAATCTCCGTTTCCTAAGATCCTCATTTGGAGGCCACTAAAAGCAAAATAAGAAAATAAGTTTTCTAATGGTTTAAACTTTTACATCCAAACTAATATATTATGATTAATAAGCATTTGATCCTCACAGGTGCTTAAAATGAGAATTTTAGGAGAGCGGAATTGATCCCTCTTCTCAAATTAACGTGTTCATGAAATACCGGTCTTATTGAGAGTAACACTGATTATGAATCCAAGAGAAGAGCAGATAATCCCTCTTTTGCTATTTATATTCATGTTTTCGCACACTGATAAAATTTTATATTTTGGTTCCGCAACTTTCTAATTCGTGGAAATGGTCTCAATCCGTGATTTACAAGCTTTTGCTATTTATATGTATATAAAGCTGTCAACAATTGCTATGTATTTTATGTAAGTACTTTTGTACATGTTTTATGTATACAATTTTTATATATTTACGCCCCATGCTTACAACACATTTTGTCTTTTATTCTAGGGAATTTTAACGAAAAACTCACAGTACTGTTCCCTTTAACGAAAAACCACATTTTTACACTAAAAAGTCAATTCTGGTACTATTCACTTTACCCTTTATTTTGTCATTATCGTTAAAACTCAAAATTTCAAACTATTTTCCTTTTATTCTAACACTTACATATATACAATACTTATAATCTATTTGATATTCTGGCAACGACGTGCGAGCTAAAGCTATGGTATGTACTAAACAACTATAGCATTTGATTTGTAGGTGGTACTTTCTATACACCAATTTCTATTTTTCACACTTTTCTTAATCTTTAACCTTTAATATTATTCGTATCATGTTTTTGTACCACATTTTCATATCACTTTAGCTAACATTTGATGTGGACAGCCACATCATTTGAATTAATCAAAATTTTAAATTTTGTTCATTATTTAATAAACTAATAATTAAGAAAAACTAGTTAATTAAATAATGATTGTGGTATACGATAAGTTTTTCTTTTTCCTTTCATTGGGTTTTGCAAATTTTTCAAATGACGCGACTGTCTATATCAGATGCTACCTAAAATGATATATAAATATAATATAAAAACATAGTATGAATATCATTACTGATTAGATAAATAAATTGAACAAAGTCACTTCTGCTTTGATTGCATTTCCCCATAAGGGCCAAAATAAAACTGTCCAAAAACGACAAGCAACAAAACAGAAGTTCACGGTTTGATTTAATATGATCTGTCTTCATCCTTCCGAAACGCCAAAATGAAACGCTGTGTAAAGTTCTACAACTTTGCTCCCATTCGGCACATTTCACATACTCCGTGATGACTCTAATTCGTACTTTATATAAACAATTGCTTCCACTTGTTTTTGCCCAGGAAAAAAAAATAATAAAAAGAAATAAAAGTTCCACCTGTGTGCTATTTATGGTTATCATTCTTCCACTTGTCGAACCTTTTAAAGTCAAGAGATTTTTTAGTGTATTCGAAATACAAAATGATACTCTACGGATTATTTATGACACATTGTGTATCAATTTGTGTTCCAGCTACGTGATTAAATCTCTCCACAAGTATAAACATACAATTTGAACAAAGAAAAGTAGATTTAAATTGTTACAGAAACCCAAATGTTATTCAATTTTTCTGTGCATAATAATAATAATATAGTAGGTATGTTCCAGAATAATATTCAAATTCATCATGATAATGATATTTCAAATTTAAAAGCTATAATCTGATTTGAGCACTCTTTTGCTTTTGGAGCCATCCATGAAACCCTTCAAACCTGTAACTCCAATGTTACCTTCGGCTTCAGCAGCAGCTTTTGCTAGAAGCACTTCTTCTTCAGTGGGCTTGAAAGCTGGATGGCTTAAAATGCTTTTAAGCAACTGGGTACCTCTCAAAGCATTTGTCAATGGCAGATGACCCTCTGGAGTGCTCTCATTGAGCTCCCAGATGAACTCACCGGGAAAAGCTCTATAGTTGTATTGCAAAACTTCTGTGTCAAGCTTCTTCATCCACCCTAACTTGATGAAGAACTTGGTGAAGTCGTCGCCTACCTTGTCGTAAATTTTTTTCTGGACGCTGTACCCGAATTTGTTGTTGCTGTGCTGTCTCCATAGGGCGTCGATGGTTTGGAGGTCGGCTTCGGAGATGAACTGGACCTCGGAGAAGAAGACGTAGCCTCGCTTTTGGGCTTGTTCTCCGGCGAGGACGATGAGGAGGCGGCGGGTCTCCTCGTCGGCTTCGCGGAAGTTTTGGGCGGAGAGGTGTCGTTCTAGGAGGTCGAAGGAGGTGGATTGGGTGGAGGAAGATGGTGTGGAGAATGATGTGGTGGCGGAGATTGAGAAAGTTTTGGTGGAGAAGAGAGAGTGATGAGAGAGAGGAGAAGTTAGGGTGTTTGTGGTGGTGGGTTTAAGGAAGAAGGTGGAGGGAGCATTGTCTATATGGTGGTGGTGGAGGAGGAGTGAGTGGTGATTGTGGCGTATGGATTGGAAAGACTTGGCTGCCATGGAGAGAGAGAGAGAGAGAGAGAGAGAGGAGTGTGTGGTGGTGGTGGTGGTGGTGATGGAGAGGAGTTAGGAGGGCATAAAGGGGAAGGCAGGAGGGAGGTGATGGGCTTAGATGTGGAGAGATGTGGTGGTGTGAGTTTGTGAGGAACGGATGCTTTGATATATGACAGATAAGAAATATGTGAAGAGGTGATATGGAGTAATAGGACGGAGGATTTTGATTGGCTAGATGTGGGTGAGGCTTGATCCTCCAATACACATGTACAAATTATTTAAATCATAATGTATATGAAATTCACTTTTTAGCTTCATATACATTGGCCCAAAAGAAATGGCCAAGGGGGCATTTTGGCAACAAGACAAATGTAAAGTTAAAAGACAAGCCAATGGAGCTTTTTGAGCTTAAAGGTGCTATCCATACATTTATTTTTATTTTTCACATATGGTTCTTAATTTTCGTTCGTCATATCGATAAATTGAAGAAAATCAATGGACAAAAATAGTCCAAATCACCTAAGCAAAAGTACAACCGAAAGGGTAATGCTAAGGAGATCAAAATTTTAAACCAAATTGTAAACCAAATGATGTGTGGTTGATGATTGGATTATTACTTAATTGTTGATTAACGTACTTGTTTCTATTAGTAGCATATCATTTGGTTTAAATTTTGATCTCTCTAACATTATCTCAAATCAAAACAAAAAATACAAAGAAACAAGCCCATAAAAAGATCTCATAAATGTTAGAAAACATCTGCTCTCGGAAACAAGAACCAACCAACCAAATGGAAGAATTATGCTAATTGCCCAAGCCCAAAAAAAAAAAAAAAACTAATGAAAATGGCTTGAAAACTTTGAGTTTTAATGATAAGGACAAAATAAAAGGTAAAGTGAATAGTACCAGGTTTGACTTTTTAGTGTAAAAATGTGGTTTTTCGTTAAAGTGAACACCGTGAGCTTTTCATTAAAACTCAAAAAAAAAAAAAAAACTCATCCAAACTCATCTAAGGAGCCTAACTTTGGGAAGAGTCATGGTTTATTTATGGAAGGTAAGGTAGCACACTTCACCTCTGGGTTTGGTTTTTATTTTATTTTATTTTGTTGATGCACAAAACCGGAGGTCTTGGAACAACGTAAATCCGACCGTGAATCTGCATATAATGTAAATAACACAAGATGTATCGTGGTTCACCCCAAGGTTTGGGCTATGTCCACACTGATTATGTATTTATGAGAGGATTGTGAGGGAGAGAAACCTCTGTAATGTGAGAGGAGATGTGAGAGGGGTGAGAAGGCTCCAGAATTTGCCTCCCCTAATTGTGAGGGTGAGGGGTCATTTTATAGAATAAGGACTTCTCACTTATTACATATTTGCCCATTCATTTATCACATAATTACATTTAAGTCCCTCGAGTATTTGTACGAGATCTAAATACGAGGCCCTAAATATGGTATAAACAGTAGTCCCCCAAGTCTTCAGTCAAGAGAGTCTTTTGGCTGGAGACTTGAAATTCAGTCCACGTGTGGGCCGAAGTAACTAAATGTCGTCTTGAACTGGTACTTGATATGAGGCGGTGCTCAAAGTGAAATGATGCTCAACTAAAAGTAGCACACGCTGCGAGGCTGCTCAGCTCGTGGCTTATATTGCCTTGGTTGGCTCGACTTGCGGCATTTGAAGGTGAGGGAGTCCCTTTTATGGAATAAGAGCTCGCTCCTCAATACATGAATGATGGGCTAGAGTTGATGCTCTTTAATGATGGTGAGGGAGTCCCTTTTATAAAATAAGGGATTGCTCCTCAGTACATGAATAATGGGTGCTCTCTAATGAAAGTGAGGGAGTCCCTTTTTATAGAATAAGGGTTCGCTCCTTAATACATGAATAATGGGTGCTCTCTAATGAAAGTGAGGGAGTCCCTTTTATAGAATAACGGTTCGCTCCTTAATACATAAGTGATGGGCTAAGTCCCCCAAGTATTTTTCATAAGGCCCAGTTGCGGAAGCCCAATATATGGTACATAATGTAGTCCTCCAAGTCTTCGGTCAGTAGAATCTGTTGGCTGGAGACTTCAAATTGAATTCATGTATGGGTCGAAGTGGCAGTTGTTCAGAGGCGGTATTTGTATACCCTGCACTGAAGCTTTGTAGGTGAATCTTTGCAAGTGAAGCTTTGAAGCTAGAGTTCTGTAAATGAAGTTTTTGAAGCTAGAGCTCTGTAAATAAAGCTTTTGAAGCTGTTTGACATGAGTGATGCTCATGAATGTTTATGTTGATTGACATGAGTGATGCTCATGGATGTTGTCATGAGTGATGCTCATGAATGTTAACATGAGTGATGCTCATGAATGTTGACATGAATGATGGTCATGAATGTTTATGTATGATTGTCATGAGTGATGCTCATGAATGTTTATGTATGAATGACATGAGTAATGCTCATGTATAATTTAGAGTACTGGGCGTACTTTTGATCACCTGGTTGGTGGCATGAAGGAGAGTACGGGTTGTACATTTCATCACTGGGTTGGTGGCATGAATGGCTAGTTGCCAAATGATATTAGAGTACGGGTTGTACATTTCATCACCTGATTGGTGGTAATAGTGGCAGGTTGCCGAATAATTTTGGAGTACTGGGCGTACTTTTGATCACCTGGTTGGTGGTAATAGCGGCAGGTTGCCGAATAATTGTGGAGCACTAGGCGTATTTTTGATTGTCTGGTTGGAGCTATTTTGGGCTTATGGGCCTTCGCCCTCTACACAACATTCCAGCCCATTTATTTTGGGCTTTGCCTTTTTTTTTTAACCCTCTGATGGGATTTATACATATTACCCTCTAATGGGGTTTATACAGATGTCTTCGAAAGATCAGAAAAATAAATTACATCACTTTAAAGTAAGGAAAATAAATCACATCATTCTGGTGGGGTGTTTATTCCTTGCTTTTGCTTTCTGCTTTTCGTCGCACTCTCTCTGTCTCTTCACCTGGTAGACAAAAAGAATCGTTTAATAGGAATCTTATAATTTTGCCCCATTTCTTATTTTTTCTTTTCCTTTTATGCTTTACTTTCGCTTTCGTTTTCTGCTTTGCTTTTGCTTTCGTTTTTTGCTTTGCTTTTGCTTTCTTCTTTCTTTTGCCTTTCTACTTTGCTTTTGTTTTCCACCGCGCCTCTCTCTGTAATTTCTGAATGGGTCTCTAAAAATCTAATGGCGATCTGCTTTGCTCCTCTATCCATTATGTCCAGTAGCAATCTTGTCTACTTTCAATAGTGCAGCGCCACGATCGAGGGCCAAGATTTCATTTCTTTTGACGGTTTCAAGAGAATCGTCCCTGTAGCTAGTAATACTCTCATCCACTGCCAAGAGGAAGAGGTCTAGACCGTAATTGTGCCACCTGATGAATCTCCTCCTCAAACACCTTGTAGAAACACTCCCTTCAAATCTGCTATAGGGTTTTGGGTCTCTTGAGGGCGGCCCGTCTTTCATGACAGATGCAGCACTAAAGCCCCCTGCCTTCTTCTGCTTGCCGTCGGCTGAAGACTCTATTGAACGTGACGACACTCAGTCGAAGCTCAGGATTTGTAATTGACTACTTTTCCTCTCTGTTGACCGGTGAAATCCAAACGGTGTCTCATATCCAAATGGTTTCTGGGTTTTTCGTTTGAAAAGTCTCAGCTCAAGCTCCTCTGCGACCGCATTGCACGCAGTGCATTTGTCGTCAATAGAAGCAGCCATCGATAAAATGGTGAAGATCAAAGCCAACCTCAACACCATTGACCCTCTCATTTCCTTTCACTTCTTCCACTTTCCGTCTCTCTCTCTCTGTTCTCGGCACTGGTACTGTTTGCAATGGTGACGGCGGCGGCGAGGTAGACAGTCTCCTGATCTGACATTTTAGGCTGGTTTCCGCGGAGAACTGCGGAGATGCAGATGCGGCAAATTTTGATGAAGCCCTTCCTGGCGGATACTCATTCGACGGTGGCAGTCGACGTGAAGCCGTCGCTAGACCTGGCGTAGAGCATCTTCTCCAGCGCGATGGAGGATGAGGAGCCGTAGAGGAAGCTCGCAGACGCCATGGATGGCAGAGAAGATGGAATTGCGGCGAGGCCGCAAGCTGAGCATGGCGGATATATTGGGTCAGAAGCTTTGGAGTTCAAGAACAAGATGGCGAAGAAAATAGTGGGTTTCTCTCGAATTTGCTAAATTTCTTTCCTTTCTGATTGTCTTAATAAGGGACCAAAAAGTATATATCAAGCAAAAAACACTCTCAGCATCTACACTTCAAAAGCCCTTTTTGATGCCAATACCAGTCCTTCCAAAAAAATAAATGGTTGTTTGGATCTTTAAAGTTTGAAACTTTTGAGTTGTGAGTTTGTTTTGTTTGAAGAGGTGAAAGAGATCAGAAGTAAGAGAGAGGCAGAGAGAGTTTTAGTTGTCTTTTGGGTTTTGCAGATCCACAGTGAAGTGTGGTGAGGTTGTGAGGGTTTCACGGTGATGAGATGAAAAATTGAGAGAGAACCGACATAGCTTTTCATGTCGATTCCCGCAGATGGCGCCAAATGTTGATGCACAAAACCAGAGGTCTTGGAACAACATAAATCCGACCGTGAATCTGCATATAATGTAAATAACACAAGATGTATCGTGGTTCACCCCAAGGTTTGGGCTACGTCCACATTGATTATATATTTATGAGAGGATTGTGAGGGAGAGAAACCTCTGTAATGTGAGAGAAGATGTGAGAGGGGTGAGAAGGCTCCAGAATTGGCATCCTCTAATTGTGAGGGTGAGGGGTCATTTTATAGAATAAGGACTCCTCACTTATTACATATTTGCCCATTCATTTATCACATAATTACATTTAAGTCCCTCGAGTATTTGTACGAGATTTAAATACGAGGTCCTAAATATGGTATAAACATATTTATTTTATGAATAGCACAGAGAAAACAATAATCATGGTTTGGATAAATAAGATTATGTTAAAAAACGAAGTTGATTTCGTTTTTTTTTTTTTTTTGAGAGAGTATTGTACAACGACGAATTCAGGATGTGAACTTTGGGGATCCTAATGTTAAATATAAGTTTTTTAGAATGAAATAGAGCGAGAAACACGTAAAAAAAAGTTGACTCACTTGGTAGGCTTGTTGTGCACATGTCAACAAAAAGCGGCATATGCCGAAGCAATCTAATGAGTGAATAACGAGAACTTGTCGAGTGTTGTCAACGCAACATGTTGAGATATGCCTAGCATGCATGACATCAAACATTTAGTAGGCACAAAAGGGCCCTATAACAAACATTCAGATGGTTATCGGAAGACCTTTACATGTATATTTTCCGAACTCGGGTGATCCTGATACCACCTTGGTCTCTATTTCCATCTGCCCATAACTGTATGGATGATAAACTAATTGGCTAACTGTTTCAAATGGTTTACTATCTTTATCTTTGGCTTATGACTTTAAGTGTAGTAAACAAGCAGTTGTTTCTTGGAATAAATGAGTTTGACGTAGATGTTTTTTTACCACGTAATTCTATTTTATTATGGCATTTCTTCACAATAAGCTTTAAACTCGTGATTTATTGCTTCATTGGGGTTCTCTTTGAGTCGATGTGCTATTTGTGTTGTAAGGCTACTGAATCTGCTCATCATTTATTGTTCGATTGCTCACTTTCTTTGGTAATTTGACGTGTTTTAGCCTTATTTACGTTATTCTTCGACATCAAATATTTTTTTTTGTTATCCTATGAGGTGCAGTTTTGGTACTCATCTTTAGTTATTATAGTGGGGTCTGATTGGGGTAAGTTTTTGTCACTTTGGCAAGCTCGTAATTTAATTTGTTTTGAAGGAAAAATATTTACAGTTGATCAATCGGTTAATGCCATTCTCTTGCAAGTTTGTGAGGTGAATTCTTGGAGTATGTGTTTTATATTAAACTCAGTTGATGAGCTTTGCATTCTCAGAGCGCTTGGAGTGCATCAGAAGGCATTCGAGGGCGCCTGTAATTCATGAGGTTCTTTGGCTTTCTCCTTGTGCTTTTCAAGATAAAGTTAACATTGATGGTGCAACTCGTGTTTCTCCGGGCGTGGTTGGTTTGGTGCTAGTTTTCACACACCTATTTTGACTTCTCACACATCCTTCTCAATTTTCGGTCGTTAGATCGAATGAATTGAAGAAGATTAATGACCTAAAATTAACAAGGATGTATGAGAGGTAAAATTAAAAATAAGTGTGTGAATAACACTATCCTTAGTGATATGAGTGTGTAAAATAAAACGAGGTGACTGAAACAGGAGTTGGAGTTAAAAAGAAAGCTTAGTAAAATGTAACAGGTGGCAGCTTACTTCTGTTGAAGGTTTGTTTAAGAAAGTGTTGGTAGGTTAATTGTATAGATGGTGCCTAGTTTTTGTGCTAAAATCTATCATTTTTCACCCATATAGTTTGACAAATTAAACTACGACCTCAAAAGAGTTGGACTGTTACATACGCATGAATGCTAAACATTTTAGGACGCGTTTACATAACCGTAATCAAAATAGATGAATTGGATTGAGAAGGAATTTGATTAAGGATGAATTGAATTGAGGAGGAATCAGAATCGGATTCCTGTTGAAGCTGTTTACTTAAATGTTCTGGAATCGAAGTAAAAATGAAACTAAATTCATATAAGTTGTTTACCAGTTCACCTGAATCGGAATGAAAATTAATATGATTACTAAAATACCCTAATCTAAATAATAGAAAAATTCATAACTTTTTAATACAATTCCACACACACACACATATATGTATATATAGTTTTATTAAAATATTAACAATTCCCGTCGGAAAATATTGGTGCATTTTTTTACATTGAAATAAATCTCCCAACAGCTTTCTAGAACCCACAGGTTCTCTACATCATCGTTGTTCCATATTATGCTCTGCTCTTCTTCTTCTTTTTCTTCTTCTTCTTCTTCTTCTTCTTCTTCTTCTTCTTCTTCTTCTTCTTCTTCTTCTTCTTCTTCTTCTTCTTCTTCTTCTTCTTCTTCTTCTTCTTCTTACATAAATGTTATGGAATCGGAGTAAAAATGAAACGAAATTCATATAAGTTGTTTACCAATTCACCTGAATCGGAATGAAAATTAATATGATTACTAAAATACCCTAGTCTAAATAATAGAAAATTTGTAACTTTTTAATACAATCCCCCCCCCACATATATATATATGTATATATAGTTTTATTAAAATATTAACAATTCCCGTTGGAAAATATTGGTGCATTTTTTTACACTGAAATAAGTCTCCCAACAGCTTTCTAGAACCCACGGGTTCTCTACATCATCGTTGTTCCATATTCTGCTCTACTCTTCTTCTTGTTTTTGTTGGGTACTGTGAACACTTTGGGGCTTGGCTTTCTGGAAACAGCACGAAACTTTGATCGTTTAGCTATTTGGGGAAGATAGAAATATGGTGTTTTGGTTTGCCCAAATGAAAAGTTTTGGTTTTTATGAAGGTAGAGGTGTTTTAGGAGTATACATGGGTATTTTGGGTACAAAATTTTGATTCCTGATGGAGTGTTCTACCTGAAACTCAAATACTACCTCTGTAACATCCCACATTGCCTAGGGGAGTGGATCATGTAAGCCTTATATGTATATTCTCATCTCTACCTAGCACGAGACCTTTTGGGAGTTCACTGGCTTCGGGTTGTGTAGGAACTTCGAAGTTAAGCGAGAAATGGGCCATACCATTCCCAGGATGGGTGACCCACTGGAAAGTTATGCTCGCGTGAGTTCCCATAAACAAAACTGTGAGGCGTGGTTGGGGCCCAAAGCGGACAATATCGTGCTACGGTGAAGTCGAGCCCGAGATGTGGTGGGGGCATGGGGGGGGATGTGACAACCTCTATAGGGGTGACCCACTGGAAAGTTATGCTCGCGTGAGTTCCCATAAACAAAACTGTGAGGCGTGGTTGGGGCCCAAAGCGGACAATATCGTGCTACGGTGAAGTCGAGCCCGAGATGTGGTGGGGGCATGGGGGGGGATGTGACAACCTCTATAGAAGTAATTCAATTCCGGGCAATTCTGGAATTGAATTCCTGATATTAGGTGGTCCTCACAAAAATTCCGATTCCCTAATTGCTAGTAAACGTCGGAATGGATTGGGAAATGTACAATTCCGTTTCTCTCGATTCCATTCCCGATTGGTAAACACGCCTTTAGTATATCACATACAACAATCATGGTGCAACTAGAAAAGCAACTTTTAACAGAACGATAAAATTAAGTTGATTTATAACAGTTTTATGAGAACGTGAGGACAACAATTATGCCTAGCATGGTGCATCCCTGCTAGCGGACAACTTATGGACATCTTCTCGCATAAATAATCGAGTCAACTAGAGAAATCTGTAATCGCAATTTTACTACTTAGAATTCTCAACCCACCAATTGAACGGATGGATCAAGTTTTAATTAGAATTGTTGATATTCAAGTATGTTAGTTGTAATTAGATTAATATTAGTTGAACTTAACCACCTATTAAACGGATGGATCGAGTTTTTACCTGAACATAAATTTTTACAGTTTACAACCGAACCCAAACCAACCCGACCAAACTGATTTCCGTTGAATTAGTCGGGTTCAATCCAATTTATGGTAATTCTGTAAAAATAAGGTTACAACTTAAAAGCGGGTAAAACCAACGTGGCAACATAGCAATGGTCGTTTGCCGCAGTGTTGTTGAGCCCAGCGCATATTCCTGGTTTCAAAACAAAGTTGAGCGCCGCCGTCAATATTTTTCTGCGCCGTAATATTAAAGCAAGTTAACTTTAACAAAAAAAAATTTCGGTATTATTTATTTTAACAAAAAATCAAAATTTTTACGCTAAAAAATCAATTCTGATGCTATTTACTTTACTTTTTATTTTGTTTTTATCGTAAAACACAATGTCTATTTTTTATTAATTTTTCTTATTTAATTTTCATCACCACTTGGTATTTGTCTAATCACTCGGTATTAGCTTTCTCAATCACAAACACCTCAGTCCTCAAAACCCTTTCAATATTGAGGGTTTTCGACGATCCATTTGTTCCCACTGAGGTGCTTCCCATTTTTTACACCGCATTTTACGATTGATTTTGATTTGATTTTTCATGACCTGGGTTGTGGGATTTGGATGAAAAGGTGAATTGGGTTGGTGGGTATTTGAAGAAAGAGCACAAGGGTTTGTAATTCTTGGTGTGGATTGGGTCCTCCAGGTGTTTGATAAAAAGCGCAAGAGGGTTTTTGGGTTTTTTGGAGTGGGAGAATGGGGCAGAAGAAGAAGAAGCGTGGAGGAGGGAGTGGGAAGAAGAAGAAGGCCTTGAAAGATCATGGGGCTTATGTTGGTGATGATGATAATGAACTTCTTTCTGAAGAGATCACTGCCTTGTAAGTGACTCTTCTTCTTCTTCTTCTTCTTCTTCTTCTTCTTCTTAAATCCTTTTATTCTTCGAATAATCGACTCAAAACTGCATGTGGGGGGACAAACACTGTGATCACCATGAACAACTTGGGATGACAAATTGAACAGTCAGACGCAACTGGATTGTATTTTATGGCAACTTTGGATATGCACCATTACTAGAATTAATCACAGCTTCAAATGGATTGATTGGAAATGTTTTCCAAATGATAATGGAAAGTTTGCAATTGTAATCTTTTAAGTGCCACCAATTCGAACAATTCCCTTAAGTTTTGGAGAGGCAATATTCCTCTCTTTTAAGTCACAGGTGTGAAGTCTGTAGCTCATGGGATAAAAAAGAATGGAATTCTTTTCAGTTTATTATTGTTGGCCAATAAACCTCTAAAAGTGGTTTCAGTGTCATCACTGAAAGGACATTGACTCTATTGCAAAAACTGAATTGTTATCTTTTTTCTTTTCATTTCCCTTTACCCCCGTTTTGCACCGTATGGTAGTTACTGCCGAACTTAGCATGTTTGGCATGGGGGATGCATTTTGTTCCATTGTTTGTTGTGTCTAAAGGATATCATCTACCCATTATCATGTTGTATTGTATTTGAGTATCAGGTCTTCCCATCTGCTTCATTCTCTTTTTGCTGATTTTACTTTTGAGTGTTCAAGGTCTGGTTATTTGAGGAACAAATCTGGAGGACAATACTTGGATGGTTGTAAATTAATGTCCTTACTTTGTATTATTATTATGTAAATCATGCACTATTATGTTTATAAAAAATGTTGATGCCTCTGTTTGAAAGATTCATGATAATCATCTGAGGCATTTACTTCTGTCTCATAATTTGTATTGCTATTCGTGTGGGATGTTTAGGTGTGCAATATTTCAAGACGACTGCAAAGTTATGTCTGGATCACATCCTCAAATCATTATTAAGATTAGGTATGTCTTATTTATTTTTAGATGAAACAGTTCATGAGTTAGACTCCTCTTGATTGAGATTTTGTTCTCTACTGCAACAGGCCTCATTCTAAGGATATGGGTTATGAGGATCTAGATGTTTCTGCACTTCTTTCAGTTAGGTTAGTGAATTTCTTTTCTATATTGCGTTTATTTTTGGTTTATAAATATTCCTTCCCATGCATCTTAATGTTCTCTTGTTTGATAGGTGCTTACCGGGGTATCCTAACAAGTGCCCAAAGTTGCAGATAACTCCAGAGAAAGGTTTATCAAAAACTGATACTGATAGACTGCTATCTCTTATTCATGATCAGGTATTATTAATTATTTTCCTAAAACCTTATTGATAGTTCTTCGAGTTCTTCTGTGATGGAGTGTATATGCGGTTACAAGCGCAACAGTTATTTGTCTTAATCCTAAAAATATTGTATGCCTTAAAGATTAGCGGCTATTGGCCCATTGGCCAAGTTGGTTTTGATATACTGACGGCTATGTATGAGGAAATGTTTTCAAAATTTTCCCTGAAACAAACAGAAACAGTGCTCTTCCACCCAATCTTCATTTTAAGAGATAATGTCACACAAGGATTTTACACTTGCATGGAAAATATCGTTGGTCAGTCTGACACATAATAAACTAGTGTGCAGCTAGTGCCTTTTTGTGTGGTTCTGTTCTATTCTTAATTTAATTGTTCTGTTTCAGGCAAATTCTAATGCTCGAGAAGGACGGGTAATGATTTTCAATTTGGTAGAGACTGCCCAGGAATTCCTATCTGAAATTGTGCCAGTGAGCCAATCACATGGACCTGTAAGACTTCTCTATCATCATATTTGTGCATTTGTTTGTTCATTCAAATGTGTATGCTGTTCTAATTAACCATGTTTGCTAACCGTCATCTTGGTGGTCTGGATTATTCTTGGATTTTGACATGCTGCCATTGGTACCAATGCTATACTGTGTTAATTATGGATAGGTTCCAAGTATAAACAAACAAAGAGACTATAAGGAATAATTGCACCGCATTCCAATCAAACACATCTCCGATGCCTGTTTAGAAACCTTTTTGTTGCACCCCTATCTCTAAGGGCAAGGTTTCGTATGATACATGGTCCACAAGAATAAGACAATTAATATTGACAACTATGAAGACTGCATCTTTTGATGTGTTAATTATGAATTTGAATCTTGTATTTTTAGGTGTAACCTTCTTTAACATGTAGATCTGAAAAGTTCACTCTCATTTCTTGATGAAATTTTGCGTATCATTACTTCTCTACTGGTTGTTTGATTGATGGATGCTTTGTATATTCATTTCTCATGGAAGGTAATATGTCCGACTACGGATAGCAGTGCTCAATTGTTTCAGAAGGACATTGCAATTTTAAGTAACAAGAAGGGGCCTTTTGTTTATGGTTTCATAGACCTGTTCATTGGTTCTGGAGAGTCTTGGAATTGGGGTTTTGGAGTGGATGAAACCAGTGGGATAAATCCATCGGTACCATCCCACACGGATATAAAGCAAAGCCCATTACAAAAGGCCCATCCTAAAGTTATGCGTGATATTCAGGAAAAGAAACTGGATAAGCATGCAGAGCAGACAAGTTTACAAGATGTAAAGCAAAGCCCATTACCTTCCCCTACGGTCCAGTTAGATACCCTTGGAGAAGATAGTGAAGATGGCAACAAGAGCATGTATTTTACAGATTCAAGTAGATTGTTGTTGGAGGAATCTGTAGAAAATGGTGGTAAAGCTGAGAAAGAGGTGAGTAATTTAATATCTTTTCTTTGGGCAGATTATAACATGATATTATTTGATGTTTGAATGCGCAAATGTGGATGAATTTCACACACACACATACATATATTCTTGTATTGCCTTTTTGTCTACATATATTGTTTTATTTATTTACTCTTGTTTTTAAAGTAATAGAGTGCGAAGAGAGATTTTGTATCTTGTTAGAAGGCACAACAAGGACATGTGAGTACAGATTATCATGTATTCTTTTGGCGTCTTTGGTTGGAGAGAAATAGGAGGGCTTGATGGGAATGAACTTTTTTATTTTTTATTTTTGGAGTAGAAAGATCACCTTTTTTTTAGCTTTATAAAAATTATCTCAAAAGAGAGATACTTTTCTTATCTTTCATTTTCGTCCACTTTTGATTGGCATACCAGTTGTGCACTGAGCTAGTGTTGAATTGGCATCTTGCACACCCAAATGATTCAACCCTGATGCTCTCTTGGTATGTAGAATCAATCATACCACAAGGCTGCAGACAAATTTTCTTGTGTGGATGAATGAATACAAAGAGAATTCTGAACAAGTTATGCCAGATCATTGAATAGAAGGCAGTGACCTTGACGAAATTTGTTATTTCTGGACATTGCTGTTTGATAATATTGTTTTGGGTTCATGGTCTGTTTTTGAATAGGAAGTTTTATTGGACACTCTATGATACCGCTACATACTTTTATGCTTTTACAGAATTTGGTCGTTAAGGATGATTCAACAGAAGATGAGTGGGAATCTGGAAGTGAGCAATCAGAGTCACTCTCATTTGCTTCCTTGGGTCATGATCAAGTGTCTCAAGATGTTACAAAGGATCTCATAATGGTAATTTTATGTTTTCTTGTCTTTTCTACACAGAATTTTGATCCTAAATTTCCTGTTGGGTATTGTTTCCTCTTATGTTAGGTTCATCTACTCCGTCTTGCCTGCTCTTCGAAAGGACCATTGGCTGATGCCTTGCCACAAATAACCACAGAATTGGAGAAGTTAGGAGTATGCAACTCTATTCATCCAGTTAACTTTGTTAACCCATACACTTACCAGATTCTGATCTCTGTTAATTTCATTTTCAGATTTTATCAGAATGGGCAAAGGAGTTAACTTCTAAACCACCTTCAGTTTTGAACAGAATATTTGATCATGCTTTCAGACAACATATGGTTCGTCATCCCCCTTTTTAATTTCTTTGCTGCTAAGATCTGGCTTCTAAAGCCAATTCACATTGTTACAAACCTTCTCTTATCTAGGTTGCATCCCAAATCTCTCAATTTTGGGAACCCGCGTCTGATTTCGATGGGCCAAGTACATCTCTCCCAAGCTCTCGGTATCTTAATGACTTTGAGGAGCTACAGTCCCTTGGTAAAGAAATTTTTTTTGTATGTTTTTTCATTTTGTTTTCCTAATAGCTCAATAGCCTCAGTTGTTCTTTAAGTGTGTCTCTAGGTACTAGGTGGGTAGTTTATTATGGGATTTTTGATTGGCTGAGCTAGTTATAGATTATAATTTGGTTAGTAAAATAAAAAAAAGTTATGGATCCCTGGGGGTGTCCATCCATAGTAGACAATAAAAATTACTCTTTGAGCTCTTGTATTTGTTTTGTTTTGTGCTACGAAAATTTATCTATTTTTATTTAAATGTATTTATTTTATCTTCTTATATGGTAATTTACAGATAATGCTATAATAGGTTTTTCATACCCAAGAAAAACCATGGAAATTCTTGTTATGTTGATGTATGCTATGTAAAAGCACTTGAACAACAGCTTGTCAAGCTGTCATTGTTATTCTTGCCCTTCATATCAGCCTTGAAAGGTGCAAAATTATTGATCAAAATAGATAGAAAAGTTGATAAGCAAGTAATATTGTAGCTTGTCTATTTCTTCACTGGTTTATTATGTGCAAAAAAGAGGTGGAATTTGGTGCTCACTTGTTTTATGCTGTCCATATAGTTTGTAAGGCAGGGGTAAATTGGGTTATTCCTCAATCACCTCGAAACATTCTTTTTCAGAAGTATTTGCCTTTTGATGGTGGAACAAACAGCAAGAATTTTGTGGATTTTTCTGTATTAGTTGCTTTTTAGGTAATTTGGATGGAGAGAAATGGAAGAATATTTGAAAACTATAGTGGGGATGTAGAAGTAATTTCTTGGGAAAAACTCAGGTTTTGGGCATCATTATGGGTTTCTTTTCCTCCAGCCTTAAGGGATATGTCATATATTGTAATTTTATTACATTAGAGGCCCTGCTGTAGGATAGTTTCGGGAGATGTATTACAATGTAAGAGGGTATTTTGGTTTTGTTTTGAGGATTGTATCTCTGGTTCACTATGTTTTGTATTTCCTTTTACTCTTATAAATAATCTTCCAACTGGCATTGCACTTTGTACTTTACGAAGTTTTTTATATTTATTCGTCGGAGGAATTTTGTTTTATTTGAAGTATAACCAGGAATATTCTTTTTCAAAATCTGGTACAGGTCATGGTGGCTTTGGCCATGTTGTATTGTGCAAAAATAAGCTAGATGGAAGGCAGTATGCAGTGAAGAAAATTCGCCTCAAGGATAAAAGCCTTCCTGTTAATGATCGAATATTGAGGTATATTAATGTTTCCCGCACAAATTTGAAATTTTGGAGTCGTTTAGCCTAGAAAAATTTCCTTTCACGAACCATGAAACTGATTAGTCATTTGTCAATGGGTCTTTGTATTGTTAATTTCAAGATAGTAACTTTATAAGGAAATATAAACGTAATTCTGCCAAAGAAGAAAATTAACTATGGAGTGAACTTAAGTTATGGGATGAGGGGGCCAGTAATCAATTACAATTTCTGTAGATTCTTAAACACTCTTATGGACTACAAAGGTTCTCATATGACTTTTGTATTGAATAATATATATTTTTTGTAAAACTCCACATAGTTAAGTGAGCAACCTTTGGAGAGTTTTATATGGTGTCTGATAGAGTTTGGCAGGTTTCTTTCATATATTCGTACAGATTTGTGAAGATATATTTTTGCTTATGCTTATGTAATTTGTGACAAATAAACTGTAAATTATATAGTTAGCTGTTCCAAAGATCTGCAACACGTAGGCCTGGTGGGTTCATTAAATTTTGGCCTGTCCCAACCGCTTAAAGCGATGAGTCTAAGCCCCGGCCTATTGCCTAGCTTTTGTACCCTAACCTTTCTATTGCTTTCCATATCTCTTTTTATTCATTTTCATCGTTATCTTTTTTTCCTTGCAATTTTTAACTGTATTTACTAGTATATTATTTTGTATATATATAATTCTTTTTGTTTCTAGCAAACTTGTCAAAATGTTATATCAAATATTCTTTGCCCATTCATATATTTCAATCACTATCATAGTAATAGCTATTAAAAATTCGTTGTCTTTTCAACACAATTGTGAATCTAACATCTTAAGTAGATATATGTTTAAAATGTATAGCTGAAATAATTTTTTTCCGTGTTCTAAAATTTTTTTGTGGCTCAACTTTGGCGAGATACTTAGGGAAGTAGCTACACTTTCTCGTTTGCAGCATCAACATGTTGTACGATACTATCAGGTAAAAACTTTCTTATTTCCTGCTTATGCATTTAATGGCATGCTTCTGCAAGTTCTGTAACAATTTCTTGTTTTTTAGTTTCTATGATTTTGTATATGCAATATTGTGTCAGCCTACGTTTGTTTTCAAAGCAGCTTGCATTGGGAACTGTTCTTTGATATTGAAAAGTTTAATTTTTAGGGAGGTTATTTTTTCTTACAATCTTTTGTCTTCACAATGGTTCTAATATGTAATATTTGCAAGCACTTCCAGGCGTGGTTTGAAACAGGGATTATTGGTGTTCATGGTGATACCATGTGGGGTTCAATGACTGCAGCCAGCACCACTTTCAGCTTCAAAGGTACAAACTCGGCAGATGCTCTTGGGAATGAGAATAAGCTTGAATCGACTTATCTGTACATTCAAATGGAATATTGCCCAAGGTAAACTTCTATTTTGATTTGTTTTGATTTGTTGTATCTTAAGATATATACTCAAAGATTGAATTTAAGATGCGTAGTGGTTGGTTAGTTTTTTTACCATTTTACATCTGTAAGTACTGCAATCTGGTTCATCATGGTATTGTTTTGAACCATTGCATCACCCTTTTGGTAGTCTAGTTTTTCTTATGCAATTTAGAAAGTAAGACATATCTTTTGTTGTCACTAAGACTTTTTTATTTTATTACTCCTCATAGTCCATTGTTAAATCCTTATTGACTGCTACCTGATATGAGTCCTAGTGAGGCTTATCTTTTGTTGCTTGAGAGTTTTTAATTATTGGGCTTCCTGATTGACTGCTCCCGATCATCCATCATTCCTCGTAGAATCCTTAGAGAAACCTGCAACTATGATAATATTACTAAGCTTGTAAATAACTAAATATTGAATCGGCATTGAGGTCAGATTTTAAGTATATCTAAATTTGAGACTGTCACAATGTATGATAGGTAAAAGGTAAAAAAAGATGGGAAATAAAAATTGAAAAGAAAAATGAGAATACAAAGGAGCTGAAGGAAACTGTCTATAGGCTCTGTACTGTTCCAGTTTTTTGTTGGTTTATTCTCTATTATTCCTTGCACCTTGCAGCAGGTCTAATTTAAAATTCTTTCATTCATTGAATTTAGTTCCATAAATCCTTAAAATATGCTTTTTTTGCCGAGTTTTTATCTTACATGTTTCTTACTCTTTTATTTTATTTCTATTTTATGGTTTGAAGGACTTTACGCCAAATTTTCGAGTCATATAGTCGTGTTGACAAAGAATTAGCATGGCATTTGTGTCGTCAAATTGTTGAAGGCTTGGCACATATACATGGACAAGGCATCATTCATCGGGACTTAACCCCAAGCAACATATTCTTTGATGCGCGTAATGATATTAAAATTGGTGATTTTGGTCTGGGTAAGTTTGGATTTTCTTATATAACATCATTACACTTCAGTAAGTCTTAGTTTGAGAACTATGTAGTCTGTAGAGCTTTTTATGTACTTGCATTCAGGTCTTTTTTTTAAAGTGTACTTGTTAGTTTCTCAAGAGTACGGTGTGTCATAGCAATTTCAAATAAGTGTATTGTGTTTTGACTATTATAACTGTGAGAACATGGTAGGAAAAAGGCATGAGATGTGGTTACTTTCATGACTATTCTGTCACAAGCTACTTTTTTGAATAAAATTCTGTTTCTTTTGGACATACCAATTTTGCTTCTGTAGAAGAGTTCAGTTCCTGGGTGATAATATAAAATTTACTTTCACACACAACTCATGAATTTTTATTTAAAGTTGTTTGCTAAATTCAGGATTTATACTTAATCCTCAATGTAATTTGTTTTGTTTCAGCCAAGTTTTTTAAGTTGGAGCAGTTGGACCAAGAACCAAGTTTTCCTCCAGATACAGCCGGAGTTTCTCTTGATGGTACTGGCCAAGTTGGTACATATTTTTACACTGCACCAGAAATTGAGCAAGGATGGCCAAAGATAGATGAAAAGGTAAATATTTTCGCACTTATTTTTACGTAGTTTTACACTTGATTGTACTGGCCAAGTTGGTACATATTTTCATTATTTTCACTTAGTTTTGTAATTTTTTATAGTAAGTTACACAATATGTCATGTGCCACTTTTAAAGGCATGTAATCTGTTTTTAATCAAATAATATCAGGTAAACATCATTGAGTCAACTTGGATTGCAGGCTGATATGTACAGCTTGGGAGTTGTATTCTTTGAGCTATGGCACCCATTTGGGACTGCAATGGAACGACACCATGTCCTATCTGACTTGAAACAGAAGGGCGAACTTCCTCCTGCTTGGGTTGCTGAATTTCCTGAACAGGCATCTCTGTTGCGGCGTTTAATGTCTCCAAGTCCATCAGATCGTCCTTCTGCCACTGAACTTCTAAAGCATGCATTTCCACCACGAATGGAGTCTGAGTTGTTAGACAGTAAGTAACAGTTATATCTCTGTATTTATCTTATTAAAGCTAATCTCATCAGATGAAAAACGCAGAGGTATGAGTGTTCAGTCTATTTCAAATCTCTGCAGACTGCTGCACTTCTTTATTCTAATTGCAAAATAATGTCTGTAATTGTTGGCACTAAGAGACCAAGCATTGATATATATTTGTAGAATATATTGACTTATGCAAGTCTCTACAACTTGACTGTAAAGGATAATACATGACAAAGCCAAGTAAAATAGAATGTGTTAGACATGGTTTCCAACACTCCCCTCAAGATGGACTGAAGATGTCCATGAAGTGCAGCTTAAACTACAGTAGCCTGAAGTACAGATGAACATCCGTACAACTTGATATCACAGAGCAAGTAGAATTATATGTCGGGATCAGTCAGATTGACCGAAAAGAAGATATGGTCCAAATGACGTTGGTTAAAACCAATTATATGATCACTATACAACTTTTGCTAAACCAAGTGGTTGGTGATTGTTCTTGGGCTGGTTAAACCCCACCAGCTCCTCACTCTGAAACCTAGTTGGAGGATCTTCGTGCTGGGTGATTTGTTAATTTTTTTTTCCCACAAATCAGTTAGTATTTCATATGTGTTTGAGTCCTGCTAAGACATCCCCCGAAGAACCTTTTGGAATCTCTCAATTCTGTGGGTGATTCTTGGTTATCTGACAGTTTTTCTTTATTTATTTTTCATTATTATTTTTATTGTCATTCATAATTTTTATAGGGAATACAATTTCTTTGTACCTGGTGCTGGTCCAACATGTTCTCTGGGGAGGATGGTGAAGATGTTTCTTTGTGATTCATAATACATACCCTTGTTTTCTCTTTCGAAGCAATATTTAGAATTTTTCAACTGATTCCATTAAGTTTTGAGTTGCTTGAGTAAATGCTTTTCTTCAATATGCTCAGATATTCTACGAACAATGCAAACCTCAGAGGACAGAAGTGTGTATGACAGAGTTCTGAATGCCATCTTTGATGAGGAGATGTTAAGCGTGAAAGATCAGCAACATCGTGATGGAAGTGTGGGATTAGGTGGAAGGGATACTTCTGCTGTGCAGTATGCAGATTTACAAACCGAGGCTCGTGATTACGTTGTTGACATCACAAGGGAGGTGTTCAGACAGCATTGTGCAAAACACCTTGAAGTAATACCTATGCATTTGCTAGATGATTGCCAACAGTTCAATAGGTTTCTTTCTTGAACTCTTCGTATTGTGTTTACTATAATGTTTTTATGACATAGAATTACTTTCTGTTTCTTTTTATGTGTTCATTCATACTGATTATTTGTTATATCCTACAAGGAACACTGTCAAACTTTTAACCCACGGAGGAGATATGCTTGAACTTTGTCATGAGCTGCGCTTGCCTTTTGTTAGTTGGGCGATCTCCAGCCAGGTATTAAACAAATCAAAACACATGTTTTGTTGCTCGTTTTTCTTATTGGTTTCATTCTTGTTGTACAAGATACAAACATTAATCCTTTTCAGTTCCTAAGTTAACTTCTTATTCCTTGGTTGAACATGCTGGTTCAGCAGTTTTGAAGCTCTGCTTGGGTCTTGTTATTTTCCTTTTTGAAGCTAAGCGTGGCTGCATCCTAAGTAGATATCATACATGTTGGCAAAATCATTACAAAAGTACCCGTATACAAAGGGAAACTAGTAGTTTCATAAGTAGTTGAAGGAGTAATGGGACTTGAGTTATGTATGCTGGAAATCTACTTATCTTATCAATTTCTACAAGGTTCAGAATCTCAGTGAGATTTCACAGATATTTTCGGTTTTATAAGGAGAGATAATGGCAGCAAAAAACAATTATATCATTGTTTTTCATTTTGCCAAGTTTAGAAAAATACTGGCGTTCTTTTAAGGGAAGGACTAGGATAATTCTGTAACATAGATGAAAATAGAAACAAAAAAAATATGCCTTTTAGCAGCAACAAGGGTGGGTGACAGACAAGGGCTCGCTTTTAATGATAAATTATATATACTGAATTCTGAACAGGAAAATCATAGGAATGTGGATGCAGACAATTTGGAGATGAGAATGCTAAAATGGGTGGTTTGAAAGGGTCGCACGATGGATTTAGGAGAGTCTACTTGTGAATTACTGATTGTTCATTTAATAGGTAAGAATCAATTGAAAGTTGAAACCTAAGTTACTGTTTGCAAGAAGATCAAAGTTAGATGAAAGTCTACAGTAGAGCACTGGAAACAGGGAGTGGCCGAGGTTCATTGAACCCTGAGCTAAGTTTTTAATGCTGACAGTATGATAAGTTGAAAAAAAATAACGTGTATTTGTTATACAAGCTTCGGACATTAGGCAGTGTAATGTGTCCATCCAATAACTGATGCCTAGTTTCAATCATGCATTCCACCATTGCAAAATTCTGAGGACATAACTCAGTTAACAATGGATTTGTTTGGAACATGAATTATTGTTTTATGTTTAACCGAGATAGATTTATTTATAAGATGAAATTATTGCTTTATAAGTTTATATACATGCTTCTTTTGTCTCTAAAATTTTATGATAAAGTCAGGGCGCATAACTTGGCCATTCTACTTGTAGAAATCTTCATTCAAACGTTACGAAATATCCTCTGTGTACAGAAGACCTGTTGGACATTCACCCCCAAGTCGCTACCTGCAGGTATCTCTCTCTCATTATATTTTATCTGTATAGAATGTTTTTAAAATGTTTATGCTCTATAGTTAACTGTACTATGATTTGCTGCCTAAGTTGATGTTTGTGGCTTAATAATACAACCTTATGTCAACACAGGGTGACTTTGATATTATTGGAGGCGCATCAGCATTAACAGAGGCAGAAGTCATCAAGGTGATACATTATCTGATTTATTTATTTATCCCTGATTTATTTAGTTATCATTATTGGAGGTGCATCAGCATTCAACAAATATCACGTTATTTCTGGACAATAATTTGTTTTTTGTTGGTAATTGACTAGCATGCGCTGGCCAATGAGTTGTGCTGTAGGCTTTATAGCATATGCTTCATAAGTGTGTCTCATCTTGCAGGTGACAAGGGACATTATAGCTAGTTTTTTTCATTCAGTTTTTTGTGATATTCATCTAAACCATGGGGACTTACTGGAGGCAATTTGGGCTTGGGTAGGAGTCAAGGCAGAGCATAGGCAGAAAGTAGCAGAGGTACACAGTTGATGTATTCCGGATATTTCCATAAACAATCTGTGTATTTCATTGATGGTATGATGACTCATAGATGCTTCCCTTTCTGAATGCAGCTTCTGTCTATGATGGGCTCTTTACGTCCTCAATCTTCTGAGCGGAAATCCAAATGGGTGGTAATCAGGCGTCAGCTTTTGCAGGTTTGATAAAAATTATTAAGTATTTGCACTTTCTAGTTTTCCAACAATTATGAGTGTTCATCATAAAGAAAACAATTGTAATTGGAGTTACCTAGCAGCCGAGCAGATATTCTTGTCCTTATGATTTACTAAATTACTATCTAGTTTGGCATATAGAAACCAAATGAAAGTTTTTATCTGGTGTGGTTAATTCCTTTTATTTTTATTTTCTGTGTTGTTTTTTCCCTTAATAATGAAGTGAACAATGTCAGGACTGTGAAATGTTTTTCCGACAAACCAAAATAGATTGTCAAGTTATAGGATCTTCGATTATATAGATTTTTATCTATCTATTTTGTTTGACAAGAAACATATTTTCCGTAATAAAAGGAAACATTAAAAAAACATGGGAGAAGTTGTCCACTGCACAAGCAGTCTACACAACTACAACAGTTACAGAGTACAGAATCGTAACATTACAGGAATTGAAATCTAAAATACAAAAAGAGTTTGGAGGATCGTCTAGTTTGGTAGCTATGTTGTCGTACAGTTAAACTAGCACAAAAAGAGTTTTGTTAACTCAATTGTGAAATAATGATGTGAAAATCATTATATTTTGAATATATTGTCGGTCAGAAAGATTATCTATTTCTTAATAATTATTTTCTTTGACAGGAACTTAATTTACCGCAAGCTGTTGTAAATAGGTTGCAAACTGTTGGTTTACGGTTTTGTGGACCTGCAGATCAGGCACTTGCTAGACTGAGGGGAGCCTTGCCAACTGGTATTTTTTTTCATGACTGATGTAAATACATGTACATCAAATGAGAGATGATAATCAATATCAGAAATTTAATGCAGATAAACAAACACGGAAGGCACTTGATGAGCTGTCGGATCTCTACAGCCACTTGAGAGTTTGGAGGATCGAACGAAATGTTTACGTAGATGCACTTATGCCACCAACTGAGAGTTATCATAGAGATTTGTTCTTCCAGGTATCTTAGCTTTAGATATACGCTAATTTTTAGCTTTAGATATACGCTAATTTTCCTTTTTCCTCTTCCAAATAACACAGCTATACTTTAGTATTTCCTATCGGAGGAAAGTTCATAGAACTTATTCAATGCATCTGAGGCAGTAGAGTGAAGAACACATTAAACAAATGACATTTGAACTTTTCAAACATAATTAAAAATGTTTTACGACCAAATGGCTGATTTCAAAATAAGCATAATACTTGGGTACTGAATAGTCAGTACCCAAATATACTGATTTTGTGCCAATATAAAAATGCCATGTGTTTCTTGTTTTTTGAAGTCCAAGGAAAATTAAATAACATGTTCATTATTCTTTAAGGAACTGTTATTGGCACTCCAAAATCTAATTGTGCACTCCTTAATAAGCGTATTTTCTTTCTAGATATATAAAGTTTAGAGTGCACAAGTAGATATTTGGAGTGCCAATAACAATCAATTCCCATTCTTTAAATAAATGACCACGTGTTAAATATCATTGGCCATCACAAAGTTAGTATATTGGGTGCTAACCAGTCAGTGCCCAAGAATTGTCCACAAAATAATAAATCAGTATGGGGTTTATCATAGAAATTTACATAAAACATATGAGTGACCACAGAACATTAAGCAAAGAATTTTCACTCCCCAAATACGTCATTTCATTTCAAACAGCAGTTCAATAATAAATATAAATAATTCAAATACTACACCTTACAAGACCAACACATTAGTCTCCTGATGTATGTACTCAATTGCGCATGTCTCTTTTGTGTTTGCTAGTTTGTTAGTGTGATGTTTATTTTTTAGAAGAAACAAATTTCATTCCAAAAAATGAAAATGTACAAAAAGTAAACAAGAAGTCCACCAATGGACTGGATAAAACCGTTTGAGTGATTTTGTTCACTAGAATCTGTTTGCAATATGTGTCCCATCAATATTCTACTATGCAATTAAAAATAAAATATATATTCTCATACAATATTTGATAAGAAAAGAAATTTTTTATTTATAAAGATTAAATTAAAATTTCTCTCCCAGGTATATTTAGTGAAGGACAACAATCCTGGATCACTTGCCGAAGGTGCACTGCTTGCTGTTGGCGGGCGCTATGACTATTTACTTCGTCAAATGTGGGGTCTTGAACATGTAAGTTACACGCATTTACTTTCGTCTAGTTACCTTTTGTTGTTTACAGGACCAGAGAGTGCTGGAAACCACAAGAGTTCTGAGTATATAATATATATAGATGTGGGTGAACAATTGATAATGTGCTTGAGCTCTTTTTCATTTGCATATGCCAGTGCCCTTGTTACTGCCTAAGTTGCTGAATAGAAAATTTGGAACTGAATTTAGTATGCCACCTCTGACTTGACCATCACAAGGCAAATTATACTTGACTACTTTGTTATAAAACCCATCATGCTACTGAAGTACTTTTACTACTTTTGAGGTTTATGTAAATTTTCAAAGAAATTGCATGATACCAAGAAATCAGAGGTTTAAACGTGGTAAATCTTCAATACCATTCATTGAGACAAGCAATGTGTTGGAAGAGTTTTGTGCTTCATAGAACAGTTTTGTTCTTAGTGGCTGTCAAAATTTGGAGTGTTGGTGGTATATGCAATTGGTGGTAGGTATCAGATTTTGGTAGGATATGTGGTTGGGAATCACATCTTGCAATCACGTTTTTTATTTTTCCTGTGAAAACAGTTGTTGCCAGGTTTGCTCCCATGCCTTTTGAATTGGGGAGTTGGTTTTGGAGTTGGTGATGGCTGTATTGTGGGTTATCTGAAAGGAGAGACATATGAGGTACAAGAGCTGTGGAGAGGGCGAGGTTTTCATCGGTCCTTAGGGTTTCAGTTACACGAGAATTTGAGGATTTTACTATCTCTTTATGGGCTAAATTGGAAGGCAGCTATAGGATAATGTGGCTGTAGTAGGTTCATTGTTTATCTCTGTGAATCAGACGTACTCTTTTATTGGTGCCTCCTTGTTTACTAATCGTAGTGTGTCTTTCATCTTCTCTTAATTCAAATTTTGTCATTTCTAAGGAAAAAGAAAACATATTGAAAGGCATTGGATAAGTTTTACCAACCATATGATTTATATTTATGCTATACTTACATCTTGTGTTCTTTCTTTTTTTACATTGACAATGGTTTTTGTTTTGTTTTTGTTAGAAATCAAATCCTCCGGGTGCTGTTGGGACCAGCCTTGCATTAGAGACAATAATTCAGCTTTCTTCTATAGATTTTAAACCAATCAGGTATATTTTTACTAGCTTATTTTAGTCTGTCTTGTTACGTTGCTACTTGCCGCTAAAAGTCCTCATCATTATCTTTAATTTAGATAAATTTCTGTATGATTTGATTTTATTCTTGCAGAAATGAAGTTAGCAACATTGTTCTTGTTTGTTCAAAAGGAGGAGGTGGTCTATTGAAAGAGCGCATGGAACTAGTCGCCGAGCTATGGGAGGAAAACATTAAGGTTTTGAGATGGAATTTTCAAAGATTTTATGCTACAAATGGTTGCTTAACTGATTCTGTGCTGACTAGCGAATCCTTTGTCTATTAGGCTGAGTTTGTCCCAACACCTGATCCAAGTCTTACAGAGCAGTATGAATATGCAAATGAACATGACATAAAGTGCCTTGTCATCATAACAGACACAGGTGTTTCACAGAAAGGCTCTGTTAAGGTAATATATGTGCTAATGTAGGAATAATAGCTTAGCACAATTGATATGTCAAAATGTGTGTTTATGTTGATACCATAATACACTCGCTGGCAAGAGAACATTACTAGTGTGTGTGTGTGTATATATATATATATATATTAGTAAGTGAATGGTTTTCTCCGTGAAAAGTAGGTAAAACCAAAGTTGGGAAGTTGAGAAATGACATTGCATCTGCAGTAAGACGCTATAAATTTGGCATCAATTGATTAAGTTCTTTTCTGCGTTTACCATGAAGAATTTACGTTTAGTTGGAAGTGGTCCTAGAGGAAGACCTAGGAAAACTTTGGAAGAGACTCTAAGAAAAGACTTAGAGTACTTGGATCTAACGAAGGACATGACACATGATCGAGCACAATGGCGTTCTAAGATTCATATAGCCGATCCCACTCAGTGACTTGGATTTTTCAAGTCTCCAACCGAGAAGTTTTCCTCACTCGGAAAATTAAGGGAACACTACCCCAACCTACATGCTCCACTCAGAAAGCTTCAACATACAAGCTTCAACAAAAGAAAATTCAAAGAACTTAGCGAAGAAGGCTTTGGTGTATCTAACACAATACGTTGAAATGAAGGAAAGCTTATTTATTGATATCCCCGATAAGCTACAAATATGTACATATACATGAGTCAAAATAAACACACAAGAGGGAGCCTTCACAAAGGTTGCTTAGGAGAAGTCTCAGCAGTCGGTAGAGCCCCAGAAAGAGAAGGCACCGGAGGGGGATCATTTGGAGCCTCAGTACTGGACAGAACCCTAGAAGGAGGAGGCATCAGAGGTTGATCATTTGGAGCTTCATTACGCGGTACAGCCCCAGAAGACGAAGGCAATAAATGCCTTTGGAACAAACCCACAAATCTCTGATGATCAAGTAAAACCTGACCATCAGTTTCCTTCATCTGGTCAAGCTTCCTCTTCATGTTTGTAGCATAGTCATGTGCGAGCCGGTGCAACTGTTTATTCTCATGCTTGAGCCCTCTAATCTCCTGTTTGAGACTCATCACTTCAGCCGCCAATGATTCAACTTGGCGGGTTCGAGCAAATAGGCGTTGGGCCATATTAGACACAGAACCTGCACACTGAACACTGAGAGCCAGCGAATCCTTAACAGCTAACTCATCAGACCGTTTGGAAAGTAGTCTGTTATCTTTGGGAGTGAGAAGGTTCCTGGCCACCACCGCAGCGGTCATATCATTCTTCATCACGGAATCCCCAACGGTAAGAGGACCAGTAGGGGAGACGAAGGATGGGCGCCATATGTTGTCTGGAGAAGGCGGGGCTGCCTCTTCAACAAGGTTCAAGTCAAAACGACGGTCGGAGGGGCCAGACATTTTCAAAGGTGTTGAAGAGAGAAGAGGTCGGACAAATCAAGATCTTAGAAGTGCAAGAATGAAGCTTCTACTGGTGGAGATTCAAGTGTGCTTTGGAACTTAATGCCAGCCCCTATAAAAATCTGCACTCGACGGAGCTTCAGAAATCGAAGAGGCGCCTGCTCAGAAATCGAAGAGGCGTTTGCTTTCTCAAAAGCTGGGCTGCTTAGAGATCACGAGGGTTGATCTCAGAAATCGAAGAGGCGTTTGCTTTCTCAAAAGTTGGGCTGCTCAAAGACCTCGAAGGCTGATCTCAGAAATCGAAGAGGCGCTCGCTTTCTCAAAAGCTGGGCTCCCCAAAGACCACGAGGGCCGATCTCAGAAATCGAAGAGGCACCTACTTTTCCAGCCTTGTCAGCACCTGTCACACGCACACTCAGCTTTGCGAAAATTATGGGCATTCTGTCGAAGACTTCTGGGGAAGTAGAAAACACATGAATCTTACTGTTCAATCACCCACTTCCCACACGCAACAATAGCTCATGGGTACCACAGATAACTTTGCCAAAGTTCTCTGCCAAAGTTCTCTGCCAAAGTTGAGCACGTGAAGCTTGCAGCTCCTACTACATCGCTCTGACCAAGAAGGGTAAAAGAATAGCAAAGAAACAGCACTAACAAAGTTTAGACCCATAAATTTTGAAGGTCTAGCTACCATATTATTACCCATAAGGGTAAAGGAACAATACCACTGCTGGATAATTGGAAAGTCCTTGTGTGTCAACGTCTGTGCTTCGTGGCAAGGTAGACTAGCAAACATGCCCAACCTTTACTCACATTCGAGAAAACACTCCCAATAAGATTGCTTGCTCCAAAATCGAAGAGGCACCGTCCTCCGAATCTCGAGAGCCAGACTCTCAACATGACTACTTTCTTAAAAATCGAAGAGAGGGTAAAGGAACAGTACCATTGCTGGATAATTGGAAAGTCCCTGTGTGTCAACCTCTGTGCTTCATGGCAAGGTAGACTAGCAAACATGCCCAACCTTTACTCACATTCGAGAAAACACTCCCAACAAGATTGCTTGCTCCAAAATCGAAGAGGCACCGCCCTCCGAATCTCGAGAGCCAGACTCCCAACATGATTACTTTCTCAAAAATCGAAGAGACACTGCTCCCCGAATCTTCGAGAGCCAGACCCCCAGCATGATTGCTTTCTCAAAAATCGATGAGGCATCGTTCTCCGAATCAATCGAAGAGGCGCTCGCTTTCTCAAAAGCTGGGCTGCTCAGAGACCACGAGGGTCGATCTCAGAAATCGAAGAGGCACCTACTTTTCTAGCCTTGTCAGCACCTGTCACACGCACACTCAGCTTTGCAGAAATTATGGGCATTCTGTCGAAGACTTCTGGTGAAGTAGAAAGCACATGAATCTTACTGTTCAATCACCCACTTCCCACACGCAACAATAGCTCATGGGTACCACAGATAACTTTGCCAAAGTTCTCTGCCAAAGTTGAGCACGTGAAGCTTGCAGCTCCCACTACATCGCTCTGACCAAGAAAGGTAAAAGAATAGCAAAGAAACAACACTAACAAAGTTTAGACACATAAATTTTGAAGTTCTAGCTACCATATTATTACCCACAAGGGTAAAGGAACAATACCACTGCTGGATAATTGGAAAGTCCTTGTTTGTCAACCTCTGTGCTTCGTGGCAAGGTAGACTAGCAAACATGCCCAACCTTTACTCACATTCGAGAAAACACTCCCAACAAGATTGCTTGCTCCAAAATCGAAGAGACACCGTCCTTCGAACCTCGAGAGCCAGACTCCCAACATGACTACTTTCTCAAAATCGAAGAGAGGGTAAAGGAACAGTACCATTGCTGGATAATTGGAAAGTCCCTGTGTGTCAACCTTTGTGCTTCGTGGCAAGGTAGACTAACAAACATGCCCAACCTTTACTCACATTCGAGACAACACTCCCAACAAGATTGCTTGCTCCAAAATCGAAGAGGCACCGCCCTCCGAATCTCGAGAGCCAGACTCCCAACATGATTACTTTCTCAAAAATCGAAGAGACACTGCTCTCCGAATCTCGAGAGCCAGACCCCCAGCATGATTGCTTTCTCAAAAATCGAAGAGGCATCGTTCTCCGAATCTCGAGAGCCAGATACCACAGACCACTTTTTCAAAGTGCTCTGACAGAGTTAAAACATGTGAAACTGGCAGCTCCCACTACCGTGCTATGACCAAGCAGGGTAAAGGAATAGCATTACTACTTGTTAGGGAGACTCCTATATATGTCGACCTCCATCCCCAACAGACATGCAGACCTGCAAAAATGCTCAACCCTTCATCATATCTGAGAGGGCACTCCCAACGAAGCCTTTCGAAATATTCAGCTTTCTTTCCCCCCGATAATACCTCTGCAAACAAGCTATACTAGAGCAAGAATATCTCATATCATCAGGGTTAAAAGCAAGAGTATCCCATATCATGCTTTTTCCCTGTCTTTTCCTTTGGCCTTGTTTTTACCTGCAAGACAAGGAGAAAGAGAGCAATCAGTCAGCACTTGGAATCAAGCTTCCAGCCAGGAACTGACTGCCTGGAACCCCTTACCTGATTACTTACCTGGCATTGCTCTCGAGTACTCATCTTCAACATCTTATGTTTCCAGGGAAGATTCCGCATCTGCTTGAGGAACAGATAGGGCAAGTGCGAAGGATACAAGGAAGCATGTGGAGACAAGCGTAACAGCACACGTGCCGATACATCCATTACTCTGTCAAAAGCAAAAGTATCCCATATCAGCAGGGTGGAACGTACTCTAGATTTGATGGACTTGTTTTGACCCTCAAATTCTTCAGTCGGCCTTATACTCTGGAGGAAACCAGAAAACCCTCCAGCTCAGTTCAAGAATAAGCCTGTGGAAAGTTACTTCTTCAAAAGCAAAAGTATCTCATATCATCTCTTCTCATTTTTCTTCTCTTTATCCTTCATGCTGCTGCAAGATGGGGAGAAGGTGAACAATCAGTCGGAGCTCTGATTGCTTACCTTGTCTGTCACCTCTTTCAGCAGACCCCCTAGCTCGGCGACTTGGGGGACTCTTACTACATGGTTTGTATCGCGCTTGACCAAGCCTGAAACTACAAGTAAGCTTCAAGTGAAATTGATACATTACCTTGTGCATCTCCACCAGTTAAAGATACCACCCCTGGATGGAGGAAGAGTACTTCCAGAGAAGATGTCACATCTACCTATGAGACAGATAAGGCAAGTCAAGACGACACCACACTCCGATACTTAGAAGTTTCGTGATTACGAGATCATTCTCCCACAATATTTCCTAATGTCATTTGTACTAAATCATTCACTTGTACTCACTAAAGGAGAGCTTGAACCTATGTACTTGTGTAAACCCTTCACAATTAATGAGAACTCTTCTATTCCGTGGACGTAGCCAATCTGGGTGAACCACGTACATCTTGTGTTTGCTTTCCTATCTCTATCCATTTATATACTTATCCACACTAATGACCGGAGCAATCTAGCGAAGATCACAAAAAGCGACCGTTTTCGCTACCTAGGATCTATCTTGCAAGAGAACGGAGAATTAGATGGAGATCTCAACCATAGAATACGAGATGGATGGATGAAGTGTAAGAATGCATCCGGCGTGTTGTGTGACCGTCGTAGGCCACTGAAGCTCAAGGGAAAATTTTATAGGATGGCAATAAGGCCAGCGATGTTGTATGACACAGAATGTTGGGCGGTGAAGCATCAACACGTACACAAAATGGGTGTAGCGGAGATGAGGATGCTTCGTGGGATGTGTGGGCACACGAGAAAGGATAAGATTGGGAATGAGGATATCCGAGGTAAAGTAGGAGTAGCCGAAATTGTAGGAAAGATGAGAGAAAATCGGCTCCGGTGATTTGGACATGTGCAAAGAAGGCCGAATGACGCTCCGGTTCGAAGATGTGACTACGGGACAGAGGTTCAGGGCCGAAAGGGTAGAGGAAGACCTAGGAAAACTTTGGAAGAGACTCTAAGAAAAGACTTAGAGTACTTGGATCTAACGGAGGACATGACACAAAACCGAGCGCAATGGCGTTCTAGGATTCATATAGCCGACCCCACTTAGTGGGAAAAGGCTTTGTTGTTGTTGTTGTTGTTGTTGTTGTTATATCTAAAGTTCAACGTTCTTTCTTTATGATCAACTATTGCAGTGTTATTTTACCCTGTACGTATGAGTGTTATCCATTTTGATTGGATTTCGATGATGGTCATTCTCAGAAGGCTCATAACCTATAAAAATTTCTGATTGCTTCGTTTCTAGATGACTAAGTATATACCACTGGTCCACCGTACAGATTTATTATATTTCAAGAAACATAAATGAATTGGATGAAAAATAAAAGAATTTGATAATAAATCTGGGGGTGGTTTTGAGAGAAAATCTTCGCCCCAGATTACAGCCTACAAGACTTAATGTCGATTAAACCTTCGATTCTTGAAAAGCATGGATTCATCTCCTGAATTAATTTTGGAACTTTGTTTAACTGTATCTCCAGGTCCGTCATCTTGAACTCAAAAAAGAAAAGGAAGTTGACAGAGAAGATCTTGTCAGGTTTCTGCTGGATGCAATGGCGATACAATTTAGAAATCCTTCCATTTGGACTTAGGCGTGTCATCAAAAGCACAACTTTTTCTGGTATGTGAATCAAGGTGCCGAAGTACCTGCATAATTTCTGCATATAAGATTGCTTGTGAAAATAGTCCCAACAATAGCAGCTTTGTTAGGAGCCCTCATATGGTGTGTACACTGATTATCCAGCCCATGTCCTGTTTCCACATTTTGTTCAGCTTTCCTTCAAACCTGTTGAATTCGGGGGTGGTTATGCGGTTGAGTTTAGTTTTCTTTTCTTGTGGGAAGATTGTTTAGGGTTCGTCACTTTGTATCTGAATTCGCAAATTTGTACATATTTACGAGCCAACTTGTCTAATGAGACAGAAAATAGCAATAGCAATGCTTTGTCATGTGAAACAGTATGTCATATTTCTTTTAATGAAGAAAATTTTTGGAAATTCTTAAAGCTAACGGAAGACTTGGCCCAAAACCAAGGACAGTAACATTCTGAGATTTATACAGCTGATCCCACTAACCACTTAGTGGGATAAGATTTTGTTGTTGTAAGAGAAATTTTGGGAATCAAAACTTCCCATCGTCTCTAATTGTCCTCATTTGGTTGACAACGACAGCCATAGGCGCATCCGCTTTCCGGGCGACATTGCAGAGCAAGAAATTCCTTTCTGCATTACTGAAACCAAACATTCCTCAAATCTTGTTGCATGGAGTGGAGCACGGTCACAATATCATGACATGGTCAGGCAACACTGTAGCTGCAAATTTATGAATGCTTAGACCATCGTTGAACGTGTCGTCTGTAGGTCTTTTTTCCAATGAAAAGCTCTAGCAACAATATCTCCTACTTGTATGTTGGAGCGAGATTTCCTACGAGAAGAAATACCTCCACAGATTTGTTGACCGCAATTCTCATGTTCGCCGAATCCTTCTTTGAAGTATCCCAAAATAATCTTCCTCCACAACTTGCCCGGGCGGGTACCTATGAAAGATACTTCGACGCTCAAGTCAGTCGATTGGTTTATATTCTTTGGATTTTCTTAGGTTCTCCTCACATACCTTGTTCTTTGGCTCCTCTCCCTATTTATAGGATTGCATGCTTGAGGATCAAGCACCACGACCAGACCTCCTTTCGCACTTCCTTAGTGGTCATGTCATATGACTGCATGCTTTAGGAACAAGTGCCATTACCTGTCGCCCTTTCCCACTTCTCCTCTGTAGTGGGGTAGTTATCTAGGCACGTTCCCTTGCGTCCGTATATTTCTAGTGGGCTTTTTACCGTGCACAACACTTTCTCCTTGGATGATTGGTATTGGTCCATGAGTTGAAACCGGATTTTATCCTCCCATAGTGGCCCCTTTTTCCCCTTTTTACGCATGTGAATTAGAGGAAAACTGAGTTTTTCGATCTCTTGGGGCCTTGAAACTACTCTTTAAGCCAAGCTAAACTTGAAGCACTTTTTACTAAGGCCAAATTTGTGGAAGTTGCTTTTTCTAAGAGTAAATGTAAATTTATCGAAGCCTTCGTTTTGTTTGCTTGACATTCAGATGCTCAACTAGCTTTTTCGCCTTGTCATATCTTCGCATAATTTACGAGCGTCAATAGACATCTCCTCAAAATTTACGAATAAGGGCTGACATCTTCCCACTATGATTTTCGAACGAGGATATACGAACGAGGACTGACACATTGCGAAAGTGGACTGACATGATTTACGAACGAGGATTTATGAACGAGGACTGACATCTTATGAACGTTGATTGACAAAATTTGACTAAGTAGGTTGTCTGACAGGCTATACAAATATGTACTTATTATATAAACCACTATCCCATCTTGTTGAACTGACGAACGCAGTAGCTGCAGCACAGAAGCCTAAAAGCGTCCCCCTCGCCGAACATGCCTAGTCTGCACACCCATATGCTTTTATACAGATACACACACGTATATATACATATATATATATTGACACTGACACCGACACTAACTTGCTTTTCTATATATATATATATACATGCATTCCGAACCTGACTTGCTTTTCTATATATATATATATATATATATATATTTATATGCATTCCGACCCTGACTTATTATATAAATATGCACACACACACACATATACATATGCACACTTTTGCAGACATCACATCCTTGCTAGACTTGCACATCGGGCTATCTATCTAACCACACACACACACACATATAAATATAGGGGTGTGCTATCCACACACCCCTTTTTACTTCTCACACACCCCTTATTAATTTTTGTCTGTTGATTTTTTTCAATTCATCTGATCCGACGGTCGAAAACTAAAAAGGTGTGGGAAAAGTAAAAGGGGGTGTGTGGATATCACACCCCATAAATATATATATGTCTAGGCACATAGGCATATATACGCACACCTACGCGCAACATCTACGTGCATATCTCTGCGTACTTACATGCAAATCTCTGTACGTACTTTTCATATATTTGTATATATCTCTATGCTCACATGCATATATATATATATATATGTGTGTGTGTGTGTGTGTGTGTGTGTGTCATTACCTTGGGTTTCTCCATCCCACTTTGCTTCACTTCCTCTGCTCAATTTCTCCACCATGCCTGTGATTTCTCAAGTGGCCTCTTGGCTTACAGGTAACTCTTTATTTCAAACCCCACTTGTGGGAATACTCCACAAATTCCTCTTTTAAATAAAAGATATTCCTTTTTATGATAGGAGAACAATGTCCCATTGCTTGAGCTTTTACTTTTGCACACGTAATGCCTCATCTTCTTTGCAAACACACAATGTGTTCAAGGAGGAAAATCCGATTAAATTCGCCCTTTAATTATTGATCTCAAAACTGTTCAACCTTGAATTTCCTCTTAATCAATTTTTTTTTACCTATTCGATCTTGGATTTTCGATCTTGGTTAGGTCTTTGCCCATTCGATCTTGGGTTTTCTTTTCCTACTCGATCTTAGATTCTCGATCCTGATTGGGTCTCTGCCCATCCGATCTTGGGTTTTCTTTTCCCACACGATCTTAGATTTCCGATCTTGATTGGGTCTCTGCCCATCTGATCTTGGGTTTTCTTCTCCCATAGGATCTTAGATTTCCGATCTTAATTGGGTCTCTGCCTTTTCGATCTTGGGTTTTCTTTTCCAACTCGATCTTATGTTTTCGATCTTCATCTCTTGGTTTCTACTATTCAGCTTTAGACTTTAGTCTAAGATTCGAATGAAGTGTAACTTTATTTATCATACAATAAGGAGATGTCAACAGACATCCAAGGATACACCATTTGACATGCAAGGAAGACAAGAAGGGATTTACCCTTCAACATTGCTGGAAACAAAAATTCAAATACGGAAAACATAAACACGAAAAGTTAATTATGGTACTTTCTCAAATGAATTGTGTTCCATGGGCGCGACACGTACTGACCTTTTTCAACATGCTTGAGTTTATAAGCTCCATTTCCGAAGGCTTCGATAATCATTGGTGGCATGACCAAAGTCGTTGTGATGAGCACACATCTTGTTCTTGTCTCACTTTTCTAGCGGCATTTGAATTGGTGCTGGCGCACGAAAGATTCATTTTCCCTTGTTCTCGTGGAAAATTTTGCCCAGGCTCACTGTCAGCTTGGTGTTTAGGCGATCAAGTCTAGATCTTTCATTAAACCCATCATTTGGATCACGTGTGAATCTTCTTTCCTGCCTCGGTTTGTTAGGAATTTGGCTCGTCAAATATGTCCTAGTTGGTTTATGATTGTTTTAGGAGACCTAAAGGTATACCGATTCTTGTCCTAGAGGGATTAGGAAAGAATTTCAGTTTCCTTATTCAATTTAGGTTTGGATTTCTAGAAGTCTATTTGGATTTGGATAAGTGTAATTTCCTAATCCACTTAGAAATAGGAATTCAATCAGCTTTGGGACATGTAAGCCAACCCTATGTCTATAAATAGGGTGCGGCAAGGCTGATTTTTTAAGAGAGAAAGAAAACAGCTAGACAGCCAAGAGTTTTGAGATTAGTTCTAGGGTTTGCAAAAGTTCTGTAATCTCTATTATTAATTAAAGGAACGGTGATTTCTTTACCTAGAGAAATCACAACTGGACGTAGGCATAAGTTTTGCCGAACCAGTATAATTCTTGTGTGTTTCTAAGTTTTCTAATATTTGCTAGTTTAGTCTATTGTCGTTGGTTGTATTAAAGAACAAGGTCTAGTGTGCAGGTTTTTCAACACAGTTGAGCCGTGCGTTTCAAGATTTTGATGCCTTATACTTCTTAAAGCTTTGCATTCAACAAATAAACTCTCAAACGTTCCTTGTTGATGAAGGTTTAATACCTTAACAGCAACTATCGTCCTATCGCTAGGGAGTTCCCCTTTGTAAACAAAACCAAAACTTCCCAAACCAATCAAATTGTCCATAGAGAACCCATTCGTTGATTCGAGAAGTTCATGATAAGACACACTGGATTTCCAATTTTTATAAGAATGTGCTGTTAGAGGTCTACCTCTTTGTGAATATATAGTTTACATACCTAATTTTCACTCAAATGATAATTTAAGAACTAAATCGACAATTCACTTGAAATAAAATTAATTGTTCATTGGGTACAACGGTTGCGTTTCTGAGGTTGGACAGAGAGGAACAAGTCCAAATGCCTAGGACCGCGATTGGATTGGGCCGACTAAGATTTTGCGTGTGTTATTTACACTATGATTTACTTTACCCAGACTCTGGTTAAACATCATGCTCAGCAATTTGAATCCAATATCCATCACAGTAACACATGTTTGAGTGTTTCGCCATCCTTTTTCATTCCTCTTTTTCCTCGTATATTTTGTTGAAATCAAATAACTAAAACCAAAAACGAAATGATTATCTAATTAATAGTTCGCGGATAGACCCAAAATGATATGTAAAATAACGGATAATTAACGGGGTCTATTTGTTAACGACTAGACCCGTCAAACATCCACCCAAATGTTGATTTTAACTGGTTGGGGAGCTAATTATGCCTTGTGTTATAGTTAATTAGTGCAAATTACCCTAAACCCTAAACCCAATCAGTCAATTAAGTTAATTAATTTTGTGAATTGAAGGGAATTTTGCATGACTTGGAATATTTGGATGAACGCAATAAAACTGCAAGGACAAAAATGAAACCAAAAGAAAGAAAAAAAAAACCTTCATGGGCAAAAGTGAAATCGATGCAATTTTTGAAGAATATAATAACAAGGACAGCCACCACATACTGTATTTCTATCTACACTTTTCTCACTTCATAGTCAGAATCGTTCAATATTTTAAACAGTATCTCAAATCGATCAAACATAAAGTACCAGACATTACCAATCGCAAAACCTCCCTTGCCGGCTGTGCTTCTGCTCATTGATCCTTCTTCCGGCAATGCAACACGACGCAAATCGGTGTCAACATGGTTGGATGCATGTTGAGCATCTGGTCAGTAAGCCGTTGTCGGCGTTTCGCTGTACGTGTTCTTGTAAATGTTGCATAAGCTTTGAAGGATGCCATTGGAATCTTGTTAGGGATGAACCCATGGCAGTTGTTATAGTTCCACTTGGCTTCAACATCTCAATTACAAAATGCGTCGTCAAGTTTTGATTTTCTGACATTTCACGATTAGGTTTTGAAATAAGTATCAATTTATGTTTAATTTAATTTGAATATATGGTTCTTCATTGTGTTTGATGACGTGACAAGCACATTGACTCCTTTATAAGTTGACGTGGAAGCCACACTTGCATCACATAGATTAAAACGAGTCACATAAACTAAAATATATTTAAAAAAAAGGTAAATCGTAGCTAGTAAAAAATGAAAAACGAAAAAGAGTTGCAAACGTGATATTAGCTCAATCGATTAAGACCGTTCACCTGACGTACCAAATTGTTAGAACTGAATAAACAAAAGAACTGATTGTCACAGAATACAAGTGGCAGTCATAATACTAATACTCCCATTAATTTTTTTTACATTTCATCCTCCAATAAACTAAATGCAAACCTGCCAACATTAATCAAATCAAAGATTTTGATCATCTTACTTCCTTCTGCTCGGCCAGTTTTTAAAAATTATGCCTCAAGAATAACTTCTCTTGAGGTGATGCAGGTCCAATCTCTTCTTCCAAGCTCCTCAAACCATCACCACCACTCCCACAGTTGCCCAAATTTCTACCCTCTGTGGTCTTCCCATCGGCATCGGCATCTGAGGCCGAGGACTTCCTCCTCTGGGAAGAAGCAACACTCGGAAATGTGATCCATGAAGGAGCTCGGAATTCAAACCTTTGCGCGTCCTCCAGTTCTACCACATCGGTGTCGACTGACCTGTTTGAAGATCTTTGTGAGGATTTTTTGTGCATTCTACTGCTTCCCAATACCACCTCGGTTGGCAGAATAGGTTGCTCGTTACAGGGGCTGCCCATTAGCATGGCAAGAGCTCGTTCTAGCGCTGTCGTCACCTTGTCCATTGATGGCCTCTCCTTCCCTCTCATTCTCACACATTTGCAGGCTACATTGGCAATTCTTTTCAAGGCTTCGAGGTCAGGTGGGGGTTTCAAAACTGGATCCAAAATTGTACTTATGTCTCCTGACTTGATCAGAGGCACTGCCCATTCAACTATATTTCCGTCTTCGTACTGCATATCGATGGCTTTTCTGCCACTAAGAATCTCCAAAAGTAAAACACCAAAACTGTAAACATCAGATTTGGTTGTAAGGTAATGAAGTCTGTAGTACTCAGGATCAAGATACCCTAGAGTTCCGGCTGGTAGCTCCGCCAATGGGGAGCCACTGTCTGCAGGTCCCAGTAACGACAAACCAAAATCAGCAACTCGAGCATTGTGCTCCTCATCAATGAGAATGTTTGAAGACTTAATGTCTCGATGAATCACCGGTGGGCAAGCATAACCGTGCAAGTATTCAATTCCCCGAGCTGCTTGGACTGCAATAGTGACCCTTCGAACCCAATCCAATTGCTCTTTCAAGGCTTTGTTCTTTCCGTGGAGATGCTGATGCAATGATCCATGAGCCATGAACTCGTAAACAAGAAGACTTTGTCCGCCTTCTTCACAATATCCGAGCAGATTGAGTAAATGTGCGTGGTTTAACCGTGAGAGCAAGTCTAGCTCTGTATGGAACTCTTTCGAATTCTTTTGCATGTTAGGAGACATTATAGCCTTTTTGACAGCAACAACTGTCCCATCTTTTAGAACACCTCTGAAAACACAGGAAAAGCTTCCCTTTCCAACAACAGACTCCTCTCCAAAGCCGGCTGTGGCCCTTTCAAGCTCCTCATACGTGAACATCTGAGCTCTCCTTATCTTCAGGTCATCCAACTCGGGACGAATCTTACCATTGTCCTTCTGGAAAGATGCATCCTGACCATTCTTTTTCGAATTCAAATCTTTTCCTGTGCACTGACAGTTGCGTAATCTGTAGCGAACATATAAAATTGCAGTTATAGACACAACACTCACCAAGAACAGAGCAAAAGCAACCTCCGCAATAATGATAGGCAATTGCATGGACCAAAACCTTTCATTCTTCTTGCCATATGAAGATGAACAATTTGAGAAACATTCAGCAGAGTAACAGATAGAACAGTTATATTCACACTGTCTATCAGATTTCAAAGTACATTCGGTTTTTTGGTACATTTCATCTGGACAATCATTGCTGCACGGCATGCAAATATGAGAGTTAGGTAACTTGCAAGAGGCACTCTCATTACTGAGCTCATAGAAACCAGGAGCGCACGGAGTGGACTTGCAGAATCCAGGTGCCACAGGTAATGGAAGAGAAGTTGGGAATCCATGTCCCCAGCAAACCGGTAAGAATGATTTGTCAGCAAGAATTCCACAAGTGAAGTAATTTCCAGCAGCAATCTCATAAACCTTGGTACCATTAGGAGCAGGTGTACTTTGTTTCACAATAAACCCCCAACAAATCACCTCACGGTCATAGCTCTTAATTCCGCAAGCATGGAACTTCCCTCCAACAACTGAAAGCATTGGGTCATTTGGAGCCATATCAACATTGCCCTGACCTGAATATGCCACTGAAATTTCTTCTTCCATGACCAAGCTTCTTCCCCAACAAACGGTTCTGGAATTCACGGGCTCCAGAATCCCACAAACATGATACCCACCAGCTGAAATCTTCCGAAACCTCATATCTTTGGGGATCAAGCTGATAACCCTGCTACTAGTCTCATCACCCCAGCAAAAGACAGTTCTGTTCTGGGAAAACAATCCACAATTGAATTCTGAGCCAGCTGAAATCGACTGAATCTGCCCATCAAACACATAGTTTTTGGTCATGTTATATCCCCAACAATCAACAAAAGAGGTGTTTCTGAGCCTGCCAGTTAAAGGTTTTCGTAATCCACACATATGATAATCACCAGCACTGATTTCTAAATATTGAGCTTCTTTAACAATGGGTTGAGGGACACCCATTTGGATATAACCGCTGCTTCCCCAACAATATGGCTGGTTGGAATCCATGAGAAGTCCACAAACAAATCCATCACCAGCAGTTAAACCGATAAATGGGAATCGATTAGGAGCCCCGTATGTAATTGCTGAGTTTGATCCATAGCAGGTCACAAGATGAGACCCATCTAATTTTAACCCACAGAAAACTGAACCTTTCTCTCCATAAGAAACTGCAATGGCTGACATGGAACCTAGTCCTGAAGCTAAACACCATAAATCTGATAAAACTACAAGTTCAGCAAGAAATCCAGCTCTCAGTATGCTGATATTAAGAACCCAGATCAGGAAATCATTTACTGAAAACCCCATTATAACAAGCCACTGTAAAGCTACTCAAAGATAAAGTTTCACCCACCAACTAAAGTTGCTGACTTTTATTTCCTTCCAAATTGAAGGACAAAGTCTAGTATCCAATGCAGTAATTTACAAGGAAAATCTGTGTTTCTGGTGTTTTTCTAAAGAAATGCAACCACATTATACTCCCCTTTTCTCCATAACGAAAAATGAAGAAAAAGGCGAAAAATTAAACTAAGTGGCCATGAATTGATGAACAGAAAAAGAGGAGAATGTGTGACAAACCCACGTACCAGAAGCAACAGATCAGCAAAAACCAAGCAGGACCCAAATCAGAAAATCCCCTTCTGAAGCAGACAACTTTTGCAAAAAGATTAATAAAGGTAACAACTTTAGAGAAGCCCACACCTCCAAGTTATCTGTTGCTGAAAACTCATGTGAGAAAACCTCATGTTTTTTCACTTTTCTGGTGCTGAAAACAAAAGTTCCAAACTTGAATGGGCTTTCTGCAACTTTGATTCCAGGAAGCAAAGAAAACAAATCACCTTTTAAAATCCCATGTACTTATTTATTTGCTTTCAGGTTCATCTGCAAGCTCAAGAATGGGAAGAGTAATCTGGCACTTCTCTGTCCATGAAATTTTGCTTTGAATGAGTGTTGGGTGGTAAGGTGAATTTCATGAATGGAAATTAAAGAAAGATGGATTGTTGCATGTGGTTTCAGGGTATTGTTGTTGCAGACCAGAATCTAGAGAGAGAGAGAGAGAGAGAGAGAGAGAGGGCATTTAATACCATGAAACTGCAGCTTCTGAATATGGCCTTAGGTGCAGGTGAAGACAATAAATGAGAAGTTAATGCAATTTCATTTTTTCATGCCTGCATTGAAGCACACTTGGCTACCCTTCTGATTTTTTATTTTTACTTTGGTGAAGATGCATCCAAATTTTTTTCCAATTTAAATCTTGTTTCCCCTACTTGATCAGATCAAAATGCATCGCACTTTCTCATGGTTTTTAATGTTTTTGTTTGCTTTTGCATGCATGACGTCCATATTTTGAATATTTTGAATAAGATTTACGTGTTTTTTTTATGTGAACAAATTTCATTTCTTTGCATTTTTATTGGTTTTTTACCCCTTAAAAATAAGGTTTCACCTTGCTATATTCTCATTTATTTTTATTTTGAATAAACGATATTATTTACATTAAAAAGAAAGAGAGTATGTTTAGTCTTATAATGAGTTGTTTTATTCGTTTTTGGGTCATGTTAGACATAATTTGCATTCTTAACCAGAGTTGATAAAAACGAGATATTTTACATCAACCGGTGAAAAAATCCCAACACAAACAAAAAGATTAAATAAAATGCATTTTAATTAACAAATACTTCATTACTTCATTTGCAAAGTATTTAATTAGAATGTTGACTTTGTTGTTAAAATAATATTTGAGAGAGAGAACAGAGAGAGGGACAGCTAGAGAGGATGAAAGAAGGGGCTTAAGTGTTTTTGAAATTGTTATTTCTCTTTGCTTTTGTGCCTTTATTTTTACTAATGAGGGTAGATTTTACTTCCTCTAAGTAATACAAATTATAAAAAAAAAAATTATATTTTAGATCATATAAGATTCTTATTCCTAGTTTACACAATCATACTAAACATAAAAAACTATTTACAACACAAATTATATATACATATATAGTCAAACAACTTTAAACAAATAAAATATAATATAACAACTTAACATATCACTAACGTTAGCCCACCCTTATCAACACAACTCGTTAAGCCTTAACTCAAACAATGACTTTTTGTGCATGTTCCAGTCATGTCATGGGTCGCCACTTAATACTATTAAAGATGAATTTGAACCATATTATTGCTAATTTATTGTGCTCCTCCCATTAATGTAGATAATATCGTTTGCTCAAGAAAAAAAAGTTTATGTTATGAATCATGCACAATTATATATACATATAGTCAAATAGCTTAAACCAAACAAAATATAATATAGCAATTTAACATATCACCAATGAGCCCACCCTTATCAACACAACTTGTTAAGCCTCAACTCGAACAATGAATTTTTCGTGCATGTTCGAAGTCATGTTATGGGTCATGCACAATTTTGCTAGGTCTAGTCTCACGACTCATCAACCAATATGTCCCAAAGTTTCTCCACAAAAAGTGTATGGCAAGGTAAGTTATTAAGAGGCGTTTTGATATATTCGTCTTGTTTTTAAACTTGTTAGACCAAACATATATATATTTGTCTTTTAACGATTTAATTATACATCCTTCTACGGTTTTGGAGTCACTCTTAATTAAGCCATTTTATTGTACCTAAATTACAAGACCTATCATAATTTACATAAAAAATAGGATTTGGATTCCATCCGGAACCAAGTTGTGGGGATTCTAGGGGCCCTCACATCCTAACCGTTTATTGTATATCATGCAGTCATAAATCATTTTAAATTTATTTATTTAAAATTAAACACAAATAGTATCAAACGAAAACTGACTGCATGATATACAATAAACAGTCATGATGTGAGGATCCCTAAGATCCCCACAAAGAAGATCCGGAGAGGATCCCCATCCAAAAAAATAAACAAGGAAAAAATGAAAGAAAAATGGTTCCTACATTCTTGCTAACTAATGCCTCTTAGTTTGACGTTCAGCTCGTAGAGCCAAAGCTAGGGATGCGTGGCACCTCGATTTCACATAAATAAAAGCTCTTCGGAGCCGGTGATGCTTGATAAAAAGTCTCATCTCTCCCCTTTGAGAAACCATGGGACTATGTGATCTTGACACCGTCAACGTTGCTATTGAAGTTCCAAGTAATTCTTTTTATGTTCACATATTGTAGGTTTGTTAATTTTTCTTTTAGCTTCACATTCCGCCGATAGCTACTCATATCGATTATCACAGTTGAAAAATTCTTGGATTAGTTTCATGTATATTTTAGTTTTTTTGATTGGGTAAATTTGGCCTCGATAAGTAGTTTGCTTGAAATTTGATCTTTTTACATGAAGCGGATTTATTGTCATGGAACGTCCTTTATCTAATAATACATTGTCATGTGTAAGTTTTTCACCACATTGCAATATATTATTTGATCGGGACGCCACGCAACGGTGAGTCCATTTCATGGTAGTTGTCCTCCAAAACAAGATACCCCTTTTTTTTGATAAACCTCGTAGGCTCAAGCATGGTCAACTACCAACATCACCGATGTGTCTCAACTTAACCACCTATTACAAGGTGTTGGGTTTTATCACAAAAAGTCTCGGTGATGTTAAGGGTGGAAACTCTCATAGATTAATTGTATATTATTTTGTCATATGACCGATGTGAGATCCTATTCTCCAACGTCCCCTCATGAGTGCCCCCATATGAGGTCACAAGAGAAACCAATTCCCACCTGGGGAACCGATCAAGTCATTATACCGGAACTAACAACAATCATTTCGACATCCCGATTGGTTGGTATTCAGTCTCTAGAGCCAATGCCAATCTTTTCGAAGGCCCAATCATTCAATTGCCTTAAGTTGGAACTAGCGCATCCTATCAACTTTAGGAAGCATGTTCAAGCCCCGTAACTTAGGCCTAGGACGTGTCAAGAGAATAGTTTGCTATGATACTATGATAAACTTTATAGGCTCATGCACTTCCACCACCAATATTGTTCCAACTTAACTACTTATTATTAGGTGTTGGGTTTATCACAAAAGATCACGGTGATACTAAGGGTGAAAACTCACATATATTAATTTATATATTTTATCACATGACCAATGTAAGGATCCTATTCTCTAACACTTTTTTTCGGTGACTCCGATGAATCCAATCATGCTCTCATCTGTCTCTCTCTTGTATCTTTAAGAACTTGGATCAAATCAATCAAGAAACCGAGACGGTTGTGAATTGGTGTTGATGGAAGAATTGTGCGGAGCCATGTTCGATGCCGACCATTTGAAGGACACTATTCGCAGCAGTTCAGTGGGAGAAAACCTAGTGCTTCATTCAAACTAAAGGATATGAACAATTTCTAGCGCTGGGAAAATCTGAAAACTAACTGCAGAATTAAGAATTTTGCAATCTTTGCATTAGTAGATCATTCGTAGGGTTCAACTCCAACTCTTTTTAAACTTCTAGAGTGCTTCTGTAATTACCAAGGATTAGGCTAATGCTTACCGAATTAATTTTCATGTCAACTTATTTCCCAACCAATACAATTAACACTGTAGTGTTACTTTAACTTCTACGTTACAGTTATTGTTTTTAGTGCTCATTTGAAAGTGTTTTTAAAATAACTGAAGGTACTCTTAAAAAAAATGTTTTTGAGTTTCAAAAGCACTAAAAATGCTTCATGCAATAAGCACCAGTTATGTGCTCTGTTGCTTCTTGTATGATGCACTTTAAATGCTTTTCCATGATTCACTTGCATTTTATTAAAAATATATTAGTTAAAAAAACATTTTTACAGAAATAGCTTTCAACCATTTTAAATGTAGTTCGAAATGAACTCTTAATGTATTTCAGCATATTGTGTTTCTCAGTATTTGATTTAATCAAGTTAACTAAAGTGGTGTGATTATCATGGATGGCTACCAAAGAGCCAACAAACTCATGGACCATCCCATCCCTTATTGTCTTCCATCTTCATTCATTCCTCCAAACAAAACGGCACTCCACCAACATCACAAATGCAATGACTCCAATTTCATACTCTTCTAGTAACGACATTAATTAAGTTTTTACAATCGATATCCTTATTTTAAATTATACTACAGAGAATGAGAAAATTTGAATTTAAAAAACAAAAAAGCGAATAAAAATGTTATATCCATCAAAGCGATCCATCACTTATGACGGTGATTTAAGTTGATAACCTAAAAGTAGTGGGGACCAACCTCATTTCAACACCTTAATGGAGAGCCCATATTACTGACCTACAAATTTATTAATAAATATCTTTGTTCCATTAAACTTTGCTTTCATAGATTGTTGTGAATGCCATGCTCAATGACTTTTATATTTCATCCCAAGATTTTGTAAGCATAAGTTAGTGAATAATTGACAACATTTCGTCCTGATTTACATATTACGTGTTCCCAATGCCAAATTAAACATAATTTGACTCGTTTCATGCTAGAAACTTCTTATGTTATCGAAAATTGTTCCCTCACACGACCACAACAAAGCACAAAACACAATCGGGTAGCAAAGGGACGACGACTAGGAGCCCGAATTATTGAGAAACTTTTCAGTTATTTTAGGTGGATAATCAAGCATTCGACGTCTATGTTCAAGGTCTGCAGGAAGATTAGCTAATATTTCATCCAACTCAGTGACCTCACTTTGTTGTGAACTATGAGGACTTCTTGGAATATTTGAAGGAGGAGAAGGATTACTTGGAATATTTGTAGGAGAAGGACTACCCGAAATGTTTGAAGAAAGATTTAAGCATTGTTTCTTATAATATCATTCCATTACGTAACTATAAAATGGAAAGAAAAATAAAAATTTTAGACTCTTAATCCTAGAGTAGACTATCCGAATATGCATAATAACTAATCCAACCAACAATTCAATTAATCAATAGCAATAAGGATACAAATTATTCAATAAATAAATATTCAAACATATGAATAATTGTATACATTATGTAATAATTCAATTAATTAATCAATAATCAAGAATTCAAATTTTAATTTTCACCCTAAAAAATAATTTCATATCAATAATCAATAATCAATAACCAATAACCAATAACCATATGGGTGTGCTATCTACACACCCATTTTTACTTCTCACATACCCTTGTTAATTTCTGTCCGTTGATCTTCTTTAATTCATCCAATTCGACGGTAGAAAACTAAAAAGGTGTGGGAGAAGTAAAAAAGGGTGTGTGGATATCACACCCCTAACTATATTAGTGCATTACCATATGATTCTATACTAATTAAACAAAATTCATGTTAAATAATTAATTATGGTTAGGGATTATAAATTAGGATAACTAATAAAAAATACTTGAAATTTTTGAGTTTTAACTATAAGGATAAAATAAAGGGTAAAGTGAATAGTATCAGATTTGACATTTTAATGTAAAAATGTGATTTTTGTTGAAATAAACAGTATCGAGAATTTTTTGTTAAAATTCTTTTATAAATAAATTTAAGGATTAAAAAATTTACTTTTGAAGGCTGAAAACCAACGGCTTAGCGGCTGGAGAGTGGCTGGTGGCGACCGCAAAAAGCCAACGGAAACAAGAATTAAAAAATTTTCCGTCTGGGATTTTGGGGGCAGAGCAGCTTTGCTCTCTGTCTCTGATTGGATGGGATGGGAAAGATTGAAAAAGAAAAGGGGCACTGACACGGGACTGAAAAAGAAAAGTGAGAGGGAATGGATGACACGCGGTCTCTTTATATATATATTATATATATATATATATATATATATATATATATTGTTTTCCAAACATACGCCCGTTTGTTTTAGTTTTTTTATTTATTTATTTTACCAGGACCAAAACGATGTTGTTTTGGTCTGAATGTTTTTTTAGAAACAAAGCAATCTGCTGCTGCGCGCAGCAGAAACAGAGCGATGGAGGATTGGCTGAAAGCCTGAACCAGTCTGGTTTTCCGACGAGGGGAGGAGCTGAACTAGAATTCCAGTCGTTTTTTCCGGCGAGGGGAGTGGCGGCCGCCACTCCTCGCCCTCACATGGCTTCACCATTGAGTACAACTCATTGCACAAAGTATTATAACACAATTGATTGAATACATTTTTTTAAATTTTTTAACAAACTGTATTATTACACTTAATACATCAGGCCGTGTTCTATGCACACTAAACAATTTCTTCAAATTATGGACAGCAAATCACATGCATGTTTAATCAAAGTTTATGCAAGTCTCGATATAGCAGTGGGCCCTAAAGCAGTATATTTGTGAGTTGTGATTTCTAATTTGATTTTCTTTACAATGAGTTTTGTAAATATTAAATAAGTTTAAAGTTGGAAGGACTTCCAGTTGAACTCTGAGTTTACTGTTACCCAACATGTGCACTCTTATTTTTATTTTATTTTGAATACTTTAAAAATTTTATTGTACAAAGAAATGTTAAGACGCACTCTAATCTTTTAGAGTAAAACTCAAAATTTAGCTATCTAAACCAATCCTAGCTCACTCCAATTCTTGGGTCAAAATTGAGTTTTGGACAAATTCTGGCCAGGATTTGAGTTTGGGTTAGACCTAGTTTGGGAGTGAGGTGCTTAAAAAAAAAGCACATATGAAAAAAAGCTGTGAGGGTTTTAGGTGTTTGGTAAACTGAAAAAAAAGGGCTTATTTTGGAAGCTGCTGTGAGAATAAGCTGAAATCAAAGGAAAAAGCTGAAGCTGCTATTTGTAGCTTTGGAAAACTGGCTTTTTTTCAAAGCACACGGAGCTACAGTGCTCCTTTAATGAAAAGACCCACTATCAGACTACTTTTTTTTCCAAAAGCTTTTTTACAAAAAAGTTTACCAAACGCTCTGCTGATTTATTTTACAGCCGCTTATTCTCACAGCACAGCCGCTTATTCTCACAGCAGCTTTTTTTTCAAAGCACAGCAATACCAAACCAGCCCTTAGTGGGTTGGCTCACTCTTGGGTGCGGACATGCCTAGCAGAGGAGCATTGCACATCGCAAGATGCGCAAAGCGCTGACAGCGTAGGGGTCCCAGACTCCCATGCACGTGGGTCTGTCGGCCAAATGAAGTTAACTGCTTAGAGCATCTCCAAATGAGATGTCAAAATATCCAAATCAATAATAACGGTAACAAAAGACATCATTAATTTTTCCAACTGAGAAGCCAAATATGATGTGGCATGACATAAAATGACATCTTTTCCTCTTGTTGTCAAATTTGACAGCACCTTCAGATTTTTTAATTAATTATTAAATGCTTTTTATTAATTTTTTTATTGGTTTAAAGCTTTATCCTTTAGTTTCTTTTCATTCCCAATGCAAATAAAATACATATGAATTCAAAATTTGGCATATCGGTTTGAGAGCAAAACTTTATAAGATGTTAAAGTACCATGTAAGCCTTCAAATTTAAATTATAGGTTTAAATTTTGACATCTCCTTTGGAGATGGTCTTATTGTGGTTTCGATTGGGCAAGTTGTCCATTTACTCGCTGCTCGACAGAAAACGGTCTTGCTATCCTCTGTTGAAGTAGAATATAAGACTGGCTGGTACTTGTTGTGAGGTAATTTGGTTACGTTTTCTACTGGAGAATTGGTGCATTCCTTTAACTGGACCATCTTTTTTACTTTGTGATACTCAAGTGATATTGCATGTAGTGGCCAATCCTTTTTTCCATGAGCGAAATCATCATATTGAAATGAATTGTCATTTTATAAGTGATTTTTGATAGTATGTTAGCTACTAGACATGATGGTACGACACAGCAACTAATAGACTTGTTTACGAAGCTGCTCGAAAAGGAGAAGTTTCAACCATGTTACGTACGTTGGGAGTTCTTGACATCTACTCTCCAACTTGGGGTCCCATTAGACAAATATAGCAAATTAGTTAGAATTAAATTATAATTATAATTGTAATTGTACTCATGGCAGGAATTCTTGTTGTATAATTGTATATATTGTATTCCATATCAATGAAAATATTATTCAAGCCAAACATATTTTTCCACATTATTCCTAGCACCCCTACATCTTAGAGCAAGTCCACCGGGGTTGGGATAGGCCGGCACCCAGTGGAAAGTTCCCCCGTTTTTATGCATTGACCTATTACTGTTCATTGGAGTCTATTACTGTTCACTGGAGTGGATAAATGGGCTGGGTGGTGGCACAAAGTCCTTAGGGATAGACTTGCTCTTAGGGTCACGTGTGGATCCTAGATGAATCTCGGAATTGAGGTGTGACAAGTTTGATGTTCACCTTCTATATGTTTTCCATTCCGGAAAGTTTCTTCATTAGATTCCAAATTATCATAACAAAAACTGTTCTTCTCAACTGAACTGTTTAATCGTGAGCATCTGCAAGGTAGGACAACGTACAGAAACTGACAGTAGCATTTTTGAATTAACAAGAACTTCTAGTTTGAAGAGGGATTACTCCGGACTATCCCTCCCATATCATGATATTCAATTATTCATAGAGAAAAAGACATGAACATATGGCAGAACAAAGCCAAATATGCAGTAATAATGGAAGTCCATTCAAATTGTTCCTCACTGTCGGAAAAATTTGCAGTAAACCAGCAGAAGGCATTGAAGAAATTACAAATTCTCCCAATATCAAAACAGGTGAACTTATACGGTGGGCTGGAAAAACACAAAAATAAATCAAATTAGTTTTTGGATGGTCTTTGAGCTGCGTTGGCCAGGGATTTCCATTGCCTAGCTAGAGGTCGAGGGTGATACTAAGATCCTTATTGATGCGATCAATGAGACTATCTCCCACCCCTGGTATCTCTTGACACTGGTGTACAATATTTAAAAAATAGCTTGCAGGTATCTGCAGGATACCTATTTTCACCTATTTTCGTCACTTGTTGTCGTGAAACACATTTTGTGGCAAATGCTCTAGCTTGTGTTGGTCAATCTTCGTTGTTTTTGGTGACCAAATTTCCTTGTGAGGTGCGTTCCACTTGACTTTTGAGATTTTTGTAGTTTAGCTTGACCTAGAGGATTATCTTTATAATTGTTTCTTTCCTGTTAAAAAAGGAGATTTTATTTAAATATCACTTTTATTTGAATCCATTGATTTTATTATTACAACCAATATTACTACTCTAAACTACCTTAATGGAGGGGACGGGTTCAAACCCGAGTAGGAGAGAAAGTACTTATCCATCAAGGCAATTCTGAACTTTTCAGATCGAGCATGGTCCACCACTAACATTACCATATTATTCCAACTTAATCACCTATGCAAGGCCTCTGCGATACTAGAGGTGGAAACTCCCCATATATTAATTGTATATTATTGTCATATGCCAAAGTAAAGATAAGACTTCGTACGATAGATATTCCTCCTTCCCTCAACCCTCGCAAAATGAGGAGTTTTGTTCGCTTGGCCTTTTTATATGACCGATTTGAAAACCTATCCTCCAACAAAACCACACTTGCGAGTTCACTCGCTATTAACTTCAAACAAAATTAAACTAAAACAAAGCAACTGAACCAAACCAATAACCAAAACAAACAACAGAGAAAAAAAAAAACTAGAGCTAGTCACCATGTCTTAACTATCCAATAAGCGTCTTGAGTGAGGTTTCCGGTGAATATTGGCTTCCGTGGCCGAAGAAAGTGATGGCGATTCCTCAGGAGACTCTTCATGATTTGGACCAGAAGGCACAAGCCTCATAAGATCATAATTTGCACCTGAAGATGGTGGTGGCGGTGTATATACCTTCGAAGGTGGTTCTTCAGGAGACTCTTCATGGTTTGGACCAGAAGGCACAAGCCTCATAAGGTCACATACTTCGCAGGATCATCCAACACTTCTGCAGGCGGCAGTTGGACGACGCCATGTTTATAATCTGGACCCCTAAGAACCTGTCTCTTGATCAAATACCTCAAGAGTCGATGTTGCTCAGCAAATTTGGTTGACTGTTTGTTTGGGGATCCTTGATCACCAAAACAAGAAGAAAATAGAAAGAGAAGGCAAGCAACAAACAAGTGGGTCTTAGAAAACTCCATATTTGATTGTTTGATTGACAGTATGTTTTGAACCGGAAAATACGCTTTTTTATAGGATTTTTGGACGAATTCTGACAGAATATCACAGTAAAATCTTGTGTATTGGGCACGATGATCTAAATTACCGTTTTAAGAATAATTGGTCGAGATTTTCTACCACAAATACATTGATTTTTTTTTTTCAATTATAGTACAAGGAAAACATACCATTTTAATTGTTAATTCAATGATAAGTAATTTGGTTGTAATTGGTGTTTATTCAAAAGGATTAAGTTGTGATATTTTATATTAATACGATAGTGAAACTTAGGTGACCATAAATTGAAATAATTTAATGACAAATTACAGACCGTATTTCACATGACATATTCTGGGTTCGATTCCTGGCATTGGTGGATCGCACGACGTTGGCCATGTAAGGCTGAAATGCCTATGTGAGTCTTTCCGGCCTCCGAAAGATTGGATTGTGGTGGTGAAACCACTAGCTCGTCCCCTTTTAATAAGATGGATAACAGGTCTCAAACCCTCAACTGCAACAAGCCACACGCTTTAATATATCATTTTCAATCTCATCATACCAGCATATAAAGATACACATTAGGCCAAGCTTATTAATATTGCTAAAAACTCATAAAAAAACGATATAAGTGTTGCATCAGTAAATACATTTTGCTTCGTGTGTGTGTGTATATATTAAGAGATGGGAGGGTTTAAACCTGAGTTGAAGAACAAATCTTTATTCATTTGCAAGTTCACTTGCTATTAACTCCAAAAAAAAAAAATTAAAAACATTTCAATTATGCAAAAAGACCAAAGTGAATATATTACTTGAAAACTGATCATAGCTTTCCTCTCTACACCCACCATAAACCCTAAACTAAACTCATAAATGAACGCTATCACCAAAGCCACAAAAATTTGGTTTTCTTCGTCACGTAAACCCTAGACCAGCAAAACAAGACGTACGGCAATCGCCACTTGTTTACGTCCAAAGTAAATCTATATTTTTTTATATATAGAAAACTTCATTTTAATTCTTAATAAAAAAAGATGAGTTTTTTTACTATAACCTTGTGTAAGATTAAAATTTAATTTTAGTCTCTGATACATTTAAGGAAGACTTTGGATGTGGTTCTTAGTTATGAATATTCTTTGATTGAAACCTTGTTGATTTTTAATTTTTGATTGAAGTTCCTGAAATTAATGTGATAATTTATTTCTATGTACATTACTATATTTTTTAAATTAAAAATTAGAAATTTTAGTTGTTTATATAAATGAGATTTTAAATAAAAAACCATAATTTGTGGGATTAAAAATATTAACATATAAATATACTATTGTGTGTGTGTGTACGTGTGTGTGTGTGTGTAAACATGGGTACATTCATCAAAATTAACCAAAAAAATTAAGGAAAACTAACGAAAAGTTCAAAAAAACTTCTGTTTTAACGAAAAGCCCTTTTTAAAGGTATAGTAAATAGTGCCAGTTAAAGGTAAAAATATGGTTTTTCGTTAAAAAGTGAACAATACCGGGAGTGTTTTGTTAAAACTCCCAAAAAATTATTGTATCAAAACATGAGTACATTCTTCAAAATCACAAAAAAAAAAAAAAAGATATTAGGCTTAATAACATTAATAAATTTCTTCGATTAAACTTGATATGAATACATTTTAAAATCAAAGAAAAAAGAATGTACCCATATAAGTTTAAAAATGGAATAGAAAAAAATTGAATAGATTTTATATATAAAAAAAGGTATATTTTACATATAACAAATTGGTATATTTAAGAATGAGTACATTTTAAGATTAAAATTTTTTACATGAATGGGTACATATAATTAGCATGGGTACATTTAGCAAAATAAAAAGTACAAATAAAAAAAAAATATGGGTACAAATACAAAGTAACTTTAAAAAATATGGGCACAAAAAGCAATGAATATATGGGGACAAATTAAAATTGAAAAGAAAATTGGTACAAATTAAAAAAAATTACAAATTAAAAATGGGTACAAACTAAAACTAAAAATATATGATAAAAAATTTAGTCATAAATATAAATATACTAATTGTAACATTTTTAACATTAAATGAATATATTTAGAAATAAAAAATATATATTATTATTAAAATAATTAATGATGTTATTAATACCCAAGGACCTTGATAAAAATTTGAAAATGAATAGGATTTTAATCAATGGAGTAGTAAAAGGAAGGATGATAACCTAATTTCTTCTACATTTAATCATCTCATTTATTAATTATATTTTGATGTTTTATTTCTTTCTTTTTTCCTATTTTTAATGTATTAAGTACAATTAATTTTTATTTTCATTTCATTCATCATAATATATTTTGATATCTACATTTAGGTAAACTAATATTTTTTTTATAGGGAGCTGTAATGAAAAAGGCTTGGACTAACTTTAATTTAACCAAAAACCAACCTAAACTATTATTTAACCAAAATGGCTTAAAATTTAATCCTAAGGACAAACTATTCATATAATAGGCCCTATAAACATAAAAGCTCACGGGCTGTGTAACATCCCACATTGCCCAGGGGAGTGATCCTTAAATGTATATTCTCATCCTTACCTATCCTTACCTAGCATGAGGCCTTTTGGGAGCTCACTGGCTTCGGGTTCCATCGGAACTCCGAAGTTAAGCAAGTAGCACGTGAGAGCACTCCCATGATGGGTGACCCACTGGGAAGTTGCTCGTGAGTTCCCAAAAACAAAACCGTGAGGGAATGGTAAGCCCAAAGCGGACAATATCGTGTTATGGTAGTGGAGCAGGCCCGGGAAGTGATCCGCCCCGGGCCGGGATGTGACAAATTGGTATCAGAGCCTAACCCTGGCCGCGAGTGTGCTGACGAGGACGTCAGGCCCCTAAGGGGGGTGGATTGTAACATCCCACATTGCCCAGGGGAGTGATCCTTAAATGTATATTCTCATCCCTACTTAGCACGAGGCCTTTTGGGAGCTCACTGGCTTCGGGTTCCATCGGAACTCCGAAGTTAAGCGAGTAGCACGCGAGAGCACTCCCATGATGGGTGACCCACTGGGAAGTTGCTCGTGAGTTCCCAAAAACAAAACCGTGAGGGAATGGTAAGCCCAAAGCGGACAATATCGTGTTATGGTAGTGGAGCAGGCCCGGGAAGTGATCCGCCCCGGGCCGGGATGTGACAAATTGGTATCAGAGCCTAACCCTGGCCGCGAGTGTGCTGACGAGGACGTCAGGCCCCTAAGGGGGGTGGATTGTAACATCCCACATTGCCCAGGGGAGTGATCCTTAAATGTATATTCTCATCCCTACTTAGCACGAGGCCTTTTGGGAGCTCACTGGCTTTGGGTTCCATCGGAACTCCGAAGTTAAGCGAGTAGCACGCGAGAGCACTTCCATGATGGGTGACCCACTGGGAAGTTGCTCGTGAGTTCCCAAAAACAAAACCGTGAGGGAATGGTAAGCCCAAAGCGGACAATATCGTGCTACGGTAGTGGAGCGGGCCCGGGAAGTGGTCCGCCCCGGGTCGGGATGTGACAGGCTGAGCTAAAAGCCCAACACAATAAATATTTTTTTTCCAAACTTGCCCTTAACGGAAAGCCTATTACCTTTTTTTATGATGGAGAAAGCATGTTACCTTATTAAATATGAAGGACTACCAGACATGTTGGTATACGACACAACAACTAATAGACTTATTTACTTTGTGATAGTCAAGTGACATTGCATGTAGTGGCCAATCCTTTTTTCCATGAGCGAAATCATCATATTGAAATGAATTGTCATTTTATACGTGATATGATTGTTGATAGCACGTTAGCAACTAGACATGTTGGTATACGACACAACAGCTAATAGACTTGTTTACGAAGCCACTCGAAAAGGAGAAGCTTTCAATCATGTTACGCAAATTGGGAGTTCTTGACATTCACTCTCCAACTTGGGGTATTGAGGGGTACTATTAGACAAATATAGCAAATTAGTTAGAATTAAATTATAATTATAATTGTAATTGTACTCCTAGCAGGAATTCTTGTTGTATAAGGAATGTAATTGTATTAACGGCGGAGCTAGCAACAAGGCTAGGGTGGGCTCTAGCATAGGGAGATTTTTAGTTGTTTAAGGTTAAAAATACTGATAATTTAGATTATTTTATTATTTTTAATTGTTATAGCTCATCCAATAAGTAAAAGTTCTAAACAATAGGACTACTTTTAGAAAAAAGTAAGAGTTAATAAATATTAAATAAATTATTTACTTTAATCAATATCAAAATTTATTATTATTATTATAATTCAAATCTTACACACACACCCTAACACACGTCCCATTAAGTCTATTTATTTGATTAGTTTTTAGGGAGTAGTATAGAGATTTGTTTAGGTTTCTTAGGAGTAAGTAGTCATCTTATCCGGTTTTAAAAAGTAAATTTAATATTTTATTAATTTAGGGAGTAGACTAGTTTATTATTTTATTTCGACTTTTGGGTACAACCCAATGACCCTTTTTCAGTTTCAGAAAAGCCTTTGTCTCGTCTTGACGTCTTCTCTGCACTGCAGTTTACAGAAACCGAGCATACAATACAAGTGACAAATATGCAGTAATGGAAGTCCATTCAATTTGTTCCTCACTGTCGGAAATATTTGCAGTAAACCAGCAGAAGGCATTGAAGAAATTACAAATTCTCCCAATAACAAAACAGGTGAACTTATATGGTGGGCTGGAAAAACACAAAAATAAATCAAATTAGTTTTTGGATGGTCTTCGAGCTGCGTTGGCCAGGGATTTCCTAGCTAGAGGTCGAGGGTGATACTAAGATCCTTCTTGATTCGATCAATGAGACTAGAATCCTTCTTGATTCGATCAATGAGACTAGTATCCTTCTTGATTCGATCAATGAGTCTATCTCCCACCCCTGGCATCTCTTGACACTGGTGTACAATATTTAAAAAATAGCTTGCAGATATCTGCAGGATACCTATTTTCACCTATTTTCGTCACTTTTTGTCGTGAAACACATTGTGTGGCAAATGCTCTTGCTAGTGTTGGTCAATCTTCGTTGTTTTTGGTGACTAAATTTCCTTGTGAGGCGCGTTCCACTTGACTTTTGAGATTTTTGTAGTTTAGCTTGACCTAGAGGATTATCTTTATACTTGTTTTTTTCCTGTAAAAACAAGAGATTTTATTTAAACATCACTTTTATTTGAATCCTTTGCTTGTATTATTCCAACCAATATTACTACTCTAAACTACCTTAAGGGAGGGGACGGGTTCAAACCCGAGTAGGAGAGAAAGTACTTATTCATCAAGGCAATTCTGAATTTTTCAGGTCGAGTATCTGGTCTACCACCAACATTACAAATATTATCCCAACTTAACCACCTATGCAAGGTGTTAGGTTTTGTTGCAAAAGACCTCTGTGATACTAGAGGTGGAAACTCCCCATACATTAATTGTATATTATTTGTCATATGTCCAAATAAAGATGAGGCTGCGTACGATAGATATTCCCCCTCCTCTCGACTCTCGCAAAGTGGGGAATTTTGTTAGCTTGGCTTTTTTATATGACCGATTTGAAAACCTATCCTCCAACAAAACCACCACTTGCGAGTTCACTCGCTATTAACTTCAAACAAAATTAAACCAAAACAAAGCAACTGAACCAAACCAATAACCAAAACAAACAACTGAGAAAAAAACCTAGAGCTAGTCTCCATATCTTAACTATCCAATAAGCGTCTTGAGTGAGGTTTCCGGTGAATATTGGCTTCCGTGGCCGAAGAAAGTGATGGCGATTCCTCAGGAGACTCTTCATGATTTGGACTAGAAGGCACAAGCCTCATAAGATCATAGTTTGCACCTGAAGATGGTGGTGGCGGAGTATATACCTTCGAAGGTGGTTCTTCAGGAGACTCTTCATGGTTTGGACCAGAAGGCACAAGCCTCATAAGATCATAATTCGCAGGATCATCCAACACTTCTGCAGGCGGCAGTTGGACGACGCCATGTTTAGAATCTGGACCCCTAAGAACCTGCCTCTGGATCCAATACCTCAAGAGTCGATGTTGCTCAGCAAATTTGGTGGACTGTTTGTTTGGGGATCCTTGATCACCAAAACAAGAAGAAAATAGAAAGAGAAGGCAAGTAACAAACAAGTGAGTCTTAGAAAACTCCATATTTGATTGTTTGATTGACAGTATGTTTTGAACCGGAAAATACGCTTTCTTATAGGATTTCTTGGACGAATTCTGACAGAATATCACAGTAAAATCTTGTGTAATATTGGGCACGATAATCTAAATTACCGTTTTAAGAATAATTGGTCGAGATTTTCTACCACAAATACATTGAATTTTCTTTCAATTATATTACAAGGAAAATATACCATTTTAATTGTTAATTCAATGATAAGTAATTTGGTTGTAATTCGGTGTTTATTCAAAAGGATTAAGCTGTGATATTTTATATTAATACGATAGTGAAACTTGGGTGACCATAAATTGAAATAATATAATGACAAATTACAGATCGTGTTTCACATGGCATATTCTGGGTTCGATTCCTAGCACTGGTGGATAACACGACGTTGGCCAGGTGAGGCTGAAATGCCTATGTGAGTATTCCTGGTCCCTAAAAGATTGGATTGTCGTGGTGAAACCACAAGCTCGTCCCCTTTTAATAAGATGGATAACAGGTCTCAAACCCTCAAATGCAACAAGCCACACGCTTTAATATATCATTTTCAATCTCATCATACCAGCATATAAAGATACACATTTGTCCATGAAGACGTAATTGTTCTTCCCTAAAAAGATACCAGCATATAAAGATACACATTAGGCCAAGCTTATTAATATTGCTAAAAACTCATAAAAAAACGATATAAGTGTTGCATCAGTAAATACATTTTGCTTCGTGTGTGTGTGTATATATTAAGAGAGGGGAGGGTTTAAACCCGAGTTGAAGAACAAATCCTTATTCATTAAGGCAATCCATCACTTGCAAGTTCACTTGCTATTAACTCCAAAAAAAATTAAAAACATTTCAATTATGCAAAAAGACTAAAGTGAATATATTACTTGAAAACTGATCATAGCTTTCCTCTCTACACCCACCATAAACCCTAAACTAAACTCATAAATGAACGCTATCACCAAAGCCACAAAAATTTGGTTTTCTTCGTCACGTAAACCCTAGACCAGCAAAACAAGACGTACGGCAATCGCCACATGTTTACGTCCAAAGTAAATCTATATTTTTTTATATAGAAAACTTCATTTTAATTCTTAATAAAAAAAAAGATGAGTTTTTTTACTATAATCTTGTGTAAGATTAAAATTTAATTTTAGTCCCTGATACATTTAAGTGAGACTTTGAATGCGATCCTTAGCTATGAATATTCTTTGATTGAAACCTTGTTGATTTTTAATTTTTGATCGAGGTCCCTGAAATTAATATGATAATTTATTTCTATGTACGTTACTATATTTTTTAAATTAAAAATTAGAAATTTTAGTTGTTTATATAAATGAGATTTTAAATAAAAAAAACCATAATTTGTGGGATTAAAAATATTAAAATATATATATATATTTATATATAAACATGGGTACATTCATCAAAATTAACCAAAAAAATTAAGGAAAACTAACGAAAAGTTCAAAAAAACTTCTGTTTTAACGAAAAGCCATTTTTAAAGGTATAGTAAATAGTGCCAGTTAAAGGTAAAAATATGGTTTTTCGTTAAAAAGTGAACAATACCGGGAGTGTTTTGTTAAAACTCCCAAAAAATTATTGTATCAAAACATGAGTACATTCTTCAAAATCACAAAAAGAAAAAAGAAAAAAGAAAGATATTAGGCTTAATAACATTAATAAATTTCTTCGATTAAACTTGACATGGATACATTTTAAAATCAAAGAAAAAAGAATGTACCCATATAAGTTTAAAAATGGATTAGAAAAAAATTGAATAGATTTTCTATAAAAAAAAGGGTACATTTTACATATAACAAATTGGTATATTTAAGAATGAGTATATTTTAAGATTAAAAAGTTTTACATGAATGGGTACATATAATTAGCATGGGTACATTTAGAAAAATAAAAAGTACGAATAAAAAAATATATGGGTACAAATACAAATAAACTTTAAAAAATATGGGCACAAAAAGAAATGAATATATGGGTACAAATTAAAATTGAAAAGAAAATTGGTACAAATTAAAAAAAAAACAAATTAAAAATGGGTACAAACTAAAACTAAAAATATATGATAAAAAATTTAGTCATAAATATAAATATACTAATTGTAACATTTTTAACATTAAATGAATATATTTAGAAATAAAAAATATATTATTATTAAAATAATTAATGATATTATTAATACCCAAGGACCTTGATAAAAAATTGAAAAGGAATAGGATTTTAATCAATAGAGTAGCAAAATGAAGGATGATAACCTAATTTCTCCTACATTTAATCATCTCATTTATTAATTATATTTTGATGTTTTATTTCTTTCTTTTTTTCCTATTTTTAATGTATTAATTACAATTAATTTTTATTTTCATTTCATTCATCATAATATATTTTGATATCTACATTTAGGTAAACTAATATTTTTTATAGGGAGCTGTAATGAAAAAGGCTGGGACTAACTTTAATTTAACAAAAAACCAGCCTAAACTATTATTTAACCAAAATGGCTTAAAATTCAATCCTAAGGACAAACAATTCATATAACAGGCCCTGCAAACATAAAAGCTCACGGGTTGAGCAAAAAGCTAAACACAATAAATTTTTTTTTTCAAACTTGCCCTTAACGGAAAGCATGTTACCTTTTTTATGATGGAGAAAGCATGTTACCTTATTAAATATGAATGTCACATCCCCACCCGGGGTGGATCACTTCCCGGGCCCGCTCCACCACCGTAGCAAGATATTGTCTACTTTGGGCCCTGACCACGCCCTCACGGTTTTTTTCTTCTGAGAACTCACAAGCAACTTCCCAGTGGGTCACCCATTCTGGGAGTGCTATGGCCCCCTTCTCGCTTAACTTCGGAGTTCCTACGAAACCCGAAGCTAGTGAGCTCCCAAAAGGCCTCGTGCTAGGTAGGGATATGAATATACATTTAAGGATCACTCCCTTGAGTGATGTGGGATATTACAACGAAGGTGCTAAATTGGCGTCCACCATCCCCACTTCCATTTTTCTCTATCATCCACCATCCCCCTTTCATTATTCTAACTACCACAAGTGCCAAACTAATAAACAAAACGAACCATCCTTGTTTCACTATGGGGATGTAGAAAATTTGATTTTTCAAGTGAGCTTTTTAGAAGACTTTTTTTATTTTTTATTTATTATAAAATATTGCTATTTTTGTATGTAAAAAGACTTAATATCGCAAGAATTCCTTCAATCAGTATGGAATTTAAACCATGCATCCATTTCTAAAGTAAATGAAGCACGTATGATAATGATGATAGATTGAATTTGCAATCATTTTATTGATGGCGACTATGTGTAACATTTTTCGAAAATAAAAATGAGGGGAAAGGTGATGATCGAGTTCTTTGCAAATTTGTGTAACAAATTCCGAGAAAAGAAAAGGAGAAGTGACATAATTCTACAGATTCGGAGGAAGAGAGGATTGTAAAGAAATGAATCTTTGTATTTCATTACTTAATGTGAAAGGAATACAACTCAATATATATACATTTCTCTAATAAAGCTTAGTGCCTAATTATACTTAATTAGGTCTCTAACACAGAGATTAGTTACAAAATTGTTACAGCTGTAAAATGACAGTTGTACAAGCTGTTAACTATGAGTTATCCCTTTAAGGGTGATGAGATAATGGGAACCAGACTCACCTAGAAAGAGAAGGTTAGGTGCTTTGACAGCAAACAGTAGCAAAGCTTCTTGTTTGTTGGTGTGGCACTCTTTCTATATTTTTTATGAATTAGTGAGACATGACAAATGCACATTTGTAATAGAAAATAACGCATTTGTCACGTTTATATGGAGAATATACCACAAAGTTTTAGAAATAGCGTTTATTTTGTTCTATTTTATAAATAATGTGGATTATTTTGGTTTAGTTTCATAAATAGTGTGAGTTATTTTGCTATTGTTCTAGAAATAGTGTGGTTATTTTGCTATAGTTCTAGAAATAGTGTGGGTTATTTTGGTCTAGTTTTAAAATAGTGTGGGTTATTTTGTTATAGTTTCATAAATAGTGTGGGTTATTTTAGTCTAGTTTCATAAGGTCTAGTTTCATAAATAGTGTGAGTTATTTTCCTATAGTTTCATAAATAGTGTGAGTTATTTTGGTCTAGTTTCATAAATAGTGTGGGTTATTTTGCTATATTTTCATAAATGGTGTGGGTTATTTTGGTCTAGTTTCATAAATAGTGTGGGTTATTTTGGTCTAGTTTCATAAATAGTGTGGGTTATTTTGCTATAGTATCATAAATAATATGGATTATTTTGGTCTAGTTTCATAAATAGTGTGGGTTATTTTGGTCTAGTTTCATAAATAGTGTGGGTTATTTTGCTATAGTATCATAAATAATATGGATTATTTTGGTCTAGTTTCATAAATAGCGTGGGTTATTTTGGTATAGTTTCATAAATAGTGTGGGTTATTTTGGTCTAGATTCATAAATAGTGTGGGTTATTTTACAGTAGTTCCGGAAATAATGTGGGTTATTTTGGTTCAATTTCATAAATAGTATAGTTATTTTGTTCCTTCCAAAAATAGTGTAAGTTATTTTGGTTCGGATTCACAATTTTGGTTTAGTTTTCATATCAATTTGTCATAGCCATAGTAGCAGAGGTAGTTCAAGTAGACAACGGTTTCTGTTTCAAACACTTGAACGAGAAACTACCCAGTAAGCCCCCAAAAGAAATCCCATCACTCATTCACATAAACAGACAAGGAAAGTATATAAACCATGAAGCTTTCCAGAAAAAGCAAAAACAAGTGAAATTTGTTTGCTGTACAGCATATTAGCAAAGCTTCGGCATCATCCAGTCCAATTTTAATCTCAGAAAATTTCTTCTTCTGCTGCTCTACAATTCACATTGATAAAAAAATAACCCATTTAATAAAATGATCAGAACTACCCAAAATCATGCAGATCAAACCCATGATTAGGGATGGGCAAATACCCATTGGTTATGGGTAACCGCGGTTACTCGTCCATTTAAATTAAACGGTTACGGTTATGGGTAACCGTTTAGATAAATAAACGGTTATGGGTATAACCGTTTACCCGTAAAATTTAAATGGGTAGTTATGGGTATTAACCGTGTTTATAAACGGGTAACCGTTTACCCATTTATTTTATATATGTAAAACTAACACAAACCATGTTCTCGATCCAATAATACTTAGCACCCAATAAATTAGCAAGGAATTCATCGGTCCTTCTCTCAATAACACTACTACAGGAATGATGATTCTCATCATCAAGGAATTGGCCAAATTAATTTAAATTCCTTGCGGGTAATCGTGAAATTGAAAGAAATATCTTCTAAACAATTTTTGTAACCCAATAATACTTAGCAAATATTATATTTACCTTCATTGATAACAGTTAAAAATATCGTCCGTAAACTATTATTTCAATTATTGAAATGGTATAAGAACTTAAAAATTAAAATATGGAAATGTATGATGAATGTACCTATAACAGTTAATTGTCAAAAAAAAATTATGACAATTTTTTTTTTAAATTTTCAAGTTGTTAAAAAACATGTAGACGGGTGAAAAAAGGGTAATGATAAAAAAAAAGATAAACGGGTTAAAAAGGATAAATGGGTAAACGGGTATTAAACGGTTACGGTTAAATGGGTATGCGGTTATGGGTATGGTTAACCGTTTATAAACGATTATGGGTATGAGTATAACCGTTTAGGCAATTACCCAACGGGTAAACGGTTATGCGGGTATGAGCATAAATGGTTATGGGTAAATTAACCGCGGTTACCCGCACGCCATAACCATTGCCCATCCCTACCCATGATGGCATTAAAGGACCTGAATTGCACAAAGCAATCCAACAAACACTTGAACTAAAAGCTACCCAAAAGAAGTCCCTTAATTATTGTTACTAAATTACTAATTCACTGAAGAAAAAAAAACACATAACTAAGAGGATTAGAGCTAATCTAAAAAACCCATGTCATAAATCGGCAGAAAAATGATAGAATAGTAACATAGTCGGGAAGAAAGGTGCCTAAGTTGGATTTTCGCGAGAGGTTTGCGGAGAGCTTGTTTGGTATTGGGTTTTGTCCTAACCATTAAATAAAGTTATTATATGGTTTTTGGTTAAAATTCAAAGTATTTAAGCTATTTTCATTAGTTTTCATTTTTTTATATAATATAGGAATATACAATTTGTATAATCTTCATTTAGGTACATTAAATCATTAATTTGATATCTTTCGGTATATCCATTGATACAAATATATAGGTACATTAATTTAATATAATACATTTTCGGTACGTATATTTCGATACATTAGTTCAATATAATACATTTTGGTACATATATTTCAGTATTGACATTTAGGTACATTAATTCAACATTTCGGTACATACATTTAGGTTCATTATAATATATGTCAGTACAAACATTTTGGTATAGTAATTTATATACACTTATGTATATACATATTTATATGTCACTAATTTCTTTTAATAGTTTCTCATTTAGGTTCATTATAATTGAAAGAACTAATATGTGCATATTAATAAAATGAAGATTTTAATGTGGAGACATTAAATAAAAATGCACATTAAATAACAAAAATAGAATGCTAGTGGCCCTTTACCACAATGATGGAAATGAGTTGAGCCCTTGCATGACGGCATGAGTTCGAATTCCGTCGGTGGCTAATCTAACTCTAACAAAATCTATCGTTCGACAAAAAAAAAAATTAGAATATAAACTTTAATAAAAGTAGACTTTAAGGGATTAAATTGAATATATAATCTAGGTTTAAAAAAAAAAAAAAATCTGATCTTAAAAAGGGAGGCAGGGATCTGGGGGCACCCAAATGCTGAACATAACGCTACAAACGTACTTGAACCCTAAACCCTAAGCCCATATCGGTGAAAAAGTTTCTTTAACTGTGACATATATCATCTGTATGGAGTTTGCTCGCGTCGATATAAGCTATGTTTCTGGTTTTGTCTGGCATCGTCCCAATGGATTGGACATTTACTGAACTTTTCTACTGTCAGTAATTGCCACATATAAAATGACTTGCATGCGATATAGTATGTATATAGATAATCTCATAAGCTGAAAGAAAAAAGTAGAGAGATTTGATCACTGATCAGATAACTGAACCAAACTAATAACCAAAACAAACAACTGAGAAAACGAAAAATAGACTGCAGTTTATTGATTATAACAAAATAAAGAAAGTGCCAAAACTAATGGAGCTATAGCTAGCATCCATGGCTTAATTATCCAATAAGCGTCTTGAGTGAGGTTTCCGATGAACATTGGCTTCCGTGGCCGAAGAAAGTGATGGCAGTTCCTCAGGAGACTCTTCATGATTTGGACCAGAAGGTACAAGCCTCATAAGATCATAATTTGCACGTGAAGATGGTGGTGGCGGAGTATATACCTTGGAAGGGGGCTCTTCAGGAGACTCTTCATGCCCAGAAGGCACAAGCCTCATATTAAGATCATAATTTGGAAGTTCATCCAACACTTCTACAGGCGGTTGGACGAAGCCATGTTTAGGATCTGGACTGCTAGGAACCTGCCTCTTTAATTCATAATTTGCAGGATCATCCAACACTTCTACAGGCGGTTGGACGAAGTTATGTAGAGGATTTGGACCGGTAGGAACCTGCCTCTTTGATTTTGATTCGTAATTTGCAGGATCATCCACCACTTCTACAGGCGGTTTGACGAAGTGATGTAGAGGATTTGGACCGGTAGGAACCTGCCTCTTTGATTCATAATTTGCAGGATCATCCAACACTTCTACAGGCAGTTGGACGCTGCTAGGTTTAGCATCTGGACCGGTAGGAACCTGCCTCTTGATCCAATACTTCAAGAGTCGATGTTGCTCAGCAAGTTTGATGGACTGTTTGTTTGGGGATCCTTGATCGCCAAAACAAGAAGAAGATAGAAAGAGAAGGCAAGTAACAAACAAGTGGGTCTTCGAAAACTCCATATTTTGATTGTTTGATGGCCATTTGAACAGCCAACTACACACCTTCTTATGGTGTTTCGATTTTTTATTTTTTTTATTTTTTTGGGCTAATTAAGGGTTGCTTGACCTATAATTCAACATGATTCGCTACCCATTTAGGAACGAGATTTTCTGTTCCATTAATTTCGTGCTCTAGGATTTCAATCCCATCATGTACTTAAATGATAATTTTCAGACTATTGTTAATGTAGAACATTTAGATTCGATTTTTCATTCCAGAAGTAGTTTATTTGGCATAAGAAGGATCCACCTTTCCTCCAATATTTTTTTTCAACTAAGCATTTGTGGCTTTTTCAAAATTTTATTTGTTTTATTTATTTATTTATTATTTTGAGAACGATATGGCTAGTGGGTTAAATTGTTAGTTGTCAGGAGGAGGAGGGGATTGGTGGGAATGCAACCCGCATCCATGGTCTAAAATATCCATAATATCCCGATATTTCCATCGAAATTTCCGTGTTTTTGGACTACCGATATTTCCGATATCATCGATATTTTAGACCTTGCTAAGTCACTCATGTATCTTACCATGCAATGTATAAAGTGTAAACTATTGTACTAATTCATTATATATAAATGATTATGGTGTGTTTAAACTTCTTTCATTAATTACTACATATTTTCTACACTCACAATGTTTGCCAGCTCGCTATATAATCAACTTAAATCAGTTATATCTATCATGCAATGCATTTCCTTCCAATTTTTTGTGATAAACTAATAGATAATTGACTAAATAAACATCCTGCAAAGTTTCAATAAAAATTTCCAAGTTTTTCTTACAATTTCCGTGGTTTTTATTCAATTTTTATCAATATCGATAATATCCCGATATTTCTATCGAAATTTCCGTATTCTTAGACTACCGATATTTCCGATATCATCGATATTTTATACCCGCATCATAGTACATAGACATAATTACTTACCACCATTGCAATAAAGCAAAAGTAAAACGTGGATATGAATAAAGCTGATTTCCTAGTAAAATTGACACACATTGAAGGTTCATAATTCGAAGCGGAAGGCGAAGAATCAAATCCAAAAAATATAACCGTGGAAGGAGAAGAATGAGAAAGGACATTAAGGGTTTGTTTGGTGTTGCTATGCTTTTTTATAAAAAATATATGTTATGTTACGAGAATAAATAGTTCTAAAATAAAATTGTTCAGTGTTTAGTAATTTTTTTTTGTAAAAGTGCTTTTAACAAAATAAAAAACAGTGTCTGAGTAATTAGAAAACTTTTATATAAATGTTCAATGATGAAAAATGATATAGTATTGATGCGATCTAATAGTTGTTAAAGAAAATAATGTAAAGGTAAAGATTAAAAGATGTGGAGGTATACTTATCATTTGAAAATTTTATTAAATAGGCATTGTTCACTATGCTTTAAAAATAATAATAATAAAAAAATAGAAGCTTGGTAGACCCTGCTTCTGCTTTTCTATGATTTTCTACTGTCATTGACAATATATATATATTTTTTGTGTAGATCAATATTTTATACTAAGGAGAGATGAAGTTCGACTAAGCCACACAATGAGCAACCTAAGTTGGTATCGAATTCACCATCCACAAGATTCGAATCTAAGACGTCTCACTTCTAAGTGAAGAAAAATATCATTAGACCGTAGTACTGAATGATCATTAACAATAATTAAAAAAAAAAAAAAAAACCTTTTTTGTTTTGTTTTACCATACACATTTGGTGCACCATATTTTTTTAATAAGTTAAAAAAAAAAAAAAAAAAGCTCCACAACCCTGAAATGGTGAATTTTTTTTCTTCAATATAATGCCGAATGCTAGTTTAAGGGAATTAACAAGCAAAAGTTATGTCCCCAAACTTCAAGGGTTAACATTGATAGACCCAAACACTAAACTGTGTCTAGTCTTCCCAGGGCATGGAGCATTTATTGGAGGATCGCACAACAAACCGTGAAGCCCTAAATCAATGGAGAGGAATTTGGAGTATTAGACATTGAAATTTCCTACATTTCGATCTTTGGTCATTGAATAAAAAATTCTTGAATATTGGTCTCTGAGCGCATCATAATATAGAGCAATTTGAAAAACTTTGAGAAGCAAGCTCCAATTGAACCAAAGCACATGATCAACGCTCCAAATTTCACTTTCATTTTATGATAATAAAATCAAAGGCTATAGATATGAATATCATCCTCTAAGGATTTTAATCTCAAACAAGATTAAATACCTAGTTGTTTTATCGGACTAACTACAAGTTTTGTTCCCTTAAATGAAGAACATTTTCCGGCAGAAAAAAGAAGTATAAATACAAAACTCCCAAATTCTCCCCAAAGCTCGGATACGAGTTTGAGGCAATTTGGCAACCAAAAAAGGGTTTTATGTGGCAATTTGACACAAAATGTAGTCACATAACTTGCACATAGCACAATGTAACAACAACAACAAAGCCTACTCCCAGTAAGTGAGGTCGGCTATATGAACCCTAGAATGTCATAACGCTTAGTTTTGTTGCACATCACAATGTAACAAATAATATAATTTAACCCCAAGTTTTAAATTAGAAAATAAAAACCAACTGAAATTTAATTGCATTTTAATTCTCAGTTCTTACATATTCATCGACTCGTCTCAAACAAAGAAGGCTAAGCAAGACTAAGACAATGAACACATGTTTGGTCCACAATATTCATGTGCAATATGCATATAAATGATCATGAAAACATGGATAAAGATAACAGAATAAACGGAAATTAACCCCAATAAATATACATATGTAACAGCTTTTAACAAAAATGAGTACCCATAAATGATACAGAAACAAAATAATATGAATTACCCCGTGTTGATATGTACAGACTTTGTTATATGCTTTGTGATCACCCAACACCTTGAAGAACTATCCCTTAGCTTTAATATGTTGCCAATGCTCCTGAAAATACAACCACCTGCAGCATACCGACATTACCAATAATATAAACATACCTTTCAATTTTTCTAACATATCGATTTTGGCAAGTATCTCATCATCAAATCAAAGTTACAAGCCATTCTCTCGAGGTTCATGCAGCAGAATAAAATAATGAGTTTGTACTAGACATTCAACGGATAGGCGGGAGTACAAATTTGAAAATGTCATGGATATTGAATTTCTTCCGCCACGTTCTAGACCATCCATTTAAGAGGTGAAGTCTCTGCATCATATAATATGCATGAAAAGAAAAGTGAAGAATGATATTTCTCTATAATTCTTATAATGGCACCCCATAACTAGCCACCGAACTTCTTGGATTGTGGCAGGTTAAGTTCAGAATCACCTAATTGCCACTTTAATTGACCAACTCAAATGCAATGAGGAAGTTAAAATCGTTCCATATAGCACGCATAAAACTTCTATGTATGTACGTGTGTGTGTAGACCTTATAAACGTGTATCCCTTTTGATGGGGAGTCAAATCGGTACCCTGTAAACTAGGAACTTTATTTATGCATTATGTATGTACATCTGTATGCATGTTTGTGTGTGTGTGAACCGCGCTAAAAATAAAACAAAAGAGAGGCTCACTGCATTATGAGATCTAGAAACACCTTATGTTTTTCTAAACAGAGATCATGTAATGCTCCAATCTTACCATATTCATTCTCATTTGGAACAATGGTATACGCTATCGATGCTTCAACCCTTGGGCCATATGCACTTCACGAGCTCACTGGATCAGAAAGGCAGACAGTTAACGAATGTACAATGATAATTATACTACACATACGATGTGGATTACTCAAGATACTGATTATCCAAACAATGGGGTGTAGAAGAGAGAGAGTGCTCAACAAGTCTAACATCCCATGTGGATGAATTTATTAGTGTGCCAATGAATTGGTAAACTTCTGGCTCGAATTTGTGTCAATAATAGAGATATACAGAATTTTCCAGGTCATCATATTTCATCTTGGATATGAATCATACCGATTTCCCAGTAAAATTGACACACATTGAAGACTCTTCAAAGCGGAAGGCGAAAAATCAAATCCGAAAAAAAAAAGGTGGAAGGAGAAGAATGAAAAGGACAATAAAAAGGTGAGAAAAAAATTTCAATAAATGCAGAATGCTAGTTTAAGAATTAACAAGCAAAAGTTATATCACTAAATTCAAGGGTTAAAATTGATAGACCCAAATACTAAGCCTTGTACTAAGTTTTCTTAAGGCATAGGACGTTAACCGGAGGATACAACAACAACAACAAAGCCTTTTCCCACTAAGTGGGGTCGGCTATATAGCCGCCCAGGTTAACTGGAGGATCATACAACAAATTGTGAAGCCCTAGATTGGATACATAGCCGCCCAGGTTTTTAAGCTACATTTGAGCCAAGAATATCATGCAAAATGTGAAGCCCTAAATCAGTTGCACAATAAGAATGTCCCAGATTTCTTAAGGCATGGGGCATTAAATGGCATGAAACCTTTCCTTTTGCTAGGCTAATTTAAGAATCAAAATTGACCTCGTATGGCAAAGCATGATAAAGCTAGGAAGTCAAAGTTCTCTCCTTTTTTCTCTGTTTGGTGATTGCATTTGCAAAAGGCCATTAACAACTATATGTGCGCAAATGGGCAAAAATTAGAAAGTTAATGCACAAGTCAGGAGTTTGTGCATCATTTCATGTGTAATACATCAAAACCTAACTTTGTTTAGATAGTAAGAAGCATTCCGAAAGCAAGTGGATGAAATCATTCATTATGTGATTAGAATAAGATTTTCTTTGATAATAAGAACGTTATCAGAAAAAAAAATTACACAAAGAAGAGGCCTTCCCAAATGTTAAAAAACAAGCAAAAAGAAAGGTGCATCATGTTTCAAATAAAAGTAAAAGTGTATAGTGAAGAAAAATGCTCCTAGGAGGCTAAATAATACAAATTCAAAGGCATTTTTAATCGTTCTAAACTTTCTGTGATCACATAACGGCTATATCACCTAATATAAATGATTTTATATCCGTACTCACGCCAAAAAAATGAATTCAAAAACCTATCATGGTATCAGAACACCACTATCAATCACATGGTTAAAAGATACTTCAGAAAACCTTAGAGATCAGCCGCACGGATCTTCTAGGAAGGACTTTCCTAGTAATATGCTTCCTACTTGTTAAATTCTTTGCATCCGGATTACCATAGCCACTTTGAAGTTCACCTTCTATATGTTTCCTCTTTCTGGAAAGTTCTTCATTAGATTCCAAATTATCGTAACAGAAACTGTTCTTCTCAACTGAACTGGTTAACTGTGAGCATCTGCAAGGTGGGACAAGGTATAGAAGCTAAGACAGTTGTATATTATAATTAACAAGAACTTTTGGTTTAAAGAGAGCTTACTCTGGACTATCCCTCCCATTTGTGATGTTGTTCCTCTCCTGAAAAAGGTAGTATGTTATTCCAAATCTATAACGTGACTGAAATTTATGAGCACAAAACAAACCCGTATACATTCATCCGTGTTCATGCAAGCAAACACCTACACTAGAATACAAGGAGCAGAAATAAGACTTTGTTGTTTAATCTTTGAAAGAAATTATTTTAATCATCAAAACCATGGTTACCTAATGATTTTGTTTTCCACGTGTGCATTATGCGGAAGCAATATATTTAAATAGAACAAAAAGAGGATATGCAAGAGATAAAACAAACTTTGGATTCTTAGAAATTTTATTAACTGTTCATGTCAAATAAAACTGAACAGAGAGTTAGATTGCCAATCAACAACCAAATTGTTTTAATTTAAGCAAATGTCTCTACAGTTGAAAAGAAAAAACTATTAGCACAGAGGATTGCAAATTAATATTAAAAACCATCAAAATATGGAAAATGCTGGCATTTCATGATATTCAATTATTCATATAGAAAAAGACATCAATATATGGCAGAACAAAACCATACATGCAGTCCATTGCCATCATCAGATAGAAAATACAAATAACAAATCTTGAATAAACATTCAATTTGTTCCTCACAGTAGGAAAAAAATTGCAGTAAAACAGCAGAGGGCATGAAATAAATAAAATCTGTTGTATAAATAGAAATCTTGAAGAGGTAATAACTTTATGTGCCATCCAAACACAAAGAATCTCCAACCACAACATACTCTTTTTTTTTTTTTTTTTTTTTTTTTTTTTTGAAACTAGTGTCTCCGGGTCTTTGACCCGACTACTCACTAGGCCACCCGCCTGACCCCACAACATTTGGTAGGCAAGAAACTCTAGCAATTGCTAGGTGGGTACCTTGAGAGGTGTCGAACCCCAGACCTCTTGGTAACAAACCAAGGGCCTGACCATTAGACTAAACACTCTTAGGTAACCACAACATACTCTTTTATCAGTTAAGTTAAAGCATAAGGATACTATCTTTCTTTTTTACCCTCAACACAATATTCAATTTGAAGTATAGGGGTCCAGTACATACGTACAACTTTATAATCTACTGTAGTTTATCTTGAACTTCACCGCAATGTGAGAATTTTGAAAACAAAGAACAAATAAAACGAAAACAACAGTAAAGTACATAAACATCTAAAAAGAATCACAAACATTTTACTACAACATCAATAAAAAAACAAAATGTAGAAGTCTATGGTATCAATAAATATGACCATGCATTATTTTTTCAGTACACCCGCAATCATGTGACAGATGGTGGAAACAGGACCATACCCACGCTTCAGCAGATTTTGGCACGTAGTTCCCCAGCAGATCAGGAACCTGCTCACATGAGCTGATTATTCCAAGTTCTGTTTCTAAATTGTCCTTTTGTACGAACAGACCCACCAATCCTCCATTTCCACAAGGTGAACATGATATGTCTTTGGAGCACCTCACAACCTCTGATGACTGCATCTCTATAGAAGCACTAGCTGAGCATCCAGGATATACCACACTAAGGTTGACAGGGCTATAATTATTCTGCAGGGTTGGATTCAGACAATTATTGAGGTTTGAATTTTGATGCTCCATTATGACAGGACTTAATTGACCTTTTGATAACGAGTTGACAGCAGGAGCACAGATGGACTTCTGGAAATTATTAAGGACATTTGAATCAAGCTTGATTAAAGAGCCATCTATAGCAAAGGAATGAGCACCAGAAATTATCTGCTTCAGTGGAGCCGAGTCAAGTTTAGATGAGACAAGTGCTTGATCTTCCACCAAATGCTCTGACACGTCTGCAGCCATGTTGCACGATCTTACTGCTGAGGTTACTGAAGTTTCAGCTAGTTTAACAGAATGATCAAGGCCCACATTGTCACTTTTTGTCGGTTCTTTATCTTCAATGTACCCATAATTTATGTTCTGTATGAAGGAACTTCTCTTTTCTTTATCACCTTTTCCAATGCACCCAAGGTCCTCATAAAGACTCATAGACTTGTTTCTGTGCACATTTTGACATGTGCAAACCTCACTTTTGAACCTCTTGGTCCACTCAGATAGGCTCGAATTGAAGTCAACATAAAGATTAATCCCCTCTTCTGACCTAACATGAAACTCAAAAGAAGAGGAAGGAACTTGTGTAGGAGTTTCCACGGAACAATCAACAGCAGTTTGAGCAGGGTATGCACTGAAATTTATCTCCCTACTTTCAGTTTCAGGCACATTTTCCATGGTTCTATCTCTTGCCAAACCCAAAGAATCGTCAACTGAGTATTTTCTTGGGTACTCGTTATGGCTAAGACCATTCCCATTGCATTGAGCATAAAAATTCCCCCAGAGATTATACATTGGACCACCAAAACCCTCCTGTAAGACATAAGAAGAATTTCCTGAGAAATCATTCAATCCTTTGAAATTCAAGATATTTATCATATAATCAAGTCCAAGCCCTAAGGCCATCTCCAGCCAAGGGCTATAGGCCACGATCGATTTTTCAAAGCAGATATTGTTGGTTGTTTTGATAACATTGATCTCACTCTTCTAAATAGAAGAATTGGTTTAGATATGGGTGAGAGCAGTGAGGGCTTTTGTACATTTAGCCCTAAAATTGACAAAATCAGTCTCCAACCATAGGGCTAAAGGGAATTAGGCTAAGTTTGGCCCCAGGGCAGGCAACATGGAACCCCAGGGCAGGCTAAGTTTGGCCCCAAAAAGTAATAAAATATGAAGGGTATAAAATATAGCCCTGCATGGTTGGAGATGGAAAAATTTAGCCCTAAAGTAAGTAGTCTCTAAAATATTAATTTTTGGAGGGCAGAAACATAGCCAAGGGCTACGTTTAGCCCTCCATGACTGGAGGTGGCTTAAGAGTCCAAGTTTTCTGTCATCTTTCGTATGCTTATGTGAAATTTGAGTAGGCTAAAATCTTTGAATGTCATCTTTTGTAAGTGTGATGTGAAAATACTGGAGCACTCCATTCATGCAGCACTCACAATTAGCTGAAACATGGACTATACAAGGAGAGACTACAAATAATAACAGATCCAACAATAAGCATAAAAACATGGGTACAGTTGGAAAGTGTTCCGATTTATGTCTCTAAAAAAAATGATGAGAATTGAAACGTCGCATTATTTTTTGCTTTCAGTTAACCCTGTAAACTGCATTTAACGGTTTGTAAATTCCCATTTGAAGCAAATTGTTCGCCAAGCTTCATAAGCACCATGATTGGCCAGCTCAAGCTCCCACCTCATTAATTATCGAGAAATAGGAGCATTCCCATGAGAAATGGGAGGACATCATGAAAATGTTATAGTCCATAACGTATTCTTAAATCGAATGATAGTAGGATATCATTAGCCTGAAAAATGTACCTGTAAGTAAGCAATCAGAGACATTGCCAAATCCGAGTGCGATTTATTTGCAGGCAAGCCATATCTTTTGCACAATGTTTGAAGCTCTTTCCTTGAGAGGTTGTAATAAAAATCCTCATTCCCATTGTTCGCCATCAATCTACATCAGAAAATTGTAAGAACAATGATCTCGTTTAAGGGCACATCATTAGGGTTTCAATCAATTCCAGATTCTTGAGCAGTCCTAGCAAAAATGAGTACAAAAACTAAAATGAAGAAATGATTAAACTCGAAACAAGGACGAAAAATCGATAAAATTAACTAAACATCCGAAATAATTGTGCCACTTCCAACAAGCTGAAATCGAAAAACTTCGGAAGAAGAAAGCTCTAAAATTTTAACCCTATTTGTGCTTTTGTAATGCTAATTAACCCAAATGCAACTCTAATTAGCAAAATTAAGCCCTAATTTGAACATAAACTAACAAAATTTGAATCCCTTACAGAAGATTAGCCCCTCTGTAGCTCCTTTTCAGCTCCGTCACTTTAACTTCCTGGTGATTCTGTAAACAACAGTTTCAGAGCAACCACTGTAAATCAGAGGCCCGCAACTCTAGATATGATTTTGGCACCACAAACAGAGCATAGCAAGTGATTTAGTTTTCACCGGCAAAGATTTTCTTCCGCTTCAGATCGACCTCCTCCCGCCCTCTCTGACTCTCTCTCTCTCTCTCTCTCTGACTCTCTCTCTCTGGATGCACCTTTTGTTTGAAAAAAAGGTTCACCTGACCCACTCTCTGTCTTATTCTCTTTCTCCCGCGCCTAACGCTGGAAAATTTCACCTTGTTGACTTTCGGTCAATCTTTGGTTTTGTCCTTGGAAATTACAATTAAGCTACTATTTATCCTTTCAAAAACAACAATACATGATTACTCAAATATGACTACAAACTCTTGCTCAAAATTTCCTAAAATTGTTCGTTGTCAAATTTATACAATTTTGTGTTTATAATTATAACCGTTCATATTATAAATCACCTTATAAAGATCGTATCTGCAAAAAATCAATTAAAACTATAGTCGTTTAGTCATCAAACTGTTTAAAAACAAATGATAGATATTGATAAAAGCATTACGAACCATTTATGTATTTGCTATAATAGATTGATTAAACGACTTTAGTTTTAATTTATTTTTTTTGCATAAATGATCTTTACAGTGTGATTTATAGTATGAACGGTTCTGATCATAAGTACAAAGTTATGTGATTAAAATATTAAGAATTTTGAGTAGGAGTTTCTTCATCTTTGAGTAGCTAAATATTGTTCTTCAAAAAATTGTAGAAATGATTCCTTAACTTTAATGCAATTAGAGCGATGATCATTTAAATAAAAATTCATAATCATTGGTCCCTTAATTCATCAAAACGCATAGTTATAGTCTTTTTCGTCAACTCAGTCAAAATTCCGTTAAAATGAATCATGTTGGATTGGAATTACCATTGCTACAATTGGATTAAAGTTGAGAGATCATTGCTCCAATTAGGCCAAAGTTGAGGGACTATTCCTTCAATTGGAATAAAGTTGAAGGATCATTGCTACAATTTTTCTCATTTCGTTTTCCATATTTCCCCATTTATTTAGCATCACATGTGTGACACGTGACTCATTTTGATGAAAATTCTAACGAAATTGATGAAAATGAGTATAGCTGCACGTTTTAAAGAATTAAGGGACCAAATGGTGATGAATTTTTAGTTAAAAAGCTATTACTTCAATTAAATTCTCCAAATTAGTTGAGGAACCTTTAATATAATAAAACGATTAATCTACACTGTATTTGCCGTCGGATGAATCCAACGGCTATAATAAAATAGATGCCCCAGATTAGGCCCCACACAGAGAGTGGAATTTCGCGCCACTTTTGTCCTCCGGTGATTTTCTTACTTTGTCCTTGCCTGATTTCTCCAAGTGACGGCAGTGAAGACTGAAGAAGATGGTGCTGTGGGTAGACAAGTACCGACCCAAAACCCTAGACCAGGCAATTGTCCACCAAGACATCGCCCAAAACCTCAAGAAACTCGTGCAACTCTACCCCTCCCTCGTCGATTTCAATTCCCAATTTCTACCATTTCATAACCCTAACTTCTTCTTGTGCAGGTTGCAGAGCAAGATTGCCCCCATTTGCTTTTTTATGGCCCTTCCGGCTCCGGCAAGAAAACCCTCATCATCGCCCTCCTCCGTCAGGTTTTCGGTCCCAGCGCCGATAAGGTCCCAATTTTCTCATACATTTTCCCGTTTATTTGTTTTGACCGTTTGGGATTCAAATTATTGATCTTTTTCTTTTGGGACTTCTTTCCACCTTTATATGGTTTGTTTTGGTAGAAAATGGATTACAGAGCTATAACGAAAAGAATTAGATGAAAAAAATGCTTAGCTCTTAAACATGCAAGGATGGATTCCTCCTTACAAGTCAATCACAATCCGAAAAGTTTGCATCTTTTTTGTCTTTGCGGTTCCAGTAATGAGCAGTTCGTCCGTTTAAGCCAACACATAGAAACTACTGTTTGCTTGTAAGGAGTGGAATAGCTCTTTAGTTGATAAAGTACCCCACTTAAAGTTCTATCATATACGTAAATCTATCACCATAATTAAACGGGCATTTTATGGAAGAAGAATGATGTTTTCTTCTATTTGAAATTTTGTTTGTTGGCGTTTGAGAAATTTTGTGATTGTGGTTGGCAGGTGAAGGTGGAAAATAGGACATGGAAAGTTGATGTAAGCTTCACCTTCTTTTGATTGATGGGATTGATCATTGTTGCAACTTCTGTAAAAATTATTGCTTATCTGTCATTTAGGTGAAAAGCTGTGTTAAATTCCGATTGCATATCTGAATAATTAATTAATTATGCATTCAAATTCAACTTTCTCCTCTTTATGATTCATTTCTCATTTCCTTGTTCAGAAGGCATGGATTGGTTTTTCTTACCTCTATTTGTTAGCTTCTTGAAATGAAATTAGGTGCTTACTTTTATTTTTATAGAAAAAACCTCCAAAGATTGGAGCTTTAGGATATATTTTAAATCTCTTACATGATATGGCAGAAGGACACTGACGTCTCCAACCTTTGTTGAGCATAGTACATTAACCAATTTATAAATCTTTTAACGCTCACCTTATTTCCAGATTTATGAAAGATTATTTTCCTTTGAATATCTCCTTGTTCAACCTAAAACTATTGTTCTATTGTTTTTTATCTCCTTATAACCGGTATTTGATTAAATCCTTCACTTGCTTCATTTGATTTTTCTTGTATTCCATTTTAACTATATTTTTTTTTTCCTATGATTTATTATAGGCTGGGAGTAGGACCATTGATATAGAGCTGACTACAATGTCAAGCACAAACCATATTGAACTGAACCCCAGTGATGCAGGCTTTCAGGACAGATGTATTGTCCAAGAGATAATTAAAGAAATGGTTAAAAATAGGCCCATTGACACAAAAGGGAAAAAAGGATACAAAAGTAAGTTTAACTAATATCCAAATTTTTATGAATATACACTTATCCAATGTATACGTTTGGAAGTATTTCTTTTGTACATTCACTTGAACAGGATGCAATATTTCTTTAGAATAATTTGCTTTTCATCTTATAGTTTTTTTTATTTTGTTTTCTCATCCTTTTCACAGTTCTTTGCAATAGGCATTGAATCTTTCTCTCTTGTCCCCATTCTAAAAAACTAAGAAAACAAGGAAAATGCAGTTGGATGATTAACAAATTGGGCGTTTTAGTCTTTACGATTTGTGTCTTGAATCTACTGATAACATGTCCTCTTTGCAATGCCAGTCTTAGTGCTGAATGAAGTTGACAAGCTTTCAAGAGAAGCGCAGCATTCTCTTCGAAGAACTATGGAGAAATATAGTGCTTATTGCCAGCTAATACTATGCTGTAACAGTTCTTCAAGGGTTACTGAAGCAATCTGGTCTCAGTGTCTAAATGTGCGAATAAATGCGCCAACAGAAGACCAGGTTAAATTTGCTAGCATACAACTTGTAGAATTTGATATCATAAAGTATGTTGACTTCCACTGTCAATTTAGGTCTCATTTGATGATTTCATGTCGAACCTTTTGTGCCAGATTGTTAAGGTATTGGAGTTCATTGGAAAGAAGGAAGCGCTGCAACTTCCTTCTGGATTCGCTGCTCGTATAGCTGAAAAATCAAATAGGAGCTTAAGGAGAGCTATATTGTCATTAGAAACTTGTCTTGTTCAACAGTTAAGTGCCAGAGTTCTAATTGGTCATCAGTTGTGTGAAGCAGTTATTTTCTTTCTATTCGCCTTGCAGGAATAGCACAGGTTCTGATGGCTATGGTCTTCTGTGTACTTTTCATGTGGTTGTAGGTATCCCTTAACAAGTACCCAATGGACTGGGAGGAATATGTTTCTGAAATCGCCTCTGATATAATGAAGGAGCAGAGCCCAAAAAGGTTTGGCTCTTACAATATTGACATCTATTGCAGCATTTTGTCTGTAGTTTGAAATTGTTCTAGTTCAATGGTCAAATTGAACTCAAGAAAACACTGTAAAATGTGGAAAGCCATTGGCTGGCCTATTTGTCTAGTAGAGGCTGCCCCCATTAATTTTATTTTCATTCATCATATTTCTTTCACAACAACATATCCAATTGAACTTATGTAGATGTTTCATTAATTGGGTTGCTTCAAATAGCCAATTTCACACTTTTTTCATATTTTTTTGTTTATTATTTATCTAAAGGAAGAGAGGAAAAAGAAAGCCACTGTGGATTGGCTCAAACTCTCTAGGTTTCTTGCTCTAATGAAAAATAAATAAAATCATTGGCAGCTCAAATAATAGCTTTTTATGCAAGATCCATAGGATGTCCATCATCATGTAGCATTTTCCGAATTAGGTATTGGACCTTAGAACCCTCTTTGCTACGCCATTTTAAGAGCATGCCACCTTTCATGTTCCTTATTCTAATTCTTGGATCTCCCACTGTGGATGCCCACAGATTTACGGTATGCATGTCACTTATTTACTTTCCTTGTAGTGAGATTTTTATGACAAGCATTTTTGGCATCTTCTAGTAGTTGGACTTTGGTTTATGAATGAAGATCATCGTGTAAATTCAGTGAGTTCGTGTCAGAGTTACTTTATTATTCTTTGTTGCTTGCGAATGCTATACTTTGCCTTTAAACTTTTTCTTGTATCTTACTGTACAACCTTGGATGCACTATTCTTGGAATACTCTTTTGATAAACAAAATAACTTCTTATCACATGCCTTACCTTTTGTGATATCTTGATGCATGTATGCATAAATCATTCATAATCCATCTTCCCCTCCTTTGCAACATTTCATTGATGGTTAATCTGCCATTGGATGATTGTCAGTCTCATTGGCCTTTGTGGTTTCTCTTTCTGGAATTGAAGCAGAATAGAGTCCACGTAGCCAGATGTGACATAATTTTTATGCATCCTGAAGTTCATTGTCTTTTGGATTAATCTTGTAAAACATAATTCAGCCATCCAGTTCTGTGTCTAACCTCCCATGATATTTTGTCAAATTTTTCGGTCTGTCATCTAGATTATGTGAAAGAGTTGTATATTTTGAATCTAAGGTCATGATTATTAAAAAAGGCTTTATATTCCCACCAAGGGAGATTTTGTAATTGCATGAAAATGGAGACCAGCCCCTTGTTTAGTGTAATGCAATTATCTAATATGAAAGGATTTGAAAATTTCATTTTTGTTATTTTGTTAGAAGATTCTGTATTTAATTCATAATGGGATGTCTGAAGTCTGAAGTTTTTCCTTCTATTTTTGTAGCTGTATGCACGATTTTTGAAGCATGAATGGTGATTCCTGGCTTCTCATTCGGATCTTCTACTACTTCCTAAAGTTTTTCTGATAAAAAATTATTCTGTTTGCTTAAGGCTTTATCAGGTGCGGCAGAAGCTGTATGAGCTACTTTTAAATTGTATTCCTCCAGAGATCATCTTGAAGGTACAATTATTTTCCTTTATTATTGTTTTCTATAATTTGTTGCCCTACCTTATTTGTTTTAGGGATTATTGAGTGTGGTAAAAATTTTATGAGCTCATTTAATCCTACAGAATAATCGTCTAGTGTATCTTTCTTTTCGTTTCTACAGTTTTTGCTCAATTTAATTTGAAAGTTATATCTTCTGTTATCTCAGAGGCTGCTTTATGAGTTATTGAAGAAATTGGATGCAGAACTGAAGCATGAGGTCTGCCATTGGCTTCGTATTGCGTAAGTATAATCATTTTCCATACCCTTGGTTCCGACTTGAGTTCCTTTTGCACAATGTGGTTACATCAAGTTGTATATATTTTGACCATCTCTGCTTATTATGAGCTTGCATCTATTGTGCTGCAAATAAACATTAGCATACCACGACCACAAAAGTTATGCTTAGCATGCTGACACCATCACATTGGTCCACAAGTTAATAAAGTTTTACACATTTGGTATTTCATATCATAATGTCGTAATAGTCATTTTCCTTCATTTTTTAAAATCTTCCCCACCCGCTTCACATATTATGGTAAATGATAAAATCCCGAGAAGACAATGCAGTTAGGGTATCCATGATCTATGGTTGATTCTATTATAGTGTAGTATAATTGGTGGATTCTTCTGGTCGTCATTTGATGTTATTGTATGGTATTGGGAGCTAGGTTGTGGTTGGTTATATATATATATATATCAGTGTTTTAAATAGTGTTTTCATAGCGCGCGAAATTTCCGGGTTTGTCGCGAGGTGTTCAAAATCTGCAAGTGAAACTACTTTACAATATTTTCCCCGCAGAGTAACTTTTCTGGTCATCAGGATTCATTTAGGTTAGTAATTACAGCTTCCCCTTTAGCATATGCCCTTCAAGCAGTTATAACGACATTGGTTACATGTTATATAATATCAATTCCGTTTTCTGTTACAACTGTCAGAATCAAGGTAGTTTTGATAGATTATAGCATATGATGATCTCTCTCTCCCTTTCTCACACACGCGTGCACATACATTTCTCTATGTTTGTGGGGGCTTGTACTCTTGAATGACACATTAGACAAAATGAAGTTGCCTATTGAGCTGGCATTGCCTCTAATGGAGTTCCTCTCAATCTTATTTTGCCAGCATTCGTGGCGAAGTTCATGAGCATCTATAAGGCTTTCCTCGTTGAAGCGTTTGGCTGAACACTGCACTAGCATGGTTTCCCATCGACCTGCAATGTATTTGTTCAACTTGATGGCAATGAATTGTGCACACAGTACGGTGGTTATCATGTCAGTTGATGTTATGGATGACGTGCATTGTCAGCATCGTGTAAGATGGTTTCATTTTTTTTTTCCCTGTTTTTCTCTTTGAGTTTGTAGAATAGTTAGTTTGGCATCCTCCTATTGAGAAAAACTTTCAACTTGTTTATGCTGCATTTTCCTGAAAGATTGTTTTGGAAAATAAAAAAGTCTCTGTTTATCGGCGTAACATTTGTTATTCGTTTGCCCATGGACCCAGGCGGTCTGGTTCTCCTCTTCACTAAATTATCGGATTGATATCCATTCTTTTTCTACTTTCGATCAGTGGATGTTGAATCTCTCAAAAGTGGCGGCCGGGGATAATACGGCTCAATCCCGTCTCCTTACGGTGGTCTTCTTCGTTTGCTGGGGGATCTGGAAAACCAGATGTCAATGTGTTTTTGAACACAATCCCCGTCTGCATTCACTACAGCAAGGAAGGCCAATGTTGCCGCTTGGGAGTTTCTTGCCTCCACGCCCACTCCCACTTTGGGACCTTCTCCTTCACCAACAACTGTTACAATTTGGGCCCCTTGGTTCATATCCTATCATAAGATGGTCTGTCATGTCCACATTAGGTGTTTATAATGGTTATAGACAGGGTGTTTGTTTTCCTTGGTCCCCTTCCACTATAATCATTACGTTTTACTCAGGGCCGGCCTAGCGGGGGCTGGCGACCGTTTGGGGTTCAAAAAAAATTGGAGCATCAAAATTATTATGGCGGTATATTTATATATATTTTCATAAAATGATAAATATTTAAAATTTGGAAAATTAACAAAGAAATTTAACTAGAATTGGCGGTTTTTGTTGTTTGGAATTAATGAGAGGTCATGGGTTCAAAACATCATGAGTGTTTACACCCAACTTTCTTTTGGGAAATTTTATTTGAACCCATCTAACATTTTTTTACACCCAACTTACTCTTTACACCCACATAATTTTTTTATTAAATTATCAATATCTCTTTAAACCCAAATTTACTACTTAAACTATCCTCACAAACCCAATTCAATATGTAAATTTATCTTAACACCAGTTTGAAAAATAAAAAACCAAAATCAAAACATTCTCTCCTTCCAACAGTTGCTTTTGATGGAGTCTCTATCACCCTCTATAGTGTTGCCCTCGATAAATCTTAGGTTGCTTTGCATGACCATGTCAAACAAGATGTCCCCTCTAAACTACCCTCTTGCATTTATGTGGCTTCTCCAACTTACTCGCTAGTGTGTGCATATATTTGAGTTAAGAGTTCACCGTGTTTGTACAGAAAAGCCTCATTGAGTTTGAGTTTTATCCAATTGTTGTAACGTTCTTGGTAGGCTACATAAACAACACCAATGAACTTAAAGATTTTTTTAATATCTTTTTTATTTATTAGTCTGCATGGATTTTATACGAGTTATATGTAGACCACGTTCAAATTTGGAAGATTGATGTATATACAACATTAATTTGCATAATTCTTACCGGTGAAGAAAATTAAGGTTCAAGAGAAACTCGAAAGATTAGTGAGACGAAGAAACACGAACTATTGTGATGTCAAAGAAAGAAGTATTAAAAAATGATGAAATAAGTACACAAATGTAAATTGAAGAACCACATTTTCTTACAACATTATGAGTTTATGAACACCACATTAAGTTCAACGAAAAAAAACTTCGATATCATGTAATTTCTAACTAATCAAGGAATTGTCCACACAAAATTTTAACCTCGTCAGTTAATTAAAAGCATGTGATTATACTATACTTGGTTTTACTGAGGGTCTAATCTCAAAACTCATCCAGGGAACAAAGTGTTAATTAAATTAAAGAGGTATTAGCCAATTTATTGAGTTTTTGTCACAATAGAACGTAACAGAAAAATTACGTGATGATTAGGGTTTAATTATTGGATGTGGGTTTATTCAGAAATATAATTTTTATTAATAATTTCATCATGTACTTGATGGTAATTATGCAATGGGTTAATAAAGACATTTCACATTTAAAATTTAAGTTGGGTTTAGAAAGAGGTTATATAGGTTCAAATAAAATTTCCCTTTCTTTTCTTAAGAGTATAAATTTACAAAATTTGGCCAAATGATAACAAAAAAATTGACCATAAGTGGTGGTTTATATTGTTTTAAATTAACAAGAAGGCTCGGGTTCGAAATTATAAGAGTTTAAATTTATGAAATTTGGCTAAGTGATCAAAAAGTTTAATCATAAGCAATGATTTTTTGTTGTTTAAAATTAACGAGAGGTCTTGAGTTCGAAATGCTATGTGCATGTTTATTCTTTTCAATTTTTTTGAATTTCTGTTTGGTTGTTAATTTCTTTTTAATTACTATGTAGTAGCTATGTGGGTTATAGTTTTTAAACACTTTCAAAGTTCAGATAAAAAGGAAAACAAAAATCATCATCTATCTACTTGTAAGCCTAGGGTTTTTTTGTTCCCTTCTGCCGATACAAAATAAATTTGTTTATACCATATTTAGGGCCTCGTATTTAGATCTCGTACAAATACTCAGGGGACTTAAATGTAATTATGGGATAAAGGAAGGGGCAGATATGTAATAAGTGAGGAGTCCTTATTCTATAAAAGGACCCCTCACCCTCACAATTAGGGGGGCCTCACTCTCACTCTCGGAGGCCAATTCCTAGGCCTGAGATCCCCTCTCTCATCCTCAGAAGCTCTCAGAAGCTTTCACCCTCTCCCTCTCTATTCCCTCAAATAAATACATAATCAGTGTGGACGTAGCCCAAACCTTGGGGTGAACCACGATACATCTTGTGTTATTTACATTTCATTGCAGATCCACGGTCGGATTTACGTTGTTCCAAGACCATCCGGTTTTGTGCATCAACATTTTAAATGTAATTATGGGATAAAGGAAGGGGCAGATATGTAATAAGTGAGGAGTCCTTATTCTATAAAAGGACCCCTCACCCTCACAATTAGGGGGGCCTCACTCTCACTCTCGGAGGCCAATTCCTAGGCCTGAGATCCCCTCTCTCATCCTCAGAAGCTCTCAGAAGCTTTCACCCTCTCCCTCTCTATTCCCTCAAATAAATACATAATCAGTGTGGACGTAGCCCAAACCTTGGGGTGAACCACGATACATCTTGTGTTATTTACATTTCATTGCAGATCCACGGTCGGATTTACGTTGTTCCAAGACCATCCGGTTTTGTACATCAACATTTGGCGCCGTCTGTGGGAATCGATACAAAAAGTTATGTCGGTTCTCTTTCATTTTTTCACCTCCACTGTGAATCTGCAAAATCTACAAAAACCCAGAAACAGAAAATATCCAAATCTCAAACACTCATCACAAGCCCACAGATCTTCGAGGGTTTTTGCTTTTGCGAAACAATAATCAAATAACTGGGGTCAACAATGGATCTCTCCACCGTGAGCTCGGCCGCACGCAACAAACAACACACACATATATACATGTGAGACAACGACTCTCTGGACTTGATTTCTTAGCAAAGAGGAAGGCTAGGAGGAAAGCAAGGGGCATCAGAACCTCATCGAGCAGAAACAAAAAACATAAAAACAAGAACAAATCCGAGCGGCGAGGTCAAGCGGTGGATGCTGCACAGGATCCTGATTTGCTTCACGGCAGTCACCCAGCTCGACCTCTCACACTTATCCCCATGGGGATACGCTCTGCTCTCCACCTCCGCCGCCAACACTGCCCATCTTCTCCTTGCCCAAAGCCTCCGTGACGCCTTCCCATGGCCGCCGATATCAGAATTGCTCCTTAACAGCTACAATCAGTCTCTCTGCCGATAGAGTCCCTCCTTTCTCGACTGCAGAGAAGCTGGATTTGGCCACTTCGTCAAGCACCACGGCCTCGGCAACGACTTCATCCTGGTTGATAACAGATCTCGCCAACTTCATCCGGAGCAGGCGGCGAAGCTGGGTGATCGGAACTTTGGGCTGGAGAAGTCGGGTCTGTTCCGATGGTTGATGCAATTCGCTGGGTTTAGAGAAAGATTCAACGCACCTGGCCCATCCCATGAAATGCGCCTCAGTCCTTCTACATTCCTCAACTTTTCCAAGAATTTTTGTGCAGATTTTAACTTTATCAGGAGCAGAAGCGCATCCTGCACTCTTTGCCATTCTTTCTCCGCTGCCATGTCTACCGTTCCCACCCAAAACGATGTCGTTCCGGGTCAATCGGAGTCTACCCAGAAGACCCAGCAGTCTTTACAGATGTGACAATATCATGGGATGGTGATATCGCCGGAAGAGACACCTGGCGAAGATCCAACGGTCGCTGGAAGATGTTTGGGATCGCGTTGAATCGGCCTCTGAACGTGCATCTGACTGCGCCGTTGGAGAGGGTGGAGAATGTGGAGAATGTGGCGGTCCAGGTTTCAGAGTGAACCCGTCGAAATGTTTGGCGGTTAAGTCCGGTGGGCTCGAGGAGAGGCGAGCGACGATCCAATCTTGGGGTAGACTCAAGTATTCTCGGTGGTGGGATAGCCACACAAGCCCAAAGAATTCGAGATGGCTTCAGGAAAATCTTACAAAAAAGCAGTGGAAGACCTCTTGAAGATAAGGATTTTTTATTATTATTATTAATGATATGATGACTGTCTACCATCTGCCAGCCAAAAGAAAGAAAAACAAGGATGGGGAAAGCAAAAGCAAAAGAAAAACAACCAGGCCGAAAGCAACTAGGCCATCCCTTCAGCATTAAAGGAGCCACGTGCTCCACCGAGGCCACGAGTGAGCTGCGGGAGACAAAAGCAAAAGCAGAAAGCAGAAAGAAAAGCAGAAAAAAAAAAAAACAAAAAAAAAAAAACAAAAGCAGAAAACAAAAGCAATCAAATGAGCTGCAGGAAACAAAAGCAAAAGCAAGGAATAAACACCCCACCAGAATGATGTAATTTATTTTATCTTTCGGAGACATTTGTATAAACCCCATCAGAGGGTAATATGGATAAATCCCATCAGAGGGTAAAAAAAAAAAAAAAAAAAAAAAAAAAAAAGGCAAAGCCCAAAATAAATGGGCTGGCATGTTGTGGAGGACGAAGGCCCATAAGCCCAAAATAGCACCAACCAGGTGACCAAAAGTATGCCCAGTACTCCAAAAAATTATTCGGCAACTTGCCTCTATTATCACCAACCAAGTGATCAAAAATACACCCAGTACTTCAAAATTATACATGAGCACTACTCATGTCATTCGTACATAGATATTCATGAGCATCACTCATGTCATTCATACATAAACATTCATGAGCATCACTCATGACAATCATACATAAACATTCATGACCATCATTCATGTCAACATTCATGAGCATCACTCATGTTAACATTCATGAGCATCACTCATGACAACATCCATGAGCATGACTCATGTCAATCAACATAAACATTCATGAGCATCACTCATGTCAATCAGCTTCAAAAGCTTTATTTACAAAAGCTCCAGCTTCGAAAGCTTCATTTACAGAGCTCTAGCTTCAAAGCTTCACTTACAAATCTTAAGTGCAAGGTATACAAATACCGCCTCCGAACAACCGCCACTTCGGCCCATACATGGATTCAATTTGAAGTCTCCAGCCAACAGACTCTATTGACCGAAGACTTGGGGGACTACATTATGTACCATATATTGGGCCTCAACTGGGCCTCATGAAAAATACTTGGGGGACTCTAGCCCATTATTTATGTATTAAGGAGCGAACCCTTATTCTATAAAAGGGACTCCCTCACTTTCATTGAAAGATCACCCATGATTTATGTATTGAGGAGCGAGCCCTTATTCTATAAAAGGGACTCCCTCACCACCATTAGAGAGCATCGCCGTCTACTGAGCAACTGTCTCACTGCGAGCATCAACTCTAACCCATCACTTATGTATTGAGGAGATAGCCCTTATTCTATAAAAGGGACTCCCTCACCTTCAAACGCCACAAGCCGAGCCAACCAAGGCAACACAAGCTACAAGCAGAACGGCCTCGCAACATGTGCTACTTCTAGTTGAGCATCATTTCAGATTGGGCACCGCCTCATATCAAGCATTAGTTCTAGACGACATCTAGTTACTTCGGCCCACACATGGACTGAATTTCAAGTCTCCAGCCAAAAGACTCTCTTGACTGAAGACTTGGGGGACTACTGTTTATACCATATTTAAGGCTTCGTATTTAGATCTCGTACAAATACTCAGGGGACTTAAATGTAATTATGGGATAAAGGAAGGGGCAGATATGTAATAAGTGAGGAGTCCTTATTCTATAAAAGGACCCCTCACCCTCACAATTAGGGGGGCCTCACTCTCACTCTCGGAGGCCAATTCCTAGGCCTGAGATCCCCTCTCTCATCCTCAGAAGCTCTCAGAAGCTTTCACCCTCTCCCTCTCTATTCCCTCAAATAAATACATAATCAGTGTGGACGTAGCCCAAACCTTGGGGTGAACCACGATACATCTTGTGTTATTTACATTTCATTGCAGATCCACGGTCGGATTTATGTTGTTCCAAGACCATCCGGTTTTGTACATCAACAAAATTAGTTTTTTCGTATTTCTAAATTGTTGAGTTAAAGTGCTTTTCTAAGTATCTTTTTATTGAAATTGTAAAAACAAATAAATTTCTTATATGAAGGTAGGGCATATTTTTTGGCAGCGCCTCGGACCTATATAATCTCAAGACCGGATTAGTTTTCTGGGTTTTTACTTTCTTGCTCTGCGGTTGGGATTAGCTCCCCGTGCTTTTCCCTTCCGTTTGTTATGTGTTTCTTCTTTGGAGGTGTTTGGACCCAATTTTACACCATCGGCCCAAACGATCGAGGCCGTTAAGTGAGCATGGTTCCCGACCGTTGGATGGAGAAGTGAGGATAATTTTGTTATTAAAGGATAATGTTATGGTTTTTTATCATAATATTTATTTTTTAATGGTTTATCTCAACATTTTCTTATGCAAATTATATCTCCAACTTGGAAGCGAGCAATATAGTTCAATTTGATTTGGGATTCTCGGCATTTAGACGTATGCTTGGAGTCGGTTAACCATGCATGAAGGTTATCATTAGGTTAATGGTGATATTTGATGATCACAAAAAGATAATGGTGCGGCATATTCTGAGTTGGGATTTTTATTAGCACATAACTATATGCTAATAATCAGCATATACTTCATGGACAAGTGTGACATGACTTAAAGTGTTTTAGCTTTGGCAATGCATGTATTTGGACGTGAAGAAGGGTGTAAACATTGCATGGTTGTCTCCGGATGTTACGGGGAGAGTTTCAGTAGCGTACAAATTGGTCTGACATATAGCTATCATGAGTGGCAGACAAGGATCAGGATTATCATCAAATCCAATGGCCAATTTAAGGATGATTATCATGGATTTTCAAATGAGGTGATTATCTTCAAGGGAATTCAACTATGGTCAGCAAAGAATACTTCACGAAGAGCACATGCATATCCAGTCCTATAAATACAAGACGATGTACAACGAGAGGAGCCCTACAAATCAATACAAAATTGCCCTGCGCAAACTCTCACAACTTGTGATTTTTCTTTTTCCTTTTTCGCTGACACATCTTCCGTTGGCATCAACAGCACTGTGGAAGCAACCGGTGATATCTTAAGTCGGCATAGATAGCTCTGTCACCGTAGAGTCAGTCGGTCTCGCAGTATCTTCCGTTGGCATCAACAGCACTGCGGCGAGAACGATTGATTACCTATCCAAGTCTCGGTCGAGAAGGGTTTCTAAATCCTTATTGGTCGAGGTCATCTCATCATCCTTCTCGGCGAAGTGAGGTGTTACAGTTATTACATTCGGCACATTGAAAGCCGAATTTGATTTTGAACTTCGTAAGAATAGTAACCTTGTCTTCAGGTTCGAGAGCCCAAGAGGCCGAGACGTGTTCCTTTCTCGGCCGCAATCGCAAGACGCAGAAGTCAGTAGCGCGACCCAACGCAACATCAACAAATTTACTCCTCGGCTGAGCTCGGCCGACGAGTTGGCACGCCCCGCATTCACCGAAGGACGTAGTTAGCTCATTAATTACTCGGCCTGCGCGCCACGTAGGCTTTGTAGTTTTTAGGGTCAACAGGAGGTTTCCTTTAATGAATATGTTTTCCTCGACCCAAAAAAAAAAGAAGGGTCGCCACTGGCTGGCTAGAGCCTTGATCTAATTTAACGGCAGTTGATATCCCACTTGAAAGTGAAACAACGGTTCATCAACAGCCGGACAAAAACTGCACTCCAAGTCTGTTACGGGGCATTTTAATTATGTTTAATATATATAAACATTTTATTTATGTTAAAAAAAAAAGAAAAAAAAAAAGAAAAAAGAAGAAGAAGACAGCATGTTTATTTTTTTTATTTTTCATTTTTTTGTAAAAAAATAAAAAGGTTTGTTGGTGGCGAAGTCATGACAAACTTCTCTTTAGCCATAATCGTGTGATGCTAGAAATCGAACTCAGGATGATCCTTGTGAAATACGGACTTGGAATTAACAGATGAGTCCGTATTGCCTTGTGAAGTACGAACTCAGAATTAACAGATAAGTCCGAGTGGAACCCAGGAGGAGTGCGAGTGGCTTGGTCAACCTATAATTAAAGATTAATACGAAGACCTGCTAATTGAACTTTTTAATTATACAATAGAGTATCTGATCACATGTTGCACAAAACGAGCACAAACTGCTGCCCTACGTGTTTTAATACTTTACATGCATAAACTAGTATCTAGTCTAGGTTGGCAACAGTCTTCGGGCCCCGACCATGTGGAGGGAGGTGTAGAATTGGAATTTCATATGTCATTGATGTGGCTGCAAAGCCAAACTTATACAGGGAATAGGAGTCTATACAAGGCAATTTACAAGACTTGGGGACTACTCCAAGTCAATGAGACAATAAAGGAAAATACAAGATTCCTAAATCAATTACAATTAAACCAAATCTTAATAGGAGAACCTGAAGGAAAATGGGTATCGGGTCGGGTTTGGTATTGTAATGCGGTTCTTGAATCCACCCTAAATTTTTTTATTAATATAACTTTATCGAGAGACGCTCAACTGCTAACAAATTAGTAACTTGATAAAGTGATAATCACTTGTATAAAAAAAATAAAATATACGGTGCTAACCATTTGTTTGTGTTCATTCCACAAAATAACTAATATTTTAATGATAATCTAAAAAATTATCGGTTAAGATTATGAGACAGATTGTGGAGCAGAAACATATTAGTTGTTAACATATCATGAAGCTCTGTCAACACTTAATCCCGTATAGATGAATGATCAAAGCTCCGGTTTGTCTTTTTTATACAATGATATATTCAACTAGGAGAAAAAATAAATTGATATTGAATTGCTACATGAATTTAACTTCGTACCTCTCATTTACAATTTACAAGTGAAGAGGTAGAAGTTAGAAGAAAAAGCAATGATGAGATCATAGTTTTTTTAAAAGTGTAGTTAAAAAAATGTCTCCATTACTCCATAGTTGGGGAAATTTTTCAGCATGTCAGGAACACGGCTCGATATAAAGTGTCAAAATACAAGAGGTTGGAATATTACAACACTTGATATACCGGATCGTGTTTTCAGCTCAATAAAAAATCTCTCACGTAGTTGAGTCGAGTTTCGCACCAAACACCAAGGGAAAGCTGTCACAATAACTTTAATTTATTCGACAAATACAGTATGACCTTGCTTCAAACAAATGAAAAAAATGTAACCAAATGTCCAAAAGCCCATTACCACATCTATTCTGAACAGTTATCAAGATAATCATCTCCACATGTAAGTTCGACAGAAAGTTGCAAAGCCAAATGTGCAGTTTCCTCCCATATGCAAATGTGCAGTTTCTTCCCACGGTGTACAATTTACGAATTTACGGAAATATTGAGATTCATTTATTAGATAAAAATGTTAGGGAGTTATTTAGTATTACGATCTAGTGATATTCCTTTTCACTGGTAAATAAGAGGCATTCGGTTCGATTATCGCCAAAGATGAATTTGAATCACATTATTACTAGTCCATTGTGAGACTAAGCTTACCCCCTCTCTTTAATGTAGATAATATCGATTGTTAAAAAAAAAAAGTTAGAGAAACCATGTTTTAAAACCATTTTATACATTATTTACGTTTTTCGAGGTTAAAATGGCGAAACGACATTGGTCCTGAGGTCGACAAATTGCACTGCTAACTTGTCTGGAACTAGGAGGCATTCCTCCTTCTTTTACTTAACCCTGCAGGTAAATTAAGACAGAAAATTTTTACTCTCTTTAGTTTAGAGAACCATATGCACCATCGCGGATGTGCACAGCATGGTAAAAAACTCAACAACATGTGACATTCAAGTCTACACTAGTTATCTTTTGCGATGAAAAATCTTCCTGCTCCTGCAAGCATATACAACTAAATTTCAGTTTTAGCTTGTTTCCGCAAGCATACAACGCCGAGGACGCCCCCAGAAGAGAGCAGTGTTATTCTTATTTCGGTTGATTTGTTTTACCATTTTGATGACAATTTTATTTGCGAATCATTGTTGACACTTCAAAGATAGAGAAAGTTTAGAGTACAAAATAAGAATTTTGAAGTGTCAATAACAATCATCTTTTATTTTGCAAAGAATAATTTTACAAACCAACAGTCGAGGAGTAATTTGATGAGAAAATTGGAGCAATAATTCTTGGCTTTTGGCCAACTTGGAATTTTGATCTTTGAATCAAAAAATTCGTGAGTATTGGTCTCTGAATTTATTATAATGTGGAGCAATGTTCTTTTTGCTTAATTCTACTAGATTCTATATCCAAAATAAAGGGTTTAAAATGGGAAAAACAGAGTTAGCCAAAATAACCATTGCTCCACATTATAGTAAATTCAGAGGTCAATAATTACGAATTTTAATTCAGGGATCAAAACGCCAATTGAGTTAAAATCCATGGACCATTGCTCCAATTATCTCGTATTTTTATTCATAGAATTTTTTTTTTTATACAAAGATATAAGAAAAAATTAGTATCTGGTTCCTAATTATTAATGTTTATTGACTGAAATCTTATTAGTCTTCAGATTTTGATCCAAGTCCCTAACATTAATATAATAATGAATTTACATGTCAGTTACATAATTTTTTTAAATAAAAATTAATAATTGATTTAGAATTTTAATACTCACACCTTTATTAAATTCCTAACTGATTTTTAATCCAAAACATCTCCAAAATAAATAGAAAATTAGAAAAAGTTTGTACCCATTAGCTTTTTAAAAAATGTTTTCAATTTTTTAATTTTATATGTACCCATTCATGTAAATTTTTTTCAAATTTTTAATCTTAAAATGTACCCATTCTTAAATATACCAATTTGTTATATGTAAAATGTACCAATTTTTTTAATATAAAATCAATTCAATTTTTTTTCTAATCCATTTTAAACTTATATGGGTACATTGTTTTTCTTTGATTTGAGAATGTATCTATGTCAAGTTTTATCGAAGAAATTTAATATTTTTAATCCCACAAATTATGGGTTTTTATTTAAAATCTCATTAACATAATTAAACAACTATAAATTTCAAATTTTTAATTTAAAAATATAGTAACATAAATAGAAATAAATTATCACATTAATTTCAGGGACTTCGATCAAAAATTGAAAACCAACAAGGTTTCAGTCAAAGAATATTGATAGATAGGGATCGCATCCAAAGTCTCCTTGGGGTTTTTTAACTTTAATCATTCAAGAATATTGAAATTTAAAAAAAAAATCTGATGTTAGATTACATATTGATTATAGTCCCTTGAAGTGTCCTTAATTCAAAATAATTAATGTGCATTTTATTTAATGTCTACCCATTAAATATTTAAATTTATTAATATACAAATTTTAATTTATTTTTTTACTAATTTATTTTTTAATTTTTTAATTTTGTTTAACATTCTTCAAACTTGAAAGACTCAATTAATGTACCTAAATGACAGTACCAAAATGTATTATATTGAACTAATGTATTTAGACGTTAGTACCGAAATGTATGTTGACACACCCTAACCCGAAGACTAGGACGTGCTGGCCGTCACGTGAGTGTGACGTAACCATAACGCAAGCGGAAACAATTTAATAACAAAATACGAGTCAACGAAAACCACTAATTTCAGTTATTTACAACCTAGCATTCTATGTGCATAAGAGTGTACTAAACACACATAAACAGAGCATAAGCATCTAGGTGCAGTCAAGTAGGAACATAACTAATTTACAACACCCTCGGGTGAATCCTACATTTATTTAGTCTGTCAGAACGCCGAAGCAGTCCTCGTAGGCCACCAACGCCTCAACTATCAACTAGAACCTGGAGGGGCGAAAAACAGAAAACGTGAGTGGGCGAAAATAAGCTTTTCCAAATCATTTCATAAATCCACATTTATAACCCCTTTTTGGAAAACCTGTATACTTTCCCAGAAAAATAGTATATAGCATATATATATCTCAACTGTCTCAATCATCAATCTTATAACAGATTCAATAAAGAATGTACCATGCCAATTTCAACAGTTTAGTATGAATGCATTAACATAATATAATCAGGTAAAAGAAATAATCAATCGGAGGCCCTCTAATAGCCCTGAACGATTGAACCTAGAGCTCAACATCTATCAATCTCACTCTCTGCCGGAGTCACTCCGCGTGACCTGTCCGGCCTTCTGCACATAAGTCGGAACCACCTAATGTAGTCTGAACGACTCATGGTAATATTCGCTCTAGTGCTTCTCTCATCAATCATCTGTATATAATAACCTAAGGTCACCCACCAGTCATAATCTCACTAACACTCTACGACTGGCCCGTCGTACCCACTCCGCGTGGACTGTACGACCAGCATCTACTTGGATCCAAGGCGAGCGTGCGATGCGGTGAATACTATAAGCACTAAACCATGGTGCAGGATATGAGCTCAATATATCATCATCATCATCATAATATTAATTAAATACTTACCTGTGCTTCCACAACACCATCATACATATATGCATCATACGACAGTTCATAATATCCATAATATTCTATGCATGGCAATCACATCATATTTCATTTCAATATACTTTTCATTTAAATTTGATTTCTGGGGAAATCGAGTATATAGGTATATATATAGAAAGCAATGCCCACTCACTGGTATGTCGCCGGGTCGTAACCCCCTTGACGCCCCTGGATGTGCTCGTCCTCGTTAAAAGTTCCACCTAGAAGTGAAATAACTTAAAACAATCATTTAACGCACATTTAACGCACCTAAACCAAACTAGGTAATTAATTCTTCATACGATGCTCAAATTGGGTATATGAATATACCACAGTGACCTACACAACCTCAGGATCACTCCCAAATTTTTAAAATAATTTTTGTAGGTCTCACGCGCCCCCACGCGCCTGACGTGGCACGGACCTACGCGCGGCCCATGCGCGGCCACGTGACATGCACACTGACGGCTACAGTGAACGGCGTTAGAGAATATTCCGTCAAATCCTAGTATATTCCGTTAAAAACTAACGGTTTCCGTTAAAGTTAACTAACGGCGTCGGAATATTCCGTCAAACTTGACGGAAGATTCCCTGTCTTCTCCGGCGAGTCGCCGGTTTCTGGAAAAATTTCAAATCCACTATTCTCCTTCGTTTTTCAACCAATTTCTTCGAATTTTATACCAAAATGAAGCATTTAACATGTACTATCACGTTGGAAGGGTTTTAGGGCCTAAAAACAACTAGATCATACCTTCCAAAATTCCTCAAATTCGGCCAAACTCGAACCCAACGATCCCGACGTCCATTTTGTTCAAACGAGGCACTCCGAGCCTCCTTAGGACTTCCTAAGACTCGTGGTGATCTTGCTTTAGCCTAAAACACAACGAAATTTAAGTTCATGAACAGTAGCAATTTCGGAGCTTAAGTTTTCTACATGGAATCGTGGGAAATCTTACCTGAAAATAATATCAATGTGTTCGTATGGTCCTTACGAACACGATGCTACCTTCCTCAACCTTAACTTGTGAAGTTTTCAAGGTCTTGGGTGTTTGTCCGAGAGTTTGAGAGAGAATGAGAGTAAGAGAGAGGGAATGAGTGTTTCTGAAATGAAGAAAGAGAAAGAGAGTGACTAGGGAGATGAGAGAGACAACAAAAACGGGTTTTGGGGAGGGATTTAGGGGGTAGGACCCCACCCTAAGTCCAAACACAAATTAAATTAACACATACTAATATAATTCTAACCCTAGTTTAGGATCTTAGTGTAAAACAAATACCAAATTTACGCACCTTAATCCCGTTTAAGGGCGTTTCTGTAATTTCACGTCCTCGGTATTTAGTAATTCTGGGACGGGCTGTGACAATCTCCCCTCCTTATAGAATTTCGTCCCCGAAATTCCAATCACTAACCAGAACATCAAAAGTCATAGAATAACCTCGGATACATATCTCTCATTCGTTCTTCTGTTTCCCATGTAGCTTCTTCAGCTGAATGGTTTCTCCACAATACTTTTACCAAGCTCACGGTCTTATTCCTCAAAGTCTTATCTTTCCAATCCAGTATAGTCACTGGTTTCTCATCATACGTCAAATCCGGATTAATTTCCAATGGTTGAGGAGGAATCACATGTGAAGGATCTGACACATAATGCCGAAGCATCGAGACATGGAACACATTATGTACCTTAGACAACTCTGGAGGTAGCTCCAACCTGTAAGCAACTTCACCAATCCTCTCAGTGATCTCATAAGGTCCAATGTACCTGGGACTTAGCTTTCCTTTCTTTCCAAAGCGAACCACCCCTCTCCAAGGCGATAATTTCAGAAAAACATAGTCGCCCACATTATACATTCTGTCCGTGGTATGTCGATCCGCTAGGCTCTTTTGTCTATCCTGGGCCACTTTCAGGTTAGATTTAATTACCTGAATATTCTGAGTAGTCTCATCCACAATCTCTGGCCCTTCAAGTATTCTTTCACCAACCTCTGACCAACATAATGGCGTACGACAAGCTTTACCATAAAGTGCTTCAAATGGAGACATTCCAATACTCGAATGAAAACTATTATTGTAGGCAAACTCCATCAAATCCAAGCGATCATGCCAAGAATCACCAAATTGCATCACAGAGGATCTCAACATATCCTCGAGTGTCTGAATAGTTCTCTCTGACTGACCATCTGTCTGTGGATGATAAGCTGTACTGTAAAGCAATCTAGTACCCAAAGCTTCTTGAAAAGCTATCCAAAACTTAGAAGTAAATCTTGGATCTCGATCAGAAATAATATTCACTGGGACACCATGATACTTTACAATCTTCGATAGGAATAACTGAGCCAACTTATTTAAAGAGTATTTCTCCCTTACTGGAATAAAATGTGCTGATTTGGTAAGTCGATCTACAACCACCCAAATGCCATCAAAACCATTTTGTGTACGTGGCAGCTTATACACAAAATCCATCGTTATATTCTCCCATTTCCACTGGGGAACGGGAAGTGGTTGCAATCTCCCAAACGGCTTCTTTCTTTCAGCCTTAACCTGCTGGCAGACAATACACCTAATCACATACTCCGCAATCTCCCTCTTCATACCCGGCCAATAATAGAATGGTCGAATGGTATGATACATTTTAGTTCCTCCTGGGTGCATAGCATAAGCCGAACAATGTGCTTCATCCAAGATTTCTTTCTTCAGTTCCTCATTATTAGGCACATACATCCTGTTCTCTTGCATAAGCATACCATCTGATCCTCGGATCTTGAGATCTTTCTTCTTCCCTTCATTTCTTAAATTGATCAATTCTTGAATTTCTTCATCCAACGATTGAGCTGCAAGCACCCGATCAATTAAAATTGGCTTGACTTGAAAATTGGCAAGAAAAGCTTCATTTTGCTCTTCCAATTCTAACTCTACTCCAGTAGATCTCAACTCTGCCAGAAGAGGAACACGACTGGCATACAAAGCATTAAGTCGCCCTTGAGGTTTTCTACTCAGAGCATCAGCTACCACATTTGCACGACCCGGATGGTACTCAATCGTGCAATCATAATCACTTAACAATTCCAACCATCTTCTCTGACGAAGATTAAGATCATGCTGAGTGAAAAGGTACTGAAGGCTTTTATGATCGGTAAAGATCTTACATTTCTCGCCATAGAGATAATGTCTCCAAATCTTCAAAGCAAACACAATAGCTGCCAACTCAAGATCGTGAGTCAGATAGTTTCTTTCATGAGTCTTCAACTGCCTAGAAGCATAGGCAATCACTCTACTATGCTGCATCAAAACACAATCCAAACCATTCAAAGAAGCATCACTGTAGATCTCGAAGTTACCATCATCATCAGGAAGTACTAACACAGGTGCATGAGTAAGGCAATACTTCAACTGCTGGAAACTTTGCTCACAACTTTCATCCCATTCAAACTTAACATCCTTCCTGGTTAACTTCGTTAATGGCAAGGCAATCATAGAAAAGTCTTGAACAAACCGTCTATAATAACCTGCCAAACCAAGAAAACTCCGCACCTCAGTGACCGTTCGAGGTTGTTCCCAATTTTCCACTGCTGCTATCTTTTGAGGATCCACTTGAATTCCCTGAGCTGATACCACATGTCCCAAAAATGCCACTTGATCCAGCCAAAATTGACATTTACTAAATTTGGCATATAACCGGTGTTCCCTCAATTTCCTTAACACCAAGTTAAGATGTCGAATATGGTCTGATTCCGACTTAGAATATACCAGGATGTCATCAATAAAAACAATAACAAACTTGTCAAGATATTCCTGGAATACTTCATTCATCAATCTCATGAAAGCTGCAGGAGCGTTCGTTAATCCAAATGGCATCACCAAAAACTCATAATGCCCATAACGAGTCCTGAAAGCTGTTTTATGAACATCCTCATCTTTAATCTTTAATTGATAATACCCAGACCTCAAATCGATCTTAGAAAACACACAGGCACCTTTGAGCTGATCAAACAAATCATCTATACGAGGTAAGGGATAACGGTTTTTAATCGTCACCCGATTCAATTGCCTGTAATCAATGCACAATCTCAAAGTTCCATCTTTCTTTCTTACAAACAACACTGGAGCTCCCCAAGGTGAAGAACTAGGCTGAATGAAACCTTTATCAATTAACTCTTGCAATTGAATTTTCAACTCTCTTAATTCCGCTGGTGCCATTCTATAAGGAGTCAAAGAGATAGGGTTCGTACCTGGAAGCAAATCAATCGAAAATTCCACATCTCTATCTGGAGGCAACCCAGGTAAATCATCTGGAAATACATCAGGATAGTGTCTGACTACTCCGACTTCCTCCACACTACCGGAATCAACATCATTTAACACCACATGTGCCAAGTATCCCTGACAACCCTTGGATAACAACTTCTTTGCCCTTATGGCTGAAATAACACCATGCCTCACCCCACTTCTTTCACCCACAAATGTAACCTCGGGTAGTCCAGGACGAAGAAAAGTAACTGATTTCCCGTAACAATCTATATGGGCGCGATTATAATGCAACCAATCCGCCCCTAAAATCACATCAAAATCCACGATGTCTAACGGGATAAGATTAACAGGCATAATGACATTATCTACCATCACTGGACACCCAGAGTAAAAACTATCAACATAACATTTATCCCCTCTAGGCATAGCAAACTCTAAATCAAACCCTAGAGGTGAAGGATGAGGTTGCGTTATTTGAGCAAATGTATGAGAAATCACAGAGTGTGTAGCACCACAATCAATCAAGACTCTAGCAAAATGACCAAGAACATTCAACGTACCCATAATCAAGTCTGGATGGTTCTGAGCATCTTGCAGCGAGATGTGGTTCACACGTCCCTGAGCTGGCTGTCATCCTCCACGACCTCTGCCACTCTGGTTACCTCGTCCCTGATGAGTACGTCCTTGACCTGCCTGGGCAGGCGGCCTAAACGACCCTGTACTACTAGCAGCAACTCCGCTCTGTTGGGGCTGACCCCCCTGATACCACTGAGATCCGCTAGCTGGCATAGACGGATATGAAGTATAACCTCCTTGATCCTGAGAATATCCACTCTGAAAATAAGGATCCTGGGAATAGTGATACTGTCCCGGAGCATAAGGAGCAGCATCACCCTGATAGTGATAAGCACCACCACGACCACCCTGGCCATAACTGCCTGAATTAAAGTTCTGTTGAGTCGGTGCTGATGTTGGCATAACAGGCTGCTGGGGCCTCTGCTGATTCTGGGGACAATACATAGCTCTATGTCCTGTCTGACCACATGTAAAGCATGCACCACTGCTTCTCCTACATTCCCCATGATGTCGGAAATTACAACGGCGACATAACGGAGAACCCGAATTACCAGCACCACTAAAGCCTCTCTGACCAGAAAATCTAGGTCCATTACCAAACCTACCACCTCCTCTCCTCGGACCTGTGGCACTAAATCCACCACTGGAAGAACTCGAACTCATTCCACTTTTCTTGAAATTCTGCATTTGACGAGGTCCTGGAATGGAAACACCTTTACCTTTCTCATTTTTCTTCTGACCATTACCCTTATCCTCTTCATCCTCACTGTCCGGAAGATTATCAGAGTCTTCCATCCGGACCAGAATCTCAAAATACTCATGATAATCGGCACAGGGAAGTGCATTGGCAAACGTTCTGTACTTCTTCTTAGATCCTAGCTTGAAACGATGAAGCATTTCTGCTTGATTACCCGCTAAATCAGAATCATAACGGGATAAATCAGTAAACTTCCTGTAGTACTCATGTGCAGACATATTTCTCTGCTTCAGACTGGTGAATTCCTGTTTCTTGCGATCTATATATTCCGGAGGAACAAATCTCTTCATAAAATTTTCCTTAAATACCTCCCATTCGGCTGCCCTTTCAGGTGCCATGTGCCTCGACTGATTTATCCACCACGCAGCTGGCTCACGGCCCAAAAACCAGGTGGTAGTCTCCACCCATCTATTAGCTGGCAGGTTTCCCTGACTTTGCATCACTTGAAAGGTCTGCTCAATTCGATCCAACCACTTTTCTGCCCCTTCATAACCTTCATTTCCCTCAAAAGTTTCCAATTTCATATTATACATCGTCTCTACGGGCGTTCTCTGAGGAGGACGGATATTAGCCTGAAAAGCTTGAGCCATTGCTGCCCCTAACTGAGTTATATCGGGGAAATTAGGCTCAGCAGCACGGCGAGGATCTCTACGAGGCGGCATAATTCTGACAGAAAACATAACAAAATCAATAGAAGAACTCATTAGTTATATAGGACTGCAACCTATGCTCTGATACCAAACTGACACACCCTAACCCGAAGACTAGGACGTGCTGGCCGTCACGTGAGTGTGACGTAACCATAACGCAAGCGGAAACGATTTAATAACAAAATACGAGTCAACGAAAACCACTAATTTCAGTTATTTACAACCTAGCATTCTATGTGCATAAGAGTGTACTAAACACACATAAACAGAGCATAAGCATCTAGGTGCAGTCAAGTAGGAACATAACTAATTTACAACACCCTCGGGTGAATCCTACATTTATTTAGTCTGTCAGAACGCCGAAGCAGTCCTCGTAGGCCACCAACGCCTCAACTATCAACTAGAACCTGGAGGGGCGAAAAACAGAAAACGTGAGTGGGCGAAAATAAGCTTTTCCAAATCATTTCATAAATCCACATTTATAACCCCTTTTTGGAAAACCTGTATACTTTCCCAGAAAAATAGTATATAGCATATATATATCTCAACTGTCTCAATCATCAATCTTATAACAGATTCAATAAAGAATGTACCATGCCAATTTCAACAGTTTAGTATGAATGCATTAACATAATATAATCAGGTAAAAGAAATAATCAATCGGAGGCCCTCTAATAGCCCTGAACGATTGAACCTAGAGCTCAACATCTATCAATCTCACTCTCTGCCGGAGTCACTCCGCGTGACCTGTCCGGCCTTCTGCACATAAGTCGGAACCACCTAATGTAGTCTGAACGACTCATGGTAATATTCGCTCTAGTGCTTCTCTCATCAATCATCTGTATACAATAACCTAAGGTCACCCACCAGTCATAATCTCACTAACACTCTACGACTGGCCCGTCGTACCCACTCCGCGTGGACTGTACGACCAGCATCTACTTGGATCCAAGGCGAGCGTGCGATGCGGTGAATACTATAAGCACTAAACCATGGTGCAGGATATGAGCTCAATATATCATCATCATCATCATAATATTAATTAAATACTTACCTGTGCTTCCACAGCACCATCATACATATATGCATCATACGACAGTTCATAATATCCATAATATTCTATGCATGGCAATCACATCATATTTCATTTCAATATACTTTTCATTTAAATTTGATTTCTGGGGAAATCGAGTATATAGGTATATATATAGAAAGCAATGCCCACTCACTGGTATGTCGCCGGGTCGTAACCCCCTTGACGCCCCTGGATGTGCTCGTCCTCGTTAAAAGTTCCACCTAGAAGTGAAATAACTTAAAACAATCATTTAACGCACATTTAACGCACCTAAACCAAACTAGGTAATTAATTCTTCATACGATGCTCAAATTGGGTATATGAATATACCACAGTGACCTACACAACCTCAGGATCACTCCCAAATTTTTAAAATAATTTTTGTAGGTCTCACGCGCCCCCACGCGCCTGACGTGGCACGGACCTACGCGCGGCCCACGCGCGGCCACGTGACATGCACACTGACGGCTACAGTGAACGGCGTTAGAGAATATTCCGTCAAATCCTAGTATATTCCGTTAAAAACTAACGGTTTCCGTTAAAGTTAACTAACGGCGTCGGAATATTCCGTCAAACTTGACGGAAGATTCCCTGTCTTCTCCGGCGAGTCGCCGGTTTCTGGAAAAATTTCAAATCCACTATTCTCCTTCGTTTTTCAACCAATTTCTTCGAATTTTATACCAAAATGAAGCATTTAACATGTACTATCACGTTGGAAGGGTTTTAGGGCCTAAAAACAACTAGATCATACCTTCCAAAATTCCTCAAATTCGGCCAAACTCGAACCCAACGATCCCGACGTCCATTTTGTTCAAACGAGGCACTCCGAGCCTCCTTAGGACTTCCTAAGACTCGTGGTGATCTTGCTTTAGCCTAAAACACAACGAAATTTAAGTTCATGAACAGTAGCAATTTCGGAGCTTAAGTTTTCTACATGGAATCGTGGGAAATCTTACCTGAAAATAATATCAATGTGTTCGTATGGTCCTTACGAACACGATGCTACCTTCCTCAACCTTAACTTGTGAAGTTTTCAAGGTCTTGGGTGTTTGTCCGAGAGTTTGAGAGAGAATGAGAGTAAGAGAGAGGGAATGAGTGTTTCTGAAATGAAGAAAGAGAAAGAGAGTGACTAGGGAGATGAGAGAGACAACAAAAACGGGTTTTGGGGAGGGATTTAGGGGGTAGGACCCCACCCTAAGTCCAAACACAAATTAAATTAACACATACTAATATAATTCTAACCCTAGTTTAGGATCTTAGTGTAAAACAAATACCAAATTTACGCACCTTAATCCCGTTTAAGGGCGTTTCTGTAATTTCACGTCCTCGGTATTTAGTAATTCTGGGACGGGCTGTGACATATGTACTGAAATATATGCATCGAAATGTATTATATTGAATTAATGCACCTAAATGTTTGTATCGAAATGTGTACTTAAATGTATGCACCAAAATGTATTATAATGAATTTAATGTACCTAAATGAAGAAGAAAAAGTATATCGAAATATATTGTATAACAAAAATTAATTTATCTAAATGTTTACAACAAAATATATCACGATAAATGAAATGAAAATGAAAATTATAATGAAATAAAATTAATACATTAAAATTAGAAAGAAAAATAATAATAATTAAAAATCAAAATGTAATTAATAAATTATATTTTGATCTTACTCATTGTTTCATGTTTTCTGTCATGCCATGGTTGACACACCCCGTCCCGAAGGAGGGCGTGCTGGCCGTCACGTGAGAGTGACGTAACCATTTACATAGTTCGGAAGCTCTTAAAATACAATTACTAAATGGAAACCCCCGAGGGTGAGTCCTACTTTTGTGAATTCTGTCAGAACACCGTTGGATTCCTCGTGGCCACCAAAGCTCTGCTATCTAGGACCTGGAGGGGCGCAAAACAAAATTGAGTGGGTCAGTAAAACAAAGTTTTTTGAAAACTTTTCATTTAAAACATTTCTAACCCCTCGCTGTAAAACCTGTATACTTTACCAGAAAATAGCATATATATAAGAAAAATCTCAAATCACAATCCTTTAACACTTTTCAAAAAAATATGCCATGCCAAGTGTCAAAAACATAATCAGAATGCATCAATATAAATCAGGTGAAAATAAATCAACCGGAGACCCTCAAGTGGTCCTGTACGGCTGATTCTAAAGCTCAACATCCAATCCAACCGGAGTCACCTCGGTGACCTGTACGGTCTAACTCTGCACGTCACTCGGAACTACATAAGATAGTTTGTACGATGACAGGTGTATAAATACGCTCTAGTGCTTCTCACATCAATCATCAGCGTGCATATCTAAGGTCACCCACCAGTCGGAACCCCTCTAATGGTCTGTACGACTGGCATGTCGGAACCCTCACATGGTCTGTACGACATCCACCTACTTGGATCCAAGGCGAGCGTGCGGTGTGGTGAATAATAATATAAGCACTAACACCTAGGGGCATGTTATGAGCTTTCAATGCAATTCATATAAAATAACTCATCTGAATAATAATAAGACTCACATGTGCGTCCTCCGCGCCAATTCACATATATATATGCATCAGTTATCAATTCACATATCACATATTATGCATGCATGGCATTTAAAAACGTATTTTCATTCAAACTCAATTTCTGGGAAAAATATCAATAGTATATAGGTATTAACAGAAATACTGCCCACTCACCTGGAGTTCGCCCAACAACTCCCTAGCACCGTACATCAAGGCGTCATGAAGATTAGCGCCTAGAACAATAAACAAATCCAACCTCAGAAATCATGCCGATAGAATACATAACTTATATAAGACACGTCACTACGTAGTTCGATCCAGATGATCTGCAACTCAGATTTCAAATCCATAACTTTCAGAGGTCCACAATATACCTCTAGGACAATATCCTAAAATTTCATTACCATCCAACGGTCGGATCTCCGTCAATTTCCAAAACTAAGTGACGGTTAACATTCTATTTTATGAACTTACAACTCCAATTCCGGAAGATCCGTAAATCGGATTCCCAATCCGTAAGTTCCTATAATCCTCAAATATTACGTATTACAACGTATCAAAGTTTGGTGACGATCCAACGGTCGGATCGTCAATTCATATTTTCATCTAACCACGAATCGTAACCAACTTAGGTTCAATTATTCAATTTACATCCCTCAATTATCAAAACTGAACCTAGAACCTTAAACACATGCTAATAATGACATTGGCGGGCCATTGGACACGCGCCGCCGCGGGTGGCGGTTGGCCGCCCCGGCTCGCCGGAAAATTCAACTATTTCGAAAAATTACCAAAATTTGCAGATTTGAAGATCTCAATGAGTAGAACAACTTTCATACCTGTGTCCAAGGCCAATTTGGCCTGGAAGTGCTTCAATTTCACCAAAACCGTGAAGAACCCTAGAATTGGGTGTTTCCAATTCGACCTTCAAAATTGTTCCAACGCCTCTACTACCTCTTGGGATTTGTTCTAGGTCCTAAAGGAATGTTAATGGTGTTAGTAATTGAAAGAAAACATTTCAAAATTTGAAGAATTTAGACAAAAAAGTCGCGGCACCCGTAGGGGTGTTCTTCGCGAAATCACCACGAAATTCAATGATTCTTGGGGTGAAACGTGAAGAGGGAAGGTCTAGATGTTGATTGGGAGTGGTACCTTGATTCAATTCGTCGGAAAATTGGACGAAAAAGGCGAGAACCCGCCGATTTGGAAGCATGGGACGCGCGGGTCAAGGGTGACCCGTTTCCTCCTGTTCCCCCGTTCACCACTCTCCCTCCTTTCCCTCCTTTCCTTCCTCTGGTTGGTCAGTTTCTCCCTCTCTCTTCTTCTGATTCGCCTCTCCTACTTCTTCTCCGATTGGGCAGTTTTGCCCAATCTCTCTTTCTTTCTGTTTTCTTTTTCTTCTTCTCATACACATACACACACCAAAAACCTTTCCCTCATCCCAGCCATCCATTTCATTCATCATTAAATCTGGGCCGTCCATTTTTATAAAAGAATTTCTATATTTTACTAAAATTATAATTCCTTAAAATTCCAAATTTCAAACGTTAATAACTTCTTCGATATAACTCCAAATCACGAACCGTCTGCGCCCACGCGTCCGTAACGACGATTACTACGAGGATATGTCAAGAAAACAAATCTTAGATGGCACGACATGATGATTAACCTCGAATAATGCACGTACCTCAAAGGGCATTTTTGTAAAATCCTTTATTAAAACTTTAAAAATTCTTAAAATTAGGGACGGGCTGTCACAATGGTCAGATAATATTTGGAATTATTCAAAGTTTTCTCATCTTTTATAGTTATTTACTTCTTGTTATTTTTCTGTATGTTGATCCCAAAGACATGTGTAACAGTGTAAGTACAGTAGCGTGCAAGCGTAAATGTAATAAGTTGTTTGGACTTAATCAAAAGTTAACAAGAAGATAAGAAAGTTAGAAAAAGATTAGAAGATAAGAAAATCAGAAAAAAACTTACCAACAATAAATATGAAAAAAAATTAGACAATAATTAATAAAATCATTCCTAAAATCATTTAGACATATGAGATGGAAGAATCTAAATGAATAATTCATATATAAAAAGAAGTTTCCAAAAAAAAAAGTTCAGTGAAGAATTCTCCAAAACCTAGAAATTCAAACAAAGAATTCTACAAATCATAAAAATTTACAAAATCCAGAAAATTGAAACAGATTTTTACATGCAATAGATCTAGAAGCTACCTGATGTGATGAGGAATCGTCTGAGATCAACTTCGAGGGCGGTCGTTGCCGGAATCATCAAAAAATTCTCGCCGGCCGCCACTGTGCACCAGTTAGTCGCGGGGAGAAGAGAGAGAGGAGAGAGAGAAGGGAGAAAGAAGAGTTTGAGGAAAGGGTTCGGTTTTGGTTGGTCTGTGGTTTGAGAAGTTTAGGTACTGCAGCGAGAAAGCGAAGAGCGAGAGCGAAGAGAGGGGGAAGAAAAAAAAGAAAAAGAAATTCAGTATATTATAATTTGTACAGACAGGACAGATTGAAATAAAAGAACCAAAGCAAGGGTTGGGTTTTAGTATAGGCAGTGATCTGGGCACCCAAATGCTAACCATATCGTTATAAACGAGCCCTGAACCCTAAAACCCTAAAACCATATCCGTGAAAAAAATTCTTTGAACTGTGACATTCTGTATGTAGAGTTTGCTCGAGTCGATATACCTAGGTTTCTGGTATTGTCTGGCATAGACCCAATGAATTGGAAATTTACTGAACTTTTCTACCGTCAGTGATTGCCACATATAAAATGCCTTGCATGCGATATATATAGTATGTATATAGATTATCTCATAAGCTGAAAGAAAACAGTACAGAGATTTGATAACTGATCAGATAACTGATCAGATTACAGAACCAAACTAAAAACCATAACAAACAACTGAGAAAACGAAAAATAGACTGTAGTTTATTGCTAACAAAATAAAGAAAGCGCCAAAACTAATGGAGCTATAGCTAGCATCCATGGCTTAATTATCCAATAAGCGTCTTGAGTGAGGTTTCCAATGAACATTGGCTTCCCTGCCGAAGAAACTGATGGCAGTTCCTCAGGAGACTCTGCATGATTTGGACCAGAAGGCACAAGCCTCATATGATCATAATTTGCACGTGAAGATGGTGGTGGCGGACTATACCTTTGAAGGTGATTCGTCAGGAGACTCTTCATGATTTGGACCAGAAGGCACGAGCCTCATAAGATCATAATTTGGAAGATCATCCAACACTTCTACAGGCGGTTGGGCGAAGTTATGTAGAGGATTTGGACCGGTAGGAAACTGCCTCTTTGATTCATACTTTGCAGGATCATCCAACACTTCTACAGGCGGTTGTAGAGGACTTGGACTGGTAGGAACCTGCCTCTTTGATTCATACTTTGCAGGATCATCCAACACTTCTACATGCGGTTGTAGAGGATTTGGACCGGTAGGAACCGGCTTCTTTGATTCATACTTTGCAGGATCATCCAACACTTCTACAGGCGGTTGTCGAGGATTTGGACCGGTAGGAACCTGCCTCTTTGATTCATACTTTGCAGGATCATCCAACACTTCGACAGGCGGTTGTAGAGGATTTGGACCGGTAGGAACCTGCCTCCTTGATTCATACTTTGCAGGATCATCCAACACTTCTACAGGCGGTTGTGGATTTGGACCGGTAGGAACCTGCCTCCTTGATTCATACTTTGCAGGATCATCCAACACTTCCACAGGCGGTTGGGCGAAGTTATGTAGAAGATTTGGACCCGTAGGAACCTGCCAAAACCAAAACAAACAACTGAGAAAACGAAACATATAGACTCTTGTTTATTGACTATAACAAAATAAAGAAAGTGCCAAAACTAATGGAGTTATAGTTAGCATCCATAGCTTAATTATCCAATAAGTATGTTGAGTGAGGTTTCCGATGAACCTGCTGTCTCTTTGATTCATAAATTGCAGGATCAGCATCTGGACCGCTTAGAACCTGCCTCTTGATCCAATGCTTCAAGAGTCGATGTTGATCAGCAAACTTGGTGGACTGTTTGTTTGGGGATCCTTGATCACCAAAACAAGAAGAAGATAGAAAGAGAAGGCAAGTAACAAACAAGTGGGTCTTAGAAAACTCCATATTTTGATTGTTTGATGGCCGCGTCTGACAGCCTACTGAAGCAAATTTATAGGGAGCTCATACTCTACCTCTCCTCCTATTTGAACATACACAGTTTAGCCACGTCAACGTTTTGTGTTAATTTTTTTAATGACCAGAAGAAAACAAAAAGCAATCTGTGAGAGGAGAAGAGGGAAGGGGATGAAAATAAGAGGGAAGAGAATCCTACTCCAATTTATAGGGCACTTTGTTGGTACATTGAAGACTGAACCGATGTTTTTTTTTTTTTGAAGAATAATGTGGGGTAGGTTTAGCCTCACAATGGATTAGCAATAATGTGGTTCAAATTCGCCTTTGGAGAGAACTGACACCTCTCTCTTGCATATAAAGATGAATATCACTACATAATGCTAAATGGTAATTGGACCCATGTTAACATGCACGAACCTTGACATACAAAAGGTACATAGTTGGATAATGGAGACTTTTATTTTTGTGCACATTGACTTTTGAAAGTTTTGAAATTTTCTATAAAAACTGACGTATATGAAATTAGGGGTTAAAATTTAGCTGTATATGATAAATACCCATAATCAAGGTTAAAGTGCCTACGTGTGTCTCCTGATTTTTGTGGTGTGAACTAAAAACTGCGTTGATGGAAATAATAGAAATAGACACACATGCGTTGATGAACTTTATTTTTTTTTAAATATGGTATAAATGGTACAAATAGTTGTATAATTAGGTAATAAATATAACATCACTCGTGCGCAATGCATGGTGAGTTTCTTGTGTGACAAACATCATAGCGAGTATTAATTAGAAAAAGCAATGCGAAACTTCCTTCGGGATTCGCTGCTCCTATAATTGGGAAGTCAACAGCCATATTTGAGAGAAATTTTTAGTTGTAACGGGAACACATCATGTGTTTTAATAGGAATGGTGGAAAATTTTATTTTTTAAATTATTAACTTTTTGGTACACATATCTTACCATTTATTTAGTGACACGTGATGTAACACCCTGTGTACGGAATCTCGATTATATGATCATTTATGCAAGATTCCCTGCGGTCCATGTCACGACGCATGTTCCAAATTTAGGAATTGAACGTTAGAACCCTCCTTTTGCCAAAAAAGACAATGCTACTTTTCATCTTCCTAGGTGTTGGCTGTGGGCGTGCTCTAGATTTGTCGGCTCAACGTCTGCTGTCAATGTATTTCATTTATGTCTCTTTACTAATATGTTGACACTTAATTTAAAACTTAACTTGTTAACTTTATTTTTTTAACATTTAAATTTAAAAAAAATCCAAAATAATAAAAAAACTATTGGGTTAACAAGGTGAGCAAACCCAAATAGGATTCTTCACCTTCTTATGCGTTCGACGATAAAGGTTTATTGTTCGATAATGAATTGAACAAACGATTATGATCATATGGTTTATGGACTGAACCGGACCAAAGAAAGTATGTAATATAGTGTGATAGAATGGCAGAATCTTAGCCTTAAGGATATGCCTAAAATGGAATCGATCGATAGTATGCCTTAAAACTTGCAATAACAAGACTCTTTGTGCGCACTGAAAGTGAGTCGAGTGGGAACCTTGTTGATATTAATATGACAAGACTTTTAGCACTGAGAAAATGAGTGAGGTCAAAGTGTAATATAGTTAGTGACAAGATGAATAATTAGGGGGAAGCTATGGGGGTAATGACAGGTGGATATTCACCGCCCAATGATATTTGATCATGCAAAATATCCTTGAAGATGAGCCGACTACGTATTCTAAGATAAGGCCTGAGTGGCCGGGGAGTCTCCAAATCTCCATGCTTCCTGGCAACTTGCATGCCTGCATGCCTAATCCCTGACGCCACCCATAATTTAATATTTTGGTGACAAGTTCACCAACATGGTGCTACTCTATGCAGATGTAAATACATGGCCCCTATCCAGACTTGGTTAGCATCCACGAATGCTTAAGGACAGAAACTTAATGACTTAGTTAAGTAAAAAGTACTGTGACAAAGTTTTGATTAAATATTCGAATGCATTTTTTAAAGAAGTACCTGGCAAGTGTACGTTTCCATAAAGAAGCAAGAAATATTTTGAAAATTTTAGTCATTGCCACAAGCACTTTAATTCCCAAATTTTGGGTGTATATCCACGATTAATTATAATTAATACTTTTGGAATGAATCCATATCATTTGACTACTACACCCGATTTGCGTGAGGCATCAGGAACGCACACAATTATCGTGATTTGGGGAACATTTTATTCGTTTATGCATCTCACAGAAAACGGCTTCATGCATGATAAGACATGCCAACATGCATGCATGCTTAGACCTTACTCCTTCCCTATAAATAGTGGCATTGGAAGTTTAAGGGCTGGTTTGGTATTGCTGTGCTTTGAAAAAAAACTGCTGTGATAATAAGCGGCTGTGAAATAAATCAACAGAGTGTTTGATAAACTTTTTTGTAAAAGTGCTTTAGGAAAAAAAAAAACAGTCTGATAGTGGGTCTTTTCATTAAAGGAGCAATGTAGCTCCGTGTGCTTTGAAAAAAAACCAGTTTTCCAAAGCTGCAAATAGCAGCTTCAGCATTTTCCTTTGATTTTAGCTTATTCTCACAGCAGCTTCCAAAATAAGCCCTTTTTTTTTAGTTTACCAAACACCTAAAACCTTCACAGCTTTTTTTCATGGGTGCTTTTTTTTTAAGCACCTCACTCCCAAACCACCCCTAAGTTCATCCCAAGATCAGCTCTCTCTCCCTCTCTCCCTCCCAACCCAAATTGTCTTTGTGGCTCTCAACTTTTAAGTTCTTTCATTATCTTTCATTTGCCTTGCAATTAGTGGTAATATTTTTAAGTTTTGTTGCTATATATATATATATATATTTGTAGATGGAGGAGGCATAGGTGAATTTGCTGACAGAAGATAGAGAGCACAGATGAGGAAATGCAAGAACAAGGCAGCATCTCCATCCTTTGTGCTCTCTATTCTTCTGTCAACACCTCCAGCCCCTTACCTTCCCTATTGCCTTTATATAGCCATATGATGCCTTTCTATAATCCATATTAATCGTCTATCCATTCTATCTGAACTTCCTTCAAGATGAACAAGTAGTACTAACATATAGAGTGCATCTCGATTGATAAATCTTGGAAAGCATGAAATAATTAAATATACATACACACACACACACACACACACACACACACACACATATATACATATATAGGTTTTACACATGTGTGTGTGTGTGTGATGTTTTTTGCTTCCGTACGCATGGTTTGTTTGCTTATTTCAGTCCTTTCAGTCATTGCACAACAACAACATGATTGAGAATTTCCCCCTTTTTTTACTTTCCTCAAATATATAACAGCTGAATTACTATCTAGGGATGCAACTCGGACGGGTTGGGCGGGTTGGAAGGTTAACTTAATGACCTAACTTTTACACTTCGGGTTCAGGTTTAATTGGGTTAGGGTTTACTTGGGTTGGGTTCGGGTTGCCCAACTTTTTTAAGTTTAATCTTGTAACAACTTAGTTTCTAAGAATTTCTAAAAAAATTAAGCCAAGTAGCATCAAAGCTAGCTAACTTTAATTTCATAAATCAATCTACTATAAAGCTTTAGGATTTAGAGACTATGAATATGGGCTGACTAATCAAAGTGGATGAGGATCCTCTCCAAATCCTCTTTCTGGGGATCCTAGGGATCCTTACATCCTAGCCGTTTATCGTACATCGTGCGGCCAGTTTTCGTCAGGTACTATTTGTGTTTAATTTTAAATAAAAAAAGTCAAATGATTTATGAGCGCACGATGTACGATGAATGGCTAAGATGTAAGGATCCCTAGAATCCCTACAATTTGGATCCGGATGGAATTCAAATCTAATCAATTAGTTAATTAATCTTACTGAATTTAGATAATGCACACAAAAAAATAGAGTAAAATGAGTGGAGAATATGCAGTGAAGGTTTTCTAGCTAGGGTATTGGGACCAGAAGAAGAGAGAACGAGATCAAACTCTATTTCTAGGGTAATTTGATCTGTGGGAAGAAGATGATGCGAATAACTGGTCGGACTTCCACACTCTAAAGTTTGATTAGTTCTTATTTCTTCAGAATTGAGATTCTCGCAAACTGACCTACAAAGATGAAAATGAAACACTGTTTTTAGAGTTTGTATTTGGATACACAAGAAGTGGAGAGGTTGAAGATAGGCAGGACCAATCGCCGTTCAAACTTGTTCTTTCTAATCCTAGCGATTGTTGCAGCAAACCAAAAAAGAAGGTGAAGAATCCTATTTAGGTTTGCTCACCACGTAAACCCAACAGTTTTTTATTATTTTGGATTTTTTTTAAATTTAAATATTAAATAAATAAAGTTAACAGAGTTAAGTTTTAAGTTAAGTTAAAGAACACGCGTCAACATATTAGTAAAGAAACACAAATGAGACACACTTTAGGAGACAGCAGACCTAAAGCGAGATTTGTCGTCTGCATGTCACTTTACCAAACCATTTTGTGATCAACAAAATAACTTCTTCTTTTATCACATGCCTTACCTTTTGTGATCAAAATTTTCAGTCTTTAATCTAGATGATGTGAAAGTGTTGTATATTTTGAATCTAAGGTCATGTATTAAAAAAGGCTTTATATTCCCACCAAGGGAGATTTGGTAATTGCATGAAAATGGAGACGAGCTCACGGAATGTCTAGAGTCTAAAGATTTTTCTTATATTTTTATAGCGCGTGGGATATTCTTTTTGTATTGGTGTTTTTTATTTTTCGTTTCGAAAAGAAAAAGTGACACACCCCAACTCGGAATGTCCATTAGGACTCCGAATCGAGCTGCGCTGGCGGACACTTGGAAGGTGACGAAACTATAAAGTGTGATGATGTGAAAAATTGTGAATAAATTTAAACCTAAGAGTGCCTGAATACTAGAGTGCGCTGGTGAGCGAGAAGGAACCCACTTCACATGTGACGTTAGAGTATAAGTAAGTACAGTAGAGGATTAAGAATCGTACCCTCGAAAGAATCTCTAATACTAAGAATCACCACGAATCTTCGACGATAAGAAAGCACAGCTAATAAAACCTGGAGGATGAAAACAAAATAAGGGTGAGTGGCCCAGGAGATAAAATTTTAATAGAAACTATATAAAACATTATAACCCCTCGCTACAACACCTATATAGTTCCCAAAAAAATCATACCACGTGTCAATGTGAAATCAAGAGTATATCAACTATAAATCCATAATTATACTACAACACAACATCTCATCAGCAATATCAATAATCATGTGATTAATAACCCATACTAGCATGCAAGTCGGAGTCACCTATGGTGACCTGTACGACTGCACCCATATCTCATCAATCAACGCTAGCATATAAGTCGAAGTCACCTCTTGTGACCTATATGACTTATCCATATCTCATCACATATGCTAGCTCATCACATATTTCATCACATATGCTAGCTTATAAGTCAGAGTCACCTTTAGTGACCTGTACGACTTATCCATAGCTCAATAAGTATACCTGCACACGAGTCGGAACCACCTAAAGTGGTCTGTACGACATGACTGGGTGTAAATAAATACGCTCAAGTGCTAGGATCATGTAAAGGCTGTGCGAATAATCGCGGGTCACCTACAAGTCGGAACCACCTATAGTGGTCTGTACGACAGAACCGTGCACCTACCTTGGATCCAAAGTGAGCGTAAGGTGCGGGAGGTGAACATCACATAAAGGACTGTGCCCTGGCCACCGGCGGGAGCACTAACACCGGAGTGCAGGTTTATGAGCTCTCAATGTATCTCAACATAACACGTACGATTCATGGGCAACCTGTACGACAGTGTCGGAGTTGCTTAAAATATGCATGTAGTCATGCCATAACTCCATCATTTCAACTAATACCATAAACTTACCTAAACTTACCTGGGTGTCCTACGTTCACCCTTGCACTTCAAGCGTTCACAATAATTATGTGCGGGTAATATACATATAGATAAACCATGATGCAATCTAATACTCACCCATGACATAGCATTATCAATTATATACATATATATATATATACATATATATATATATATATATACATATATATATATATATATAATATGGCATAAAAATGCATAAGTTGTAACGCCCTACTCTCGAACTATTTATTTTCGGGAATAATTACCGGTGATAAGTCCAACTAGACACTAGTTTAATTAACTATCATTACTTACGTTTCCTTGCTTTAAATTCTTGATTCTTCACACGCTGATTTATGACCAACAATTAATCACCAAGTCATAAGGTTGACTCTCACATTTTCTACCAATGTCCCTCACATTACTCAATTCCTTACACAAGACTATTGCCTCAATTATTTAGTCTCACTTCTTGTACGGCTGCATCTAACGTCTCGTTAGACTGCTTACGTACCCTAAACATGGATAAAGCCATTCGTAGTTCACAATAATTATTTCAAAGCATTCACAGTAATCATAAGCAATAATCAATTTATAAACATTTATGGAATTGTCAAATATATATATATATATATATATATACGATAGAAAGGAAATGACCCACTCACCTGAGGTCCGCGCTACAACTCCTTAGCACACATATTGAGACATCACGAACCATCATCGCCTGCGGCCAAGTTGGCCGGGAAAAGCTCCAATTTTGCTCAAACCCGCCGGAACCCTAGAAAATGGTGTGCTTCAATTCGACCTCCATACTCACTCCAATGCCTCGACCATTGCCTGGGCTTTGCTCCTGGGTTCTAGAGGAGTGTTCTAATGGTGGTAATTGAAGGAAATGGTTTCACAATTGATGGATTTTGGGCAAGATCTCCCACGGCACCCATCACTATTTTTGTACCAAAATACTATCAAATTCCCTCTAATTTTTTTTGTGGAATAAGAAGAGAAAGGGCCAAGGTGACGATTGGGAGCAGTTTATAGGTCCAATTCGTCGGAAAATTGGACGAGAAATGGCAAGGAGCCGCCGGTTTGAGGAAACGGGTTGCACGGATCAAGGAAGATTTGTTTGGGTTCCCTCCTTTTCTTCTTCTCTCCTTTCCTCCTACTCTCCTTCCCATTGGTCCACCCTCTCTCTTTCTTCTTTCTGATTGGGCAGTGGCCCTCTTTCTTCCCTTCTCCCCGTTCCCCCACTTCTTCCTTCTATTCTTCTTCCTCTTTTTCAAATAACTAAAATGAAAAATAATTATAAACATTACAAAAATATATGAAAATATATAAATAGTGACTAAAACAAAAATATTTCTCGAGTTTACAGTTCCGTAAAACTTTAACCGCAACTCCAAATCCTCTTCTGCTTGCGCCTACGAGTCCGTAATGTCGAGTACTTCAAGAAAACGCTAAAGGATTCATTCATGCACCTCACTATATGCTGATCCACGAAAGTCAATACCCTCGCCTCTAAGGGTATTTTCGTAAAATCATGCTTTTAAAATTAATAAAAGATTTAAAATTTGGGACGGGTTGTCACAAAAAGAATTGAAATGGACGAAATGATTAATTAGAAAAAAGATTAAGAGAGAGAGAGAGAGAGAGAGAGAGAGGAGATAGAACGAATCATAGATTTTATTTTATTTTTTTGAATGAAGGACAATATATTATTGACTTCAAAAAGAAGAATACATCATATCTTGGTCGGGAAGGTCCTAAATAAGATTAAGAGCTCCTCAAACCAAACTACTTCATTGTCAATTGAAATAGCAATCTTAGCCAACCTATGAGCAACGCTATTACAAGCTTGAGGGGTATGTAGAACTTCGTAGGGTGTAAAGAGCTGGCAGCTTGAATCTTGAATGATATCCCTCAATCTTATTATAGCGTTGCTCATAGGTATGTAGCCCACCCCCTCCTCCTTAATGTAAATGATATTTTTTGTTTAAAAAAAAAAGACTCATCATACCTTTTTATCCCCCTTTTTCTCTCTTGTAAGAATATATTGCTCATTCTGACTCTTTATGTGCGACTACAACGCATTAGGTACCAGTAAGAAATATATTGCTCATGCAGCAATTCTTGCAATTTTAACAAGGGGTGTGATATCCACACACCCTTCTAATTTTTGACCGTCGGATCGAATAAATTAAAAAAGATCAACGGATAGAAATTAACAAAGAGTGTGTGAAAAGTAAAAAATGATGTGTGGATAGCACACCCCTTTTAACAACGTGCTTGCCTTCATAACTGGGACCCACAGCGGTTGACATCAAGTTGTTTTTTTTTTTTTTTTTTGGGAAACCGACTTCAAGTTGTTTGTGACCGCAAAAAATACTCATATTTCAAAACGTTTTCCATCACTTAAATATTTCCTGTATCTCGGGACGATTTTCCTTCATTTTGTTGACCGAAAAGTCTTTTACCATGGTTCGACATCTTGAGATTGTCGACATACATAGTACATCACTACGATTCCGCAGTCAAGACTGATTCACAAAATTAAGTTTAATTAAAACACTCTCTGGAGTGATAAAAGGTAATTAGGCAATTGTCGTGGGCAAGATGGCGATGGCCACAACTTAGGGTCTGAAGATATTAACCATTGTAATGTTTGTATCTCACTCTGCGTTTAGGGGTGATTGGGTTGACCTTTCTCCTTAACAAAAAGAGAGAGGAATTTGGGATTTAATGTTGCTTATATTATTGGAATTGATTATTTATTTTGTGATATGAAACGCTTGTTTCTTGGGGAGTAGTTTAATTGGAAATGCCAGTGTAGACTCCACCAGGCTTTAAACTTTTTAACCAACCCATCTCAGCTTACTTTTCAATGTTTAGATTTTGGCCATTCTTTTTTGTGTAGGCCCGTCTGGTTTTACGTTTCAACCAGGCCGTCTGTTTAAAGTTTTTAACCGACCCATCCGAGCTTACTTTTCAACGCTTATATTTAGGCCATTCCTTTTTCTGTAGGCCCCCTGGTTGTAGTTCTTCGTGCATCTGCTTTTCTTGTTTCTCTGTATGCCTGCCTCTGCATTAATGCATACATATAATTTTCTTCATCAACGGTTACAATTAAATCATGTTAATATTTTACATTAGTTTTTTTTATAGAGATGATAAAATAAAAAATAAAGTGTGAGAGGATGGGAGGAATCCTACTCCATAGAACAAACCAAAGTGAGGACAGCCAATAAATTGAAGCCATGTTTATTGCATGAATCTGATATGAAAAATTAACGTTAAAGTGCCTACGTGGACCTTTGACATACAAAAAGTGCCTATGTGGACGTGTGTCTCCTAATTTTTCTGATGTGAAATAAAAATGGTTACTCTTACCATCTAGTTGTACTATCATTTGTATCATCTTTCTAATAAAAATTGGAAATGAGATCCATATAAGTTGGCGGACCTTATCTCTATTAGAAAAATAGTACAAATGGTAATACAATTCGATAGGAAATGTAACATTACTAGAGTGAAGTGCATGGTGAGTTTGTTGTGTGACAAACACCATAGCAAGTATAAATTAGAAAAAGGAATATGAATCGAATTATATGGCGCTACCGGGCAGGAGATCCACAGCTCGGAGCACCACCAGAACCGTTGGACCCCTCGACTAAATGCACTGACGCGGTGAACGTGGTGAGAGAATTAGCATCTCCTTGTTGAGATCATTTTTCATTATGCTACCTATTATTTATTTTCAAAATATAATTTAAATTAATTAAATAAAAACCCTAAATTCCTCCCACATCATTACGCCCCACCCCACACATTACTCTATTTCCCGTCATTTTTTTTGTGTGGATATAACATGTGAATATATTGTTTTTGTTGGGGTTTGATTTGGTTTTTTATTAATTGATGGTGAATTTGATGAGTTTTAATCAGATTTTTACTTGCAAGTGTGTAATTTTGTTATAGTTATAAAAATAGTGGGATATTTTGGTGTAGTTTTAAAAATAATGTTGATTATTTTATCACAGGTCAGAAATAATGTTTATTTTGTTGCCTTTAAAAAATAATGTAGATTATTATGATTCACTTTCATAAATAACGCTGCACTTCCTTCTGGATTAGATGCTCGTATAGCTGAAAAATCAAATACTAGTTTAAGTGCATCTCCAGTGGAGTTCCTAAATAGGGAGAAAAACTTGTATGAGGCTCGACTTACCACTGGATTTTGTTTAGTTGCACTACAATCCAGTCAAAACTCACAACGTAATAAGTTTAAAAATAATATTAACTTTTCATTTTTTTATTTTAAAATTTTCATAATTATCTCTTCTGCTAATTAAGGATATTAATTAGGAATTATCAACTACTAATTCATATACACCATGAAGATTCATATCCCACTGTTAAGCTGATTCCCACCGAAGATAAAAAGTTATACTAGCCTTCGTATGGTTGAGCGCGTGCATAAGATATTTTTTTAATTACGACGTGCTACGATAGACTTACATGTTTTAAATGTTTTTATATAAAAAAAATTTGTACAAAAAGAATTAATTATTAAAAAAACACTGTTTATATGACAAAAATAAATCTGCATTATTTTGGATTGCTTTTGAACGTTTTTGTTTTGGGAGCATTTTTATCCACTTTTTTTTTTGTAAAGCTTGCGACCCCAAAAATACTATTCACTTTAGTGTTGGCTTTATATACAAAGATTATAGAAGAAAATCAGAAAAATGATATTAAAATATAAAATATAGACCTTAAATCCTACGGAAAAAATTCTTCTCGTGTTCATCAAATATGAACGGTTGTGCAGGCCTTTTTTCAAAAGAATATAAATGTAAACAAAAAAACGACAATTCTAATATTTTATCAATAAATATGAATTGAGCATCCATTTTACTGGAAGAGGATCCTCTCCTGAGCTCAGGATGGGAATTCTCCTGATCAGCTTATTTGGATCATTCAAATTTAATCAAAAGGCACTAAACATAAGTGTTGTCTAAAAGTTATAATAATTGTAATCGTTTGATTAAATTTGAACGGTCCAGATAGACTGATGAGGAAGATCCTCTTCCCATTTACTAACAATAAAATTGAATATCACAAAAATATATATTAAATAATCTGTAAGTTTTGTTTTGCTTTTTCTTCTTCTACCTTGATGAGCAGTAGCCCAGAATTTAGGCCGTGGGTGGATTTTCTCAATCAAGATTTAATTGAGGATTGAGATGATTTTAACTATGTTTCTGAAATTGGATTTTTTTTTCTTTTTTCATTTCATGATAGTTGAAGAAGATTGCCATTTTTTTTTTCCATATTCTTATGAAGAAAAACATGTGGGGGAAGAAGACTGCAACGGCAAAGAGGGAAGGAAAGTGAAAGGGAGGAGGAGAGGAAAATATATGAACTGTTAGATCAATCTTATGGTGTATCTAAATTACATATGAGAAATTTTATTCGAACCGTAGTTGTGTATCTCTACACCCAACTTATAAAAAAATTTCACCAAACTTCCAGTTTTGCCCTTAATCAATAGCAAAGAAAATTTAGATAGACCTCAAACCCACAAACATCAAAAAAGTTCTTTATTCTTATCTCTACACCCCTTCCATATATTCCAGTGAATCTAGTCCAAGAGCCGGCGACAATTCCTCGACGTTTTCGACAGCCACCATACTCTCCACTGTGATCATAGAGTAAATCAAGCTTGGGGATGGGAAGCATTTATGCAAGAAGAGCTAGACCTACTGCTAGCTAGTGCTAAATTTCACATATCAAACAACAAAGGAAGATTCATAAAGGCTAGGTATGATGATGATGCTGATTATATTGAATAGAACGAGAAGATCTTGACTCCGAACAAGAAATTTTCTCCGCAAATACTCTTCGTATGAGGTCAAACAAGGGTGAGATAGAAGTTAAGCATATTCATGAACAAGAGTTGATTGAATCCCCAAAAATTGAAGGAAATTCAAGAAACAAAAGAAAAGGAAAAAAAGGTGAAGGGGAATGGTGGCCGTCGACAACGTAAAGGCTAGGTATGATGATGATGCTGATTATATTGAATAGAACGAGAAGATCTTGACTCCGAACAAGAAATTTTCTCCGCAAATACTCTTCGTATGAGGTCAAACAAGGGTGAGATAGAAGTTAAGCATATTCATGAACAAGAGTTGATTGAATCCCCAAAAATTGAAGGAAATTCAAGAAACAAAAGAAAAGGAAAAAAAGGTGAAGGGGAATGGTGGCCGTCGACAACGTTGATGAAGGTGTAACCGGCGTCTGAGTTGAGTTTACATGAATAAATGGATGGGTGTAAAGATAAAAATAGTGTTTTGTTGTTCATGGGTTTTGGGTTTTAATATAATTTTTTTTATTACTTATTTAAGGGCAAATTTGGAAATGTGATAGAGAAATTTTATAAGTTGGGTGTAGAGATACAACAAACGAGTTTGAATAAAATTTCCCATTACATATTAATAAAACACTCATTGTCAACCAAAATTCTATGAAATTACCAGTTTAACCCTCTAATTAAAACTGAAAATGAATAAGAAATATGGCAGAAATTTAATTGTACACAACTAAATTTTGTTTTTGTTAAAGTCTGAACTACATGTAATCTTAACATATCTCTAATTAAAAACTTAAAAAAAATAAAAAACAACTTCCCACTCCCACACTCTCTATTACTATCTTCCTCTCTCTTTCTACTTCAAAAACAAAAATAAAAAACTTTCACACACATTTTGTGTGTGCCCATATGCTAGTATTAATTAATAGAAGAGAAAATTATGAAAATTTTAAATGATAAATATTATATTTAAAAATTATCGCATGGCGAGTTGTGACTGGATTGTAGTGCTACTCAGCACAATTCAATAGGAAGTCAAGCCTCACACAAGTTTTTCTCCTAAATATGGACTACCATCGTATAAAATAGGGATAAAATAAATATAGGGACAAGAATCTCTAATTAATTGGAAAGTAAGTCCCTAAAGTATAGTGACTCACCGGATATGTAGTATATGTCCTCACATGTAAGGATTGTATAGGGACAACCTTGAGCGGAAAAAGAGGCCAACAATCTTGATTGTAGCTTTTAATGTTTTTAATTAATTAAAAAATGGTTAACATAAACAAAAAAATGTGTATCTTGAATGGAAAACGAGACCCACAATCTTGATTGAAGATTTTGCTTATAATGCTTGTAATTAATTTTAAAAAATGTTAACATAAGCAAAAAATGTGCACCTAATTAAATTATCACGTAAAACCATAAAAACTTTAAATGTATGGATTCTACCATGAGGACTCTACCGTTGGAGGTAATATTCTTTTAAGGACACAAAGATTCCATTTAAATCCTTAAATGAATACTCAAAAGTGGTGGTGGGAGTCCCTAAATAGGGATTTCCATTGGAGATACTCCAAGGGGAGCTCAATTGTCATTAGAAAATATTGTAAAGAAAACACTGTACAATGTGGAAAGCCATTGGCTGACCTATTTGTCTAGTGGAGGCTGCCCCCCACTAATTATTTATTTTCATTCATCATATATGTGAAGTTTGGCTTTATTGTTTGACATCCCTTGTCAAATGTTGTAAATTGTATGACACATGCTCTAGTTAGTTTTAGGGTTTTAATTTCTTCTCTGGGACCATATTGTTGGAAATATCACTTTAAGAACTTAATTTCTCTCATCAAATGTTTGTTCATACATCTGCATTTCATGCCATTATTTCCAGTTCATTCTGTCTACCGGTTCTGTCTAGTCAAAACTTCTCGTTACTTTCACGCGAGTTGGGCACACACTTTAAGACAACCCACATGGGATTTTTGATAGCTTTTTCCCTGAGAGTGTTTTTCAACCCTAGATCTTTTCTGATTACTTTTGCACATGACACGTGGTCTTTTATTTCCCTCTCTTTGTCTGAAACAAAGCCCACTATAAAAGCTTCATTTAGGGTTTTATTTTCACTTGGCTAGGAGATTTACATTTTTTTTAGAATGATTATTTTCAACTGGGAGCTACTCCTTTTATTTTTACTTGAAAACCCTAGCCACAAAATCACATTCATGCACTAAATACCTAGATCATTGCAAATTAGAGCTGCATTATTTTTGTGATTTTGATCTTTGTTTTAGGTTAAGCTTTTCAAATCTTGAGCTCACCTCTTTTTGGATTTGCATCAGTTTCATCTTTCAAGTGTTTGACTAGTGAAACTGATTAGACAATTGAATCCAGATTTACATCAACTTCATCATAACTTTATTTTCATAAGTTGATTGGATTCTCGATGCCACAAGGTGAAGAGTTCAAGAGGAGCTGCCACTTCGTGAAGACCGAAGGAGTTCACTTCGTGAAAGGTAAGGTTGTACAAAGGTACAAGCTGCTCCATGGATTAGGATCTAGGAATTGAGTTTGTGTTGTTACTTTGTAAGAATCTTGATTTCACTAGTGAATGGGACTCAGTGAAGAGTCCCTAGTTTTTTAACCCAGAGGTGGATTGTTCTGTTTAAAAACATCCCGTGCAATTTACTGCTTTTCTAGTGTACTTATCTTCCTTTTGTTTGTGATATATGCTCATCATTATCCACAAATAGATAAGTCATTGCAACTACGCTTGTTAGTATTAAAATGTGCACCAAACTAGATCTTAGTTAACTAGGAACTTTTTAGTAAACTATGCTTCAAATTGACGTCTTTTGCTGAGAGTAAACTAACATATATGAGCTTAGTACTAGTCAGACAAACATTTATATAGTTTTTAAATTACAGATTATTCCATCTTGTACCAATTTCAATATCTCATTAATTGGGTTGCTTAAATAGCCAATTTCACACTTTTTTCGTAATTTTTATTTATTAGTTATTTAAAAGAAGAAGGGAAAAAGAAAGCCACTATGGATCGGCTACACCTCTCTTAAGTTTGTTGCTCTAATCATAGAAATTAAAATCACTGGCAACTCAAATATTAGCTTCGTAGCAAAAGTGCCGAGATACCCCTAAGTTAATGGAAAACACGTAGGAGTAGAGCATCATGTAGTATATTCCAAATTAGGTATTGGACTTTAGAACCCTCTTTCGCTACACCACCGATAAATTTTAAGAACATGCCACCTTTCATTCATGTTCGTCACCACTGTGGGGGCCCACAGATTTGTGGCATGCTTGTCACTTAATTTTTTTTCTTTTTTATGTCGAACGATAACGTTAATAAGTTAGATGTTAAATTAATCATTGATAAAATTCGAATTCACAACATCATGCAAAATACAATATCTTTCCACCATTATTATAAAAGGCCACTTGCATGTCAATTGTTTAGGTTGCTTTCATAGTAATTAGATTTTCATGACAAGTATTTTTGGCATCTTCTAGTGGTGAAGATCTTGATGTAAATTGAATTCTTGTCGGTTACTTTATTATTCTTTGTTGCTTGCGGTTGTTATACCTTGCCATTTGACAAGGATCCCCTCCGAATCCATTAGGATCTCTACATCTTAACCGTTCATTGTGTATTGTATTGTCAGAAATCATTTGAATTTTATTATTTAAAATTAAATACAAATAATACTTAATGAAAATGATCACACGATACATGATGAACGGCTGAGATGTAAGGATCCCTAGGATCCCCACATAATGGATCCAGTGGGGATCCTTTTCCCTTGCCATTAACCTTTTTCTTATATCATATTGTACCTCCTTGAATGCACTATTCTTGTAAGGATTTGGATCCGTTCCGAACCTTAGTGTCTAGATCCTTCTCATCCACAAATCTGAACCGTTGATTGGTGTGCAAGTCAAATTAAGATCGTTGGATTCAATTTGTGCAGCCTAGATTTATGGATGAGGAAGCTCTGAACATTAAGGTCCGAAACGGATCCAAATCCTTCTTGTAATACTCCTCTTTCGAAATACAAAATAATTTCTTTCTCACTTTGCGATATCTTTATGCATGTTTATCGAAAGAGGAGTATTACAAGGATAGTGCATTCAAGGTGCTACAGTGAGATATAAAAAAAAAGGTCATGATTATTAAAAATGGAACTTTAACGAAAAACTCCCGGTACTGTTCACTTTAACGAAAAATCACATTTTTACATTAAAAAGTCAATCCTAATACTATTCACTTTATCTTTTATTCTGTTCTTATCATTAAAACTCAAAGTTTTCAAACACTTTCATTAGTTTTCTTTATTAAAAAAAGGCTTTGTACTCCTACCAACGAAGATTTTTTAAGGGATGTGATATCCACACACCCCATTTTTTAAGGGTCATTCAAAATCGTGAGGCCGTACTTCAAGACCTTGGAGCGGCGGACCAAGCAAAGCTATCCTAGGCCCCTCCTCCATTATCGACCTGGTTTTTGAGCCTCTGATCTGACCCACCAACGAACCATCCAACATGGAGGAATTTTTTTTTAGGATTTCAATTGAGAAAGAAAGAGATCGCATGGAGAGAGGAAGATTGAGAAAGAAAATGTGAAATGGAAAGAAGGTGGAAAGGACGAGAACGGAAAATAAAATAGAGCCACGTGAGAGAAAGAGGGTTTGAGAGGTGCTTCTAGAAAAATAAGGGCTGATTTTAATTATGATAATAAAACATAAAAAATGAGGATTTTAAATAATAAACTACTTCAATTTTTTTTTTATATATAAAATAACCATTAGTGTTGGAGATGCTTATGATAAATTGACTAGTTATAAGAGTTTTAGTCATTTGGCTAGCCGAAATACTGAAATAGCAAAAAATTAGCATTGAAGACCTTCTGATCGTTCTTACTATTTTTTTTTTGTCAATGATCATTCTTACTATTCAGTTTAAAAGATTTTAATGTTTTAAAATAATTTTTCGTATTAATTAGTATTTATAATAGATTTAAATTAAGATATAAATATTTAAAAAATATTAAGAGGGTGTATTCAATTGGGATTTTGAGGGATTTTAATTCTTTTAATGAATCCAACGGTATTCAATAAGGATTTTAAGTGATTCTCTAAAATTCAATGTGTATTCAATCAGAATTTTAAGATAATTTATTGAAATCCGGGTGTATTCAATTAGAATTTTAAAGAAGTTTATAACATTCCAGGTGTATTCAATTAGTATGATTGTGTTCTTCAAGTTAAGAGCTTCATTTTGGTATAAATTTCATGAAAAATAGTGCAAAAATGAAGAAGTTAGGACGATTTTAGTATTTTTCCAAAAACCGGCGAAGTCACCGGCGATCGGTGACTCGCCGAAGAAGACAGAAGAATATTCCGTCAGTTTTGACGGAATATGCTAACATTGTCAGTTAGTTTGGACGGTTACCGTTGAGTTTTAACGGAATATTCCGAGGAATATTCCTAACATCTTTTCTGTTCCGTTGCATGTGCCAGGCACGTGGCTGCGCGTGGCCGGCGCGTTTTGCCATGCCCTTGCCGGCGCGTGGGAGCTTGGAAAAATATTCTAAAAACATGGGGATGTTCGTGGAGTTGTGTAGATCACGTTGGTATATTCATATACCCAAATTGAGCATTGTATGAGAAGTTATTAGCTAATTTTACCTATGTGCTTTAATATAACATTTTTATAGCTAATTCGCATATAGGTGAGGCTTATCTCGAGGACGAGCGTATCCACGGGCGACTCGGGAGCTACGACCCTTCGACATACCAGTGAGTGGGCTTTTGGTTTTCAGTATATATTTATATACTTGATATTTTTTCAGAAAAATGGGTTTAAATGTTGATATGCCATAATTGCCATGCATATACAATTATGTGTCGTGTATGAATTGGTGTGTGATACTTTATATGTATAAAGGTGGTGCTGTGGAGGCTCAGGTAAGCCCAGGTAAGTTATGTTTGGTTATGTGAATTGACAATGACGTGATATGTGATTGAATAAAGTTGAGTGAATAAAACTGCACCTAGGGTGATTGTGATTTAGCCAGAGATATGAAGTACATGCCTGTTTATTATGTCACTCCTGCACTATATGCTCATATTGGATCCAATTTAAGTGCATAGTCTTGTCGTACAGACCTTATTTATGGTTCCAACTCGTAGGTGACTAGCGATTTATCGCTCGGCTATTATGAGAGAGTAGAATTGAGCATAATTATATTACACTCAATCTTGTCATATAGACCCCTTTTTAGTGGTTCCGACTTATGTGTAGTATATTTCCGCATAGGTCATTGTAGTGACTCCGGCTAGATTGACTTTTGAGCTACGATTTCAGTCGTACAGACTACCACAGGGGTTCCGGCTAACATATCACATTTCTATGAATTTATTCTTACCTGAATTGCTACTCTGTTATATCTTGGCATGATATGCATATGAATATGATTACATGAAATATGATCAATATTGATATATTTACATATTCATTTATGTATATATTTATATTCTGATTATGGGAAAAATTATACATGTTTTACAGTGAGGGGTTAGATATGGTTATAAATGAAATGGTTTTGTACAACATTTGTTTTTGCCCATTCACGTTTTCTGTTTTGCGCCCCTCCAGGTTCTAAGTAAGCTTGTTGTTGGTGGCTAGGGGACGTCGGCGGTTCTGACCTATCTAAATAATAGAAAGACATTCCTGGTACTGTGTAACTAGTACTTGTCCTACTGGACTGTACCTAGACTTATTATGCTCTGATTAAGAATGTTTACTGTTGTATCTAACTCCTATCACTTCCTGTTTAGTAGTGCACTTTAGTATTTGGTTTTTAATTATTCGTATAATTCCTATCTTTATTGCTTCCGCATTGTGCACATGGCTACGTCACTCTCATGTGACTGCCAGCATGCCTTGATCTCGGTCGAGGTGTGTCAGTTTGGTATCAGAGCCTAGGTTTAGCAGTCATGTATAATTCTTGAATATTATAATCCTTGTGATGTCTTATGTCAAAACTATGTCGCCTTGTAGAAAGCCCCGTCACCCAGCTGAACCTGGTTTCCCCGATATTGCTCAATTAGGAGAAGCTATAGTTTCTGCCATTCAGACTGCATTTCGTACTTCCTAGAAGACACACCTCTTGAAACGGTGTATAATCTGAAGTTGACTCATTTCATTTGAAATGAAGGCCATGAGGGGGTAGAAAAATGGTTTAATCATACTGAGAAGACCTTTTAGGTGATGCAGAGTCAGGGGAATCTTCCTCCTGATCGATGAGTCGAGATGACTACTTGGTTTTTGGGAAAGCAGCCTGCATCCTATTGGAGACATGAGTCTTATCAGTTGACCCCAACGGAGATTGCGGATTGTGGAGTGTTTAAAGAGCTGTTTCGGAAAAGGTTCGTCCCTCATGAGTATATTGACTGTAAGAAACATGAGTTTACTCATTTGAAGCAAGGAAAGATGTCCGCTAATAAGTACTACATGATGTTTACTAATCTGTCGAGATATGATCCGGAGGTTGCTGCTAATCTGGTAGAGATGATCTGTCGCTTCATATTGGGCGCTAAGAAGAAGTGGCATTCCATAGCGACCTCGACTCACTGTGCTTCATATTAGGAGTTTTATGAGATTTTACTAAGGATTGAGGATTCTGAAAACATGCCCAGTGAGAGTGAGGATGATGAAGGAAAGAATGGGGGTTAGAGGCGAGACGATAAGAGAAAAGGGCAATCATTTCAAGGACCTTGCAAGACCCAAAATTTTAAGAGAAGCGGTAGCAGTTCCAGCTCTTCTAGCGGAGGATTGAGTTCTAACAGTCAGAGGAGAGGTGGTAGATTTTCTGGAGGCCAGAGATTCCAGAGGCGAGGTAACCTTGGTGGTTTAGGTGCTTTGGGTACTCCTGTTTGCAGTAGGTGTAATTATAAGCATTTTGGAGAGTGTAGGAGAGGCAGTGGTGGATGTTTTACTTATGGACAGATGGGTCATAGGGCTGGTTAATGCCCTCAGAGTCAGCAGAGACCCAGCAGTCTTCATTCCCACCACCTGCACTGACCCAGCCAGCTTCAGGATCGGGTGGTTACACTCAGTCTGGTCGAGGAGGTGCCTACCATTATCTGGGCGACACCACTCCTTACACCTCAGGACAACATCAGTACTCTCATGATCCTCAGTATCATAGTGGATACTCTCAGTATCAGGGATGATCTATGTCTTATCAGCCACATTCAGCAGGTGGATCTCAGTGGTACCAAGGGGGACAGCCCCAGCAGGGCGAGATTAATGCTAGCAGTGCAGGATTTTCGAGGCAGCAAGGTCAGCAAAGATAGGGACGTGGTGTTCATGCTAACAGAGGTCGTGGTGGACGACAGCAGAATCAGGGGCGCATCCACAACATGTCACTGCAAGATGCCCAGAATAATCTACATTTAATCATGGGTATGTTAAATATTCTTGGTCATTTTGTTAGAGTATTGATTGATTGTGGTGCTACGCATTCTGTTATTTCTCATATATTTGCTCAAGTGACACAAGATCATCCTACACCTCTAGGATATAATTTAGAGTTTTCTATGCCTAAAGGGGATAGATGTTTTGTGGATCGGGTATATCCAGGATGTCCAGTGATAGTAGAGGATGTTGTTATGCCGGCTAATCTTATGCCATTGGATATTATGGATTTTGATGTGATATTGGGCACTGATTGGTTGTACTATAATCGTGCCAAGATAGATTGTTATGGAAAGACAGTCACATTTCATCGTCCTGAATTACCTGAAGTTACATTCGTAGGAGAGCCTAATGGGGTGAGTCATGATATTATTTCAGCCATGAAAGCCAAAAGATTGTTGTCGAAAAGGTTGTCAGGGACATTTGGCTCATGTGGTGTTGAATGATGATGCTCCTAGTAGTGTGGAAGATGTACGTGTGGTCAGATATTTTCCGGATGTATTCCCTGATGATTTGCCTGGATTGTCACCAGATAGAGAGATGGAGTTTGTTATTGATCTGCTTCCAGGTACGAATCTTATATCTTTGACTCCTTATAGAATGGCTCATGCTGAATTAAAGGAATTGAAAGTTCAGTTGCAAGAGTTAATGGATAAAGGTTTTATTCAACCTAGTACTTCACCTTGGGGAACTCCAGTTTTATTTGTAAGGAAGAAAGATGGAACCTTGAGGCTGTGCATTGATTACAGGCAATTGAATCGGGTAACAATTAAGAACCGTTATCCATTGCCTCGTATAGATGATTTATTTGATCAACTCAGAGGTGCCTTTGTATTTTCTAAGATTGACTTGAGGTCAGGTTATTACCAGTTGAAGATTAAAAATGAAGATGTCCCTAAAACCGCATTCAAGACTCCATATGGTCATTATGAGTTTCTTGTGATGCCATTCGGGTTAACTAATGCACCAACAACTTTTATGAATTTGATGAATCGAGTATTCCAGCCATTTTTGGATAGGTTTGTTATTGTCTTCATTGACGATATTCTGGTATACTCTAAGTCTAAGGCTGAGCATGCTAGACATTTGAAGTTGGTGTTGAGCAGTTTGAGGGAACACTAACTATATGCCAAGTTTAGCAATTGTGAATTTTGGTTGAATCAAGTGGCATTTTTGGGACATGTCATTTCTGCTCAAGGCATTCAAGTGGATTCTCAGAAAGTGGCAGTTGTGGAGAATTAGGAGCAACCTCGAACCGTCACCGAGGTACGGAGTTTTCTTGGCCTAGCAAGCTATTATCGACGGTTCGTTAAGGATTTTTTAGTGATTGCTTTGCCACTGACGAGGTTGACTCGAAAGGATGTTAAGTTTGAGTGGAATAATAATTGTGAGCAAAGTTTTCAGCAGTTGAAGTACTATCTCACTCATGCACCTGTTCTAGCACTTCCAGATGATAGCGGTAATTATGGGGTTTATAGTTATGCTTCTCTTAATGATTTGGATTGTGTATTGATGCAACATGGTAGGGTGATTGCTTATGTTTCGAGACAATTGAAACCTCATGAGAAGAATTACCCTACGCATGATTTGGAGTTAGCAGCTATCATCTTTGCTTTGAAGATTTGGAGACATTATCTTTATGGTGAGAAATGCAAGATCTTCACAGATTATAAGAGTCTTCAGTATTTGTTTACTCAGAGAGATCTTAATCTTCGGCAGCCGAGATGGATTAAGTTGCTTAGTGATTATGATTGCACGATTGAATATCATCCTGGTCGTGCAAATGCAGTGGCGGATGCACTTAGTAGGAAGACTTCAGCCAGACTTAATGCCATCTATGATTGTCATGTTCCTCTTCTAGCAGATTTGAGGTCCACTGGAGTGGAGTTAAAAGTGGAAGATTGAGAAGAAGCCCTACTTGCTAATTTTCAAGTTAGGACAATTTTAATTGATCGTGTGCTTGAAGTTCAGATGAATGATGAAGAGACCTAGGAGATAATTCAAGCAAGGAACCAAGGCAAAAAGAAAGATTTTGGGAATCGAGAAACTGATGGCATGCTTATGCAGGAAAGCAGAATGTTTGTGCCGAATAATGCAGAGTTAAAGAAAGAAATTTTGGATGAAGCACATATTTCGGCATATGCGATGCATCAAGAGGTACTAAGATGTATCATACAATTATGCCATTTTATTATTGGCCAGGTATGAAAAGAGAAATTGCCAAATATGTGAGTAGATGTGCCATTTGCCAGCAGGTTAAAGCTGAAAGGAAGAAGCCGTTTGGATTGATGCAGCCACTTCCCATTCCACAGTGAAAATGGGAAAATATTACGATGGATTTTGTGTACAAGCTTCCTCGTACACATAATGGATATGACGGTATTTGGGTGGTGGTTGATCGGCTTACAAAGTCAGCACATTTTCTTCCAGTGAGGGAAAAGTATTCGTTAAGCCGATTAGCTAAGTTATTCATATCACAAATTGTGAAGTACCATGGGGTGCCAGTTAATATTATCTCGGATCGGGATTCTAGATTTACTTCCAAGTTCTGGATAACATTTCAAGAAGCTCTTGGTACGAGATTGCTTTATAGCACGACATATCACCCTCAGACAGATGGACAATCTGATAGGACTATTCAGACATTAGAGGATATATTGAGATCTTCAGTGCTGCAATTTGGAGATAGTTGGCATGATTGCTTGGATTTGATGGAGTTTGCCTACAATAACAGTTATCATTCGAGTATTGGTATGGCACCATTTGAGGCACTTTATGGGAAATCTTGTCGTACGCCCCTACGTTGGTCAGAGGTTGGCGAAAGAGTTTTAGTGGGCCCGAGATTGTGGATGTGACTACGTAAAATGTTCAGGTAATTAAGTCTAACCTGAAAGTGGCCCAGGATCGACAAAAGAGCTTAGCAGACAAGCATGCCACGGATCAGAAGTATGATGAAGGTGATTGGGTATTTCTGAAGCTATCACCTTGGAAAGGTGTTGTACGATTTGGAAAGAGAGGAAAGTTGAGTCCCAGGTACATCAGACCATATATGATCACCGAGCGAGTCGGTGAGGTTGCTTACAGGCTTAAGTTGCCTCCAGAGTTGTCCAAGGTACACGATGTGTTTCATGTTTTGATGCTTTGACATTATGTTTCAGATCCTTTACATGTAATTCCTCCTCAACCTTTGGAAATCAATTCGGATTTGACTTATGATGAGGAACAAGTGACTCTTTTGGATTGGAAGGATAAAGAATTAAGGAATACGATCGTACGCTTGGTGAAAGTATTATGGAGAAATCATTCAGTGGAAGAAGCTACTTGGGAGATAGAGGATTGGATGAGAGAGATGTATCCACGCTTGTTTTATGATTATTAGTGGATGTAGTAGTTGTATGTAATTTCGAGGACGAAATTTTATAAGGTGGGGAGATTGTCACTGCCCATCCCGAAATATTATTCTCAGAGATGTGAAAGGACGAAATTACCTTTGAGCGTCGAGTGTGTGTTTGTATTTTAGGGTTAAGAAATTGGGTCAATTGGTTCTATTCCTAACTAATTGGACCCAATTAGAACTAAAAGATTGAAGAGTTTTGATTGGTGTGCATTTTTGTACCACACACATCCATACACTTTTCTCTCTCTCATTCCCGTGCCTTCTCTCTCATCTTTCATCTCTCTCTCTCCCTTCTTTGTACGGACGTCACCCAAAACCCTTGAAACTTCACGGATCGTGGTCAAAGTTGGCACCATTGTGTTCGTGAAGCTCAGATGGGTCGATTGATACCCCTTTCAGGTAATGATACCTTCGAAAACCGATTTGTGCATTGTTCATGCACATGTAATTATGGATGTTTTTGGAAATTTGAAGCTTGTAGGAAGCTTAGTGAGGTCCCAAGGAAGCTCGGAGTGCTTCGTTTGAAGGTTTTGGACGTCGGGATCGTGTGGACGAAGTTTGGCCGGTTTTTCTTGGAATTCTCCGGTGAGATCCCGTGACTTTTAGAGCTTTAACTTAGTATGATTGTGTTCTTCAAGTTAAGAGTTTCATTTTGGTATAAATCTCATGAAAAATGGTGCAAAAATGAAGAAGTTAGGACGATTTTAGTATTTTTCCAGAAATTGGTGAAGTCACCGGCGACCGGCAACTCGCCGGAGAAGACAGAGGAATATTCCGTCAGTTAGTTTGGACGGTTACCGTTGGGTTTTAATGGAATATTCCTAACGTCGTTTTTGTTCCGTTGCACGTTCCAGGCATGTGGCCACGCGTGGCCGGCGTGTTTTACCGTGCCCTTGTCGGCGCGTGGCGGCGTTTGGGAGCTCGGAAAAATATTCTAAAAATATGGGGATGTTCGTGGAGTTGTGTAGATCACGTTGATATATTCATATACCCAAATTGAGCATTGTCTGAGAAGTTATTAGCTAATTTTACCAATGTGCTTTAAAATAACGTTTTTTATAGTTAATTCGCATATAGGTGAGGCTTATCCCGATGACGAGCGTATCCACGGGCGACTCGGGGGCTACGACCCTTCTACATACCAGTGAGTGGGCTTTTGGTTTTCAGTATATATTTATATACTTGATATTTTCCCAGAAAAATATGTTTAAATGTTGATATGCCATAATTGCCATGCATATACAATTATGTGTCGTGTATGAATTGGTGTGTGATACTTTATATGTATAAATGTGGTGTTGTGGAGGCTCAGGTAAGCGCATGCAAGTTATGTTTGACGATGACGTGATATGTGATTGAATAAAGTTGAGCTCATAAAACTGCACTTAGGGTGATTGTGATTTAGCCAGAGATATGAAGTACATGCATGTTTATTATGTCACCCCCGCACTATATGCTCATATTAGATCCAATTTAAGTGCACAATCTTGTCATACAGACCTTATTTATGGTTTCGACTTGTAGGTGACTAGCGATTTATCGCCCGGCTATTATGAGAGAGTAGAATTAAGCATAATTATATTACATCCAATCTTGTCGTACATACCCCTTTTTAGTGGTTCCGACTTATGTGTAGTATATTACCATATAGGTCATTGTAGTGACTCTGGCGAGATTGACTTTTGAGTTACGATTTCAGCCATACAGACTACCACAGGGGTTCCGGCTAACATATCACATTTCTATGAATATATTCTTACCTGAATTGCTACTTTGTTATATCTTGACACAACATGCATATGAATATGATTACGTGAAATATGATCAATATTGATATATTTACATATTTATTTATGTATATATTTATATTCTGATTCTGGGAAAAATTATACATGTTTTACAGTGAGGGGTTAGATATGTTGATAAATGAAATGGTTTTGTAAAACATTTGTTTTTGCCCACTCACGTTTTCTGTTTTGCGGCCCTCCAGGTTCTAAGTAAGCTTGTTGTTGGTGGCTAGAGGACGTCGGCAGTTCTGACCTATCTAAATAATAGTAGGACATTCTTGATACTGTGTAACTAGTACTTGTCTTACTGGACGGCACCTAGACTTATTATACTCTGATTAGGAGTGTTTATTGTTGTATCTAACTCCTATCACTTCCTGTTTAGTAGTGCACTTTAGTATTTCGTTTTTAATTATTCGTATAATTCCTATCTTTATTGCTTCCGCACTGTGCACATGGTTACGTCACTCTCACGTGACGGCCAGCATGCCTTGATCTCGGTCGGGGTGTGTCAATGTCTTAGTGGTTTTGATTTGTCTAATTTTTGTAAGGATGATCTATGAATAATATACTCAATATAGACAATTCGGATCATTGAAATACATTACGAAATGGGAATGTATGTAAAAATGTGTGTCTTCGACTTCTAATCCTTAAATAATATTTTATTATAATCGATTTGGTTCAGTTAATTTGTGGTTTGTAAAAATCAAAACCGCATAATGCCGTCGTTCAAGCACAAGCAAACTATTGATTCAATCTTCAATTAAACTGTTTCTTTTGGATCGGTTAAATTTATAAACTAATTGCATTATCAAAAACTACATGCATACTTAATACAATGGAAGGGGAAGAGAAGACAAAACGCGGAATTGATCATCATGTCTCAGACAGTCCGCCCTCCATAAAACATCCAATAGAGGGCCAAACAGAAATTGACCAACGGTCTTGCCATCATCTCTTCGCAGATATTCCTGAATCATAAAACAGATAAATTGTGTGTCAAACCTGGAACGAAAGTTGCATTATGAAAAACCATATGCATACTTAAGACTAGATTTCTGTAAAGTATATAACAGTTAAGGTTGCACTTTTGGTTCATATGAAAAAAACTAGAAATAATAGTTAAACTTACCCAGCTATAAGTTGTCATAATGTGCGATATAGTATTCATTCTTCCATTTTTTTCCAACTCAACTAGCAACATTTCCCTGAAAGAATTAATAACCTACAAAGATTATAAATCGTTAAAAAAAAAAACAATCAAATAAATGCAATTAATATTAATTAAAATAACTAATCTCAACTTAGATTACACGTTACAGCAGATTCTGTTAGAAAAACTTGTGTAAGGCTTCACTTGCCACTAGACAAGGGGCACTACCATCCACTGAAAACATGCCACTCGATAAGCATTAAGTACAATATGTGTCCCAAAGTTTTCATAATAGATTTTTCTTCTAAATGGCTAAATAATAATCATGGCAGATTAAGCCATAAAATCTCCATTGAAAAGCAAGAAAATATGAGAACGAAGAACAATGAATATCAGAGTAGAGAGAAAAAAGTATATCTTGAAAAAGAGGTTGTTGTATTAACTGAACGAGTAATTGCTTACCTTTACAGTGATGTATATACCTATTTATAGAAGATAAAAACAAACTTACAGCTGTCAAAACTTAATAACCAAGAAAGCTAAATACCTCACTGCCTAGCTAACTTATACACAATATGACTAAAATACCCGTGCACATATATCCTTAGTTAATACTCCCCCTCAATCGCAACTGGGATATCCCAGTCTGAGATTGGTACAATGATGAACAAACAAAGGACTGTGTAAACCTTTGGTCAAGACATCTGCAACCTGAGCTTTTGTAGGAATATATTGAACATCTAGATCTCCCTTTTGAACTCTTTCATGAACAAAATGAAAATCAGTATCCAAGTGTTTAATCCGAGTATGAAAAACTGGATTAGAACACAAGGCTAACGTTGAAAGATTATCACAATGTAACAACGGTGCAGATGGAAGAAAAACATGAAGGTCTTTGAGAACTAATCTAATCCAAGCTACATCTGCAGCAGCATTAGCTAATGCTTTATACTCTGCCTCAGTAGAGTTGCGAGACACACTTCCTTGTTTCTTGGACTGCCATGATACATAATTTGAACCGATAAATACAATGTATCATGTGGTAGACCTTCTGGTGTTTATATTAGCAGCCCAGTCTGCATCACTATAAGTAAGTAATTCCATTTGTCCCTGAGCAAAATATGTCAATCCACACTGCAACGTACCTTTAAGATATCGAAGAATTCTTTTAATCAAACAAAAATGTTCTTCAGTTGGAGTTGTCATAAATTGGCATGCATAATTGACCGCATAGGCAATATCAGGCCTAGTGAAGGTCAGATATTGTAATGTACCCACCAAACTTCTGTAAACTGTTGAATCAGCCATTGGTTTCCCTTCATCCTTCAATAATTAAGTGTGGGGCTTGCTCGGAGTTGAACAGGGTCTGCAATGCATCATTCCAGCCTTATTTGGAAGATCAGTAACATATTTAGACTGCTTAATGAAGATGTCTCCATTGTCTCTGTAGGTTATTTCCAAACCCAAAAAATAAGTTAACTTCCTCATATCTTTCATATCAAATACACTGGCTAAACCATCAATTACTTGCTATATTAACTCAAGAAGACCCTGTGATGATAATATCATCAACATATAGTAGCAAGATCACTACATTAGAACCACTGATCTTCACAAACAAACTAGGATCATAATGAGAAGATTGAAACTCCAAAGTAGGTAGATAGCTTGTAAACTTGGCATTCCAGGCTCTGAGAGCCTGTTTAAGTCCATATAGAGACTTAAGTAACTTGCAGGCATGAGTAGGATATAGAGAATCTTGGAAACCTTGAGGTTGTTTCATAAACACTTCTTCTTGTAATTCTCCATGAAGAAAGGTGTTCTTCACATCTAATTGCCTTAAATCCCATTTATTCATTGCCGCAAGTGACAAAACTAGCCTTACTGTTATGTGTCTGACCACTGGACTAAATGTTTCTTGATAGTCCAAACCATGTTCTTGGCTAAAACCCTGAGCTACAAGCCTTGCCTTGTATCTGGACACCTTTCCATATTGATCCTTCTTAATCTTATACACCCACTTGCTGCCTATGACATTTCTATTTTGTGGAACTGGTACTAATTCCCAAGTACCTTGTTTTTAAAGCTTCAAATTCTTCCTTCATTGCATTTCTCCAATTCTCAGAAGTAACAGGTTGCTTGTAATGAGTTGGTTCTGAAGATTCATGAATATCCAATATAGCAGTAAAACCACTAAATACAATATCATCACCAGATGACGAAGAAGAACATGGATTCATGGATACTGAATCACAATAGCTAGAATAATCCTTCCGTTGTAAAACTCCACTTTTTAATCTTGTAATCATACTATGCTCAGAAGGCACATTAATTACGTCCTTATGAAGCACAAGATCATTTACATCATGAAGAGAAACAGAAGATGTACCAGCCACATCATCAAGAGAAACAGATGATGTAACAACCATATTATCATATGTAGAGCAAACATTTGGAGATAGGTCTTCAGAGTTGGAAGTTACCTGAATTTAGGCAGGGTTATGGACAGGCAACCTTGGAGAATGAGAAGTTTGATGTAGAGTAGTAGCTTGTAATGGTAACAATCCTGAACCTGATACTGTACTAGAAGATTGAGAAGAAACAGAATGCAAATCCATGTCTTGATCATTGATCACATTATTCACCCCATGTTGCTCAGATCCATTTGACAACACAATAAAAACTACTCTAGGTAACTCTCTTTGTGTTGATGAAGTAGACACAGATGAAGTAACATTTATGGACTGTGATGTCTTAAAAGGAAATACACTTTCATCATGAATGACATACCTAGACAACAATAACCTTTTTGTAGGTATTAAAACACAATACTCTTTTGTAACCTACTGAATATACCAAAAATACACATTCATCACTTCATGCTTGTAGCTTATTTACATTATAAGGTCTCAAATAAGGAAAAACTGTAGAACCAAAGACCTTTAATGACCTTAAAAAAGGTGATTGTCCAAACAACTTCATATAGGGTGATATCATTTCTAAATTCTGACTTGGCATTCTATTTATCAAGAATACTGCATGACTACACGCATGAAACCAGAACTGTTGAGGTAAATAAGCAGCACTTGGTAATGTCACAGTAGTTTCAACAATATGTCTATTTTTCCTCTCTGCAAGACCATTCTGCTGAGGGGTATATGGACAACAAACAAGATGTAAAATACCATTGGTATCCAAGAAAGTCTTAAACACTTTACTCATGTACTCTCCTCCTCCGTCAAATTGTAAAGTCTTAATATTTATCTTGAAATGATTCAAAACAAAGGCATGAAATTTCACAAATACAGTATACACATCAGACTTATTAACAAGTGGGAAGATCCAAGTAAACCTTGTGTATTCATCAACAAAAATTACATAATATCAGTAACCTTCCAAAGAAACAGTAGGTGAAGGTCCCCATACATTAGTATGCACCTTTTCTAAAGAAATACTTGACTTATTACACTTAGAAGGAAATGGTTGTCTAGACATCTTACCCCTAATACAAGCTGAACACAACTGTGGACTTTTATTTAGAGAAACTGAAATCTGAGAGTCTTTAAGCATTTTGAGTTGAACCTCATTGTTGGGATGCCCAAGTCTATGATGCCAGATAGATGTCTTAACAAGTTGCCCCAACAAATCTTAAGGTGTATTATTCGTTAGCTAAGAATATTTGTAGAAGTGTTGTTGAGGAACGTAATACAAGCCACTACTACTACTTCTTCCTCTCATTAGGATTTTCTTGGCTGCCTTGTCCTGCACCCAAAAACCAAATTCATTAAGTATAACATAATAATGATTATCCTTGCATAGTCTATAAACTAATAACAAGCTAGCTGCTAACTGTGGAACATGTAAAACCATTTGAAGAGTTAAAGGTTTAGAAGAGGTTAAAAGAGAACCCAAACCAGTGTTAGCAACTGGAAGTCCCTCTCCATTACCTACTGTAATCATGTCATTGCCTTCAAAAGGTGTCACAAGTGTTAAATTATCAAGGTCAACAGTCATATGGTGGGTGGCTCCTGTATCTAACACCTAATTTGGCTGTGATGAAACGAAATTCTGCTGAGCTTGTGCAGTAAGTGCAGTCAAAGAAGGAGATGGCTGAGCACCTTGATATGCATAATTGCCCCTGTGGTAGCAGTTGAGAGCAGTATGGTCTTTCTTTCCACAAATTTGACATTCCATAACTAGAGGAGCTGAACTAGAACTTGCATCATACCTTGAGTAACAATTAGGAGCAGTATGGCCTCGTTTATTACAAATCTAACATTCAGGAATCAATTTTGTTCTGGAACCAATATTGCCATTCCAATTCTGCCAAGTTGAACCACCTTTAGATCCAAAATTAGAGATTCCATTATTACTTATGCTTCCAGCAAAGAAATTTGAATTCCCTGAAAACCTGCCATTATTGTTCCCATTATACCTTGACCTGTTGTTCAACCTTCCATTATTACCTCCATAATTCTGATAGCTCTTGTTATTCTGAGAATTTACATTATTTTGTTGATGAAACTGAGGCAAATAAGCCTGAGACACAATTCCCCCAGTTGGCCTTTGAGCATTATTCTGAGAGTTAGCATTAGCACCATTGACAAAACCATAACCACCAGAAAATTGTTGAGACGATCTTTGACTCTGTGACGAATTAACATTTAAAGATTCACCTTGGCAATACATAGCTGACATAGGAAAATTCATTGTAGATTGTGAATCTTCAGCAGTCTTCTCTGTTGCCAATAATTGAGCTCGAAACTCTTTAAGAGAAATAGGAGTTTCACGAGCCACAATCAAAGTACGGATCATGTTAAATTCTGCTAGCAATCCAGCCAAAGCAGCAACAATAAGATCATTGTTAGATACAATTTCTCCTGCTGCAAGAACTTGATCCTTAATAACCTTGATGCGCAACATGTATTTCTCAACACTATCAGAACCTTTCTTAATTGTCTGTAACTCAGTCTTAAGATGATTCAGTCTTGCTCTCGAAATAGTAGCATACCTATCTTGCAAATTCATGCTTCATGTGCAGTTTTACAGCCTACAACATATTCAACTGCTTCATCTCCCAAAGTAGCAAGCAATAGACTCACAAGAGCCCTATCTCTTTTAATCCACTCTTTAAAAACTGTTGTAACTTCGGTAGTTATACCACTGTCTTCAATAAAAACAAACCTTCGTGGACAGACATAGGTACCATCAAAATGATCAAACATATCATTTCCTTCAAGAACAGATCTAAACTGAAATGACCACTTCACAAAATTATCCTCCTGAAGTCTAATTGTTAACATTCCTAGTAGACTTTCAAGCTTTATCATATTCATCGCCATAACTCCAAAATTTCAAGAACACAGTAATTTCAATTGAAGATTAATTGTCAATCAGTGAAAAACAACTACAAGAAAATTGCAACTTAGTGAAGAGCTTCGTGCTCACAAGCAATATCCAATGATTCCTTCCAAACTAAACCGAATAAGAGACACAGATCTTCGTGCTCACACAAATCAAGAGAATTTTAAGATTTTCATTTACAATCAGCCGCCAATAATCAAGAAACAATAAGGAGCTTCGTGCTCAAATCAATCACCAGTAATCAAGGAGCTTCGTGCTCAAATCAATCACTAGTAATCAAGGAGCTTCGTGCTCAAGAAACCATCAATACTTTGCAAATTGATAAAATCAAACAATTATAGGCTTCGTGCCCTAGAAATCATCACATCAAGCCACACATCCATAATTTTTTTCATAACAACGAAGCAAGAATTCCACAATTATACTAAGAAATGGCTCAATTTCGAGGATCAAAGCAGAAAAACCTGATATTGCAACAAAGGTCAAAGATCCCAATCCAAGCAGATCAAGATTCAGTGCACAAACAGCTCAGAGACGCCGCAGAAAATCCTTAAGCCTGATGAGCAAACCAGGATCCTCTTCACCAATTTACTGAACCTTAGCTCTGGATACCATCATAATCATGGCAGATTAAGCCATAAAATCTCCATTGAAAAGCAAGAAAATATGAGAACGAAGAACAATGAATATCAGAGTAGAGAGAGAGAAAAGTATATCTTGAAAAAGAAGTTGTTGTATTAACTGAATGAGTAATTGCTTACCATTACAATGATGTATATACCTATTTATAAAAGATAAAAACAAACTTACAGTTGTCAAAACTTAATAACCAAGAAAGCTAAACACCTAATCGCCTAGCTAACTTATACACAATATGACTAAAATACCCGTGCACATATATCCTTAGTTAATAAATAATACACCATTATATTTATCTAATGTCCCATTTTTTACCTCAACTACACATCTCTTTTTTCTTATCAGATTGCCAGCCACGAATTGTCTTCTCTTCTCTTTCCCTTCCTTTGTTTTGTTGTTTTTCTTCGAAAAATATGGAAAAACAAAAAATAAAAAACCCGCCTTTGTCTAACATTTCATATCATGGAAATTAGAATGCAACCGATTTTATCTTCTTTTTTGCAATTCGATAGCTGATTTCATCATACGAACTTAACTTGATTAACTCACGAATCTCTAATATCCAACCAAGATGATACAAATCGAATCTACAATTTTCAAACAAAAAATTTCTCATAATTTTGATGTACAAAAATTAAAACACCACAAGAAGATAACAAAATATATAGATAAAGATGTTTCCATGATTATATTGGTTCATTCAAAATGTATGTAGGCAATGATTTTATAGGGTGGTTGATTTTCTTAGGGATAGTTTCGTATTATTGTGCTTTGGAAAAAAAAAAGTTTAATAAATAAGTTGTTGTGAAATAAAACAATAATGTGTTTAGTAAACTATAGTTGTAAAAGTACTTTGGCATAAGAGCACTTCCACCAGAACACCATTAGGTCGGCACCCAGTAAAAAAAAAGGGTCGAGACTCAATCAATCCACTCCAACCCGTTCAATTGCCTGGCACCCAGCCCAAGCTGGTCTCCAGGCCAGCCCAGAATTGACAGAGCCAAGGACCGGCCTATTAATAGTGTGCGTTTTGTGGGAATGGCGCCGAGGAAACACAAGACGATTGAGCAAGAAGAAAAGCAGCTGGTGGCGCTAGCGAGGAAGAAGGTTAAGGAAGCTCAGAAGAAGAAAGAGCAGGCAAAGAAGGAAGATGTGGAGGCAGAAGAAGCGGAAGGGGAAGTTGTGAAGGAAGAAAAGGACGAGCAAGGTGGAGGCCAAGTTTCCCCTGTTTCAAAAGTACCTATTCGGATTCCAAGATTACCTCACCATGGGTGTCTGATACCAAAACCTCTCGACATGATGGTTGACGCCGTCATCAGAGCCATGGTCATTGCACGATACGAGAACACTTTGGTGGTCGTGACTGAGATTGGTTGGCCCAGCTTTAGCACCGACCCAAGCGGAGAACAAGAACAACAAGAAGAAAGGGAAGGAGAAAGTGGAGGCCGAGGCGGAGAACAAGAAGGAGAAAGGGAAAGCGAAAGTGGAGGACGACGGAGAAGGTACGAAGGCTGACGATGATGAGTCAGACAAGAGGACCATTGTAATAAAAAAAAAATATTTTAATAAAATTGACAAGGCTATTTTTTGTTAGGGGTGAAGATGCTTTGGTCTATTACTGTTCACTTGAGTGGATAAATGCACTGGATACTGGAGCAAAGTCTTTAGGAGTGGAAATGCTCTAAAAAGCAGAGTTACAATGTCTGGTAAATCTTTATGTAAAATAGTTGTGACCATATAAAAAGACTAAGGATGAAATAATACTGGATGTTTATTCACCCTTCTTAATTTAGTTGTTTGACAAACAAAGCTCAATTATTAAATATACTTTTCTGTTTTTTTAATAATTATATCTTAGTTTAAACCGATTCTAAATACTAATTATTGAAACAAATTACTTCAAAATGTTAAAATCTTTCAAGCTGGATAGTAAGAATCATGAAGATCTTCAATAATACTAGCTACGCTAATTTTTTTACTATTTTAGCAAGCCAAATGACAAAATGCTTCTAAAACTAGTCAATTTTATCATAAGCATCTCTAACACTTAAAAATGGGCAAGTGGCTCATTGCTACAGTGATGAAAAATTGTTCAACACTTGCATGATGGCGTAGTTCGAATCCGTTGGTGACTAATTTTAACATCTAATCTAATACAATTTATCGTTTAATAATAAAAAAAAACAAAAATATCGTACTAGTTTTCATTTAAAATCCCGATCTTTTTATGTTTTATTATCAAAATTAAAAGTTAAAACCAATCCACTATCTTTCTAAAAGCATCTCTGAAACTCTCTCTCTCTCTCTCTCTCACGTCTCTCTTTCCTTTTCCTTTCCCTTTCTCGTCGTTTTCGGCTTCTTCCCATTTCACATCTTCTTTCTCAATCTTCCTCTCTCCATGCAATCTCGTTCTCTCCCACTCAGAAACCGTAAAAAAGCCTTTTTCCGTGCTGGAGAGTTGGTTGGGGAGTCAGATCCCACGCTCGAAAACCAAGTTAATGGAGGAGGAGGGGGCTGGGATAACTTTGCTAGTAAGTATTGTTTTTGGAGAGAATCTGTTGTATCTTTTTCTAGATCAAAACGGCACAAGTAGAGTATCAGGAGTCGCACAACAATAAGGGCAGCAACACCCAAGTCAATGTGATAAAAGCAATGTCGAAATGGATGGTGGATAACTCCATTTTATAGTGTGGAGAAAATGGCTTTTTTATATCGAATTGGAGGAGCGGAGCCTCAAGACTATAAAGGCTAGGCTGTTCAACAATGACTATGAGTGCCTCAAAAAGCGAGTCTCTCTCGATCACCGCCCACGTGTATCTTCACTTTGATAAATCAACAATTTAAATGGGTCCCATCATTAACATAATTAACAAATTAAAAGTAACATTTAAACAATATTTTGTCGTCTTCCCTCTGCCTCTCCTCTCCGTCTTTCCTCCGTCCAATGAAACCAAGGAGCAAAGTGCTTGTCAAAAGTCCACTGGTTCATGCCTCTCCAACCATGAAATTGGTAACCCCAGATTTGAATTAAATTTTGTTGTTGTAATTTTAGTTTCTGAAATCGTCTGCACTACATTAGCCATCACCCACGTTATGAATACCAAATTCATGGTTTGGTTTTATCGGAAGGAGAGACTCTGAGTAGAGGAGAGAAGGTGAAGAAGAAAGAGAAATTTTTTATTTTATTTTGTTTGAGTGAGTCCTGCTAGCAATTCCGGGCTTGGGTTACTATTAATGTTCAATTTTAAATAAATATTTAAAAATAAATTTTGATCACATAAAGTATAACGAATGATACAATTAATTTTTTTTTGAGATTCTTACAAAAAGGATCCGAGAAGGATCTTTATTTCTAACTAACCATGTTAACTTTTTAATTGATAATCTTATTTTAATTTACGTTGGGTGTTAGTCGGGAACTTTAATTTACGTTTACAGTAAATGCGGGTTTAATTAAAGGGATAGCACCGATAAAATCGACTTACGGAACTTTTTGATTTTTTGACTGCCCAGCAGCTTTTTTTCCTTCATCCACACCTAATTGCATCCAGCCACATGTAATGAAAGCTAAGGTTATCTAACAATGGGTATCTATACAATAGATTTTTTGACTTTCTTATACAACAATGAGTGCCTAAACAATGTATCTTTTGACTTTCTAATCAAAAAGTAAGATTTTGCTTGATCTTGTTTGCTAACTGCATCCCGCTACATGTAAGGAAAGCTAGGGTTACCTAACAATAAGTATCTATACAATACATTTTTTGACTTTCTTATACATCAATGAGTGGCTATACAATGTACTTTTTGACTTTCTAACCAAAAAGTAAGATTTTGCTTGACCTTGTTTGCTAATTGCATCCCGCTACATGTAACGAAAGCTAAGGTTACCTAACAATGAGTACCTATACAATACACTTTTTGACTTTCTTATACAACAATGAGTGCCTATACAATGTACCTTTTGACTTTCTAATCAAAAAGTAAGATTTTGCTTGATCTTGTTTGCTAACTGCATCCCGCTACATGTAAGGAAAGCTAGGGTTACCTAACAATAAGTATCTATACAATACACTTTTTGACTTTCTTATATATCAATGAGTGGCTATACAATGTACTTTTTGACTTTCTAACCAAAAAGTAAGATTTTGCTTGATCTTGTTTGCTAATTGCATCCCGCTACATGTAACGAAAGCTAAGGTTACCTAACAATGAGTACCTATACAATACACTTTTTGACTTTCTTATACATCAATGAGTGCCTATACAATGTACCTTTTGACTTTCTAATCAAAAAGTAAGATTTTGCTTGATCTTGTTTGCTAACTGCATCCCGCTACATGTAATGAAAGCTAAAATTACCTAATAATGAGTATCTATACAATAGAATTTTTTACTTCTAATTGTGGATGCAAATTGTCTTCTTCTTCTTGGACAAAATTGCACCAATAAAACAATTAACACCTTAGGTCAAAGTCAAAGGCCTCATGCGCCCACGATGAATTTGGGGGGTTTTGGTCGAAGAACCTCCGATGCCAAAATTAGAATTTAGAGAAAAAAATATTTGGAGAATTTTTTAGAGTTTTGCAAGAGTGTGGAACTTGCTTTTTAGAAGAAATAGGATCCTATATACAGGGAGTGAGGTGGCCTGCCCTTCTAGGATTTTGTGTGAAAATGGTGATTAATTTGGTGATTAATGGATTAATTAGAATTAATCCATTAATTAGCCTAATTAATCTAATTTGTATGGAAGATTTTGAAGGTTATAGAATGAGGATGGATGAGACAAATTTGAACTTGTTACCTATTTTAGGTACTTCTGATTTGGTTAATAGATGATTCTCCATTGCTCGCGTGTAGAAGACCGGTATGCACCGAGGGTAAATTTGTTATCTTCACCCAAAAATCCATGTGTCGCCTTATGATTATTTTTGGTTCTACACTAATCTCAAAGTATGATTGTGCTCGATTTTTTTCTTGACGTTCTATACAATAGACTATACAACAATGAGTGCCTACATAGTGTGACCCCGTATTTTAAAGGAGTTTTTATTAAGTTTCTTTTGTGTGTATTGCATATATCATATGTATGTTTAGTATATATGTAGATATACACATATCGTAGAGCTTAAGTTGGCATGAGGTGCTTGTAAGCACTCTAAGCTGGTGAGTATAGTTAGCTACAATTAATGACGTGGATGATGTTAAGAGAAGGTGTAAAGCTACATTTGGGATGTGTCGTTTACCCTATATGCTTGCATGCTTGTGCATGCAATTCACATAGATTATATATATATATATATGTATGTATGTATGTATGCATGTATGTACGTACGTACACACTGATGCGAAAATTAACTTAACACACAAATTAAACCCTCTTGTTGTCAATTGTAGTAAAGAATGTAAGTAGGGATCGTTCTAGGCCGGGGATTATGAGGGATTGCTAAAACACTTGAAACTGACTTAAATATGTGAAAACAAACTTAAAAGCATGAAATTAAACTTACAAGACTCAAAACAAGGCCACAAGACTCAAAACAGATTATAGAGACTCAAAATTGCCTAAAAACAACTCTAAGGCAGTTTCTTCCACTAACACTAAGTTTGGACGAAAATTGATTTTATCTTGACTTAAAACACTTAAAAACACAATCTAAAACAAGTACTAACTAATATGACTTTAATAAAATAAGGGGATTTTGGTTTTGGACGAAAATAAGGAAAATAAAACAAGTAAATTAAAGAACTAATTGTTGTAAAATCGACTGTGGGTGCAGTGGAATAAATGAAACAAGACACAAAATTTACGAGGTTCCTCTACAGTCAGTGTGACTGGAGTACGTCCTCGGGGCAGCGGTGGTGCTTTCATTATAATTTGAAATAATAGGAGTACAAAGATAACTCTCTTTATTATCTCCCCCTCATCTTCCTCATCTTCCTCTCTTCCTCTTCTTTCCTCTCTCTCTCTCTCTTCCTTTCTTCCTTTTCCTTTTTCTCTCCCGTGAACCCCTTCTTTTGATGTTGTGTGGGATTGTATTTATAGAAAATGAGAATCGTATGAGGCAAGCTTTGGCAAACATTATTCCCACTTGTAGTTTAGTGGATTAGTGGCAAATGTGGACATCCACCATATTTACAATACTCCCCCTTGGATGGCCACAAGTCTTTGATTGTCTTGTTAAAATCTTGATCTATCTTTGATGCTCCCCCTGATGAGTATCTCCCTCTGATTTCAAATCCTTTAGGTTGATCGTTGATCATTATGCTTTAGTCTCTTAGTAAAAAAAGTTGCTGAAATAGTTGCTTTACTTGTTGTTAACTTTCCACAGGTTTGTTCTTGAACTGGGCTAGAGGGCCTTCTGCTAGACTAGCATCGAAGATCTGAATTTACTCCTTTTATCTGGAGCGGAATTTGATTCAAAAGTGGTGGACACTTGATCTTGAATCGGACTTATGATTTCTTCAAAGACTTCGAGGCTTGATCTTGAATGAAATTGTACCGTGAAGAGCTTCACATGGCAAGTGATCTTCGACTTTGTCGAGGATGAATCAACACGTGTTTGTTGCGCTTGTCTCCATATGCTCCAATGTATCATTTTCACTTTCCTTACTTACTCCCCTTGCTTAAGTAATATTTTCCTTGGTTTTCTCCTATGCATGTGTGGCATCTTCTCCTGCAGTATTTGCCTTCTGATGCAGAAGTGGAATGCAACCCTTGCTTTTGGATGGTTCGTCACTTCTTGGTGACTGGAGACCCAACTCCAACAGTTGAAGATGACTACTCGAGAGCAATACTAGGTAAGCAATCAGGAAATGTTCCAGGCAGTTGGTTCCTTACTGGGAGTTTGAGTGGAGGTTCCGACATATTGCTTTCTTTATCGTTGTCTTTGCAGGCAAGAACAAGGACAAAAGAAAGGACATGGAGATTGCATGATATGAGATAATATTGCTCTGGTCCCTGAAGATATGTGATAATCTTGCTCTGGTGTGACATGTTTGAAGAGGTATTCTCGGAGAGGAAGAAAACTGAGTATTTCGAGATTCTATGTTGAAGATGCATTCTCGGAGATAAGGAAGAGTTAGGTATTCTTGCAGTGTTGCAGGTCTGCCTTGTTATGGAGAACAGAGGTCGACATATATAGAGATTTCTCAATAGCAAGTGGTGGTGCTGTGCTTTTACTCTTGTCAGCAACTGTGGTGTAAATAGAATAGTAAGATTTACGCGTTTTCAACTTTGTTAGAGATCTTTGACAAAATTGCACGCGACATCTGAAAAAGCTGGGATTACGTCTGAAAAATGTCAACGAACTTTATTCAGGAAAATCTAGCTTTTGAAATTCGAAGAGCGGTGCCTCTTCGATCTTTAAACAAGTGGCTCTGCTGCCTCTTCTTTTATAGAGACATCAATTGTGTTCAAGAGTATGCTCAGAAAGTTGATGCCTGTAGAAATTTCCCCCTTCTTACACTTCTGAAATTTTATTTGACCTCTATTTTTCCTTCATCATTTCTGAAAAATGACTTGCCTATCTAACATTTGCTTAGATTTGAGTCTTAGGAGTGATACAGACGAGCAGCGTCAGGATAATATATGGCGCCCGTCCTTCTTATCTTCTAATGGTCCTCTTACAGTTGGGGACTCTGTGATGAACAATAACATAATCGCTACTGTGGTAGCTAGGAATCTTCTCACTCCAAGGGATAACAGTATCCTTTCAAAACGGTCTGAAGAGTCTGCCGTTCAAGACTCTTTGGCTCTCAGTGTTCAGTGTGCTGGCTCTATTTCAAATATGGGCCAACGCCTACTTGCTCAAACTCGCCAAGTTGAATCATTGATGGCGGATGTGGCAAGTCTTAAACAAGAGATCAGAGGGCTCAAGCACGATAATAGAGTGTTACACGTGCTTGCAAATAATTACTTTACGAGCATGAAAAGAAAGCTCGACCAACTGCAGGAATCCGAAAGTCGGATTCAAAGTGATCACCAGAGGTTCGTTGCTAGATTCTGAAAGCAACTGATGCCTTCCCCTTCTGGTGTTTTGCTAAGTACTAGGGTGCCACATGATCAATCTCCAGTGCCTCCCCTTTCTGGGGTACTTCCGAGTACTGAGGCTTCACATGAGCAACCTTTGTGAATGCTCCATCCCATTTGTTTGTTTTAACTCATGTGTATGTACATATCTGTAATTTCTTGGAGATATTAATAAATAAGCTTTATTTCATTCAATGTATTGTGCCAAATACAATAAAGCATATACTTCACTAAGATGTGGTACCTCTGGACCAAATATTAATTTATCTTTACCCTCACGAAGATAAATGATTATTCTTAGTGTCTTCATCATATGAGTATTCAACTCATAATCTTCAATCCATATGGTTCTTTTAATATCATAAATATCATGGATAAGATTTGTGTTGGTAGATTGTTCAATTTGCAGCTCGAGACAATAATTCATTCAACACTTTATAATTTTTCTTGACTTTTCAGGAGTCTCAATTTAATATCATTAACTCTTCAGGAGTTCTAATTTAATGTCATTGACTCTTACAAGAGATTTTAGTATATTGCAACAATATCATAATGATAGTACTCACTAAGGCAATTTATATCTTCCATTGGTATTGAGTACATATTTTATGCTTTACCCTTCAAAGGCTTACTTCAAGCAATTTGAATCCTTCAGGGATTTTCTACACTTCATGACACATTTTCCTTTGGAATTTATACAGAGCAATTTGCTCCCATGTATACTTGAGGGATTTACTTATGGAGATATAATGTGGACGACTCACAACCCTTCGTATATAATTCTCCATTTATATGAACTCGTTTACAAGAGTATAATTTCAGGTTTCAATTAGTAACCTTGTGTCATATCATGTGAGTGTAATTCACTGTATTACAAATGCCCATATGTAACCTCCTTGGTTCAACATCTTTTGGCTATTTGTATTGTATTCAAATATATATAGGTCCATTTTTCCACGTTCTTACAAAATTGTAATGGAATTGCCTTTCTCCATTTTTGGCCAATAATTTTCCTTTTGTTGACGAACAAAAAAACGTGACTCAATATTAACACAGCTCATTGATGAATTTAGTGGCTACTTGTAAAAACCAAAATTACCATTGGTTATCATCAATCCGTGATCCCATATTCTCATGTGCATGCGCATGCATAAAAACTTTTCATTTCTTTGGATATCCATTGCCTCTTCAAGGGCATGACGCTATTTCTTCCAGGAGAGTCATAATTTAGAGAATGTGGATCATAACCTCCTCTTGAGCGTTATAGAGCTTGGATTTTAATCTCCACTTCCGGGAGTTGAGTCTTTGGAACCTATACGTCTGTCATGCTACATGCATGAGACATCAATATTCACATGTCCGTGGATTGTCTTATTTGGGACGTGTATCCATGCGGCGACTGTCATGCTTCTGGCATACACAATAGTTATGCTTCGAGAATGCAATAGTTCAGTAGTGCCATATTATTCTTCTTTCGAATAACTGAACCTTTTGAGTCTAAAAATTTGCCACGCTTCAGGCGTGCAACAGATAAATCATTTACTGTCTCATTATTTTGTCCAACGGGGACATCAATTCTTGTAGGCACATTTGCAGTAAGTATATGTGATTTCATCACTTTCGTTGCATCATTCAATTATTCCCATTTCATTTTCTCATTGATTGCTTCGTGAATCAAAATAAGACAAATTTTCTTCATTCTTCTGGAACGATCTTTTCTTATCATTCTTCTGGAATGATATTTTCTCATCGTTCTTCTGGAACTATGTTATTTTCTCCCCCCTAATGGCGGGAAAACTGTCTTATCAAAATCATAGTCCGCAAATCATGCGGTAAATATATCCCCAGTCAAGGGTTCCAAATGTTGTGGTAGTCTTACAGGCACATAGATAACATAACCAAAAACTCGTAAATGTTAATGTTTGGCTGGTGCCCAAACACGAGTTGTACTGAGAAATATTTATGGTTGGCAACATGTCTTAACCGAATTAATAATGCATCATGTAAAGTTTACATGTTCCCATGTAGAAAATTGACAATTTCGTTTTCATGAGCAGAGCTTTGGTAATAAATTTCACCCACTTAATAAATGCTTCTGCTAAACCATTTTGAGTATGGACATGAGGAACTTCTGGTCCTTGTTTAATAGTCTGTGAACTGAGACTCTTATGTCCTTTATTATAGTTAAGTTGAGGCACTGCGGCACTTTAAACTTACGGTATTCATCAAGGAATTTCATGTCCTGATCTTCAGGATCAAAGGACTTCATGCCTGATCTTTTTGTATGATGAAACTTCAAGTCCAATCATTTTATGTGATAAGGATCAATAAACTTCAGGTTCTAATCTGATCAAGGAACTTTGGGTCTTATATATACTCATTGTAACAAAAGATAAGTACAATAAATAAATTAAAGCAATAGGCGGTAATTCCAGCCATAGTAAATAAATTGAACAATAAATAAATTAAAGCAATAGGCGGTAATTCCAGCCATAGTAAATAAATTGCACAATAAATAAATTAAAGCTTGTGACAAGGGCTTTAATTCAGTACCATTCACATAAATATCAAAGCTTTAAAGCAAAAGGGTAATAATTCTACCCACTGTAAATAAATTGCTTTAAATAAATAGAACTTGTGAAAGGATTTTAAGCCAACACCATTCACATAAATATTTTGTTTCTCCTTTCTTTTCAGATGGTACAACACCACCCAAAAGTCTTTACCTATTATTATTTTTCTTTCTTATTCATTCACATGTTGTACTATTCCAAAAACTTTTGGTTTTATTTCTTTTATTTTACATGGTGCAACGCACCTTTCTAAATCATTGAACCCATTTCCCATTTTCTTTGTCTATCTCTATCAGTCTCGAAACCCAGTACCAGCTGGGTTGTTGTGGGGGTTACACAAAACCAATTCAATCCAAAAAGGCTACCAGAGACTGGCGTTGTTCTTGCGTGGCCCAAAGAACATGGCATCGCAAAGCAAGAACCTCTCCATAGAGACATAGATGACAGTGAGGTTGACGAATGCACAAGAGCGGGAAGTCTGTGTGGAGTCAGTCATGCCATCACCATCTCAGACAACTGAGGATTCATGGAGGTCCTCGAGATCCATTGAGAACGACACGATCTGGGTTTCCAAGTCTGATGAGATTCTTCTGGATCTCTGGAAACCAGTTGCCAGGTACGAGTTTTCTTATCGCGTGACGACTTCAGGTCATTGTAAATTTCAATTCGCACCGGAATTCGGTGGGGCGCTTCTGGCGCGGTGGGAGAAACGAAAAATGGACATACCTTTGCTTGTTTTGCTGCACCTTTGTTTGTCTGTAAGATCTCTCCATCTTTCTTGTCCACGAGAGAGAAAATAGATTGCAGGTCTAGCAGGGATAAGGATTAGCACATCAATAGTTAGAGTGATAAAGGAAAAAGTGATAAAAGAAAGGTTGATGGATTTTTGTGACAAGATGATCTTCCCTGTTTGACATGTCTGGCTTGCCGTCTCTACTCTGTGAGATTTTAGCTGACCGAGGTGAGAGGTAGATAATGCTTCACCGGATTTATGGTGTTGTGCTTACCACTGACTTGAGAGCTTTTCGTGCTGATAACGTGTTGTAAAATCAACTGTGGGTGCAGTGGAATAAAGGAAACAAGACACAAAATTTACGAGGTTCCTCTACAGTCAGTGTGACTGGAGTACGTCCTCGGGGCAGCGGTGGTGCTTTCATTATAATTTGAAATAATAGGAGTACAAAGATAACTCTCTTTATTATCTCCCCCTCATCTTCCTCTTCTTCCTCTCTTCCTCTTCTTTCCTCTCTCTCTCTCTTCCTTTCTTCCTTTTCCTTTTTCTCTCCCGTGAACCCCTTCTTTTTGATGTTGTGTGGGATTGTATTTATAGAAAATGAGAATCGTATGAGGCAAGCTTTGGCAAACATTATTCCCACTTGTAGTTTAGTGGATTAGTGGCAAATGTGGACATCCACCATATTTACAACACTAATGAAATCTGCACGAATTTGAGTAAATTGAATGGATGGAAGGCTAGCTAGGAGGTTCTTCTCCACACATGACATACTTGCATATAAAACGATTCCAATTGCTTTTCAATAAACCATGAACCTCAACACCCCAGATTAATTAGGTACGCTTAAATTAATCCTCAGATTTTACTAATTTCATTGAATTGGATGATTGCATACAACAACCTAAATCATTCCCCACAAGTTCCCTACATGAATTGCATAATAGAGATACAAGCAAGAATCATTAAGTTATATGAAAATCATAAGCATTGACGAAACACTTGTAACTATGAATTGCATGAAACTTATGCCAAGAATTTACTTAACACGGTTGTGACGAACAACCTTTACTACTTGTGAATATAAGTTCATAACGATTAGATGAAATTCCCTTATATCCTAGCATCATATTTATGCATGGAAATTAAGCGTGCACTCTCAACCAACATACACAAATTAGTTTTAATTCAAATGGATAAGTAAATTGAATTCACAACTTATGAATCACAACTGAAAGTAATCAAATCATATTGCAAGCATGAACATGGTTTTGAATTCCCCCTAGCTAAATGGGGTTTAGTTTCTCATACTTACAAAGCAAAGATAAACAAATTTAGACATTGAAAACAAAAGAAAGAAAACACCTAAAAACGCTCCAACAATCCAACTTGAATGACAAGCACGTCCAAGGGTCATCATTCTTCTCTTTGTTGCGGCACAATGTGTGGTTTGATGGATGAGTGGTAAATTATGGTGGTGGATGGATATAGGTGAGTTATGGTGAAGGGTGGATGGGTGGATTGTGTTCTCTTTGGTTTTCTTTCCCCTTGTTATGGTGAAGGGTGGATGTATTTATAGGCTAGGGAGAGGACCACCATCTAATTAAGGTGGTAGTGATGAGTGTTGTGGTAATGAATGGATGTAATGGGTGTAGTGGATGAATGTTTGGTAATGAGTGGATGTAATGGGTGTAGTGGATGAATATGTGGTAATGAGTGAATGTAATGGGTGTGGTGGATGAGTGTTTGGTAATGAGTGGATGTAATGGGTGTAGTGGGTGAGTGTGTGATGTCCATGTTTCCCTTTACATTTGCACACACATGACCTCCATCATTTCAGTCACAAATCAACCCATTTTCTGCCCATGTGTGTGTGTTTCATTTGCCCATGTGTGTGTGTTTTTCCTTTGCATTTGCATACACATGTTCTTCATTATTTCAGCTAACAATCCACCCATTTTCTGCCCATGTCAAACTGTCCATGCCTTGCCTTTCTCTTTGTGTGTGTGTTGTCCATGTTTCTTCCATGTGCCTTGTTCATCTTCTAGTTGTGCATTTCCACTTGCTCCAAAGCCAAATGAGTGCAATCATAACCCCATTTGCTGCTGAGTGTTGATGACAAAGCAAAACACAAAACAAGTGTCTTTAATTTATCATTTTATTAGCCAAATCTGCTTAGCCCTTTTCTGAACCTTTCAGTGTTACAATGCCCATAACTTCTTCTAGAAAAATGATATTAACAATCCGTAAATTCCTCCAGAAAATAGACATCCGTAGCTTTCCACGCATATAAGGCTCATTCTCTCATTCATTCTGAGTTGTTCGTAACATGCTTTCAAAGTCAGCTAATCTGCACAGGCAGTTTTGACGAATTTGTTACTTAATAACTCACTTGTGCTACTTTTCTTTTCTTTGCTTGATAAATCACACAAAACACAAAAACATTGTAAATAGCTCAAAAATATAAGGAACTAACTAAGAAAAGACAAGTGAATTTTATGTAAAATATATATAAATATGAGCTTATCACACACATATATATAGGTATATATGTATGTGTGTTATATATTATATATGTTTAGAAAGTAAAAGAGAGTGGAAGAAATACATAGTGTTAGGATTAATCAAGGAGCTTGCTCAAGTACTTGGTGCTTAACTATTGCGGTAGTATCGTTGATCATCATTTTAGCTTTGGAATCAAGGTGGAGGATATTTGCGGAACTTATGCCTATTAGGGTATTAATAAGATTTTTACCAGCTGCAAAAATGGGGATAAAAACATTTAAAATACTTGTAAGAGTACAAGAGTAATTGTAGTATAGTCCTAACAAGGTCGTTCGCCACAAGAATTAAGTAAATAATTTATGTTAAACCAAATCTTAATTAATTAATTATTTGAAAACAAAGTATGAAAAATGTTGATTTTATGATTTAAAATATTAAAAATAAATTTAATTAAATAAATTGGGAAGTGGCCTGCCTTTAAAGACATTTTTGAAGGTGACGGAACCCCACGTCACTATGGATAGTTGCAGTGGCGAAGCCACATGAGGGCGAGGAGTGGCGGCCGACACTCCCCTCGTTGGGAAACACCACTGGACCCAGCGCGCACCTTGCTGAAAAACCCTGGTTCATCTCCTTTGTTTTTTTTGGGCAATCTGCAATATGTTCTGTTGCGCACAGCAGCAGCAGATTGTTGTTTTTTTTTTTAAACCAATCCAAAGCGACGTTGTTTTGGGCCTGGTAAAAAATATTTAAAAATTGTAAAACAAAACGGCGCCGTTTTGTATATTTGAATTAAAAAAATATTATAAAGGGGGACCGCTTCCGCGTGTCGCCCCAAAACCCTATATGTCCCCCCCCCCCCCGGATTCCCTTTTACTTTCCATATCCCGTGCCGTTCGTTCACCAATCAACACACAGAGAGAGCCAAGCTGCTCCCCAAAATCCTAGCAGCCAAGCCAACGCTAAGTCCCCTTTAATTTCTGTTGAACCTTCACAGTTTACAAGCCACTCTCCTCTCCGGCTTGAGCTTGAGCCGTTGGCTTCAACCAATCACCATTTAAAGGTAAATTTTTTAATTCTTAAATGTATAATCCCTAACCCTAATTAATTATTTAATACAAATTTCATTTAATTGGTATAGAATCATATGGTAATGCATTAATATGGTTATTGGTTATTGATTATTGATGTGAATCATATGTATCACATCCCGGACCGGGTTTCATGATAGGAGCATATTTATGCGACTGAGTTAGCTTGTTCTCATGCATTTATGTTGTTATTTCTAAGTTAATTATGTATTTTAAGCTATTTTCGTGTGTTTGTAGGTCCATAGGCCTTATGAAGCAATAAGGTGCATTTTGGAGCAGTTTTGGGCTTGGAATGGATAGCACATGCATGGAGCAAGGTGGATGGACGAAATTGAAGACTAAAAAGGCTTGGAATGTGTTAAAAAGAAAGGAGAATTAATGTAAAAACGACAAAGCGCTCAACAACCAAAGAAGAAACATGAGTCAAGATTACCTTATCATCATCCATGTTCCCTCCTTGCACTTAATTGCTACACCATTTCTTGTTCCCTCGATCATTTCAGATTTCATGCATCATTACTTTGAATCATTTCAACACCACTCCATTTTACCCATGCTTTGCATCATTACTTCACTTTCACCTTTGAATAATTTCAAACACCACTCATTGCACTCAATTGCTACACCATTCCTTGTTCCCTTCATCATTTCAAATTTCATGCATCATTACATTGAATCATTGCACTCAATTACTACACCACTCCATGTTCCCCTTCATTGCCATGCACTTCCTCTATAAAAGGAAGTGTGTGTAACATAAATTTAGTTCATACTTGGTTAGATCATTCACTCCCATTTCAACACAACCTTCATCCAAACACATCCATTCATCTTCACATCCATTCCTCCATACAAACAAACCTTCAAACACTCACCAACACCTTGTGCCGTAGCAAAGGAAGGGAAGGAAAGTGCTTGGACGTGCTTGCTGTCCAACTTGGATCGTTGGAGCGTTTAGGTGTTTTCTTTCTTTTGTTTTTAATGTTTAAATTCATTTCCTTTCGTTTTGTTGTAAATATGAGTGGCTAAACCCCTTTTGGCTAGGGGTGATTTCAAAGCCATGATTATGTGTGCAATATAATTTGATAAATTCCAGTTATGAACTCTTGAATCGTGAATGCAATTGGCTTAACTATTTGATTGATAACTTATTTGTATTTGTTAATTAAGGGTCGACACTTAATTGGCATGCATAAATCCGTTGCTAGAATATAAAAAAGTTTCACATAATCGTTACAAACTTATATTCACATGTAGTGAAGGTCGCTTATAAACGATCGCGTTAAGCTCAATTCCTAGCATGAGTGACATGATGTCATAGTTGCAAGTGCTTTGTCAATGCTTATGATTTTCATTAAACGTAATGATCTTTGATAGTATCTCTATTATGATGTCATGTAGGGAACTTTTGAAGAATGTTTTGGGTTGTCGAATGATGTCATCCGATCCAATAAAACAAGGAAAATCTGAGAGTTAATTAGTGATGTCACGGTTAATTTGGAGCATTGTCATTCATAATTCAATGAAGTAGTAACTGGAAATTAAGTATTTGCATACATGTCATGTGTGGAGAAAAAGCCTCTAGCTATCCCATCCATCATCTTATTTCTCAAATTTGTTTTACAATCTGTCTAGTTTTTCATACTTGTTTGTTTGTTTCAACTTTGTCCAAAACTCAATCCCCCTTTACTTTAGTGTGTCTAATTAGTTAGAATCTGTTTTAATTTGTGTTTTTAAATGTTTTGATTCAAGTAAAAGTCAATTTTCGTCCAAAGTCATTCCTAGTGTCTAGTTTAAGTTTATTTAGTTGTTTTAAGCTGTTTTGAGTATTTTAAGTTTTCATTGAGTCTTGTGAGTCTTGTTAAGTATTTTTAAGTTTAGTTTTATGTTTTTGAGTCAGTTTAGAGGTTATTAGCAAGCCCTCCTAATCCCCGGTCCAGAACGATCCTTACATATACTTATACTACAATTGTCAAAAGAGGGTTAAATTTGTGTGTTAAGTTAATTTTCGCATCATTTCACCACATTCAGGGCCCGTTCCACCACCGTAGCACGATATTGTCCGGTTTGGGCTTACCATTCCTTCACGGTTTTGTTTTTGGGACTCACAAGCAACTTCCCAGTGGGTCACCCATTCTGGGAGTGCTCTGGCCTCCTTCTCGCTTAACTTCGGAGTTCCTACGGAACCCGAAGCTAGTGAGCTCCCAAAATGCCTCGTGCTAGGTAGGGATGTGAATATACATTTAAGGACCACTCCCCTGGGTGATGTGGGATGTTACAATCCACCATCCTTAAGGGCCCGACGTCCTCGTCGGCACACCACGAGCTCTGATACCATTTATCACATCCCAGCCCGAGTTTCACCACATTCAGGGCTCGTTTCACCACCGTAACACGATATTGTCCGGTTTGGGCTTACCATTCCCTCACGGTTTTGTTTTTGGGAACTCACGAGCAACTTCTCAGTGGGTCACCCATCTTGGGAGTGCTCTGGCCTCATTCTCGCTTAACTTCAGAGTTCCTACGGAACCCGAAGCCAGTAAGCTCCCAAAAGGCCTCGTGCTAGGTAGGGATGTGAATATACATTTAAGGACCACTCCCCTGGGTGATGTGGGATGTTACAATATGCTTCTATGATTATTGATATGAAATTATGAAATTATTTTTTAGGGTGAAATTATTGATACAAATTGGGAATTAGAAGAATCGTGCTTTTAATTTGCTCATATGTATGTATAATTGTACATATAGATAAATTGGCATGTCAAAAGCCATCTTTAACTAAAATTATTGGTAATAAGCCACGAGGTGGACTTGTCTATAATCAAATGGACTCGTCTATAATATTAGTTCTTTTGATTAATTGAATTGTTGGTTGGTTGGACTAGTTATTATGCATACTATAGTAATAATATAGTCTACTTTAGGATTAAGAGTCTAAGAATTTTTATTTCTTTCCATTTTACAGTTACATAATTGAACGATACTATAAGAAACAATGCTTAAATCCTCCTTCAAACATTTCGGGTAGTCATTCTTCTTCAAATATTCCGAGTAGTCCTCCTCCTCCTTCAAATATTCCAAGAAGTCCTCCTTCAAATATTCCAAGTAAGTCACAACAAAGTGAAGCCACTGAGTTGGATGAAATATTGGTTAATCTTCTTGCAGACCCTGCACATAGACGTCGAATGCTTGATTATCCACCTAATTATCGTGAAGCAATTCGTAGACACTATCTCCAAGTTGATCCTTGTCAACCTTGAGACCACATCATGCTAAGAAAGGTTAGTGACAATCGATGTTTTATCATTCGTTGGCTTGATAAGTTTAAGTGGTTGGAGTATAGTATATCAAAAAATGCTGCATTTTGTCGTTATTGTTATATTTTCAAATGTGATTTTGATCAAATGGGTAGCACTGGAAGTGATGTATTCACTGAAATAGGGTTTACAAATTGGAAGAAAGGACCTGAAAATCTTCGAGTCCATGAGGGAGGTGTTGGAAGTCTTTATAATAAAGTTGTACAACAAGCTAGAGATTTGATGACACACAAACAACACATTGAAACATTTGTGATTAAGCAAACCGATGAAGCTCGCATTAATTATCGTACTTTATTGAGTGCCTCACTTGAGTGCACAGAATAGTTGTTGGGACAAGATTTGCCTTTTCGTGGCCACTATGAATCGTTGAAATCAAGCAATAGGGGCAATTATTTGGAGCTTATGCAATTTCTTTTTAAGCATAATGAACAAGTTAGGAAGGTTGTGTTTGAGAATGCTCCCAAGAATCTTAAGTATACTTCTTCCGATATTCAAAAAGATCTTGTCCGTGCTTGTGCCATTGAAACTGTAGATGCAATCACTAAAGATATGGAAGGTGAATTTTTTTCTCTTTTGGTTGATGGAGCACGTGATTCTTCAACTAAAGAGCAAATGATAGTGGTATTGCGTTATGTGAATAAAAAAGGAGAAGCAATTGAAAAGTTTTTGGGTGTTCAACATGTTTCCTCTACAACTAGTAGCTCGCTTGAAGGGGCCATTGAGAAATTGTTTGCTACAACAAATTTGAATATGTCCAAGTTACAAGGACAAGGCTATGATAGAGCTAGCAATATGAAAGGTGAGTTAAATGGTCTTAAAACAAAGATTTTGAACAAATACCCTCAAGCATTTTATATTCATTGTTTTGCACACCAACTCCAACTAGCTCTTGTATTTGTGGCAAAGGAAAATGAGGATGTTGCCAATTTCTTCATCGACGCTAGTAGTTTGGTGAATCTTATTGGATCATCGTGTAAGCATCGTGATGCATTTAGAAAGAAACAAAAAGAATAAATTCAGAAAGCTCTTGATCTTGGTAATCTTGAAACGGGTAAAGGGTTAAAAGTGATCGCAACCAAAATAATCTCGGTGAAGCAACTAGGTTATTCAAAGACATACAAACTTTTGATTTTGCATTTCACCTTTTCTTGATGAGACTTATATTGGGAATTACAAATGAGTTATCACAAGCATTGCAAAAGAAAGATCAAGATATTGTGAATGCGATGGCATTAGTGGAAGTATGCAAGCAAAGACTACAATCTTTGAGAGATGATGACTTTGGGGACTTGCTTCATGATGTAGAAAAGTTTTGTGAGGAGCATGATATTATCATTCCTAACATGGAGGATTTGCATTTCCTACTTGGAAAATCAAGGCGTAAAGCTCCAAAAATCACAAACTTCCATTACTATCGTGTGGACCTCTATTTTCAAGTCCTTGATATGCAACTAAAGGAGTTGAATGATCGCTTCAATGAGGTAAACACCGAGTTACTTCTTTGTATGACATGTTTGAGTCCGGTGAATAATTTTGCATCTTTTGAAAAAGTAAAAATTGTTCGTTTAGCCTAACTTTATCCTTAAAATTTTGATCGTATGGATCTCATGAATCTTCCAATTCAACTTGACAATTACATTCATGATATGAAGATACATAGTGAGTTTTCATCATTGGGAGGAATTAGTGATCTTGCAAAAGAGTTAGTGAAGACCCGAAGGTGTGAAAGCTATATGTTAGTGTATAAACTTCTTACATTGGCTTTGGTGTTACCGGTTGCAACCGCTTCGGTGGAGAGAGCTTTTTCTATTATGAAGATTGTGAAAAACACCATTGTGTAACAAAATGGGAGATCAATGGTTGAGTGATAGTATGCTTGTTTACATTGAGAATGATGTATTTGCTTTTATTGATAATGAGCCTATTATGCGACGCTTTCATAACATGAAACCTCGCCGTCAACAATTGTAATTTGTTTGTATTGATTAATTATGAAAAACATTACTATATAAAAAGATTTAGTTGTTGCCATTTTTCTTTAATCTTGCATTCTTTTAAGTTCGCCCCTCCCCCGAGAAATCCTGGCTTCGCCACTAGACAGTTGGTGTGCCTAATCGGAGGATACCACGTGCCCCACTAAAGAGTCTATCTGATTTAATTTTTTAAGAAAATCAATTAAATAAAAACTAAAACGAAATAATAGAAACTCTCGACAGTTGAGCCAACAACCCATAGCTCCCGTCCCCGGCATCCAATCTGTCTTCCTCCCAAATTCTATTTCATCCTTCTTTCTCAAAGATGGGAAAGAAGAACGCAGTTTTGGCCATATATTCTTAGAAAAAATTGAGTAATCGATTCTCTCAACCCCCACTATAATCTCTAGCTCGAGCTGACATTAACTCAGTGAGTCGGCTCCTGTGCTCATCCGCCTCGCAGTTTCATGCCCATCTCAAAATACCGTACAAGGAGCAAAGATTTCCCGTCAAAGAAAAACTCGAACATCAAGCCGATGAAGATGACGACGAGGAAGATGGTCCACATGGTTCCAGCTGGGGCATATAGCGTCGGCGGGTTATCGATTGGAGGAACTCCATCAACCACTCTTTTCTTGTTGTTGTTTGTCTATAAGGAAGAGGAAGAGAGGGATGTGATGTGGTACCAGATTTGGACGGGATTGGGGTTGGCTTGTCTCGCCAGAGAGGGAGTTGTATGGCCTGGAGATTTTGTATTTGAATCTTTCGGTTCAAGTTTTTAATTAATTAATTTTTTTAAAAGATAAACCTTGTGGATTTATTAATAGAACAGATGTCGTGATTTCATTAAAGGGGAATTCCAGCAGTCAATTTTTCATGGTGATGTTGGCTTGGCAGTCGAGATGTTGTATTTTTTAGGTTTAATTTTTGTTTAATTGATTTTCTTAAAAACTAAGTAGGATAGATTCTTTGGTGGGGGACGTGGAATCCTCCGATTGGATGGGTACACCAACCGTCCATGGTGATGTGGGGTTCCCGTCACCTCCAAAGCAAAAGAAAACAAAAGAGGAAGTATTTTAGTTTGATCCAAAAAAAAAAAAAAAAAGAGGAAGTACAGAAAACAAAAGAAATAGTTTTGAAAAATGAACTTAAGTACTAGGGTTTCGTCGTCACATTAACAATCTTACGTATATCTTCGAATTATTATGAATTACTCATGCATATTTTTAAGGTTAGGTTTTCCTAATATATATCCTAGTTGGAACCTCAAACATTGAACATATATCTAACATGCAACTGTCTATGGCATTCGATCAAATGTGAACATGCAAGACTCAATAAGTTTTGTGAAACCCTTTTGAAAAATCATGCAAGCGTTAGGACGTGGCGTCCATCCTAAGTGAAGTTACACATTAACCACAAGAAGCCTTAGTCAATTTTAGGGACAGCCTTCCGCCAAAATTGCATCAAATTATTTTTCTAAATATCCTAATGATGGCCACATCAAGACAATTAGATAATTTCAAATACAGGATTAATAATTCAAAACATGCATACATAACATCATAAGCAAATTGAAAATAAACTACATATTCTTGCTAATGCTCCTGGCCTCACCCTAGCAAAGGAAATTAGTTACTAACAATCATAAAACAAAATGTTAGATAGAAAACATCATGAAAATAAACTTGAATCGTCCAAAGCTCTCTAAACTGAGTTCTCCAACGTAATGCGTTAAAAACTCTAATGGCTAAATAGCCTTATTTATACTACTACAAAAGAAAAGGTCTTCTAAAAACTAGGAAACATAATAGAATAAGATAATTAGGAAATTCATTCCTATTCTAACTTTTGGAAAATCTTCCAAGCTGTAAAACAGCCACGTTTCTGGATTTGTAAGGCTCCAAAACAGGTTCAAAACAGCTAGAATTAAAGCTTAGGACGTCCCGAACATAATTGCAGAAGGCCTCGAACCCAAAAGACATCATCTTGGATGTCAACAAGCCCAAATAAGCCCTCACCTTGACAGCATTGCGCGATGCTATTTTATTTCATCGCCATAAATTATCCGTTTAGTAGAAAAATCTGAAACTTTGATACGAACAAGCTGAGAGACTCATGAACATCTTCTAATTGGAATCACTCCAAAATTCGTACGTTTAATTACTTTTTTCTCAAGAGGAAGTCAAATGTCCTACATTGGAAATATAAGTCAAAGTTTCAAAATTCTCACAAAATAACCAATAAATTAGTACTAAGACAAGGATAAATGTTTTATACAGAATCGACTAATCAGATATTTGTCTTGTTTGAGCTTTGTGAAATATGTATTTGTTTGGACCCAAATTTACACCATCGGCCCGTGTAATCAAGGCCGTTAAGTAAGCATAGTTCTCAACTGTCGGATAGAAAAATGAAGATATTTTTGTTGAAGGATAATATTATGGTTTTTATCATAATTATCTTTTAATATGAATTATATTGGCATATTCTTAAACGGGATGGATAAGATGCAGATTATATCCTCAAGTAAGTGGTACAGTTCAAATTAATTTGGATGTCTGGCAATGAACGTGCAAATTGCAAAGCTTGGGGATTTGATGATTTTAAAGTCATGGTTTTGGATAATGATGGGATAAGGAACCTAGGTAGACTAGGCCTTTTTGCATGGTGATGGATATTGTCCGATGGGTTTAAAAGCTATTGATGGAGTTTTGATGATAAGAAGTCTAGGTGGGCTGGGCTTTTTATGAGATATGATAAAGCCTAACTTTTATTAGGTTTGAAAAGTTAAGGAAAAATATCACGAATCAATTTGAGGGATATGCGTTGGTTTCTGATGTGGATCAATTTCAATTCCACGAATTAGAGTTGTAGTGGAACTCTGCAAAATTATCTGGCCATGCCAAGCAAAAGATAAGTCCCTATTAATACAGAGGCGCTGTGCAAAGAGACCTCCAATTCAACACACAACTGCCCTGCACAAATTCTCTCAACAACCTTGAGATTTTTTATTTTCTCTTTTCGTCGGCACACCTTCAGTTTGGATAAACAACACTGTGAAGGCAACCAGTGATATCTTCAGTTGGCATAAACAGCACTGTCGCCGTAGAACCAGCCGATCTCGCAGCGTCTTCAGTTGCCATAAACAGCACTGCGTCGAGGGCGATTGGTTATCTACCAAAGTCTCGGTCGAGAAGGATTTTCAAATCCTTATTGGCAGAGGTCATCTCATTAGCTTTTTCGGCGAAGTGAGGTGTTACAAGTTATTACATTCGGCACATTAAAAGCCGAATTTGATATTGAACTTCGCAGAACTAGTAGCCTTGTCTTCATGCTCTAGAACCCGAAGGCCAAGAGTGCTCCTTCCTCGGCCGCAGTCGCGAGATTCAGAAGTTAGCAACGCACCCAAAGCAACATCAATAAATTTTACTCTTCGGCCAATGAGGCCGACTAGTTGGCACGCCCCGCACAAAACTGAAGGACGTAGTTAGCTCATAGATTACTCAGTCTGCGCGCCACGTAGGTTTAGTAATTTTTAGGGTCAACAATATTAGACTTGATCAATCTCTGTAATTGATATAATTGTGTATATTGGACTATGATTTGTATTACTATTATTGTCAATAACGCGGATATTGTGATAATGTTGATTATATACATATATCCTTTGTTTCCTTTTCAACCTTACAGTCCAGGTACCGATCTCAGGACATGAGGCATGTTTTTTTTCACCAATTTCCTATTTATGTATTCTAGTAGTTGTGTAAGGTCGGACGATAAGCCATCATATATATTGATTGTATGCATCTGCAACAACAGCTTCAGTATCGCAGCACATTTCATGGTACACCATAAAATGCACTTGCGCTACCTCAACTTCCATTTTCAATTTTTTAATCTCTTCCTTCAATGACTTATTCTCTGAAGTTCATAACCTATTGGTACATGGAGTGACTCATCGAGTTCGCACTCGTTAACACCTTTGTGGTAAAGATTGTCTTGTGAACTGATGAGTTGAAAATTTTTTAACAGGTCGAACTCTTTTTTGGAAGTAGTATTCACAACCTCTTTCGTTCGAATCTCATCCAAATTAGAACCACCACTCCGACTGGTTGTCAAACGATGATCCGCAACACCAAAAGTTTTCTGAAGTTCCAAAATGTAAAAATTTAAACAAGTTACTACACATATTACACCATACAACTATTCTATATGTATCAAATTTCGAAAATATACCATCACAAAATGACTAATTTTACCTTTTCAGAGGTCATAACTGACGACATCAAAATTCCAATGGCAGGGTATATATATATATATATATATATTAAACAATTAATTATAATTTACCATCATTAATTTAGGTATCGTTTGGTACGGAAAGGGACGAAATTGGACGAGACGGAACGGAGAGGGAGCAAAGATGCTCTCGGATGGAAACAAGGAGGAAGAAGAAGGAAAGAGAGATGTTATAATTTTGTGTTCCACAGATGTGGAACGAGTCGTTCCAGGAGGGTGAAGTGGAATGAGTCGTTCCAGGGGTAAGGTGGAACGAAAATTCAGCTAAAATTCGTCTCGTAGAACAACACGTTCCACCCGTTTTAGGTACACCAAACGTGGGACGGAACGGCTCATCCCACTCCGTTTCGTACCGTCTCACCTACCAAACAGTACCTTAGTTTACAGAAGGATCTCCAATTGCACTGTTCGGAGGATTTCAGTCTATTTACAAATTTGCTACCGCCTCTTCCTTTTAAGATATTTATGTTTATGCCATTGGGTGAATTTCCTTACATTTACGGTTTTGCCATCGGCTTAAAAACCGATTTTGAGCCTTTGGGCTGCATCTGGGGTTTGGCTTTTGCTTTTGAACGAGGATCCTCTACGGATCCTTTTTGTGAGGATCCGAAGATTCGTGAATCGTGTTTATTCATCGTACATCATACAGTCATAAATTATTTAAATTTTATTATTTAAAATTGAACACAAACAGAGAAATTGATTGAAAAAACTGACGAATGTATGACATTGAAACAAATTTGTAAGATAAGATATGACATTGTAATTTTTAAAGCATAACATATAAGGTATAAAATTGTGGTTCGATCCATAATTAAAGTAATTTTATGTAATTTATCCTAATTTTTGTGTTTCTTAATTCTTTTTTGGCCTTCGCTTATCAGTTATCTGGAAACCAAATTTAGGCTCCTGTCCTTTTTCAGTTTATTGTTTTTTTTTATTGCCTATTCCTTTATTAAAATTTTTTATTCACTGCCTATTCCTTTATTAAATTTTTTTATTCACTGCCTATTCCTTTATTAGGGTTCTTTGTAAATTAGGTACCCGGCTTCTATGCTCTCCCACTTCTCATACACTTACATTCTCTCATATTTTGTGTGATCACAGTTAAGCCATGTCAATATTTTATATTGATTTTTTTATAGAGATAATAAGATAAAAAACAATAGTAATATAAAATGTTGACGTGGTTTAACCGTAACCGCATAAATCGAAGGGGATGGGAGTGTATGAGAAGTGGGCGGGCAGAAGCCAGGTCCATAAATTGTTGACTTTTGTATTTTAGGTAGGATCCCTAATTGATATGTAATCCCATGTAATCACTTGTAATTAGTTTTTCTTTCCTTTTATGTTAGGGTTGTACACCTATAAGTTCCTCTTATTGAAAAGAATATATCATCATTCAAAGCATTCTCTTCTTGGCACCAGAGCCTAGGTTTTGAAAAGAAAAAAAAGAAAAGAAAGAGGAGACGAGATCGTGCTCTGTACGGAAAACCATAACTACCAGCCGCGCAGCCAGTTGTGCAGCGCCGTCCGACTAGCGAGCGACGCCGTCGTTGCTGACCCGAGAACCCGAACTACCCGCCACGCACCCAGGTGTGCAGTGCGCCGATCAACCAGCGAGCGACACCGTCGTTGCTAATCCGAGTTCACCGAGCCGCTCCCTGCATCCACCACCACGAACCGAGATTCAACCCACTGCCTGAAATTTGTCCCAGATTTCGACCTGTGTATCTGTTTTGCGTGCCCAGATTCGATTGAACCCAGTGCACCCACTTCACAATGGCTCCCTGTGCTTGTCCTTTTTCAAATGGATTTGACCGAACCGGACATGGGAGTAGGACCGATCGAGACCAGTTCAAGACTTGTGATCCCCACTGTAACAAGTCGTGTACCTCGATTGTCGAATCGAAAATAGATTCTAATATAGGTAACAAAGGTAAGGCTTTAAAAGTTTCTGCATCTGTTACGAATAATACATGGATAATTGATTCCGGTGCTACTGAACATATGACTTGTGAATCTAGACAGGTACAAATCCTAAAACCACCCACCAAAACTGTTGTGAGTGTTGCCAACGGTAATGTTGTTCCCATTATTGGAGAAGGCACTGTCTCCCTGTCAGATACCCTTAGTCTTGATACCGTGCTTGTTGTTCCTTCTCTTGACCATAATTTATTATATGTTGCTCAAATAACTGTCGCCCTGCATTGTCTAGTGATTTTTTGGCCTTCCTTTTGTGTTTTTAAGGACATTCGGACTCGCAAGACGATTGGTTATGGTATTAGAAAGGGGAAGCTCTACTACTTGGAGTTGACATCAAACAGTTCTCGAATGTTGACTCACGCTCTTGTAGTGGACGGAAATCCGGGGGATAGGAATAAAGCTTCGGAGGTTTGGTTGTGGCATCGTCGACTTGGACATGCTTCTTTCGACTATCTACGGAGGTTGTTTCCTAGCCTATTTGTTAAGCATGATGTTTCTAGCTTTAAATGTGGTGTTTGTGAACTAGCTAAAAGTCATCGTGCTTCGTTCCCATCCAGTTTGAATAAAAGTTCTGTTCCATTTATGATAATTCATTCTGATGTTTGGGGTCCATCTAAAACTGCTACATTTGGTGGTGCTCATTGGTTCGTTACTTTTATTGATGACTGCACACGTATGACTTGGGTTTGTTTGATGAAATCCAAAGGTGAAGTTACTTCTTTGTTTCAACAGTTTTACAAAATGGTACAAGTACAATATAAGTCACAAATACAGGTTCTCAGGAGTGATAATGGTGGCGAATATGTTAACTCTGAACTTCGTGCCTTTCTTGATCATCATGGGATTGTTCATCAAACTACATGTCCATATACTCCACAACAAAATGGGGTTGCCGAACGCAAGAACCGTCAGCTTCTGGAGGTTGTTCGTGCTTCTTTACTCGAGGCTTGTCTCCCGTTATCCTATTGGGGAGAAGCTCTCACCTCAGCTGCGTATCTCATTAATCGTGTTCCATCCCGATCGGTTGATTTTCAGACACCCCTTCAGGCACTTTCTTCACATGTTGATGCTCATGCAGTCCCTAATCTTCCACCTCATGTGTTTGGTTGTGTGGCCTTCGTTCATCTTCATAAACAACAGCGAAGTAAGCTTGAACCTCGAGCCTTACGATGTGTGTTTGTGGGGTATGCATCAAGGCAGAAAGGATACCGTTGTTATCACCCACCGACAAATAAGTTGTTTGTCACTATGGATGTTGCGTTTCATTAGAATGATATGTACTTTGCCAATCCCGAGTCTTCACTTCAGGGGGAGAATCAGAAAGAAGTTCAAACTCTTGATTATACTATTCCAGATATAGATAGAATGAATGATTTGGATTTAAGTGGTGATGTCTTGGAAATAAGTGGTGATCATTCACACGAAAATAATGATGTGAATGAATTGGAATTAAGTGGTAATGTCTTGGAGACAAGTGGTGATCATTCACATGGAAACAATGTTGAAAACCTTGAAAGGGATGAGTCGACATCGCCAGATAACTCACTGCCTGATAGCTCACTGCCAGTTTCCTCACCACCTGACAGCCCTGTGTCGCCAGCTACCTCACAGTCGATCTTGAGTCCCAATAACCATAATCAATCGTCTTCGATCCCGGATGCACCACCACCACGTCGTCTCCCTGATCGCGTCAACCGAGGTATTCCTAAACTTACTTATGAAGCCGACCCTAAATGCAAAACTAGGTATCCGGTGAGTAAGCCCAACCCTGAGTCTAATGTGTTATACCCGTTAAGTAATTATGTGTCTACCAGTCACCTTTCAGAATCAAATAAGTCGTTTGTGCATCAATTATCTACTGTATCTATTCCTAACAGTGTGCAGGAGGCTTTAACTGATCCACGTTGGCAAGTAGCAATGAATGAAGAGTTGAAGTCTTTGAAGAAGAATGCTACCTGGGAGATCACAGATTTGCCAGCTGGCAAGAAACCTGTGGGATGCAAATGGGTCTATACTGTGAAATACAAAGCAGATGGGACGGTGGATCGTTTCAAGGCAAGACTGGTAGCAAAAGGATACACTCAAAAATATGGAATCGACTACACAGATACATTTGCACCTGTAGCCAAGATCAACACAGTTCGTGTTTTGTTGTCCTTGGCTGCAAATCTTAATTGGCCTTTACAACAGTTCGATGTGAAGAATGCCTTCTTGCATGGAGACTTGACAGAAGAAATTTATATGGATCTTCCACCGGGATGTAATGCTCCAGATAAATACAAAAGAAAAGTGTGCAGATTGAAGAAATCCTTGTATGGCTTGAAGCAGTCCCCTCGAGCATGGTTTGGAAGATTCACAAAATCTATAAGAGCATTTGGTTACAGACAAAGTAACTCTGATCATACTTTGTTCCTGAAAAGACAGAATGGGAAGCTTACTGCACTTATTGTGTATGTAGACGATATGGTGGTAACAGGTAATGATCCGGAAGAACGTGCGGCCTTGCAAAGATACCTATCTACAGAATTTGAAATGAAGGACCTTGGATCCCTGAAATATTTTTTAGGGATTGAGGTGTCGAGAAGCAGTTCTGGAATTTTCTTGTCTCAGAGAAAGTATATTATTGATTTGTTGCACGAAACTGGCATGTCAGCTTGTCAGCCAGTAGCTACACCATTAGAAGAAGGATTGAAGCTTAGTGTTGATCCTAATCAAGTACCAATTGACAAAGGAAGATACCAAAGGTTAGTAGGCCGTTTGATGTATTTGGCACACACAAGACCGGACCTTGCTTATGCCTTGAGTGTAGTGAGTCAATACATGCATGATCCTGGAGAACAACATATGAATGCCGTGACGAGAATATTGCGATATTTGAAGGGAAGTCCGGGCAAAGGAATTTTGTTTAAGAGGAATAATCACTTTAGTGTTGAAGGTTATACTGATGCAGACTGGGCAGGTTCCATTGATGATAGACGCTCAACATCAGGTTACTTTACGTTTGTTGGGGGTAACTTGGTTACATGGAGAAGTAAGAAACAGAATGTGGTTGCCCGTTCCAGTGTAGAAGTAGAATACAGAGGTATGGCTTTGGGGATTTGTGAAATTTTATGGCTTAAGCTTCTGTTAAGCGATTTGGGTATACAACATGATCAGCCCATGAAATTATTTTGTGATAATAAAGCTGCTCGTGACATTGCACATAATCCGGTACAACATGATAGAACAAAGCATGTTGAAGTTGATAGGTTCTTCATCAAAGAAAAATTGGAAGGGAAAATAATTGAAGTACCAGCGATAAGAACAGAAGATCAGTTGGCAGATATCCTCACAAAAGCTGTTTCAAGTCACAAGTTTTCAAGTTTCTTACACAAGTTGGGCATGAGCGACATATATGCACCAACTTGAGGGGGAGTGTTGACTTTTGTATTTTAGGTAGGATCCCTAATTGATATGTAATCCCATGTAATCACTTGTAATTAGTTTTTCTTTCCTTTTATGTTAGGGTTGTACACCTATAAGTTCCTCTTATTGAGAAGAATTTATCATCATTCAAAGCATTCTCTTCTTAAATTAGGGGGTTGCACTGTGTTCATTTTTGTGTTTCTTCATAGTTGGCTGCTTTTTGCTTCTCAGGAAACTGAATTCAGGTTCCTTTTTCACTTCACATCATTTGAATATCCCTGTGTTGCATGGTTGTTTTTCCATTTCTTGGTTGCTTTTGTATTTTTGTAATTCACTTTTTAATTTGATTCTTGACATGTAGATCAAACACAAGCATACAGATCAAAGCATGCATTCACAAGGCAGGCACCAAAGAGATCATTACTGAGGTATTTGTCTATCCATTCTTAATTTTGTTAGGTGCTAGACAAAGCAGGCGCCAGGTGAAATAACCCCCTGTTTGTAATTTTGTTGAATGATTAGTATATTTGTTCCAAACCCCATTTCAATTGTATTTGTATTTCTGTCCATTTATGGATGATTGGTGTAGCTGCTATGATTGTCAGATTGTATATGTTGGTTATTGGTTGACTGAATAAGCTCACCGAGCAAAGAATCTAGATGCTATTTCAGTGTATATGAAGACGGAGTGTGGCTGTGAAATATATGATTACATTGATCAGGGATGGTGAGTATGACAGAGTCCGAGCAAAGTTTCTTGGTGACGCAGTGTAGATGCTATGCTTTTAATTTAGTGATTTTTTTCCAGCAAGAGTTTCGTGAGTTTTTTGTTCAATTACTCTCTCCTCATTTGATTTGTTAGATGTACAAGAGTTAAAACCTTCTTCGCAGAAACTTCACGTCCTCCCTCGACAATTTCAATATAAATATATGTGTGTGTGTGGAGATGTCTCTGTGTGAATATATGTCTGTATATATAGGTGTATGCTTAGTCCCTGAGTTCATGTGTGTGAATTTTTATTCATGTGCTGAATTGTGGCTTTTCTCTAAATTGAAGAACTAAAAATGGCAAGCAAACTAAAAAGCAATTGGATTATGAAATGGGTATTTTGGTTTCTCATCATTTCTTTGGTTTTCTCTGCTTCGTTTATTTCATGCTTGCGTGTTCTTTTGTGTGCCTCATGTCTTTCTCTACAAGAAGTTTGTTGGTGTTCTTAACTAAGAGATATAATTTCAGGGATTATGTTTTTAAATTCATACAAAATATTTCTTGAGGATAAATGGGTTTGTCGGGACCTGTTTTCACTACAAATAGGATGCATCTTTTTTTATAAAAGAAGAGAATGGTGAATTGCTAAAATTTCATTCTTCATCTTGATTTCTTTCATGATGCTTTTTCTTTCATTTTATTTGATTCTTCCATTAGCTTTTTGCTAATTGCTACCAGAAAATTTGAAATTGAATAACAATTACATGCCAAATGGACTTTAGAGATCAAGTATGGAGTGGACTGAGAGGAGGGGTCGTCATTTTCTCTCAGGTCTCTCTCGACAAGGTTTCCAAATGGTTTTCCCTTATTTTTTGTACTTGTTTTTGTTTTTTCCTAGTTTAATGAGATGTAATTAAATGGTTAATTTACCATACTAATGAATGAACTCTTTTGAATTTTTAGTAGTAAACTAACAAGTAGTGCCTGCGCGATGCTGCGAGCTTGAAAATTGTTTGAAACGTTGTGTTCAAAAGATGTAGATATGATGGTTTAAAGCATTAACACTGTTTATAACAAAGATTCAAAAAATTTTGCAGCCTAAAGATTTAGCTGGTGCAATGTATGTTTAAAAGAGTGGAATTGTTGTTTGTCTGTATGCAAAATATACCATGGTCATCCATTTTGTTGCAGCAGTTATACATAATTTTCCAGCAGCAGCAACATTTGCACACAAAAGGCTATCAAATCTGTGAACATCTGCAGGCAGAAAATATTGGACAAGGATTGTCTGCCCTCCTACTTCATTTGCCCTCCTGTTTGTATGATCACGGTTAAGCCACGTCAACATTTTATATTACTATTTATTTTTGTCTTATTATCTCTATAAAAAAAAAATATAAAATGTTGACGTAGCTTAACCGTGACCACACAAAACAGGAGGGCACCGAAAGTGGAAGGGTAGACAATCCTTGTCTGAAAATATTACACCCATCTATTGTATTCTAGGAGTTCTATGTAATTTTCGGTGAGCAGTAACGCTTAGAAAACATTACAAAGCGGTGGTGTATGTACATGCAAAATATACTAGAGTGTTTATCACCGAGGACTATTTACATCCCAAAAAAATATTAGAAGCATTGTCTGATGCAGATTAGGTAAAGCTGGAATTTTTCTCACCCTGAGTGGCTAGAGTTATGGTGGAATATATTTCACGATGGGGAAACCAACCTAAACAAAAGGAAGATTGGGAAACATTTAGGTAGGCAGTAAATTTATGCTTCAATAAATTTAGATCATAACAAAAAGTGATGGTAGAGTATTGGCACCTATCGGTTTTTTAGAGGAGTCAAATCTGCCTTTGGAGGAGTGGGAAATGAATTTTTTATTTTTTTTAAACAACTTGATGGGAATTTGATCAAAGTCTTTTTCACTCGGTCCTTCTTCTACATCACTGTTTCAAATAGATGACAAATGTTAGAAAAAATGAATAGATAATAGTTTAAAACATGTACAAAGGAATGATAGCAAACAAACATTTGTTCATCACCAATAAAAAGAGGTCTTCTCACCGACTCTCTTTTTTGGTTGTGTGATTCTGCAGTTGTATCTGGTGTTGACATATAAGATGAAACCGTAGTTGAGGATACAGTAATTTCCCTTAACAATGTCTGTGGAGTTCTTGGCTCAATATTTGTATCATGAGAGACAATGTAAATGAGGATCACTTGAATTAAGTGTTTCTTCTATTGCCAAAACGCAGGTAATTTTTTTTTTTTTTTTTTTTTTTTTTTGGTCCTATCAATATGAGAAACTCATTGGGTAATTGTTGTTGATCCACCAATCTCTGATATTGATTTACCAATTACTAAAACAGTGATTTCATTGGTGTGGTCCTCAAGAATCAAATTTACTTCAGACTGTATATTTAACAATTGGGGTGATATACATTTAACACAATCAATGATTCAAGCGAGAATTTTTTTTTTTGGTACCAATGCATTAAACGCGAAATAGTATTGATGTTAAGTGAGGAAGAGCATAAATTATTGATCATATATAAATCGGAGAAAAAATGGTGACAGGTTATTTTTAAATTTGGATCCAGGAAATTGAAACAGAGGATGTTACACATTACTAAGGCATTGGAATTTGATTGGGTGTTTTTGGTAAACCAGTAGCCCACTCACTGGATCCTTATTTGTATTCTATCTGCTCAACTTCGGTTTAGCCAAAATAGTGTGTTTTCCTACTGAGTTATCGTGCATTAGATGTTAAAAAATGTAATAGTATTTTCAGTGCACAGTTGAGAGAGTGCATTTGGGGTCCTACAATTCCTGTGTTGAGCTTCCAGTGCACAGTTGAGAGACAAGGAAGTGTGAAGAGATCAAAGTTTAGGATTTTTGTTTGGCCACCATTGGCGAAGTGAAAGGTAAGTCTTCCCGATACTGTTTTGGGTTTGAAAGGAATGACAAATGAAGTCGGTCATAGTATATGTAGTAGGTATGCTAAGATATACCGTTATGAAAGTTTAGTGTGTGTTGGATTCGAAATATTTCTAAAGTCTCTTTGAGTTTGAAAGGAATGACAAATGAAGTCGGTCATAGTACATGCAAGTCTTTGAGTCTTGAATATTTTAGGCATTGTGTCAGCAATTCGGGATGATTGTAAAGCAGTACATGTAACGTTGATGCTTTTTATTTGACACGCGTATTTGTTTCGTTGGAATTAAACTTGCAATATACGTATTTATGCCAAGGAAAAGTCAGGGCCTATGGAGCCTGTTATTCTTTGTTAGAGGTTCTGTTACAAAATTAGGGAGCTATCCTGTCCATTTATGCTTCTATTTAGTAAGATTAGGGTGATAAAGATTTGTAGGGTGTTTTCTAAGTTGTTTTGGAGCTGCATTCTTTTCTTGGCAGACCACATTAGGAAGCATTTTTTCAATTGATGTCTTATGGAAAATTTTCGTTATTTAATCCTCCTTTTGTTTTAGTTTCGTGTTAAGCGCATGGCGTATTTTGCTTTGCTTGCCAGTTGTTGGATGTGCCGTTGAGAATCTTTATGTGGAACTGATTCATAACTGTCGCGGATTATAGGAGCACTTTGTTTTGATTTGTAAACAAACTATAGACTTTATCTTTGTCAGGTTGCAGTATAACGTTTAGCGATTGAATTTGTAAAACCATTTGGCAATCTTTTCAGAAACTTACTATTCTTGCCAAATGCTCAAGTATCACGTCTTCTGCTTTTCTACTTTTACTTTTTTTGTGTTTTTCCTCAACGTAATAGGTTGATTACTTGAGATTATGATTTTGCTAACGCAGTGTAATATACAAATGAATGTTTCTTATAGCATGCATATCCATATCTAGCAAGCAAAGTTTGATTTCATTGATTCTCAAGTACTACGTTTTTTTAGTTGCTTTGTGTGAAAACTATTCGTGCATGTTGCAACTAATGCATTCAGTGCCTACAACAAAGCGATGACACATTTTCTAGTTAAAACTATTAAACAAAACATCAAAACAAAAATCGACATACTTCAAAGTCTTGTTCTTTGTCTCTTGGCGGGGACACCTTATTGGGAGATTCACACCTCAAACTTCCAATCACGTGTGACTTTGATGCATCGCTAATCTAAATAGCCAAAATGATAATTATCGTCTAAACATTATACCACAACAACAAAACATGAAAAAAAACAAAAGTTAAGTTCAATTCAACGTACCTGTAACCTATCAATTTCGATAGTTGACATAGCCTCATGCATTACCTGGATATCCCACTTCACAAATTTGGGTGCTAAGTCCATTCTCCCTCTTACAGGTTCAACCAGTGAAATTTTCTCACACAACCAAAAATGTTGACACACAAAAATATACTGGTCAGCGAATTAAAAAGTATATAGAATGAATTATAAACACACCCAATAGTATACGATACATACCGGCAACAGCACGACACATCCAGATACCTATGATGGTTTTCCGCAATTCTTCACCAGTTGTTTTTGCAAACAATCCCATGTTGCTTTTGCCCAATTGTAGTCTGCAATTGTTCCAACATCTTGACAAAGGAAAGTTATGTTCCAAGAGATGGTACTACCACTATTACAAAGTAATAATGTAATACAAAGATGCAAACACAATAGGCATACAAAATCCTTGCGATTCTGTTGTGTTTTCCCTATTACTACTGCAATCATAGCAAATTCAATATTTTGCCTAGTAACTCTTGCAACTGTTTAAAAAAAAAAAAAACAATGATGAGACCTTCCTCAGACGTTCATTAAGGTTTTGTATCTCGAGCAAAGTTAGGCAATCCAAGCAACTCCTCAACTTCGAACCCTATAAACTTTTCACACCTATCACCAAATTTGAATTCGCATGTCTCGGCATTGAAACAATTAATTATTCTATGCGTAAATTACAATTTGCACCCTCAATTTTGGTTGCAATTGCAACCTCATACACTATTTTTAAAACATTTTAATCTCATACATTTACTATTATTTCATTTTAATTTCATACACCTATTACTCAATCTGTTAAATTGGTTGTTAAGTGGTGATGTGAAAAACATAAGGGTAAATTACACAAAACTACCTCAAGTATGGGTCAAACCACAATCTCATACCTTATGTTTTAAAATTTACAATGTCATACCTCATTTTACGAACTTGTTGCAATATCAGACATCTGTAAGTTTTTCTGTCAATTTTTCTGTTAAATGATAACGTGGCTTGAGGGGCTCGGTCCCTCAAAAATTAATTAAATTTTAAAATTTTAAAAATTTTAAAAATTTTAATTTAAAATTGTGGGACCCACTCCCCATAACCCATCTGGGTTCTACATCTCTCCCAGAACCCTAACCCAGATCAACATCCAGTTCCTTCATGAGGTTCGCCACCGAGAGCTACGCCATGGAGAAAGGACCTAGATACAGAGCCTACACGGAACTTAGAGAATTGCGGCTAAGGAGGAAGTACATGACCCCATAGGAGCTCGAATAACCCGAACCCAAATCGACCCCATTGAAGAACAAGTCAAATTTAAGACCCATGACACCAATTCGCGAAAAGGGTCTTCTGTTCTCGCTCTGGTGCCCAATTTCTCAGCCATGTTGCGAAAAGAGAACCGCAAGCCGCCGTCGAGGCTTCCATCGATGCAGTAGATGACCACGCCGGCGAAGAGTTTGGCGAAAGCAGCGTACGGGGTATTGTCGAATTCGAGAGGGAGTAAGTCGGCGAGCGCGGGGGAGAAAAGGTACAACAATGGCGGAGGGGTCATGGCGAGGAAGGGCTACGCGAGTATGGAGGAGTTGAAGGGTTTGTCAGCAATGGCAATGGCAGAGCAATTCACTCTTTTATTTTGTTTAATAGAGATTTCCTAGTTAGTATTAGTAACCAGGAATATGGATAAAAAAAACGATCCGGATGGTTCTTTCTGCAATTCAATCTTATGTTACCAAAAGTTAAAATCCGAAGAAAACCAAAGACTTTTGGGGGGTTTTTTTTTCTTCTATTCATTCTTTCTTTGATGTTTTATAGCGTGGGAATTTGATTACCACTTATAATTCTTTTGTTTTTTTTTTCTTTGTGCGGAATGTAACTGGTAAATGATAAAGTTTGATGAATTGTTCCAACTCCTGGATGCATTCTTTTCCCCTTTGACTTTGACGTTAGTGCAAATACTCTGTGCCATGGTTGTGATGGTGCTTGATAGGGAAATATATGTATGGAGGTCAAGGTGGAATCGGGAAGAAAGGCAAGGGTGATGGGTCCACATTTTTTTTATTTTTTAATATTTAATTAATTTTTAATTCAGAATGGGCTCGTATCAAGTCATGTTAGTATTTAACAAATAAATTAACAGAGAAAATAAAACGGAGGTCTGACATTGTAACAAATTCATAAAATGAGATACGACATTGTCACTTTTAAAACAAAAACATGAGGTATGAGATTGTGATTCGATCCATAATTGAGGTAATTTTGTGTAATTTACCCAAAACATAAAATCACATATTTTGATAGGGATGACAATTCTAACCATTAAACCCGATAACCATGGATAACCGTCCGAATAGATTGGATTTGGATATGATATGGATATAGGGAAAAACCGTGAACTTTATTCGGTTATGGTTTTGGATGGTTATAAGGATCTCCAATTCGTATCCGACCCAAATATTATATATATATATATATATATATTTGATATATAATATAATTTTATTCAATTTATCGAACCCTCCCTATACTAATTCATTATGCATGCATCAAACCCTATACTATATTTATTATGCACCATGCATGGGGCATACCAACAACCTTATCAATTCAATACTCTTATTGTTATACTCAACCAAATTAATTCATTGAATCATTTTATATATCAACTATCAAATGTTACAAGTTTATCAGATTCATCTCTCTTCAAGAGTCTCACTGTCAAGAAAAAGGTGCATGTTATCATGAACAACTTCAAATATATTGTTATGTTTTTTGTAATTGGATGTTGCTATTTAATGACGAAATTAGTATCTACTAAAATTTATAATACGTCAATTGGATGAATATAAATTTTTTTTTTTTTGACGAAGATGGATATAACCGATAACCGATTGAAAATCCGTTACCCGGTGAATATGGTTATGGATAATCCCCGATGGTTAATTTGCGATTATGGATATAGTTAATTTTTGTTATTATGGAGATGGATATAGCATTTCCGTCCTCAAACCGAACCGTTGCCATCCTTATATTTTGATGATGTGACAAATAAAAATAATTAAATATTAAAAAAACTATTTAAAAACAAAACTATATAAAACAAAGTGGGCTTCACCCACTTCTTCTCCAGGTTCATCGCAGCGTCCGAGCCCTGCTAGACTTCGCCGGACTCAGAGAACCGATCGCGACCGATCTCCGTTTACCCAGTCACCGTTCTTCGCTTTGAGGCCAACCACTGCATTGCATCTCCCACGACTCCCCAGAAAAAAAAGCCAAACCACCTTTCAAAGTCTGCAGCTTTTCACCTTCAATGGGGTTTGTCACTTGCTGATTTCTCCAATCCAGTTCTTCCATGGCAGCACCTCCAAATCCCTCCCAGATCCAAACCCCACAATCCCTTTAGCATTTAGCACCATGAAGTTTCCATTTCTCAACCAAATCCCATTTTCCTAACCAGATCCCACACACCCAATTTCTCATCTCACTCCCATTGAAACACACGTAAGCAAATCCCAAAATTCCATCTGCTTCCCAAATTCCATTCTGAAATTCCTCACTTCCCTAATTCCAAAATTAAAAAAATCCAGTAGGCTTTTTAGCTAAAATGGTTCATGAGATTTGCATAACTGTTTACTTTGGTCCTTGAGATTTCAAATCAATAGAAGTGGTCTCTAAGATTGTCCACCATCCATTATTTTGGTCATTCCTTTAAAAATTCCGTTAAGTGGATCGGAGCTCTTGACCGGAAGTTTGGGTAATTTTCAAAATTTCGTAACTCAATCGTTTCTTAACCAAATTCGACCCATAATATATCAAAATGAAGATAGAGAAGTGTAGAATAAGATTATACCTATTTGGAAGCCTAATGGTTGCCGGAGATGGTCGGAAAATAGCCTCAAAGTTGACTGCTCCGAGGGAAAACTGAAAAACTCGCTAGAAACTGGGTAAACTTTAAACGTTCATAACGTATTCAATACTCAACGAAATCAAGTGATTCAAAAACAAAAATCATACTTCGCAATGAGATGGAGAGAATAGTACCTTTTTTGAAGGCTAACTCACTGTGGTTTAGCAAAAAAGGGCTCGAAAGTGGCTAACTCGAGACTAAGATAGCCACTTTCGAGTCATTTCCCGGCCAAATCACGGTGATTTAGCTACTGAAAAATATACCATTCTCTTCTTCTCGTTGCGAAGTATGATTTTCGTTTTTGAATCACTTGATTTCGTTGAGTATTGAAGAAGTTATGAACGTTTAAAGTTTACCTAGTTTCTAGCGAGTTTTCCAATTTTCCCTCGGACCAGTCAACTTTGAGGCTATTTTCCGACCATCTCCAACAACCATTGGGCTTCCAAATAGGTATAATCTTATTCTACACTTTCCTATCTTCATTTTGATATATTATGAGTCGAATTTGGTTAAGAAACGATTGAGTTACGAAGCTTTGAAAATTGCCCAAACTTTCGGCCAAGAGCTCGAGGACACTTAACGGAGTTATTAACGGAATGACCAAAATGATGGATGGTGGACAATCTTAGGGACCACTTCTATTGATTTGAAATCTCAGGAACCAAAGTAAGGAGTTATGCAAATCTCAAATATCATTTTGGCTAAAAAGCCAATCCAGTATGAACCCAACACGCAGAGCATCAAGATCTACACTTCCATCTATATCTGGCTGCATTTAGCGGCCCCTCATCAACCCTTTTAACGGTCTCTTTATTCTTCCCATAAAGCGCTCGATCTGACCATTATCAGAATTATCCTCCTCGTTGTATTCACTGCCACGCTGAGTGGCCGGAACACTTTCCGCCAAAGTCGATGTTCAATGCTACTGTTCAAATTAGCCACCGTTGATGTAGGCGAAGCTTAGTTATGTTGAATTTAGTTAGACTTGTTAAGCATAATGGCTTAGGGTGGGGCCGGAGAAGAAGGTGGGTGGGGCCAATTTATTCTTGTTTTAAAATTAAATTTTAACATTCAATCAATTGTTTTTTTGCCACGTCATTAAAATGTGTGGGTTTTATAATTGCCATATCATCACTTAACGACGAATTTAAGGGATTGATTAATGGTTGTACGAAATTGAAATGAAATAATAGTAAATGTATAAGATTGAAATGTTTTAAAAATGTTGTATGATGTTGTAATTGTACCCAAACTTGAGGGTGCATATTGTACCTGTATTCTAATTATATCTTCAAAAGTCTTCCTACACGAATGAGGATTCTGGGATCCTCCAATTGTGCGGTCAGTTTTTATCAAATACTATTTATATTCATTTTTAAATAAAAAAATTTACAATGATTTCTGATCACACAATGTCCGATGAACAGATACGATTGGAAGATTCCCGAGATTCTCTCATAGAGGATCCGGAGAGGATCCTATTTCTTCCTACGCATATCATCACTAACCAACCCTCCATCATAACCTCTGAAATAACCCTAAAATGGTGTTCCTCTTAGTTAAATTGAATGAAAATATACATTCCATGTTACAATCAAAAGACTAGTTAAATTGATTGAAACTATGCCATTGAGGACAGGACGACAAACTGCAACTAGTACAAAAAAGACAAACTGGAAAGGTTGTAGGATGGTTAGCTATATCAGAAGCTAACATTAAGAAAAATAGCTGACATCTCTATTTTCTTTTCACGTGGAAAGGACAACAAAAAATGTCAATGAAACATGGATAAGTAAATTAGCCTATCTTAATTTGCCTCCTAATGTCTGAAAATACTGAACTGACCAATGTATATATTAATTTTCTTATCTTATGTATACTAGCCTTCATGCACGCACGTGAGCGCGTGCAAAAGGTATTTTTTGAGTTACGGTGTGTTATGCGCGACTTACACGTTTTAAATGTATTTACCGTAAATTGATAAAAGGAAAGTCAAATATTTGAAGTAAATGAATAATCTTAGATCATGCTAAAAGTAAGTCCTCATAAACCAATTAAAGCAGCTGAATTCACATAATAAAACCAGTCTCTATAGAATTTACATTAAGAATAGAGAAAATAATATTTAATAAACAATTGATTGAATCACATTATTGCTAGCACATTGTGAGGCTAAGCTCACCTGCCTCCCCCTCAGTGTAGATAATATTGTTTGTTTAAAAAAAAATTTGACAACTAATTTAATCACATTATTATCCGCGTGCGAAAGACCTTTTTTATATCTGGCATTGCACGACTTTTAAGATGTTTTGAACATGTTTAAAAATAGAGAAAATAATATTTAATAAACAATTGATTGAATCACATTATTGCTAACTCATTATGAGGCTAAGCCCACCTCCCTTAGTGTAGATAATATCGTTTGTTAAAAAAAAATCATTTGACAACCAATTTAATCACATTATTATTTATGAAAGACCTCTTTTATAATCGGTATTACACACATCTTAAGATGTTTTGAACGTGTTTAAAAATAGAGAAATTGAATCACATTATTGCTAGTATTTTGTGAGGCAGTAATTTTTTTTACAAAAAAGCACAAAAAAAATGTTAAAACAACGAAAATACCCATTCCTTATTTGATGCAATATTTTGGGATGCCTTTGAATTTTTTTTTTGTCTTGAGGGTATTTTTATCTAAATTTTTTTGTTGAAGCCTGGTGACACCAAAGTACTATTCACCTTTTCCATTCTCTAAAAAAATACTGTTAAAAAATTTAATTATTAAAAAAATACTGTTGAAATAGATTACTTCTACCAATTTTTTTATCATTGTTCAACGGTATATAATGTACCCCCGAAGACGACGAGATTAAACACTATAGAATACGTACATATTTTCATAAAAGAAATATGAAAAGAAAAAAAACGTATCAGAATCACCTGTTTAAATGTTTAGATTATTATCAGATTCATTGAAGATGCAATATACGGCATGTTGTTTCAAATTATCTCTATTGCAGTTGAATGATGTGATTCAACACAAAAAAAAAGTTGGATTTTTCTGATTTTGAATCTCTCTCCCGAAGCGTGGGTAGCTATTGAAATTAGTGATAGAACCTAGAATCAATATCGTAACATCTAGATTAGAAACGTCTAAAAAGATGTCCAGAGATAAGGATAGTTTTTTGGAACAGCTGATAAGTCTGGATTTGAAACGTTTGGGGTGAAAGATGATTTTCTGGAAACAACTGATAAGCATAAGTTTCATAGGCATAATACTATTATATTAGTAGGTCAATAGTTTTCCAATGTGGCTACACATTTTTAAATTTGGACTTTTATTGGATGTTTATAGATACATGAGTTTTGTTTAAGGATCGTGAATTGTAAGGGCTAAAATCTAATGGACCCTTACAATTATTACAAGCAGTTTATGCATTATTCCTCCTTTCTCCTTCATGTATGTAATGTCGTTTCTCTTTCTCCTCACCATCTCCATTTTTCTCTCTCCGAACAGGCCTTTAGTTTTCAGGACATATACCTAAACTGTTGCTAGATATTTGTTTGCTTACCAATTTAGATGGGGGCAATTTGCAAGTGAGACTACTTTATTATACTTTCCCTCAAGGTTACTTTTTTGGTCATCAGGATTCATTTAGGTTAGCAATTACAGCTTCCCCTTTAGCATATGCCCTTCAAGCAGTTATAATGGCATTGGTTACATGTATATTAAATATCAGACTCCCTTTTCTGTTACAACTCAAGGTAGTTTTGATAGATTCTAGCGTCCGATGATCTCTCTCTCCCTCCCTCACACATGCACACGCTTATTTTGAACACACTAGCAATGTTTGATATCATTGCATCTTATTAATATGTTTGTCCAAGAATAATGATGTTTTGTTATTCACTAAGATCACCATTTCATTCATTATTCTTTTATACATTTTATCAAACAGTTGGAGAACATATATGAAGCCAACTGTAATCTTCAAAAGGGCAGCTCCTAAGGTATCCATGGACATTTACCAAAATTCGGAAGGTCAGCATCCAAAGTATCCATAAATGCTCACCAAAATTTGGGGGGTCAGCTGACCCCCTGTCTCTCAATGCATCTGCCACTGCTTAGTGGAAGAGATCTGGAGAGGCTCTCTTCTCACATTTTCTCATTTCGTTTTCCATATTTACCCCTTTATTCAGCCTCATGTATGTGGCACATGACTCATTTTAACAGAATTGATGAAAAAGATCATTGTTACATGTTTGGAAGAGTTAAGGGACCAAATGATCATAGATTTTAGTTAAAAGACTATTACTCAATTTTTTTTTTGAAGCAAACTATATACTAAGGAAGATGAGGTGAACTCAACCTCACAATGAGTTATCAATAATGTATTTGCCGATAAAAAGACTATTACTCCAATTAAATGCTCCAAATTAGTTAATGGACCATTACTCAAATAAAACGATTAATCTACACTGTATTTGCCGTTGGATGAATCCAACGGCTATAATAAAATAGATGCCCCAGATTAGGCCCCACACACAGTGGAATTTCGCGCCACTTTTGTCCTCCGGTGAGTTTCTCACTTTTTCCTTGCCTGATTTCTCCCAGTGACGGCAGTGAAGACTGAAGAAGAAGATGCTGTGGGTAGACAAGTACCGACCCAAAACCCTAGACCAGGCAATTGTCCACCAAGACATCGCCCAAAACCTCAAGAAACTCGTGCGACTCTACCACTCTCTCGTCGATATCAATTCCCAATTTCTACGATTTCATAACCCTAACTTCTTCTTGTGCAGGTTGCAGAGCAGGATTGCCCCCATTTGCTCTTTTATGGCCCTTCCGGCTCCGGCAAGAAAACCCTCATCATCGCCCTCCTCCGTCAGGTTTTCGGTCCCAGCGCCGATAAGGTCCCAATTTTCTCATACATTTTCCCGTTTATTTGTTTTGAGCATTTGGGATTCAAATTATTGATCTTTTTCTTTTGGGTCTTCTGTCCACCTTTATATAGTTTGTTTTGGTATCAAACGAATTTACAGAACTAAAACGAAAAGAAATAGATGAAAAAAAATGCTTAGCTCTTAAACATGCGAGGATGGATTCCTCCTTACAAGTCAATCACAATCCGAAAAGTTTGCATCTTTTTTTTCTCTTTATGGTTCCAGTAATGAGCAATTCGTCCTTATAAGCCAACACATACAAATTACGGTTCGCTTGTAAGGATTGGAATGACTCCTTACCTCTGAGGAGTCAATAGTTGTTCAAGTACCCCACTTAAATCTATCTCCACAATTAAACGAGCATTTTATGGAAGAAGTGTGATGTTTTCTTCTACTTGAAATTTTCTTATTTGAGAAATTTTGTGTTTGTGGTTGGCAGGTGAAAGTGGAAAATAGGGCATGGAAAGTTGATGTAAGCTTCACCTTCTTTTGATTGATGGGATTGATCATTGTTGCAACTTCTGTAAAAATTGTTGCTTATTTGTCATTTAGGTGAAAAGCTGTGTTAAATTCCGGTTCATTGATGATTACTGGCCATCTTTTATCCCATACATCGAACATGCTAATGTATTATGTTTATGAGTCATTTCATATCCGAATAATTAATTATGAATTCAAATTCAAATTCAATTTTCTCCTCTTTATGATTAATTTCTCATTTCCTTGTTCAGAATGCATGGATTGGTTTTTCTTACCTCTATTTGTTAGCTTCTTGAAACGAAATTAGGTGCTTACTTTCATTTTTAGAGAAAAGCCTCCATAGAATTGGAGCTTTAGGATATATTTTAGATCTCTTACATGATATGGCAGAAGGACACTTGCATCTCCAACCTTTGTGAGTATAGTACGTTAACCAATTTATATATCTTTTAATGCTCACCTTATTTCCAGACATTTTGGGCCTATACAATGTATTAGTAACGTTATTTATGTTTAGGAAAGATTATTTTCCTTTGAATATCTCCTTGTTCAACCTAAAACTATTGTTCAATGCGTTTTGAGCTCCTTATAACCGGTATTTGATTAAATCTTCCACTTGCTTATTCATTTGATTTTTTTTGCATTCAATTTTAACTAGAAGTTTTTTTTCCTATGATTTATTTATAGGCTGGGAGCAGAACCATTGATATAGAGCTGACTACATTGTCAAGCACAAACCATATTGAATTGAACCCCAGTGATGCAGGCTTTCAGGATAGATATATTGTCCAAGAGATAATTAAAGAAATGGCTAAAAATAGGCCCATTGACACAAAAGGGAAAAAAGGATATAAAAGTAAGTTGAACGAAGTTTACTATCCTATTATTTATGAATAAAACTTGTCCAGTGTATATGTTTGGAAGTATTTCTTTTATACATTCATTTGAACAGTATGCAGTATTTCTTTAGAATAATTTGCTTGTTCATCTTATGGTTTTTTATTTTGTTTTCTCATCCTTTTCACAGTTCTGTTCAATAGGCATTGTATCTTTCTCTCTCGTCCCCATTCTAAAAACCTAAGAAAACAAAGAAAATGCAGTTGGACGATCAACAAATTTGGTGTTTCAGTCTTTAAGATTTGTGTGCTGATAACATGTCCTCTTTGCAATGCCAGTCTTAGTGCTGAATGAAGTTGACAAGCTTTCAAGAGAAGCGCAGCATTCTCTTCGAAGAACTATGGAGAAATATAGTGCTTATTGCCGGCTAATACTATGCTGTAACAGTTCTTCAAAGGTTACTGAAGCAATCCGGTCTCGGTGTCTAAATGTGCGAATAAATGCACCAACAGAAGACCAGGTTAAATTTGCTAGCATACAACTTGTAGAATTTGATATCATAAAGTATGTTTTGACTTCCACTGTCAATTTAGGTCTCATTTGATGGTTTCATGTGAAACTTTTTGTGCCAGATTGTTAAGGTATTGGAGTTCATTGGAAAGAAGGAAGTGCTGCAACTTCCTTCTGGATTCACTGCTCGTATAGCTGAAAAATCAAATAGGAGCTTAAGGAGAGCTATATTGTCCTTAGAAACTTGTCGTGTCCAACAGTTGAGTGCCAGAGTTCTAATTGTTCATCAGTTGTGTGAAGCAGTTATTTTCTTTCTATGCGCATATGCACCTTGCAGGAATAGCACAGGTTCTGATGGCTATGGTCTTCTGTACTTTTCATGTGGTTGTAGGTATCCCTTTACAAGTAACCAATCGATACCCCCAATGGACTGGGAGGAATATGTTTCTGAAATCGCCTCTGATATAATGAAGGAGCAGAGCCCAAAAAGGTTTGGCTCTTACATTATTGACATATATTGCAGCATTTTATCTGTAGTTTGAAATTGTTCTAGTTCAATGGTCAAATTGAACTCAAGAAAACACTGTAAAATGTGGAAAGCCATTGGCTGGCCTATTTGTCTAGTAGAGGCTGCCCCCATTAATTGTTTATTTTCATTCATCATGTTTCTTTCACAACATATCCAATTGAACTTATGTAGATGCTTCATTAATTGGGTTGCTTCAGATAGCCAATTTCTCTCTTTTTTCATATTTTTTGTTTATTAGTTGTCTCAAGGAAGAAAGGAAAAAGAAAGCCACTGTGGATTGGCTACATCTCTCTAAGTTTATTGCTTTAATTAAAATAAATAAAATCATTGGCAGCCTCTCCATAAATGGGGGTAAGGCTAGCCGACATTCACCTCTCCCAGACCCTGCGTAAAGCGGGAGCCTTGTGCACTGGGTACGACCTTTATTGGCAGCTCAAATATGAGCTTCTTATGCAAAATCCGTAGTAGGTCCAGCATCATGTAGTATTTTCCAAATTAGGTATTGGACCTTAGAACCCTCTTTGCACGGCATTTTAAGAGCATGCCACCTTTCATGTTCCTCATTCTAATTCTTAGGTCTCTCACTATGGATGCCCACAGATTTACGGTATGCATGCCACTTATTTACTTTGCTTGTAATGAGATTTTTATGATAATCATTTTTGGCATCTTCTAGTAGTTGGACTTTGGTTTATGAATGAAGATCATGGTGTAAATTCAGTGAATTCTTGTCAGAGTTACTTTATTATTCTTTGTTGCTTGCGGATTCTATACTTTGCCATTAACCTTTTTCTTGTATCTTACTGTACCACCTTGGATGCACTATTCTTGGAATACTCTTTTGATCAACAAAATAACTTCTTCTTTATCACATGCCTTACCTTTTGTGATATCTTGATGCATGTATGTATCATCCATCTTCCCCTCCTTTGCAACATTTCATGGATGGTTAATCTGCCATTAGATGATTGTCAGTCTCAATTGGCTTTTGTGGTTTCTCTTTCTGGAATTCAAGCAGAATAGATTCCACATAGCCAGATGTGACAAATTTTGATGCATCCTGAATTTTCTTGTGCTTTTGGATTAATCTTGTAAAACATAATTCAGCCATCCAGTTTTGTATCTAACCTCCCATGATATTTTTCAAATTTTTCGCTCTTTCAGCTAGATGATGTGAAAGTGTTGGATATTTTGAATCTAAGGTCATGATTATTAAAAAAAGGCTTTATTTCCCACCAAGGGAGATTTTGTAATTGCGTGAAAATGGAGACCAGCAGGCCCTTGTTTACTGTAATACAATTATCTAATATGAAAGGATTTGACAAATTTCTTTTTTGTTATGTTGTTAGAAGAAAGGCCTACTAACGCTCCGGTTCGAAGATGTGACTATGGGACAGAGGTTCAGGGCCGAAGGGGTAGAGGAAGACCTAGGAAAACTTTGGAAGAGACCCTAAGAAAAGACTTAGAGTATTTGGATCTAACGGAGGACATGACACAAAACCAAGCGCAATGGCGTTCTAGGATTCATATAGCCGACCCCACTTAGTGGAAAAAGGCTTTGTTGTTGTTGTTGTTGTTGTTAGAAGATCCTGTATTTAATTCATTTTGGGATGCCTGAAGTTTTTCCTTATATTTTTGTAGCTATATTCACGATTAATGAAGTGGGGTTGGTGATTCCTGGCTTCTCATTTCGGATCTTCTACTATTTCCTAAAATTTTCTGATAAAAAAATTATTCTGTTTGCTTAAGGCTTTATCAGGTGCGGCAGAAGCTGTATGAGCTACTTCTAAATTGTATTCCTCCAGAGATCATCTTGAAGGTACAAATATTTTCCTTTATTATTGTTTTCTATAATTTGTTGCCCTACCTTATTTGTTTTAGGTTTTTTTTTATTTTTTTCCCAATTGTTTTAGGATTTATTAAGTGTGGCAAAAATTTTATGAGCTACTTCTTAGTTTAGTCCCACGGAATAATCTTCATTCTACAGTTTTTGCTCAAATTAACTTGAAAGTTATATTTTCTGTTTTCTCAGAGGCTGCTTTATGAGTTATTGAAGAAATTGGATGCAGAACTGAAGCATGAGGTCTGCCATTGGGCTGCATATTACGTAAGTATAATCATTTTCCATACCCTTGGTTCCGACTTGAGTTCCTTTTGCACAATGTGGTTGGATCAAGTTATATATATATTGACCATCTCCGCTTATTATGAGCTTGCATCTGTTGTGCTGCAAATAAACATTAGCATACCACAACCACAAAAATTATGCTTAGCATGCTGACGCCATCACATTGGTCCACAAGTTAATAAAGTTTTACACGTTTGGTATTTCGTATCATAATGTCCTAATAGTCATTTTCCTTCATTTTTTAAAATCTTTCCCACCCGCTTTACATATTATGGTAAATGATAAAATCCCGAGAAGACAATGCGGTTAGGATATCCATGATCCATGGTTGATTTGGTGGATTCTTCTGGTCGTCATCTGATGTTATTGGATGGTATTGGGAGCTAGGTTGTGGTTGGTTATACATATATCAGTGTATTAAATAGTGTTCTCGTAGCGCACCAAATTTCCGGGTTTGTCGCTAGGCGTTCAAAATTTTCTACAACATGTAGTTGATTTGTGGAGTTCCCAAATAGCATACGCTATTTGATCAAAGTGTATGCAATTGCAGTTATAATTTGGTTGTATTGTTAAAAAGGCGTACATTATCATGGATTTGGGCATTTGGGCTTAGGCCTTCCACAGTAGTTTGAATGAATGGGATACCTATATACAGGAATCAGGCACAACAACAACAACAAAGCATTTTCCCACTAAGTGGGGTCGGCTATATGAATCCTAGAACGCCATTGCGCTCGGTTTTGTGTCATGTCCTCCGTTAGATCCAAGTACTCAAGTCTTTTCTTAGGGTCTCTTCCAAAGTTTTCCTAGGTCTTCCTCTACCCCTTCGGCCCTAAACCTCTGTCCCGTAGTCACATTTTCGAACCGGAGCGTCAGTAGGCCTTCTTTGCACATGTCCAAACCACCGGAACCGATTTTCTCTCATATTTCCTTCAATTTTGGCTACTCCTACTTTACCTCGGATATCCTCATTCCCAATCTTATCCTTTCTCGTGTGCCCATACATCCCATGAAGCATCCTCATCTCCGCTACACCCATTTTGTGTACGTGTTGATGCTTCACCGCCCAACATTCTGTGCCATACAACATCGCTGGCCTTATTGCCGTCCTATAGAATTTTCCCTTGAGCTTCAGTGGCCTACGACGGTCACACAACACGCCGGATGCACTCTTACACTTCATCCATCCAGCTTGTATTCTATGGTTGAGATCTCCATCTAATTCTCCGTTCTCTTGCAAGATAGATCCTAGGTAGCGAAAACGGTCACTTTTTGTGATCTTCGCTAGATTGCTCCGGTCATTAGTGTGGATAAGTATATAAATGAATAGAGATAGGAAAGCAATCACAAGATGTACGTGGTTCACCCAGATTGGCTACGTCCACGGAATAGCGGAGTTCTCATTAATTGTGAAGGGTTTACACAAGTACATAGGTTCAAGCTCTCCTTTAGTGAGTACAAGTGAATGATTTAGTACAAATGACATTAGGAAATATTGTGGGAGAATGATCTCGTAACCACGAAACTTCTAAGTACTGGAGTGTGGTATCGTCTTGACTTTCCTTATCTGTCTCATAGGTAGATGTGGCATCTTCTCTGGAAGTACTATTCCTCCATCCAGGGGTGGTATCTGTAACTGGTGGAGATGCACAAGGTAATGTATCAATGTCACTTGAAGCTTACTTGTAGTTTCAGGCTTGGTCAAGCGCGATACAAACCATGTAGTAGGAGTCCCCCAAGTCGCCGAGCTAGGGGATCTGCTGAAAGGGGTGACAGACAAGGTAAGCAATCAGAGCTCCGGCTGATTGTTCACATTCTCCCTATCTTGCAGGCAGCATGAAGGATAAAGAGAAGAAAAATGAGAAGAGATGATATGGGATACTTTTGTTTTTGAAGAAGTAACTTTCCACAAGCTTATTCTTGAACTGGGCTGGAGGGTTTTCTGGTTTCCTCCAAAGATAAGGCCGACTGAAGAATTTGAGGGTCAAAACAAGTCCATCAAATCTAGAGTACGTTCGACCCTGCTGATATGGGATACTTTTGCTTTTGACAGAGTAATGGATGTATCGGCACGTGTGCTGTTACGCTTGTCTCCACATGCTTCCTTGTATCCTTCTCACTTGCCCTATCTGTTCCTCAGGTAGATGCGGGATCTTCCCTGGAAGCATAAGATGTTGAAGATGAGTACTCGAGAGCAATGCCAGGTAAGTAATCAGGTAAGGGGTTCCAGGCAGTCAGTTCCTGGCTGGAAGCTTGATTCCAAGTGCTGACTGATTGCTCTCTTTCTCCTTGTCTTGCAGGTAAGAACAAGGCCAAAGGAAAAGACAGGGAAAAAGCATGATATGGGATACTCTTGCTTTTAACCCTGATGATATGAGATATTCTTGCTCTAGTATAGCTTGTTTACAGAGGTATTATCGGGGGGAAAGAAAGCTGAATATTTCGAAAGACTTCGTTGGGAGTGCCCTCTCAGATAAGAGGAAGGGTTGAGCATTTTTGCAGGTCTGCATGTCCGTTGGGGATGGAGGTCGACATATATAGGAGTCTCCCTAACATCAAGTAATAATGTTATTCATTTACCCTGCTTGGTCATAGCACGGTAGTGGGAGCTGCCAGCTTCACAAGTTTTAACTCTGTCAGAGCACTTTGAAAAAGTGGTTTGTGGTATCTGGAAAGCTGATGTTGCGTGTGAAGATTACAGACAAGCTTTATCCAAGGAGATCCAGCTCTTGAAGTTGGGAAAGTGGTGCCTCTTCGGTTTTCAAACAAGCAATCCTGTCGGGGATCTGGCTCTCGAGATTCGGAGAACGATGCCTCTTCGATTTTTGAGAAAGCAATCCTACTGGGGGTCTGGCTCTCGAGATTCGGAGAGCGGTGTCTTCGATTTTTGAGAAAGTAATCATGTTGGGAGTCTGGCTCTCGAGATTCGGAGGGCGGTGCCTCTTCGATTTTGGAGCAAGCAATCTTGTTGGGAGTGTTTTCTCGAATGTGAGTAAAGGTTGGGCATGTTTGCTAGTCTACCTTGCCACGAAACACAGAGGTTGACACACAGGGACTTTCCAATTATCCAGCAGTGGTACTGTTCCTTTACCCTCTCTTCGATTTTTGAGAAAGTAATCATGTTAGGAGTCTGGCTCTCGAGATTCGGAGGGCGGTGCCTCTTCGATTTTGGAGCAAGCAATCTTGTTGGGAGTGTTTTCTCGAATGTGAGTAAAGGTTGGGCATGTTTGCTAGTCTACCTTGCCACGAAGAACAGAGGTTAACATACAGGGACTTTCCAATTATCCAGCCGTGGTACTGTTCCTTTACCCTCTCTTCGATTTTTGAGAAAGTAATCATGTTGGGAGTCTGGCTCTCGAGATTCGGAGGGCGGTGCCTCTTCGATTTTGGAGCAAGCAATCTTGTTGGGAGTGTTTTCTCGAATGTGAGTAAAGGTTGGGCATGTTTGCTAGTCTACCTTGCCACGAAGCACAGATGTTGACACACCGGGACTTTCCAATTATCCAGCAGTGGTACTGTTCCTTTACCCTTGTGGGTAATAATATGGTAGCTAGACCTTCAAAATTTATGTGTCTAAACTTTGTTAGTGTTTTTTCTTTGCTAATCTTTTACCTTTCTTGGTCAGAGCGATGTAGTGGGAGCTGCAAGCTTCACGTGTCTCAACTTTGTCAGAGAACTTTGGCAGAGTTTTATGTGGTACCCATGAGCTACTGTTGCGTGTGGGAAGTGGGTGATTGAACAGTACGATTCATGTGCTTTCTACTTCGCCAGAAATCTTCGACAGAATGCCCATAATTTCCGCAAAGCTGAGTGTGCGTGTGACAGGTGCTGACAGGGCTGGAAAAGTAGGTGCCTCTTCGATTTCTGAGATCGGCCCTCGTGGTCTCTGAGCAGCCCAGCTTTTGAGAAAGCAAGCCTCTTCGATTTCTGAGATCGGCCTTCGTGGTCTTTGAGCAGCCCAGCTTTTAAGAAAGCACACGCCTCTTCGATTTCTGAGATCGACCCTCGTGGTCTCTGAGCAGCCCAGCTTTTGAGAAAGCAAACGCCTCTTCGATTTCTGAGCAGGCGCCTCTTCGATTTCTGAAGCTTCATCGAGTGCAGATTTTTATAGGGGCTGACATTAAGTTCCAAAGCACACTTGAATATCCACCAGTAGAAGCTCCATTCTTGCACTTCTAAGATCTTGATTTGTCCGACCTCTTCTCTCTTCAACACCTTTGAAAATGTCTGGCCCCTCCGACCGTCGTTTTGACTTGAACCTTGTTGAAGAGGCAGCCCCGCCTTCTCCAGACAACATATGGCGCCCATCCTTCGTCTCCCCTACTGGTCCTCTTACCGTTGGGGATTCCGTGATGAAGAATGATATGACCGCTGCGGTAGTGGCCAGGAACCTTCTCACTCCCAAAGATAACAGACTACTTTCCAAACGGTCTGATGAGTTGGCTGTTAAGGATTCTCTGGCTCTTAGTGTTCAGTGTGCAGGTTCTGTGTCTAATATGGCACAACGCCTATTTGCTCGAACCCGCCAAGTTGAATCATTGGCGGCTGAAGTGATGAGTCTCAAACAGGAGATTAGAGGGCTCAAGCATGAGAATAAACAGTTGCACCGGCTCGCACATGACTATGCTACAAACATGAAGAGGAAGCTTGACCAGATGAAGGAATCTGATGGTCAGGTTTTACTTGATCATCAGAGATTTGTGGGTTTGTTCCAAAGGCATTTATTGCCTTCGTCTTCTGGGGCTGTACCGCGTAATGAAGCTCCAAATGATCAACCTCTGATGCCTCCTCCTTCTAGGGTTCTGTCCAGTACTGAGGCTCCGAATGATCCCCCTCCGGTGCCTTCTCTTTCTGGGGCTCTACCGACTGCTGAGACTTCTCCTAAGCAACATTTGTGAAGGCTCCCTCTTGTTTGTTTATTTTGACTCAAGTATATGTACATATTTGTAACTTACTGTCTAGTGTAACACAGCTGCTACGCTAGTGTGAGAGAGTTCAATAGATTAATATTACACTCACGAGTTCAATATATTGGTACACACTCGGTTTCCGGCCCAAATATATTGGTATCATACTCACTTTTGCCTGCCTACTGTGGAAGGCCTTAGTGAGACCAATACAAAGGAATTATCAGGTTTATTTTTTATTAACACAATGTATTATTTGTATCGTAATATTTTATATTCCGCAAGGCGTAGTGTAAGCCTTAATGTGTTGACGCATAAGCTTTTCAGAGAATATCTTTGCAACTTATTGTCCTCTGGGTCTACACTTTCGTAATCTCGTAGAGTTATCTTTACATTGCATTTTTTTGTTTTGTTTACAGGAACACAGGATGCGTCTTGGGCAGAAAGCAATATTTCACCTGGAAGGTACTTCTAACTCTCTGGATGCAGCATGAGAGTATGATAAGTAAAAACGAGGAAACCATACACGTTATGTTGGTTGCTCTGGATTTATGGGTTAAAATGTTTTTGAAATATACCTTCACATAGCGAAAACAAAACCTAATTGCATATAAGGTTTCATCTATTTTATGTGTGCATGGTAAATATATTAGGCAGCACTGAGTAATGTTGGATGCTGGCTCTTTATAGCTTGTGCGATATTGTTTTTGTATTCATGTTTTTTGATTTTTCGTTTTGAAAAGAAAAAGGATTGAAATGGACGAAATGATTATAAACCTAGAACTGAAAACCATTTACAATTAATACAAGCAGTTTTTGTATTATTCTTCCTTTCTTCTTCATACATGTCATGTTCTTTCTTTTCTCCTCACCATCTCCATTTTTCTCTCTACGAACAGGCTTTTAGTTTTCAGTACATATACCTAAACTGTTGCTAGATATTTGTTTGCTTACCAATTTAGATAGAGGCAATTTGCAAGTGAGACTACTTTATTATACTTTCCCCGCAAGATTACTTTTTTGGTCATCAGGATTCATTTAGTTTAGTAATTACAGCTTCCCCTTTAGCATATGCCCTTCAAGCAGTTATATAATGGCATTGGTTACATGTATATTAAATATCAGACTCCCTTTTCCGTTACAGCGGTCAGAATCAAGGTAGTTTTGATAGATTCTAGCGTCCGATGATCTCTCTCTCCCTCCCTCACACACGCACACGCTTACATACATTTCTCTATGCCTGTGGGGGCTTGTACTCTTGAATGACACATTAGACAAAATGAAGTTGCCTATTGAGCTGGCGTTGCCTCTAATGAAGTTCCTCTCAATCTTATTTTGCCAGCATTCGTGGCGAAGTTCATGAGCATCTATAAGGCTTTCCTCATTGAAGCGTTTGGCTGAACTCTGCACTAGCATGGTTTCCCGTCGACCTGAAATGTATTTTTTTCTACTTGATGGCAATGAATTGTACTCAGAGTTCGGTGTTTATCGTGTCAGTAGATGTTATGAACGACGTGCATTGTCAGCATCGTGTCAGTAGAGGTCGCACTTGGTGCGATGGCAAGTGCCTTCGTCCATGAGCGGTAGGTCTCGGGTTCGAGACTTGGGAGCAGCCTCTCTATAAATGGGGGTAAGGCTAGCCGACATTCACCTCTCCCAGACCCTGCGTAAAGCGGGAGCCTTGTGCACTGGGTACGACCTTTTCTCACTTAGTTTGTAGAATGGTTAGCATTAGACAACCTCTGGCATCCTCCTACTCAGAAAACTTTTAGCTTTGTTTATGCTGCATTTTCCCGAAAGATTGTATTTGTATTAGAGAAAACATTATTTTCCTAATTAGGTTTTATTTAAATTGTTTGTTATTATATCTCTGTTAGTAGTATTGTTAGGTCTATTGTTCTTAAAGCAACATGTTAACAGCAATAATTAGCATGTTGGGATAGTCTCGAACATGTTTATTATATTAAGAGAAGAAAGTCTAAGCACTCGTTTGGTATCTAAAATTGGATTAGCACGGTTAACTTAATATATTCACGGTATGTTGAAGGATTCGTTTGGTCACCTGATTTGTTGTCCGAGAACTTGACTTGAGTGTGATCACACGCAACGTGACGTACGAGGATATGGAGAGTTGTGTCGTATCAGATAGTATCACGACACGGATGTTTAAAGGAAGAAAAATGCAGGCGAGACAGTTGGCGCGTTGACGTGAGGCAACTGCCCGTTTGGCATTAGCGGCGGTTGCACGGGCGTGATTTAAGGGTCTGGCTGGCCAGATCTGATTTAAAGGCAGTTGCTAACTTGCTATCCCACTTGAAAGAGAAACAGCAGCTCATCAACAGCTGGACTAAAACTGCACTTTGTGAGTCTCTCTTATGGAGCATCTTAATTATTTTTAATATATATACACATTTTATTTATATATATTTTTTATAAAAGACCATTCGAGTCGGAAATCGATCCTCTCGGGTTTCCTTCCTCCTAATCCATCAAATCAGGGAATCCGTGATGTTGAAAATTGATCCAACGGTTACAAATATGGCCCATTTTAAAAGGTATAATAACTTTAACTGTTGGATCAATTTTCAACGGTACGGATTCCCTGATTTGGTGGATTAGGAGGAAGAGATCTGAAGATGATCCATTTCCATTCGAGTCTGAGTGGCGCCTTTTTTTTATAATTTTTTTTATAAATAAATGACCAGTTGGTGGTGAAGTCAAGGCACTTAGCCTTTTTGGAGGCCAAGAAGACTCACTGAGTTTTTTGGTTTTTCTCTAACCACCATCGTGTGATTCATTAACGTCACAAATCGAGGCTGAAATGAGCTGTGTGGGGTACGGACTTAGGCCTGGTAATTAGACTTTTTAATATACAATAGAGTATCTGATCACATGTTGCACAAAATGTGAGCACAAACAAACTGCTGCCCGACATGTTTTAGTACTATACACGCATAAACTGGTTATCCAGTCCAGCCATGCGGTGACCTAGGGATGGCAAAAGTCTCCGTCGGCTCCCCACCATGTGGAGGGAGAAGCAGGAAGCCACATCGGGATTGGGTTGGGTTTGGTATTGTGATGCGGTTCTCAAATCCGCCCCAAAAATTCTATTAGTAAAGTGATAATTACTTGTATAAAAAAGTAGGGAGCTGACCACTTGGGTTCATTTCACAAATTAACTTAAACACTAATTTTTAATTTTTAATAATAACCTAAAAAAATGATTGGTTGACAGATTATGGAGCAGAAACATACGAGTTGTTAACGTATCGTGACGCTCCACCACTACGAATTTCAGTGTAGCACTGGAACTCATATAGATGAAATAATAAATAATAAAATGATAGAAAACTCATTATCTTTGAGATCTAACTTAATACTTTTTATTTACTGAGTAGACGTAGAAATTATAATAAAAGGAAATGATAAGATCATATCCATTTTTTTCTTTTGAAGTAAGAAAGAGAGAATGGACTTAACTTCATAATAGATTAATAATAAAATAGCTTAAATTCGTCATTGACGATAACCGAACATAAAATATTTCATTTACAAATGAAAATAAATATGACTAAATCGTAATAAAATAAAATAAATAAAGGTCTCCATAGTTGATCGAATCTCACACCAAACACCGTCAGAAAGCTGCCACAACTTTGATTTATTCGACTACGCAACGACTTTGCTTCAAAGAAACGAAAAAGATGTAAACAATGTCTCCACTCTTAAATTCCGCCACGCGTCATCAAACCTACACGCCACGCGGGGAGAGTAAATCCAACGGTCATTTTTTCCTTGCCGGCCCCGAACCTTTGCCGCGTTCCAGTCCCCAACGTCGTCCTTTTTTTTCTTTCTCCCAACTCTTTAACCAATAGATCCGTTATCAACGTTCACTTTTTTAAATCAACGGTCATATTTTAAATCAAAAACCTAAAAAAGGTACGCGAAATCGGTTCCCCACCCACTCCAAGTCACAAACGACAATTATAACAACGCGTTTTTGAAAACTGTAAATTAATGGGTACACTAATGAATCATTATTAATAATTAAAATTAATTAATAATAATAATAATTTGATTTTTTTTCAAAATACGCGTAAAAGTGGCACACTATATTTAGAGGCCAATGTGCGCACCCAACCCTAAAATTGTCTCCAAAGTTTTCTCAACAAACAGGAAGAAATAGTGGTCAAGGCAGAAGCAACAACCACCCTACAAAAAGAGGTGTTACCCTAAACTCCTCCCAGATGCCAACCATTTTCCCAAGGATTTTCCTTATTTACAATCTTCTTAATACATTCCTCCTCTCTTTGGTCCCCAAGCATCTCAGGCATCTCCTCCCCTCCTCCTGGTTCCCCCACCACACCACTCTTCTTGACACCAAAACACCGTCACCCCAACCCCCACCTCCGTCGTCGTTGTCTTTGCCCTTGCCCTTGCCTTCTGGCGGTGCTTGTCACGTCAGAATGGACCCCAATGAGCTCAAACGCGTGTTCCAGATGTTTGATCGCAATGGGGATGGGCGGATCACCAAGCAGGAGCTCAACGACTCCTTGGAGAACCTGGGAATCTACATCCCGGACAAGGAGCTCTTCAACATGATCGAAAAGATTGACGTGAACGGTGATGGGTGCGTGGACATTGACGAGTTCGGGGAGTTGTACCAGTCTATCATGGACGAGCGCGACGAGGAGGAGGACATGAAGGAGGCATTCAACGTGTTTGATCAAAACGGAGACGGGTTCATAACCGTCGATGAGTTGAGGTCGGTTTTGTCTTCCCTCGGGCTTAAGCAAGGGAGGACTATAGAGGACTGCAAGAGGATGATCATGAAGGTGGATGTGGACGGAGATGGGAGGGTCAACTTCAAGGAGTTCAGGCAAATGATGAAGGGAGGAGGGTTTAGTGCGTTGAGTTAACAAAAAATGTGTCTTAAACCCTAATTGGATCTGTAGATATTTTTCAAAAAGTACACAAAAAAATGAGTGGCGATTGTGATCACATGTTGTAGGATACATGGTACGTACAAATCGTCGAGGGTGTACATGGCTCAACGGCATTGGCGGCCGCTGTGAGGGACGACGGCACGTTGGGGCTCCGGTGAGGGCTTTGGGAAGTATGTTGTTGATGGTGTGTTTAGGAACGAGGGAGGTAATGTCAGTGGGACAAATCTTGGGAGAGGGGGAATAGGAGGGCATAGATTAGAAGTTGGGGAATTTTATTCTTTGTGGGATTTTTATTTATTAAAACCAATTGATTGTTATTTTCCCGACTTGTTATTTGCTTGAGAATTTTCATATTGTATTTGTTATTTGGTTATTGAAATTTCTGTATATTGTTGTCATGAATTTTTACCACATTGGATTGGACTCTGCATCGAATTCGAGCCCTTCGGTTCTCTGACTTTTAACACCTTGGATCGGACATGCGTTGATACACCTTTCGATTCGTTGAAACTGCGAACGTATTGTTGATCAATAATTTATCTGAAAGTGTAGTTAACCGCATTGCAAAAATTACCAAGATAATGATGTAAACGTGTAATGTGTAGATTCAGATAGGAAAGACTTGTTGCAAAGCCATATGCAAATGTGTAGTTTCTTCCCACAGTGTACAATTTATGAATTTACGGAAGTGCTGACATTGATTTCTTAGATAAAATCGTTAGGGAGATCATGTTTTTAAACTACTTTAGATGTTCCGTGTGTTTTTCGAGGCTAAAATGGCGAGACGACTGTGCTCGAAGTGGATGTGCACCGCAATGTCGAGCACCATCGCGATGGAGGATGTGCACAGCATGGTAAAAACGCCAACAACACAAGACATTCAAGTCTACGCTGTTACCTTTTTCATTGAAAAATCTTCCTTCTCCCTCAATCATACAACTAAATTTCGGTTTTACTTGTTTCCTTAAGCATACAGCGCAGAGGACGCCCCCAGAACAGAGCAGGGTTATTCTTATTTCGGTTGTTTTGTTTTACCAATTTGAAGACAAATTTCGTTTGTAAAGAATATTTTTACAAACCAACAGCCAAGGAGCATTTTTATAAGAAAATTGGAGCAATGGTTCTTGAATTTTGGTCAACTTAGAGTTTTGATCTTTGAATTAAAATATTTTTTGAGTATTGGTTTCTGAATTTATTATAATATGGAACAATGATCATTTTACATAATTTCATTAGATTCTCTATCTAAAATAAAGGGTTTTAAAAAGGCGTGAAATGGATGGAAGTTGTAACTGAGTTAGCCAAAAGAAACAGGTCACGAATTTTTAGTTCTGGGACCAAAGCTCCAATTAAGTTAAAGTTCATGGACCATTGCTCCAATTATCTCGTATTTTAATTGTTTTTTTACTTGTACGTCGAAGGTGTTCTACTCACATAGATGACAAAAAAGTATTATATTTGTGTTAAGTTTGATCCTATAATTAATATTATTTGTATAAATACAATATTTTCATGATTATAACGAAAAAGCTTCTTTTTGAATACAACAATGTACTTATACTAAGGAAATAGAAACTTAGAATAAGCCACACAATGGACCTGTAATAATTTAGTTTGATTCAAACTTATCTTTGATGATAATTGAACATAAGATTTCTCACTGATTCATTAAGAAGAATAAAACTACACTTTAGTACTAAGTGAAAAATAAAAACTTTCCAAAACCTCCTAACCATCAAATTTCGTTAAATATTGAGTTAGTGTGCAAAATGCTACTCTTATCATATATTTATACTATTTTTCTAATAAGGATGAAACCATACGTATTGACGGATCATACCTCTATGAAAAAGAACAATACAAATAAAAGTACAGATATATGCTAAGTTTAACATTACTCCCTAGTGTGCCGACGTGACATGGAGCCACCTAAAACGTAGAAAAGTTAATAAGCTATTATTTTTGAAGACGCAAAAAGTTATTAAAATTAAATTATAGGGGTTAACCTGCGACGATTGAAATTACTGGTGCTAAAGTAGAATATTAAAAAACTAGACCACAATCACAACTTTCATAAACCCTGATCGTGAAGAAATAAACCTTCTTTGGTCTCTCTGACAGCCCCAAATCGGCGACTGGAAGCTTCACTCCGCTGCTTAGGATTTCAACAGGGTAAGTTTTCTCAGCTCATTCAAAGCTAATGGGTGTTCTTCTCAGGATTGTAAATTGTGTCGATGTCTCTGGTTTCAATCTATTCAACTTAAACCGGAATTTTGGGTAATGCCTTATTGTAAAAAAGAGTGGGGATTTTTTGGGGTACTCCATGAAAGTGCAAACTTTAGTTTAGAGAAATTTGTAGAGGGTGGGAGGTGGGGAGTGCCCATTTTACACCTCTTGACTTTTCCATACATTTTATGCTTGAATTATACATTTATTAGATTCCATGAGAGTGTCTTTATATCCAAAGCAAATGGAGGGTCAGAGAGGAAAAGGATTTTCCCAAATATTTCTTGACAGTTTTTTGCTTTATTATATAGGCAACCATACGTTCTCCTTTTTTCTCCAATTTGGGTACCTCCTTATATTTTTTCTTCTCAATTATGTGTTCCTGGGTTTTGTTTCTTTTTTCGCTGGTGATGATTGGTTGCTGGGTATACAACTATTGGTGCAAACTTTCCCATGTTTTATACCTTAGTTTGCTTCTTTTGATTTTATACCACAGTTTTCTACCTTGCAATAGTATGAACAGTTTTCTTATGTATGTAATCCTACAGTGTAGATCTTGTTATTAGTGACCTGATTAGAGTAAGTAGGCTCATCTCGTTGGAGTCTGATGTTTGTAGAAGAGCGTAGAAATGAACTTGGTCATTTCCTCGAGGGCTTTAAAAAATTTAAGCATTTTAGTCAAAATGATTCCTAAGATTGGCATAACTCCTCAATTTGGTCATTGACAATGAAAATTGATAGAAGTGGTCCCTAAGATTGGCATAACTCCTCAATTTGGTCACTGACAATGAAAATTGATAGAAGTGGTCCATGAGATGGACATAACTCCTCAATTTGGTCATCAAAAGCTTTTTCAACCATTTTAAAAGCCCTTCCAAATGAGTCCAGAGTATGTGTGTCCTTGATTTTCATATGCACAGAACTACTTGCTGAGACACGTAACTTACAGTGCATCAAGAATCAGATGCGAAAGTTTTTTTTTTTCCAAACCAATGAATAGAAATACTTTTTATTCTTCCTACTAGAGCAAACAGAAAGTTGAGAGGTCTGATAAGATGGAAAGAATTGGGAGATTTTACTTGGCATTGTGATGGTGAAATGAAGGTTGAGAGAGTTGACACAGTGGAGCTGCATCAAGAATATTTTGACATAACTAGGTGTATTGAATACATACTCCTACTGTCTCCACGATAGCTGCTTAAAATCGAAGCAATTCAGTCTCCGAATCGGGCCTTTATGACAGAACTGGTCAATAGAAATACTCCAGCAACTCACCCTTGTCATATATTACATAAATCGCATTGGATAGGTATGTCATATTCATCACATTCACACCCCGTAAACCGAAGGGAGGTAGAAGCAAATTGATAATATTTTGATTCATTCTCTACGAATCATTGTCAATGTTCTGGTATCAGTTAACAGTTTTCCTTGAACGCTTTTTAGCTTATGGAACGCTTTAATTGATCAGGTTTTTGCCACCAGGTTTAACCACCGAGGCCCTGAGGGCGTAGACTGTCGATGAAAGCACCAATACGTACAAAAGAAAAACCCAAAGAAAACTTCAAATCCATCTTGTTTCGGTTTCAGCAACTAGAGCAAACGCCCTGATCAGTTAAAGAACAACAGCAACTACTAAAATAAATAGCGCCTCATCACAATCAGGCAGCGCATGTGGATAAGAAACAGACAAAATTACACACAGCAACTGCAAGCAGAAAACACACAATGAAAATACAAGCAGCGAGCAGCAAGCAATTTTACGTACATTATCGTCATAAGAAACAAACAAGGAATTGATTTCATTACCGAAAGCAACCTCTCCAATGGCACACTGAAGCAATGGATTCACCTTATGATCAATTTCCACGTATTGGTCTTGAAAGATAGAATTTGAGTCTCTGCAACAAATTCCTCTGGCATATTTGTGAGCGTCAATTCCTCTAAGGTAGTGGAATTGATAAGTGTTTCCGGAACGCTTTTTAGCTTATGGCAGCGTCGGATTTCCAATTTCTGGAGGTTTTGCATTGCTCCTTGCTCAACCACCCACCCCTCTAGATCTTCCAGCACCCAGAGTTGCAGGATTCGAAGTGAACCAAATTCACTTTGCTGAGAAACCATTTTGCTTCCAGAGTAAGAGTTGGCCAAAAGCCTCAGGACTGTCAAGTGTGGAAGCCGCCGGAGCATCAGCATAGGATCAACATTCAACCTTGAGCATGATAAAGTAAGGTCCCTGAGGCTTGGTGGGAACTCCAAAGGGTCCTTGTCTAAGTTGGCTAATTTTCCCAGCAAATAAAGTTTAGTGAGATTCTTGAGACCCACCAAAGACACCAGATGGAGTGATGAAGGTCTGGCCATTTCATCATCTTGTGTGGACCTCAACTTTAAAGATTGGAGGCTAGTTGGTTTCGCGATGCACTGGCCTAATCCGTGAGCAGTTAACGGCCTGTGAGACCCAACTTTTTTAGGTTTTTGCGGAACTTGATATAGCTTTCTAACAGTGTCAAGGTCTTCCTGTCGACAAATATTCCAGATAATGTCTGAATACTACGTGTGTCGTCCAAATCCTACCCACACGAATATCATTCAAGTATAGATGCCGCAAGACATCCATGTTCTGAAAGGAAACTGGGAGAGAACGGATATAAGTATGCTTGAGGTCCAAGGTCTGCAGATGGATGAGGTTACGAACAAGATTTGCTATGTGCTTATATGGTCTTGAGCTACTTTTCATATTGCTAATTGGTTTTACAGTGGATCCTCAATTTCATCATGGTATCAGAGCAGGTTGTCCTTGTGTGAAGCCAAATGATCACACGCGCTCCACGTCATCCAGTTGTTGTCCACGTGTAGGCTTGAAAATCCGTTACACGTACGGCGGCGTATTGAGAGTTGTTCCACATTGGTGAGGAACAAGGATTGCTATGTGCTTATATGGTCTTGGGCTACTCCCTATATTGCCAATTGGTTTTATGGTGGAATCTCAATTTCATCATTGTTGAGAGTTGTCCTACGTCGGTGAGGGACAAGGTTTGCTATTTGCTTATATGGTCTTGGGCTACTCTCTATATTACCAATTAGTTTTATGATGGAACCTCAACTTCATCATAGTATCAGAGCATGTTGTACTCGTGTGAATCCAAATGGCACACACTCCAAGTCACCCAGTTATTGTCCACGTGTAGGCTTGAAAATCCGCCACACGTGACGGGACGTGTTGAAAGTTGTTCCACATCGGTGAGGGACAAAGTTTGCTATGTGCTTATATGATCTTGGGCTACTCTTTATATTGCCAATTAGTTTTATGGTGTAACCTCAATTTCATCCGGAAGAGCATCCACGAAGGTCCATCTTAGGCCCATATACCTCAAGTGATAATGATATCCCGGTTCTTCAGGCAACGCAGGTTTATAAACACGTTCAAGATCAAGCACCGTGAGTAGCAAATAGCCTCTTTTACCTATGATCTTGGTGACAAAATTTCCAATTTGGAGTGCTTGCATATCCTTCTTTTGGAAGTTAAAGGATGTATAAGACAGTAGATATACATTGGACGTAAAGTTCTGAGTCAGCTGGGTAGTCCTTGATGTTAGCATACTCGGCAACCCTACGAACTGCAAACTGAGGAGGAGGTGTTTGACTTTGATGATCATGATCACGGTCAGTTGATGATGATGACGACGCAATATTTTTGTGAATATGAAAGAAACTGACTTGCTCAGCTTTGGGCAAAATGATGTCATAGAATTTTCCTGTAATACAACATCTCTTGGGACTTGTATCGGATACTGATCTGGATACACGGACCATTCGTCTCTTTTCCAGATCTTCCAAATACTCCACTGCCAAATCCTCTGAAACTTCAGGAGCAGTCACTCCGTTATTCTGAATATGTTACCTTTTGACCAGAAAATCTTCTGCAAGCCAAAGGTGAAATAATCTTCTGATGGGTATATCCATTTCTCTTGGAAACATCCCAAGATAGAGAAGGCATGGCCTTAAGTGGGACGGTAGTTCATAGAGTAGTTGCACTTGCACTTGATCATTGTGCTGCTGCTTAGGGCAGTTTGATGAGCTTGCGGGCGCTTGTGACTTAGTATTGTTAGTATCATCATTATTGTTTGCAAAAGGATGTGGCTCTACCATTTTTCAACTTCCAAGTCGAGATTCTTTCTTCAATTTGCATCATCTCCTTCCAGAGGTTGTGATGAGCCTTTAGACCTTTAAACAATGTAATACATCAGACGAAAACAGATCTCTGCCTACGTGTTCTTCCGAGGACAAAAGTGTCAACAATGTCCTCCAAATCATGAGCTATGCCCAAAAATTCTTCAATCGACTTGCTAACATTTTCATCATCACTTGTCTGCTTTTCTTCTGCATTTCTTAAATGACTTCCCATCTCTTGAATGTAAGAGTATGAGTATGAATTGAACATTAAGAGTCGAGAAGTATATATCTTTTGAATGGAGAAGTCCTATTAACAAGCTTAGTGGAAATCCTTTCTCTTGTAGGATTGTGAGTACAAGTCCTTGTAATTTTGGGACTTATTTCTATGCTATATCTATTGAGGGTCACTTGTATCACTATATGGATTACTTGTTCAAGTTCTATAAGAATTCTAATAGGAGAATAATTAGAACGATCATATATATATATATATGATCTTAATCACTGCTCTTGGCACTGTCTGCTCATTGCGTTTCAAATACCTATTGTTTGGAGAGCATTTGTGTTTGCAAAAGAGGAGAAGGTTATCGGATCAACAAGCTACAATGGCTTCATCTTCTACACCAAGTTCTGCAGGTTAGTGTCTATGCCTATGTATCGAATTTTCATAAACATATTTGCTGATGAATGTTCAGTTTGTTCTTGTTTTGTGGTGATTCAATTGGCATACTTGTGGTGAATAACGTTGGTATATATTTGTATATCTTACATGTGGTATCAGAGTTAGGGACTGGCCTGTACTGCCACGTGATTGGGTGGGTCCCCATTTGACCCTGCGCAATGGGTGAGTCCCGACATGGCTCCACGTAGGACAAAGATGCCACGTGATTAGGTGGGTCCCCGTTTGGCCCCGCTTGATGGGTGAGCCCCGACTTGGCTCCATGTGGTTGCCAATATGTGGATCTCTATGTGTGACCCACAAAATGGGGTCTCACATGGGGGGAGTGTTGGAACACCCATTGTCCCACATCAGCCAAGAGGGAAGAGAGAAAGTGTAATACCCTGAAAATTTTAAATATATGAATATGTGAAGAAAATCGAAAATAAATCGATTGATGATTATAAAGAATTTAATCGAGAACTTTTAAAGTTTTGTTTCCGGAAATTATAATAATCTACGTATTTGTATTATTGAGCTTTTATATGATTTTTCAAGAGTTTATAATAATTTGTGTAAGTTTAGTTTTAAATTAAACTAGTTACGAGGTTTACAATTTGGAAATTAACTATTTAAAATTCGTAGAACCTTTTGAGGTCACAATTTATATTTTTGAATAGAGCTCAATCTCACAAACGCGTGGGCGCAAACCGTTAGTGAAATGGAGTTATAACGAAAAAGTTATTAACGCTTAAAGTCGAGGGTAAAATTGTAAGTGTATCATTTCTAGAATACTCTAGATTTTTAGAGCCAAATCCGGAAGGCCACGTGTGTGGCCCAGATTAAAAGTAAGAAAAATTAGGTGATGGAGATGGAAGATAAAGGAGAGAAAGGAGGGAGAAAGAGGCCAATCAGGAAAGGGGGGGGGGGATGAGAGAGTGACCAATGAGAGAAGAGAGAAAGGAGGGGACAAGAGAGGAAGGAAGTGCACCGGATTCTTCGACCCGGTTCTATGCCATCGACCCGACCCGGCTTTCTCCACCTCCTCCGGTGGCTTTTCGTCGGGTTTTTCTACGAATTATGTTACCAAACCACCTTAAAAAGGTTCAATGACCTTCCCTCTTCCTATTACACCCCAAAAATCATGAAATTTGGCCTTGAATGTGGGAAAACCGCACCGGTGGGTGCGATGAACCCGTGCCTTTGTTTCCCCCAATTCTGAAATGACTCCATCAAATTAATACCACCATTAGACTCCCCTTGAGGTCTGGAACAAAGCCATTCATTGGTTGGGGCGTCGGAGTTGTTTTGGAGATGAATCAAGAACACCAAAAAACAAGGGTTTCCGACGGTTCGTGGCCATTTTGAGGTGTTTCCTGGCCAAATTGGCCTTGGTCTCAGGTATGAAAGTTTCTCTACTCATTGAGATCTTCATTTCTGTAATTTTTGAGAATTTTTAGAAATAGTTGAGTTTTCCGGCACGTCGGGGCGACCGATCGCCACCCGTGGTGGCTGGTGCGGCGGTGCACTGCCAGGGAGCCAACATTGTGTTTTTATGCAAACTTTGTTATTCTAATTATGTTTTTGAGACCTAATTGCTGTGGTTTGACTATTAATATGATTGTAGTATATGTTGGATTAAATGAATATATTCATATTTGGTTTGAACTTTGGAAATGTGAACTACAAATGACTTGATCCCTGTTTATGGTACGTAGGCAGTCTAGCGAGAAGTTAGATGCAACCATAAAACAAATAAGATTAAATAATTTAGAATTACATTTTTGTTGAGAAGTAGAAATTATATTTGGGCCTATCAACAAACTAAATCCTTGAAAATAATTATTTCGGGGCCAGGGTGTGACAGAAAGCACTTTAAATAGAATTACCCCACTCTAACTAACATAGGGGCCTTTTGTGATAAAACCCCATACCTAAGGATTGTGCAGGTGGTTAAGTGGGGATAGTATCGATGTTGTTAGAGTGGGCCCTCTGCCCGTTGACCTGAAAAATTCTACATGATATCAGAGCTATTGATATTTAGACCATTGAATTCAAAATATGGTTTAAGAACAAAACATGACTTAATCATCTCTGGGACCTAGTCTAACCCAGAAAAAATGTTAAAACGACACCGTTTTGTTAGAGAAAAAAAAAAATCTAAAAGAGCCGTTATAACTTCCTTTTCGTTTCAGATCGCGAAGGTGGGGTGGTCTGTGCTGTGAGAGAAACAAATACAGAGGGCAATGATTCGTGAAGGTAGGAGTTGTTTTAGGAACATATATGGGTATTTTGGGTAAAAAACTTTGATTCCCGATGGAGCCCTCTACCCGGAATTCAATTACCACCTCTATAGAGGTAATCCAATTCCGGTAAAATCAGGAATTGAACTCCTGAAATTTGGTGGACCCCACATAAAGTCTCTGTCAATTACCATTTTAACCTTCTAATTAAAACTGAAGATGAATAAGAAATATGAGCAGAAATCTAATTTCACACAACTAAAATTTTGTTATTTTTTTTCAAAGCCTCACCTATATGTGAACATATCTCTATTAAAAATAAAAAATAGAAATTGAACCTCTCTTCCTTCTCTCCTCACTCCCACGTTCTCTCTCTCTCTCTCTCCATTTCCTTTCTATTTTAAAAACAAAAATAAAAAAAAGTTCACACACTTTGTGTGTCACCATATGCTAGTATATTATATATGTATTAACAAGACCTTTTATTTTCTTTATCATTATTTATAAATCGTCTTTGCAAAAAAAAAAAAATATATATATATATATATATATATAGAATTAGGGATGATTTAGTCATCTTAAACGCATATATGGATATGATAATAACTAACATTCTTACCATTCAATAGGTTAGTTGGTTGATAGATGCGAAACGTAAGAAATTCTAAATTTGATTATTTTTATTCTAGGGATGAAAATTTCAATTGGTTAATTGGTTGATAGATGTGGATGATTAAACGTAAGCAAATGCCAATTTGATTATTTTTATTGTAGAGATGAAAATAAATAGTTATTATAATATTTATATGGGAAAATAAATAGTTATTATAATATTTATACGGTTAAAACACGTCAATTACAAATAGACAGACAAACGGGTAAAGAGGTGCAAACATGTGGCAGGTTGTTGGATAAATCGTCAAAATGGTCTTTGAGATTTGTATAACTCATCACTTTGGTTATTGAGATTCCAAATCGATAAAAGTGGTCCCTGAGATTGTCCACCATTCATCATTTTGGTCATTCTGTTAAAAACTCCATTAAGTGTCCCGGAGCTCTTGGCCGGAAGTTTGAGCAATTTTCAAAGCTTCGTAACTCAATCATTTCTTAACCAAATTCGATCCATAATATATCAAAATGAAGATAGGAAAGTGTAGAATAAGATTATACCTATTTCAAAGCCCAATAGTTGCCGGAGATAGCCGGAAAATAGCCTCAAAGTTGACTGGTCCGAGTGAAAATTTGAAAACTCGTCGGAAACTAGGTAAACTTTAAATGTTCATAACTTCTTCAATACTCAACGAAATCAAGTGATTCAAGAACTAAAATCATACTTCTCAACGAGACAAAGAGAATGGTACCTTTTTTTATGGCTAACTCGCCATTTTTTTGCCGAAAAACGGCTTGAAAGTGGCTAACTTGAGACCAAGACAGCCAATTTTGAGCAATTTTCCGGCCAAACCACGGCGAGTTAGCCATCCAAAAAGGTACCATTCTCTTCATCTCATCAAGAAGTATAATTTTTTTTTGAATCACTTGATTTTGTTGAGTATTGAAGAAGTTATGAACGTTTAAAGTTTACCTAGTTTCCGGCGAATTTTCAAGTTTTCACTCGGATGAGTCAACTTTGAGGCTATTTTTAGGCCATCTCTAGCAACCATTGGGCTTCAAAATAGGTATAATGTTATTCTACACTTTCCTATCTTCATTTTGATATATTATGGGTCAAATTTGGTTAAGAAACGATTGAGTTACGAAGCTTTAAAAATTGCCCAAACTTCCGGCCAAGAGATTCGAGACACTTAACGGAGTTTTTAACGGGAAGGACCAAAATGATGGATGGTGGACAATCTCAGGGACCACTTTTATCGATTTGGAATCTCAGGGACCAAAGTAATGAGTTATGCAAATCTCAGGGACCATTTTGATGATTTACCCAAAATCTAATTTCCATCAATTACAGAATTGACGAATTTGAAAGCATTGAGCTTCGATTGAAAATCTAATGGAGTGAAGGGACCAGCAAAGACTCACTATTTTTAGTCCTCACAGTTATGGCCATACAATCATTCATAAAATGCTAAATAGCCAAAACGGTTTATGAGATTTGCATAATCAATAGAAATGATCCCTGAGATTGAAAATCAATAGAAATGGTCCCTAAGATTGTTCACCATTCATGATTTTGGTCATTCCGTTGAAAACTTTTTGGACAATTTTCAAAACTTCGTAACTCAATCGATTTTTAACCAAATTCGACCCATAATATATCAAAATGAATACAGGAAAGTGTAGAATAAGATTATACTTATTTGGAAGCCCAATGGTTGCCGGAGATGGCCGGAAAATAGCTTGAAAAGTGACTGGTCCGCGGAAAAACTGGAAAACTCGCCGGAAACTGGGTAAACTTTAAACATTCATAACTTCTTCAATACTTAATGAAATCGAGTGATACAAAAATGAAAATCATACTTCTTGACGAGACAAATAGAATGGTACCTTTATAGATGGCTAACTCTTCGTGTTTTGGCTGAAAAATGACTCAAAAATGGTTAGCCATTTTCGAGCCGTTTTTCACAAAAATCACAGCGAGTTAGCCATCGAGAAAAGTACCATTATCTTTGTCTCATCAAGAAGTATGATTTTTGTTTTCGAATCACTCAATTTCGTTGATTATTGAAGAAGTTATGAACGTTTAAAATTTACCCAGTTTCCGGAGAGTTTTCTAGTTTTCCCGTGGAACAGTCACCTTTCAAGCTATTTTCCAGCCATCTCCGGCAACCATTGGGCTTCCAAATGGTATAATCTTGTTCTACACTTTCCTATCTTCATTATGATGTATTATGGATCGAATTTGGTTAAAAACCATTGAGTTATGAAGCTTTGAAAATTGCCCAAAGAGTTTTTAACGGAATGACCAAAATCATGGATGGTGGACAATCTCAGAGACTATTTTTATTGATTTTCAATCTCAGAGACCATTTCTATTGATTATGCAAATCTCAGAGACCATTTTGGCTATTTAGCCTTCATAAAATATCTTCTTTCTTCCTAAAGGATAATTTTGCCTAAAAAAAATGATAAATACTTGTGTTTTTTTTTATTTACTTACTTTGTCAATATGAGACTAAAACAATTATTATTTTTCGAGTCTTTAATTTATATGTATAAGAAATGAATGAGCACTAAATTAAATCTAGTATTGCTAAACACATACATACATTAATTTCTTGAAGGCTAATACTAGAAACATCAAATTTTAAACCAAATTTTGAAAACCGTATGATGTGATTGTTGATGATTGTATTATTACTTAAATATTAATTAATGTGCATTTTCCTATTAGTGATATGTCATATGGTTTGCAAACTTGATCTACGCATTACTCTTTGTTGAAGGTTAAACTTGAATTAGAATGAATGTCTAAAAACTGCAACTCACAAAGCTACTAGCTAGTAATTATAAAAACAATTAACAAACAGATAGAAACTCGTAAAAATTGGATAAAAAAAAAGCACATATCATTTTGAACTCATGAGCCTTCATTAATTTTAAACAACAAAAATCATTACTTCTGATTAAACTTCTTGATTATTTAACCAAATTTTATAAATTTGTAAAAATTGGAAAGTAAAAAATGCACATAGCGTTTTAAACCCGAGACCTCCTTGTTAATTTTAAATAGCATAAGCCATCAATTATGGTTAAAGTTCATGATCATTTAAACAAATTTCAAAAATTTATACTTTTATAGAAAGAAATTCATAAAAATTGAAAAGTAAATAAACACAAACACAAGTAGGGTTTTGAAGCCAGGATCTTCTTGTTAATTTTACACACAAAAACTACTAGTTATAGGTAAATTTCTTGAAATTTTAACTAAATTTATAAATTTATATTCTTATGAAAACATATATGAATATACCACCCTAATAATTTTGGTGCCCTAATTTTTTTGGGCCCCGAACGTTTGCCAGCCCGCACTAGGCATGGGCCAAGCCCTGCCCAATAACAACCTGACATGTTAACGGGTTGATCAAAAACTTGTTATTTTCGTTTCAGTTTGTGTCAAATTAACATATTGTATAAAAAATTGTCAGTACTAGTCACAGTCAACCCAGCTTGATAGTGACGGAAGGACCCAGGAGGAGCTGTGGTCTAATATTCAACTCCTTACCTAATCACCATCATGAAATTCTCCCCTTCACATTTGTAGGCCAAGTTTGCACGTAATCCTAAAAAGCCTTGAACCCTGCTTTTTCAAGCCCTGAACCCTGCTTTTTCATCTGCTCTGTATTTCTTCAAAGACAGCATGGAGCATTCCTGTAGTACTCATGGTAGGCTTATTTTGTTTACGTTCTTTCGCGGGCTTGTTCTTTTGTTATGCATGAGCACACATGTGGATGCCGCAATTCTGCCCGGAAATGAAACCGATCGTTTGGCACTGCTAGACTTCAAGGACAGGATAACTCAAGATCCTCTCAATGTCATGAGCTCGTGGAACGATTCCACTGATTTCTGCAGTTGGGTTGGAGTTACATGCAACCCTTCCACCAAAAGAGTTTCGATTTTGAAACTCAACTCCCGAGAACTGGCAGGCTCTATACCAGCTTCTATAGGAAACCTCACCTACCTGACAGGAATCAACCTAACAAACAACGGCTTCCATGGTGAAATTCCTCAAGAAATGGGTCGTCTACGAAGCCTGCAATATCTCAACCTATCTGGAAATTCATTCAGAGGGAAGCTTCCAGCTAATATATCTCACTGCACAGAGTTAAGCGGGCTCGATGTGCGCTCCAATGAGCTTATCGGGTCAATTCCGAACGAATTCAGTTCCTTGTTGAAATTGACTTACCTTTTGCTTGCTAGTAACAATCTCACAGGAAGCATCCCGAAATGGATAGGAAACTTTTCTGCTTTGTATAGTATTTACCTTCTCGGCAATAATTTTCACGGAAGCATACCAAATGAGCTTGGTCGTCTAAAAGGCTTGCAAGTGCTGACGCTTTCCGAGAATAATTTGTCTGGTATGGTCCCTCCTTCAATTTATAATATTTCTTCTTTAAGGAGGTATGCAGTCACTCTAAACCAACTGCAAGGCGAGCTACCTCCAAATATCGGTACTACTCTTCCAAATCTTGAAGTATTTTACGGTCATTCAAACAATTTCACTGGTAATTTTCCTATCTCCTTGTCAAATGCTTCTAGACTTTCGGGTATTGATTTTTCTACCAATGTCTTCACTGGGACAATCCCTGCAAGTTTTGGGAACTTGAAAAACTTAGTTAAACTAAACTTAGCCGGCAATTTACTAGGAAGTGGGAAAACTGGTGACCTGAATTTTCTTAGCTCCTTGGCCAATTGTACTATCTTGGAGATTTTGGGTATTTCCAATAATCAATTTGGAGGAGAATTGCCAAGATCCATAGCCAACCTTTCTACTAGTCTTCAAATTCTTGCTGTAGGTGGCACTTTGATACATGGAACCATCCCTATCGGTATTGGAAATCTTATAAACTTGACTGTTTTGGGAGCGGGTCATAGCTTTTTGAGTGGTAATCTACCCGATGAAATTGGAAAGCTTCAGAAGTTAGGGGAACTGTATTTGAGTGATAGCATGTTTTCGGGTCGAATCCCATCCTCCCTTGGAAACTTGACTTCATTGACAAGGCTCTACATGCACCAGAATAGTTTTGAAGGAAGCATTCCTCCAACTCTTGCAAACTGCCATACTCTATTAGTACTTAATCTTTCTGGTAACAACATAACAGGAGCCATACCTAGAGAGCTTATTGGGCTCTCGTCCCTTTCAATCTATTTCGGCCTGGCTAACAACCATTTAACTGGTGCACTGCCACAGGAAGTAGGTAAATTGGCCAATCTCGTGGAGCTAGATGTATCAGGAAATCAGTTATCAGGTGATATTCCAAGTGCCCTAGGCAATTGTATTATGTTGGAGCGCCTATGCTTGGCAGATAACAAATTTGATGGAACAATTCCTGAATCTCTTAATAGTTTAAGAAGCTTAGAAGAGATGGATATTTCGAGCAATAATTTTTCTGGGCAGATTCCTGAATTTATAGGCAAGTTAAAATTTCTCAAGAATCTCAATGTTTCTAATAATAATTTCGAGGGTGAACTGCCTAAAGAAGGGATTTTTCTAAATGCAAGTGGTCTCTCAATTCTCGGAAATGGTGGGCTTTGTGGTGGCATCCCACAACTAAGTCTACCTCCATGCTCCAACTCAAAGGCTCATTCATCTCGAGGACTGCTTGCCCCAAAAGTAGTCATCCCTGTAGCTTGTGCGCTTGCATTCATAATTGCTCTGTCATACTTCATTGTTGCTCGTTTAAGACGTAAACCTGTAACTTCACCTTCCCATAAGGATTGGAAAATGGGTGTCTCTTACTTGGAACTTGTTGAATCAACTAATGGGTTCTCCATGGACAATCTTATTGGTACGGGAAGTTTTGGTTCAGTTTACAAAGGCATAATCCCTAGTGATGGAACTGTAGTTGCAGTTAAGGTATTGAACCTTCAACAAGAAGGAGCTTCCAGGAGTTTCATCCGTGAATGTAATGCTTTAAGAAGTATTAGGCACCGTAATCTTCTCAAGATCATAACTGCCTGCTCAAGCATTGACAATCAGGGCAATGACTTCAAAAGTTTAGTTTTTGAGTACATGGTAAATGGAAGTCTTGATGCGTGGCTGCATCCAATAGATAAGCAATCTCAAAGTAAGAGATTGAGCCTTAGACAAAGACTCAATATTGCAATTGATATTGCTTCAGCATTGGATTACCTCCACCACCATTGCGATACATCGATTGTTCATTGTGATCTAAAGCCAAGTAATGTTCTACTTGATGAAGATATGGTGGCTCATGTTGCTGACTTTGGTTTAGCAAGGTTCCTCTTGGAAGCGGCGGATAACCCCTCTCAAAGTCAAACCATGTCAGCTGGGCTAAGGGGTTCCATTGGCTACATTCCTCCAGGTATGCGTTTTTGTGATTCTCAATATGTTTTTTATTCCTAAAAACTTATTAGTAGCCCACTTAAGTCTCTATTAATATGAATGAAAATGGAAAAATACCTCTTTTCTTTTGATAAGAAGCATCAGCGAACTCTTAAATAAGATTTGAATTATAAACATTTGACTTGACATCCTAATGTGAGTAATGGATGACAGAGTATGGCATGGGAGGCGAAGTAACCATACTAGGAGATGTTTATAGCTTTGGGATACTGTTGCTAGAAATGTTCACGGGAAAAAGACCTACCGATGGAATGCTTGGAGATGGTATAAGTATTCGCAATTTCACAGCCTTGGCAATGCCTGATCATGCCATGGACATAGTTGATCCTTCATTGCTCATTGAAGGAGAAGATGCAGATGCTAATGATGACAAATACAAAAATGAGATAGAAGAAAAACCTATTACAAATTGTCATGACCACGGCCGAGTCCAAGGAAGAAAATTGGAGGAATGTTTGGTTTCAATGATGCAGATAGGACTCGCATGCTCTGCAATATCCCCGGGAGAGCGGATGCATATGAATGTTGTTATCAACAAAATGAAGGCAATTAGAGACTCATTTATGAAATTATGAAGACGAAGCTAGCAGTATACGAGATTGGGCTAAGTTTCTTTTCTTAATCTCACTCTTTAGACTCTTATATATGCCAGAACATAATTTGCCAAAGATAGTATATGTACCAATGTGTGTTGTATGTAAAGTTGATTTAGTATTTTATAATTATATTGTAGAATAAGGGAATATTGTTTTGTTCTGTTTACGCTTTCTCTGTTTGTATCGTATTACTACTAGAGAAGAGCCAGGTCGAGTATAATTTTTGTGAAAGTCATGTGATCCCCCTTGTCTAGCCTTTTTTTAACTGTCATTTCTCTCTTCGTTCATCATACCTATCATTGTTACTTTTACTTTTTGAATTGAGATTAGTAGGCCTAGTAGTAGTAAAAGTATTCCGACTAAAGAGCTATCTTGCACTTTGAACAGTGAAATTCATCATTAACTTTTTTTTGCTGAAATTACTTTTGATGTTCTATGGTTGAAATAGTTACATTTTTGTATTAATTAGTTTCTGTTTAAATCCAACCAGTCTCGACGATATATGTGTTTGGGTTAATATTTGAACATTGAGCTGCAAATGTGTGGAAGCCCAGAGATACCAACTAAAGGAAGACTTGCCCGAAGCCCAGAGGCAAATTGGCGCATTCCCATTAATGCATAGGCCATGTGCCTATGATTTAAATGTCAAGTTATGAGGACTAACTCACAATCAGCCAAAAAGCACTTTTCAGTGGCAATACAAGTAAAAAGTTGATGACTCACTACCCTCAAAGTGCTTTCGGGCAAGTGCAAAGTCATAGCAGTCGGGCTAATTCGCCTATAAAAGGAGGAATAGGCCCCAGAGACAACAAGACTCAACCAATCAAACAAACAAACATACAAACTCTGCTATCAAGCCAGATTTGCATCTAAAAGCTGTAATCAGCCCAGATCTTAGTCTTTTTTAAGATATCTCCCTCACAAAAGCTATCTTTTGTCTTGCTTAGAAGCTCTGCTATCACCCCTAGTGGCGTAGTATCGATTCCCTTGTGTAGGATGGTTTACATTCATCCCTTTTTAGCATAAAACCTCTGTAAAGTAAAAAAGAAGTGATTGCAAGAGGTTCAACCTTGCCAGACAAGGTGAAATCTAGCCCGAATCTCTTTGTTTGATTTCTGAATTTGTAGATCTATTACTTAATGCATCTTCAGTATGTATTCAAGTCATATCCGCCTGTTTTCCTACTTTAAAAGTCTTATTTGTATTTGGATATGGTCAGTTTAATGGATATGCCTTCATTTAAAACTAATCAAGAACTAAACAAATGACTTAAGGGATCTGGACTCCCCTCATTCGAATATATAAGACTATGAACTGAAAGTCCTTGGTCATAAGGCAAGAAAAAGAACTTAATGTGGACTTAACCCATCCACGACAATCCTTTGATAACAAGAAGTCCGAGTAACTTGGGGCGCAAGTAATCGACTAAACACAATCTTGTTCTACATCTGCTATATTGAAATAGCAGTTGCACGCCTAGCACTTAGTTAGTTTTGATTGCGAGCCTCAAGGCCTACACCTAAGGCCCCACAAAGGTACATTTCAAAACTAACTTTGTCCTCTTCTTGCAGCACATCAGCAAGCAATAGCCCAACTACACATCCAAAGTGCCAATCCCTTGGGGAGATGTGCTGAGAGCTGAGGAGCCATCTCCAGAGAAATCTTTGCCCAAACAATATGACATTATCCTAATTGCAGCATAAAGGAGTCTTATAATCCTGCACTATTTCAGTCCATTTTGATTTGCTTGATCCATCCTAATTAATATTCCTTCATCTAAATTTCGATATAGTCTATCTGAACTCATCAGAGTTTATCATATGCTTATACAGTCAATTCCTTGTATGAAAAGTTAGTAAGTTTGCATGTAACCTAAAAAGTCTGAAACCTGGTTTTACATCTTCTTTGTATTTTAGAAAAAACAGCACAGAGCATTCTTATAGTACTGCATTAAGGAGTTGCAGATGAGCATTTTTTGCTACCGGCAACCAATCTCCACTGCATTGCTGGATTCCCTTCATATTTTATAAACGATAATTATTGATTAAAAGAAACAACATTGATTAATCGTGCAGCTTGTCTTGGTCATATGAATTATTATGCTTTAGAAATTTGATACCAACTCTGTGGATGCAAATTTCCACCGTCTTCTCCATTGACGAAAATGCACCTACAAAATAATAACACCTAAGATTAAGGCTAAAAGTATCACGCGCCCACGATGAATTGGGGGGGGCTTTGGCCAAAGAATCTCCGATGTTAAAGTTAAAATTCTGAAAAGAATATGTTTAGGAGTTTATGGGTAACAAATGGCTTAGCTTTTTAGTGGGAGAATAGGGCTATTATAGGGGAGTGGCCGGCTATATATGTTGAAATTGTGTGAATAATTGTAAGATATTATGTGAAATAATATCTTGCAATTAAGATGGCAATTAATCCTAAATTAAATAGGAAATTTGGGAGTTACCTTTTGAATAAGGATTTGATGAGGAGTGATGAGAGGGATTTGAATAAATACCATTTTGATCACCTTTGACTCTTCCTTGATTGAGCTGTTATTGTCCATTGCATGCACGTGGGAATCCCGGTGTGCCTCGAGAGTAATTTTTTCCTTTTTACCCAAAAGTCCACGTGTCACCTCCATAATTTTCTTGATTATTTTGGGCTCCACAAATGCCCCTACACCTATTGAGTTGCTCGCAGGAAAGGGCATCAGGTATAAAGATTTTCCCTTGCTTGAGGAAACATAAGATTGTTTCCTATTTTGATGTAGATTCCCACTTTAATTGAAAATTAGATCATTCTAGGAAAGGGAAATAAATCACTTCCAACGTCTATTTAAGTCTACCTTAAGTAGATGATTAAATCAACTTCAGAGAGCAATTTATTCTACCCTACAAGAGAGAGAAAGCTAGAGGATATTTGTTCCTCCTCCCTTAGCAATCTTCTTCACTTTCCCGTGAAAAGGGTTGTCCTTTGTTGTTTTCTTTGTCTTCTCCGCGCCATGCTGAGGTAAGAAAATTCTAATTTTCCTTATCTTTTTCTTGGATAGTGCTGTCGCAGGGCAGCCAATGAGGTGGTGTGGCATGTAGGCTAGTAGAGGTCAAGAGTCGGCTAGGCATAGGACCAGGAAGTGTTGTGGTAGAGACCACTGCTTGAGCTGCTTGGCTTGGCTAAAGCCAAGGGCAGCTGTGCAGCTGAGGCTGCGAATTGAGGCATTGGGGCGCAATGCTAGGCGAGCAGCACGACTCATGTCCTTTGGACTATTAGCCTTGACGTGGGCCATGCCAGCGATTGAGAGAAATGAAAAGGATGTGGGCCTCATGGGCTGTTAGAATGTTGGGCATGCAGGCCTCTTGCCTATTGGTTCGAGAGAAAAAATGAGGGAAAAGCCATCATGGGTTGAGCTTCCTTGCTGTTTGGTTAAGCTGAGAAAGATAGGTCGTGGCTCATAAGCAGTTGAGGTTTCGTCATAAATTGTTTGATCTTTAGGCTGCTCTCTGATTTTTTAATTGTCATCCTTTATCTATGTAGATTTGGAATTTGGCTCAACTTCAAGACTTCTCCAGATATGAAGAAAGTGCATGTTGCTTTAGGTATCCCTGCTGAGTACCGTGAAGGGCGTTGGCTGTTTAGTCTTTCTTTTTTGCCGAAAAAAATGTGGGCTGCTCTCGAGATGGGAGATAAAGAGGATCAAGGTGGATGCATTGGCTTATCCAATTGTTATCGTTGAGCCTATTGTGAATGAAGGTGGAAAGTAGAGATCTTCCCTACTTGCTCAAAAGATGCCGGTTGAGAAAAAATCAAAAACTTCCTCCGCTACTCGTGATGGTCTGCCTGTTGCTAAGAGGCATGTGATTGACTTGACTTCTTCCAATGGGAAGAAAAATGCTGAAAATGGCTAGTTTGATTACTGTTAGGATTCCTCAATGTAGAGGTTCTATCATGCCCCTAATGCTGAAGTCTATATCAAGATGTCTGTTGGGAGCTAAGTCTGGTTCACCTTTGGAGAGGCTTGTTACTATGAAGAGCGATAAGGTGGACTTTGCTACTAAAATGGCGCCAAAGCCCATTCCTCTTGTTGCTGGGACTGATTCACGTGCTGAGAAAAATTAGACTACTCGCATGGGCAGTTGTGATAAATCCATCAAGCCTGTTTCTAGAGAGTCTACTGAGATCTATGCACTTTTGAAGCCTAATCTGCTTGAAGAAACTTATTGATGGTGTCAAATGGGTTGTTTGCCCAAGTTCATTTCCGAATCATACGACCCAGTATTGGAAGATTGCTCTGCTTACCATGATGCAAAAAATGGAGATTCTGGCTGCCGAGTCTATGCTCCTTAACCAAGGGGATACCAAAGCTGCCAATGAGGTGGCAACGACTATGGCAGCTGAGGCTTATTCTTCCGCCGAGAAGATAAAAAAGTTTGAGTCTTAGCTCGTTGCTTTGAAGGGGTCAATATCTCTGCCCCCACTTCTCTGTAGCTTGAGACCGCTTGCCAGGAGATCATTGACTTGAAGACTAGGCTTGACGCGATCCAAGTTAAGTATGAAAGTGCAGAGAATGAGATTGATCGTTACATACCTCAAATTCAAGATCTTGGACGTGCCGCTTCTGAGCTTTGTTCTGCTCCTTACACAAAGGTTGCAGAGTTGATTACTACTTATAATGGAGTGATCCACTTCAAGAAGGTCGTCGAGTGGCTTGAACCCTAAGTGTTGGAACTCCAAGGTGCACTGAAAATCAACGAAAATATGATGAAGAAAGTGGATGAGCTGCAGCTCGTCCGTGTTGGTCTGCTCGAGAAGAACGAGCAGTTGAAGGGCTCGAGGCTTCACTTGTTCATAGTCAGGCTGATTTCTACAAGTTGGGTTATGTAGATCATCTTTTTGGTAGGTTGTCTAACTTTGAGTTTGCTATGAAAAACTTCGAGACCTTCTCTATTTCTCTGGAAGACTTACTTGCCTTTACTTTTGAGGCTTCCATTGGTGAAGTAGTCGAAGAAGTTAGTGCCTAGGCTAAGGCAGCCGAGGGTGAAGCACTAAATGATGCTGCTGCTGAGAGCGTCACAGTTGCTGAAGGTGTGGTGACTGAGTAGTCGTGGGATGTCCAAGCTATTGAAGACTAGTCTTCTAGGTAGCCTTTAGGATTTTCATTGTTTTTCCTTGTTGCTTTTTTCTTTGCTTTAACTCCTTCGACCTTTGTTATTTGTTTATCAATTTTACTAGAAAATTTAATAAACTTGCTTTCTTTCTTTTTCTTCATCTTTGATTCTATAAGCAAACAGGCCCACGTAGCCTATGTAGCCGTATGTGTTGGTGTAGAACTTTTTCAAAGTTGTTAGCCAAAGGGTCGACAGCCGGACGCCTTACTTACAAAAGCAGACGAGTCCGTGTGACTACTTGGCTGTAAACCTTGGCTTTCTTCAATCATTTAAGCTGTGTGGCTTGCATCACAAAATACTAAAGATTTTTGGGTCATGAAATTCGCTAACCATTCGTATCAAAAATACGCGGTTGTATGGAATTTTGTAAGCAATGGTTCGAGAGAACTCATTGCTCTTCAAGTAACCAATTTCATGGGCTGCATAGCAAGTATCACAACACTTTAGGAATTAATGTAGATCTAAACGATCATTCCACGCTTAGCAGAGGTGAAGCTTATCAACTGCGTAGCATGTCAGCAGTGGATAGAGTTTCATATATGCACGCTAACTATTTAACCTTTCACAAAAATGTGCGGTTGTATAAGTTTAGCGCGTCTTATTGCTTGAAGAGTAAGCCGTAAACAGTCTTCTAAAACTGTAGACTATCTTAGTGCACTCGGTAGTAGCTTTAAGGTTCTAGGGCAGCCTTCCATAGGGCATACTGTGTAATGTGTCTTCTTTGTCTCTGAGGTTCAGTTCCCCACGGATTAGGCCATGAGACAAAAAATCCTTCAGTTAGCTAAGCCTTGAAAAATACCATTGTGGCTACTTCTAGGAATCCCGGGGCAAGCCATCGTGCTCCTAGTTACACCAGGGTAGCCCGACTCATCCACGTCTAGATATTCGAAGTGTATAGTTTATCCTCTCGCATAGGAGAGCAGACCCATATGAGTGTCGGGGAATTAGTTTACCCTCTTCCACTAGAGAGCATGGTTGGTCCCCAGAGGGTGCAATTCCTACTATAAGTTCTTAAGAAGGGTGCGATCTTCTTTCGATACACATAATCAGGATGGTTTAGATCGACAAACCCCTTCGGTTGCTTCACGTATACTTCTTCTTGAAGTACTCTATTTAAAAAAGCACTTTTCACATCCATTTGATATAATTTAAAACATATATGACATGCAAAAGCTAATAACAAACAAACTAACTCTAATCTTGCGATAGGAGCAAATGTCTCATCAAAATCCAATCATTTTACCTGAGTATACCCTTGAGCAACGAGGCGAGCTTTGTTCCTCGTGATAATACCATGTTCATCAGTTTTATTCCTAAAAACCCACTTTGTTCCAATAACATTTATTTCTTTAGGTCTGAGAACAAGATACTATGCATCATTTCAAACAAATTGGTTGAGTTCCTCTTTCATGGTTATTATCCAATCATCATCCAAAAGAGCTTCCTTGGCATTTTTTGGCTCAATCCTAGATAGGTAGCATGTGAAGTATATTATAGCAGTAGTTGTACTTCTTGTAATATTTGATCTTCTACATTGCCAATGATATCTAACTTGGAGTGGTCTTTTTGCACTTGCTTGTGTCCTGTTTTCAAAGCTTTTGATGAGTTAACATTTTGGTCCACTTCAATCTCAGTAGATGATGAATCATCAATTGATTTAATTTGAAAGAAGTCCTCATCTGAAACAAGTTGTTCAATACTTAAGGATGAGTCATTCACAACGACATTAATTGACTCCATGACATTTTTGGTTCTTTTGTTGAACACCCTGTACGCTCTACTTGTGAGAGAGTAACCTAGAAAAAATCCAATATCACTACGTGAATCGAATTTTGCTAGCATTTCTCTATCTCTGTAAATGTAGCATATATTATTGAACATTCTCAAATGCTTGACGTTTGGTTTCTTTACTTTCCAAATCTCATACAGTGTGCACTTTGTAACGGGTCGAAGATAAACTCTATTTGCAGTATAGCAAGCAGTGCTGTCTACTTCAACCCAAAAATGCTTAGCCAAACAAGCACTTGTTAGTATGACACGGCTCATGTCAAGCAAAACACGATTCTTTCGCTCAACAACTCTTTTTTGTTGAGGAGTTATTGGAGCAGAAAAATTGTGATCAATTCATTTTTCATCACAAAACTCAGAAAATGATGTGTTTTTAAATTTAGTTTCATGATCAGTTTTGAGTCTTATCACATGATCATTTGAAATAACTCTATCCTTTTGAATTTTATTCAGCAAACCGCACAATACTTTGAGCGCATCAAATTTCTCTCACAAGAAAGCAACCCAAGTAAATCGTGAGAAGTCATCAACCAAGACAAGTATGTATTTTTCCCCCCAATGCTTTCGATCTGTACTGGTCCAATCAAGTCCATGTGCATCAGCTCCAAAGGTTGCGAAGTTGAGATGTAGTTTGTTAACTTGTGTGAACTCTTTGTTTGCTTTCCCACTTGACCTCCTCCACCAATTCCAAGTTCTCCAGTCAACATTGGTATACATCTCACATGTTCTTTCTTGGAAAACTTGATCATATCCCTACGATTCATATGGCCTTATCTTTTATGCAACATATCCAAAACATCGCCAGTCGCTTTATTGCACATGTTTGGCACATGTAGCTCATTTGCATTCACACAATAGCAATTGTCTTTTTACCTTTTTCCTCAAAAAAATGCATGCTCCACTAGCAACTTTTACACTACATTTCAACTTATTGAATAATACTTCAACATCATCATTGTTGATGCACAAAATCAGCGAGGACTTTGGTACAACATAAATTGTTAAGTTTGTGACCTTCGCTAGATTGCTCCGGTCATTAGTGTGGATAAATATGTAAATGAATAGAGATAGGGAAGCAAACACAAGATGTACGTGGTTCACCCAAATTGGCTACGTCCACGGAGTAGAGGAGTTCTCATTAATTGTGAAGGGTTTACACAAGTACATAGGTTCAAGCTCTCCTTTAGTGAGTACTAGTAAATGCTTTAGTACAAATGATATTAGAAAATATTGTGAGAGAATGATCTCTATTTATAGAAGAGAGTTTCTATTTTTATTCTGACATTGACACATGTCGTGTTGTGATTGGCTTCTGATGTTGACACGTGTTGCACTATGATTGGCTTGATGTCAACACGTGTCGTGCTGTGATTGGCCTCTTGGTTGGAAGGAAACTCTTCTGGGTCCTTGACGGTATAACGTTGACCGGTGCTTAGTAGTTTTGGGATTGGTCAAGTATGGTACAAACAGTGCTCTCCTAAGTTCCCAAGGGAAGGAAGCTCTTCGGTTGGGGACTTGCAAGATTCAAGCCATTGAGTAATCACGAAACTTCTAAGTACCGAAGTGTGGTATCATTTTCACTTGCCTTATTTGTCTCATACGTAGATGTGGTATCTTATCTAGAAGTACTTTTCCTCCATCCAGGGATGGTATCTTTAACCGATGAAGATGTTAAGGTAATGTATCAATTTCACTTGAAGCTTACTTGTAGTTTCGGGCTTGGTCAAGTGCGATACAAAACCCTATAATAGGAGTCCCCCAAGTCGCCGAGCTAGGAGATTTGCCGAAAGAGGTAACAGACAAGGTAAACAATCAGACTTCCAAGCAAGCAACCTGGATCGGAGGTTCGACTTCGGCTTCCGGTTGATTGTTCTCCTTCTCCTTGTGTCGTAAACAACAACAAGGATAAGGCGAAGCAAATGGAGAAGAGATGATATGAGATACTTTTTCTTTTGAAGAAGTAACTTTCCACATGCTTATTCTTGAACTGGGCTGGAGGGTTTTCTGGTTTCCTCCAGAGTATAAGGCTAACTTAAGAATTTGAGGGTCACATCAAGAGTGCGTTCGACCTTGATGATATGGGATACTTTTGTTGTTGATGAAGTAATAGATAAATCGGTACGTGTTCTGTTGAGCTTGTCTCCACATGCTTCCTTGTATCCTTCTCACTTACCCTATCTGTTCTTCAAGCAGATGTGGTATCTTTTCTAGAAGCATAAGATGTTGAGGATGAGTACTCGAGAGCAATGCCAGGTAAGTAATCAGGCAAGGGTTCCAGGCAGTCAATTCCTGACTAGAAGCTTGATTCCAAATGCTGACTGATTGCTCTCTTTCTCCTTGTCTTGCAGGTAAGAACAAGGGCAAAGGAAAAGATAAGGAAAAAGCATGATATGGGATACTCTTGCTTTTAACCCTGATGGTATGAGATACTCTTGCTCTGGTGTGGCTGGTTTGCATAGGTATTATTGGAGGGGAAGAAAGCTGAGTATTTCGAGAGGCTTTATTGGGAGTGCCCTCTCAGATATGAGGAAGGGTTGAGCATTTTTGCAGGTATGCTTGTCCGTGGAGGATGGAGGTCGACATATATAGGAGTCTCCCTAACAACAAGTAGTAATGTTATTCCTTTGCCCTTCTTGGTCATAGCAATGTAGTGGGAGCTGCAAGCTTCACGTGTTTTAACTTTGTCATATCACTTTGAAAAAGTGGTATGTGGTATCTAGAAAGCTGATGTTGCATGTGAAGATTGCAGACAAGCTTTATCCAAGGAATTCTGGCTCTCGAAGTTCGGAGAGCGATGCCTCTTCGATTTTCGAACAAGCAATCCTGTCAGGGATCTGGCTTTCAAGATTTGGAGAACGGTGCCTCTTCGATTTTTGAGAAACCAATCATGTTATGAGTCTGGCTCTTGAGATTCGGAGAGCGATGCCTCTTCGATTTTTGAGAAAGTAATGCACAAAATCAGAGAGGACTTTGGTACAACATAAATTGTTAAGTTTGTGACCTTCGCTAAATTGCTCCGATCATTAGTGTGGATAAATATGTAAATGAATAGAGATAGGGAAGCAAACACAAGATGTACGTGGTTCACCCAGATTGGCTACGTCCATAGAGAAAAGGAGTTCTCATTAATTGTGAAGGGTTTACACAAGTACATAGGTTCTAGCTCTCCTTTAGTTAGTACTAGTAAATGATTTAGTGCAAATGACATTAGGAAATATTGTGAGAGAATGATCTCTATTTATAGAATAGAGTTTCTAGTTTCATTCTGACATTGACACGTGTCGTGTTGTGATTGGCTTCTGATGTTGACACATGTCGCACTATGATAGGGTTCTGATGTCAACACGTGTCGCGCTGTGATTGGCCTCCTGGTTAAAGGGAAACTCTTCTGGGTTCTTGACGGTATAACGTTGACCAGTGTTCAGTAGTTTCGGGATTGGTCAAGTATGGTACAAACAATCATCATCACAAATTTGACTAATGCTAATTAGTTAGCTTTAAGTCCATCAACCAGCATGACTTTTTTAAGCATGGAATTCCTAGAGTTTTGATATCTCATTTTCCAACAATCCTTACTCATTTTCCATCTCCGAAAGTGACTGCTCCATTTTTACAATCCTTAGTGAAAGTTGTGAACTATCTTTTGTCTCCAGTCATATGTCTCGAGCAATCGCTATCAAGATACCAAGTATCTGACTGACAAGTTAAGAGAGTAGTGAACGCCACCAAACACGTAAGATTGTCTTCCTCAGATGATGGTGACATCTTATCTAATAAGCAAATTTGAGTCTCCTTTCTTCTCCATACTTGCTTTGAGTTTGGAGTGATAAAATTTCTAATAGGCATAATTTTTGAAATTGTATTCATTCCTTTGGGGTGAGCAACAAATCTTACTTTAAGATTTCATTTTTCAGAAATCTAATGAGTGATGTGGTCAGTTCGATTTTCCTTTCGAAGTTTGTTACACCTAGGTCTAATATGTCCTATTTTTCCACAGAAGTGACAAATAGGAATAAATTTTTTTGACCTAATGAAATTTGTTTGTACCATACTTAGAGCCTCCGTATTTAGATCTCGTATAAATACTTGGAGGACCTAAATGTAATTATGTAATAAAGGAAGGGGCAAATATGTAATAAGTAATGAGCCCTTATTCTATAAAATGACTCCTCACCCTCACAATTAGGAGAGGCCAACTCTTAGGCCTGAAGCCCTCTCACGCTCTCACATCCCCTCTCACATTACAGGGTTTCTCTCCCTCACAATCCTCTCAGAAAAATACAATATCAGTGTGGACGTAACCCAAACATTGGGGTGAACTACGATACATCTTGTGTTATTTACTTTCTTGCAGATTCACGGTCGGATTTACGTTGTTCCAAGACCCCTCCGGTTTTGTGCATCAACAAAATTCTTTGGATCAATGAAAGTGCTCATAGAATTTGACTTATTTGCAGTGATATAAGAATTTTCAAAAACTACATCACTATCCATTTTCCTGCTTGGTTCTTGAAGGGCTTTGACAAACTTAGTAACAGTAGAGGAAGAGCTTCCAGTCATATTCAAATCAACACCTAAACCCCTTCTATCACCAAAATTCTTTCCATAGTTAAACATTTTGTCAATTTTTCTTAAGCCAATACTAAACTCTTCCGACCTTCTTTTTCATGTCACTCAATTCATTTTCAAGATTATTGTCTGATGCGAGCATATGTAGCTTTTCCAACATTGACTCTCGTAGCCCTTCTTCATTTTCATTTGAGATTGATTTTCAACCTCTGCTTCCTTCTTCTCGCTTTCAAGATGCACAAGTTTCTTTTTCAGTTCATCATTTTCTTTTCTCACTTTCATGGTGATATCTTAAAGTGCAGTATATTTTTGTAGGACTTCTATGGAATCAGGTTCTTTAACTGCCGAGTCATCAGTTTCATATCCATCAAAAGTTCCAACAAACGCAACCACTTCATCATCATCTTTAAATGCCGTGTCTTTTTTCTGAGTCACTGTCACTCCAAGTAGTGGTTAAAGCCTTGTTCTTTTCATCCTTCAGCTTTTTAAGAGTGTTGGCACATTCATGAGCATGATGTCTATACCCTTGACATTCGAACATTTGTCTCTATCATTTAAACTTTTCTTTTCATCAAGTTTGATAAACTTAGAGGAATTTCCATGAGAAACATCTCGAGAACGAGGAACTTTGGAATTTGAACCAAAATTGTTTCGATGTTCACGTCCCCTGGAACTTCTAAGTTTCAAAAATTTTCTTGCTTGTTTGGTGAGAAAAGCAAATTCATCTTGAGTCAAATTTTCAATTGAATCCTTATTCACTTTTTCGTTGTTGACTTTGAAAGCAACATTTTTTCCTTTCTTGACTTCGGTGAAATCAGATTCATATGTTTGTAGTGATCCAATCAATTGTTCCAGCTTGTAAGTGTTTAAATTTTTTGATTCCTCTATAGTTGTTACTTTCGCATGAAACCTTGGGATTTTTTTAACAATCTTATGTTCTGGAATGCTATCACCAAGATTGTGACAACCATTGACAATTACAATAAGCTTAGCATAAAAGTTGGAGAAACTCTCATCATCCAACATTTTGATATTTTCAAATTTTATGATGAGATTTGAAATTGAATTCTTTGACAATGGAGTTACCTTCATGAGTAACTTCAAGAATATTCCAAGCTTCTTTCGCCGTTGTACATTTACTGATGTAGTTAAATTGTTCAGGCAAAACGGTAGTGAACAACGCATTCAACGCTCTATGGTTAAAAGTGCTAGAGATGCGTTCATCTTCGCTCCATTCCTTTCTCGGCTTAAGCATAGATATAATTACAGAAGATTGTCCTTCACCTTAGGTTTCTTTAACTGTCGAAGGTTCCCAGCCTTCTTCAATTGCAAGCCACACTTTGTCAAGTGCCTTGAGAAATGATTTCATCTTTGCCTTCCATGCAGCGTAGTTCGCCCTCAAAGTGTGGTGGATGGGAAATCGACCCCATGGTACGATTCATCCTAGTAGTCCCACAGATCTCACTAATTATGTTTAGTGACCCGCTATGGCGCCAATTGAAAGTTCTAGGATGAGTACTAATTTAACCTAGAGGTGTAAATAGGTTCCAACTTAAAACTAATTCAAATTATAATTTAAATTAACCAATTATGCAAACTAAATCCTACACACATATTCAGCATAAATATAACGAGTGCACACATGATGTAGGATTTAATGAGGCAAGACCCACTACTGGGAAAATTATCGGGCTACCAAGCCAAGAAACACTAGGAAAGAAAGAATACATAAAGACTTAAAAAACTCATCTACTAGATACTGATACTAGTTGGCAGCTTTGTCTTCGCGCTTTGCTACTCGATCTTTCGTCAGTCTTTGATGAAGTGGCACGACACTAACACAGTTGTCAATCACCTTTCCCTCAAACTGTGCAAGATACTAGCTCAATCATGCAGAATGTATGTATGATGAAGTGTTTGTTGAAAAACAATCAATTACAAAAATCACATGGCACATTTTCATAATTGACTTTCAATTAAAACTCAAATGAAAGCAGCATGAAAGAATAATATTAATTTTCTCTTAAAAACACATGTTGTCGAAAACATAAGATAACATCAATATAAAAATTGTTTTTCTCCCTCAAAACACAAAGCTGCTACCTTTTAATTCTTTTCTCAAAACCTATATTCATGCACACTTTCTCCAAAGACCTGACATCTCGTATATAGACAAAAATCACTACAACGATTAAAACGACATAAGAACGGCAAACCATTTCAACATCCAGATAAACAATAAGTTTATTTTGAAAGCATGCAATCAGATAAACCCCACCAACAAAAGATGTGTTTTGATAAATGTAGAAATGATAACTGATCTTAAAGAGATAAAACACATGATGGGAAAGAGTCCTATCCCAAATACACATACATGAGATATCATGAATGTAGTTGGATGTGTGCGTGCAAACGTACCTAAATAAGTATCTTGTTTACGTAACATCCTTGTGATCGAAAGTGTGAGAGACAACCTTAGACTTAAACAATTACAATTTAAAATATGTAACAAATCTAAGCTATTACAGACTCAGACATTCTGTCAAGAATTGCTAATTTTGCACTAACATGTGTTTGGTTGAAAACACATAGAACCTTTGTATTGACTTGTATATCCAGGAAAATTCATTGTGCAGTTTTGGGTTGAATTTTATAGTATTGTAAGGTTTCAATAAAGGAAAGCAACTGTATCCAAAGGTTTTTAAATGTGTTAAGACTGGAGTTGTGCCAAACAAACAAGTATAGGGAGATTTCATGGATAAAGTAGTACATGGCATTCTATTTATCAAGTATACTAGAGTGGCGCAGGCATGAAACCAAAACGATGAAGGTAACTTGGAAGTATTCAAAAGTGTTAAGGCAGTTTCAACAATGTGTCCATGCTTCATCTCAGCAAGGCAGTTTTGTTCAGGTGTATAAGGGTATGATTTGTGATGTACTATGCCTTTGTCAAGTAAAAATTGTTTGAACCTATTGCTATAATACTCATCACCACCATAACTTTGAAATTTTTTAATTGCAGTAGAGAATTGAGTAAGCAAGAAAGCATGAAACTACACAAATGTTTGAAACACCTCACTTTTATTCATTAATGGTGTTTGTACCATACTTGACCAATCCCGAAACTACTGAGCACCGGTCAACGTTATACCGTCAAGGACCCAGAAGAGTTTCCCTCCAACCAGGAGGCCAATCATAGCGCGACACGTGTCGACATCAGAACCCAATCATAGCGCGGCACATGTCAACATCAGAAGCCAATCACAACACGACACGTGTCAATGTCAGAATGAAACTAGAAACTCTCTTCTATAAATAGAGATCATTCTCTCACAATATTTCCTAATGTCATTTGTACTAAATCATTCACTAGTACTCACTAAAGGAGAGCTTGAACCTATGTACTTGTGTAAACCCTTCACAATTAATGAGAACTCCTCTACTCCGTAGACGTAGCCAATCTGGGTGAACCACGTACATCTTGTGTTTGCTTCCCTATCTCTATCCATTTACATACTTATCCACACTAGTGACCGGAGCAATCTAGCGAATGTCACAAATTTGACACTTTCTATTGTACCAAAGTCCTCACTGATTTTGTGCATCAACAAATGGAAATATCCAAGTATACCTAGTACATTCATCGATAAAAGTAACATAGAACTTGAAACCTTCTATGGGCAATGTAGAAGATGGTCCTCATACATCACTGTGAATGATTTCTAAGGGTTTTACAGTTTTATTTGCAGGAAAAGGAAATGGTAACTTGGTTATTTTGCCTTCTAAACAAGATACACACACATGCCTAGATTGATCTAATGAAAAGGGAACCTGAGATTGGTTCAACATTCTTGCAGCAACAATATTAGAAGGATGGCCTAATCTATGGGGCCAAAGATATGTGTTGACTTGATGACCAATAAGGCAGTTTTGTTGTTTAGGTAAGTGAGATGCTTGATATGCTTGCTTAAGTATGAATGAAGGTATGTGAAATGGAATCGGGTATAATTCAGCTTTACACAGTCCCTGAAGAAGTATTCTCCCTGTTATCTTGTCCTGAATCCAAAAACAAAACTCATCACATATAAACCTACAATGGTTGTCTTTGCATAAATGGTATACTGACAACAAATGTTGTGACAATTTTGGAACATGCAAGATTTCTTTCGACTGAAAAGCATATTTAGGAGCTCTTAAAGTGGATGTTCCAGTGTGAGATATTTACAAACATGAACCACTAGTTGTGGTTATAGTATCACTGCATGTGAATGGAGTTACAAGATTGAGATTTGCCAATTATAATGTCATGTGAGAAGTAACTCTTGAGTCAGCTACCCAAAATTGCTCATGTGGGGCAGAAGGTTGATAATTGGCATTCATTGCAGAGAGATTCGATGGTGGTAACCTGCCTTGATATGAAAAATTAGCCATGTGGTAGCATTGAATTGCTGAATGCCCAAATGTCCAGCAAATTTGGCATTGCATAGGTGAAGATGAAACTGTTGTAGGAGAGTGTCTTTGAAAGCAATCGGAAGCAATATGACCTTTCTTGTTGCAGATCTAACAAGTTGGCACACCATTACCATGCTCAGAGTATGTAGAAACATAAGGTCTTACAGGTCCAAGAGTATCAGGACTATTGTTAAAATTGTTCCGAGGGAAACTTGAATTCCCAAAATTATTCTTGCCTCTAGTTCTACCTCTAAAATTAGAGCCACCATATCCTCCAGAGTTATAGTTATTGCCAGCATTATTATACCCTTCAGAATTGTAGTTGTTTCCACCATTGTTAAACCCTCCAGAATTACCATTGGAATATGAAGGATTTCCGGTTTGATACTGAGATGAAATCCATCACCCATACCCCTCCCCCTCGCTCTCTTTCCATCGCCATCTCTCTCTCTCTCTCTCTCTCTCTCTCTCTCTCTCTTTCTCTCTCTCTCTCTCTCTCTCTCTCTCTCTCTCTCTCTCTCTCTCTCTCTCTCTCTCTCTCTCTCTCTCTCTCTCTCTCTCTCTCTCTCTCTCTCTCTCTCTCTCTCTCTCTCTCTCTCTCTCTCTCTCTCTCTCTCTGAGCCTCCATCCCCCCGAAACCCTCATTGAAGGACAACAAATGATAACCTACACGGCAACCCCCGAATTCGCTCAAAACCGAGAGGACAAAATTGCCCTTCCAACCCACCCCAAATCTGATGGGTTTCTTGTAAATAAGGTGAAATCAAGGGGTAATCCTTCCTAAACCCTGCGAACAAAATTACCCTTCTAAGTTCTAATAAATACCCTTCAAACCCAGCCCAAATCTCATGGTTTTATTGTAAATGAGATGAAATCAAGGGGCAAACAATTGACTGAAGCTGAATGAATAGTCAATTCCTCCTTAATTTTAGAATAGATAATATGAACAAAATCCTAACTAAGCCTACAGACCTGCCTAGGAAGTCCAATTAGTGTTTCCATCTTTTTTTTCTTACTATTATTAAGGAGAGAGTCGAATGTTCGAAATTATTACAATAATTTAGAAGACGAGAAAAGTTTCGAACCCAGGACACTTGGGTGAAAATTTAATACCAGATTTACTAAGATGTTGAACCACATATTAGTGTTTTAATCTTAGAATCATAGCCAATGTGCTTCTAGCATAATTTAGATTGATTAATTAAGGAATTTGAGATTTGTCAAAGTTTAACAGAAAATTGCGGGCCTTCAAAAGCCATGATTGTGGATTTCTACCTAAATAATCACACTGTAGTCCAGTCAAGCTAGCTAGTTAATTTTTGCTTTTAACTTTTGATTTTAATTAATTATCATAGAACACTCCAGCAACTGGTAACTGAGTTCTTCCAATTAAGCATCATAAGAAGGAAAAAACAATCCCCTTCTTGTTCTTCCCTCTTACTTGTTAAGCAAACTCATATTTTTGAGGCTTGTGGGGGCTACGAGAGTCCACTTTCTTTTGACATGCTTTCATGAAAAAAATTAGGGTGCTACCATGCACACCGACTTTTTCTATTTTTCCGAGAATCATAACTGTTATTACATCTATTTATTTGCCATATTTTCTCACCCATTAATTAGTCAAAATAAAATGAGTAAAAAAATATAACAGCCGAGTAAGCGTAACAACATTCGAAATTTATTGCCCGAATTAAGAAGAAAAAAAGCAAAGGGGTAAAAATATTAAAGAGATAGGAAACGTCTTCATGATCACGCAAAAGGACAAGTAAATGTATAACTAGCTTTAGTTGTCAACTAGGGGGGAGGGGAGGGTTTTGGAGACCACAATGATCTCCATGTTATGATGCTTTTTGCTTGGATTCCATATTTACACAGAAATAAAGGTATCAAGAAAAATCATGCAAGTTTTGGGGGACCAAAGCTTGTTGGAGGGTCAGATCATGTATAACATGGCTACTCTGAGTTTTCTTTGTTTACAATTCATGACCATTGACATTTTCTAGCATAAAATTTAAGAAAAACTAATATCTAAAACTTTGAATCTTAACCAGTGCACTTTAATAACTTTATTTAATATTTAGGACAAACTCTCGTTTTTTCCTTTCCAATATTAGATTCGCCTACGCTACGTCACTACGTTAAGAAAAAAATTAATTCTACTCAAACACATATGTATCAGAAGTTACTAGTCTTAACAAGGAATTCTATTCTATGTATGAATGAATATCGACAAGACCATGACATAAGTCCATATACACAAGTATAAAGATGCAGTACGTAGGATTATATATAGACCGCATGATGTCTTAAAACTAATCAGAATTCATACCTGTAAGCAACATTTTTGGATGAGCTACAGAGATTTGCTCCTTCCCCCAATGGTAACCTGCTGTACAAATACAAACGATAAAGAAAAGAGAGACTTGATCAAAGACTATTATGCAAAACTGAGCACAGTAGCGTTCTATGATTCATATCCGACTTCACTTAGTGGAAATAAGAGTTTATTTGGCAATACTTTTAGAATAGCTGAAAGTGTTTTGGTGAATTTTTTTTTCATAAATCAATCACTAATAAAAAAAGATTCATAGCTGACCCCACTTAGTATGAATAAGGACTCGTTTGAAAGTACTTTTAAAATAGTCAAAAATATTTTTATGAAAATCGTTTTGGAACCAATCCTTCATAAAAATAAAGTAAATGAAAAGCAGTTAAAACGCTTCTTGCAAAAGCACTTAACTAGTGATTCAAGGTTTTTAAAACCTAAAAATATTTTTTCTAGAGCGCTTTCTATCATTTCTTTTAAAAGAGCCCTAAAACTTTTGTGTTGTTGTAAAATAAGAGCATTTTAAAAAGCAAATTTAATATTTCACTTCCAGTTTATCATAGATCATAGAGCAATCAGTACACTGAGAAATATACTCGCCAAAACGAAGAGAGTAGAACTGCACTGCGCACAGAAATCCAAATCCGATTTCTCACTGGAGAGGAGAGGAGATGGAAAGGGCCACAATTTGCAGTAAAATAGCTCAAGAAATTGGAATTGACACATAATTCCTTCCCCTTTGGCTTAATTTGCCATGTAAAATCAACTTTCTTGGGCTAATTTCACCTCTTCTCCCATGTTGGCCATCCTTTGTTCCCCAGCTGCCAACGCAGAGGGCGCCCTCAGAAAAGAGCAGGGTTTTCGGTTGTTTTGTTTGGAAGATGATCTGGCGGGGATCCTTTTCATGGGATCTTGTGATGTCACCGATTCATCGTATATCATGTATTTGTTAGGTACTATTAATATTTAATTTTAAATTTTAAATTTTAAAATAATTTCTGATTACACGATGTACGATTAATAGGTGAGATTACGGAATCACTAAGAAAAGAATCCGGCGAAAATCCTTTTCCTTTTTGTTTTTACCCATTTGAGCAATTCTTCAAATTTGCTCATGAGTTTTGGTTTCTAAACTAAAAATTTGTAATTATTAGCCTTTAATTTGTTATGATATGAAGTATTGGTTTTTTTTTTTTTTTTCCCCTAATTTCGTTAGATTTTTTATGTAAAATAAAGGGTTTAAAAAGATAAAAAGTGAATGAAAAGTTTACATTATAATACGAAGTATTGGTCTTTTTACCCATTTCTCTCAGTTTTACATTATAATAAGTTTACAGACTAATTATTTACAAATTTTTGGTTCAGAAACAATTTTATTTGAGTTAAAGTTCATAGACCATTTCTCTAATTATCTCGTATTTTATTATTTTTTCACTTGTACGTGGAATGTATCCTACTTATATAAATGATAAAGACGTATTATATTTGTGTTGAGTTTGTTTCTAGAATCAGTTTTATTTGTATACAAAAAATTTATAATTATAAAGACTTAAGTTAAACCATACAATAGATCAGCTATAATAATTAGTGAGATTTAAATATAAGACCTCACTTAAAAAATAAAACTACACTCTAATACTAATTAAAAAAAATCCTAAATTTGACAACAACAAAAAAAAATCCTAAAACCGTTAAATATTAAGTCAGTGTGCTGACGTAGAGCCCCTAAAACGTAGAAAAGTTAATAAGCTATTATTTTTTATAAAGGAAAAATAATGAAAATTGTTTGAAAACTTTGAGTTTTAACGATAAAAACAAAACAAAGGGCAAAGTAAATAGTACCAGGATTGACTTTTTAGTATAAAATGTGATTTTTCGTTAAAGTAAACAGTATCGAAAACTTTTCGTTGAAGTTCCCTTTTTATAATTATATAAAGCTATTAAAAGTAAATTATAGGGGTTTACCTGCGACAATTGAAATTATTGGTACTAAAGAAGAAGGGTTATTATACAAAATAGTCCTTAAGATTTGCATAATCAATAGAAATGGTCTTTGAGATTGAAAATCAATAGAAATGGTCCCTGAGATTGTCCACCATTCATGATTTTGGTCTTTCCGTTAAAAACAAGTTATGAACGTTTAAAGTTTACCTAGTTTCCAGTAAGTTTTCCAGTTTTCCCGCTGATCAATTACATTTCAGGCTATTTTTCAGCCATCTCCGGCAATCATTGAGCTTCCAAATAGTTATTTTATTCTACACTTTCCTATCTTCATTCTGATATATTATGGATCGAATTTAATTAATAAACGATTGAGTTAGCAAGATTTGAAAATTGCCCATAGCGTTTTTAACGGAATAATCAAAATGATGGATTGTGGACAATCTCAAAAACCATTTTTATTGATTTTTAATCTCATAAATTATTTCTATTGATCATGCGAACCTCTAAAACTATTTTGTATAATAACCCAAAGAAGAATTTTCATAAAACTAAAGGACTGAAATCACAACTTCCGAAAACCCTGAACGCGAAGAAATAAACTTTCTTCGGTGTATCTGACAGCCCCAAATCGGCCACTGGAAGCTCACTCCACTGCTTAAGATTTCAACAGGGTAAGTTTTCTCTTCTCATTCAATGCTAATATGTGTTCTTCTCAGGATTGTAAATTGTGTCGATGTCTCTGGTTCCAATCTAGTCAACTTAAACCGGAATTTTGGGTAATGCCTAATCGTTTGTCATACAGATTGGGGATTTTTTGGGGTGCTCCATGAAAGTGCAAGCTTTAGTTCAGAGAAATTTGTAGAGGGAGGGAGGTGGGGAGTGGCATTTTGACACACCTTGAATTATACAATTTTCGATACGTTTTATGCTTGAATTATACAGAAATTAGATTCCTTGAGAGGGTCTGTATTTTGGCATGGATTTAGATAAAGAGAAGGATTGAGGGATTTAACATTGCACCAAAGTTACTAGCTTTCCACTTTTTTTTTCCAAAGCAAATCAAGGGTCAGAGAAGAAAAGGATTCTCCCAAATATTTCTTGACAGTTTTTTTGCTTTATTATGTAGGCAATCATACATACTTCTTTTTTCTCCAATTCGGGTACCTCCTTATGTTTTTTCTCTATTATGTGCTCCTGGGTTTTGTTTCTTTTTTCGCTGTTGATGATTGGTTGCTGGGTTTGATTTTATACCACAGTTGTCAACCTCTGCAATAGTATAGTTTTCTTCTGTATGTAATCCTGCAATGTAGATCTTGTTATTAGTGACCTGATTAGAGTCAGTCAGTAGCCTCATCTCGTTAGAGTCTGATGTTTGTAGAAGAGCGTAAAAATGAACTTAAGGGCATTTCCTCAAGGGCTTTAAAATTTTTAAGCATTTTAGCCAAAATGGTCCAAGAGATTGGCATAACTTATCAATTTAGTCCTGAGAATGAAAATTGGTAGAAGTGGTCCCTAAGATTGGCATAACTCCTCAATTTGGTTCCTGACAATGAAAATTGATAGAAGTGGCCCTTGAGTTTGTCCCCCGTAAATCGTTTTGGTATTTTCGTGAAAAATCTGTCAATATCTTTGCTAAATTGTCACGTGAACGACCACGTAATCACCTTTTGAAGTGTATTTTTGTCAAACCAACACCTCCACTTAACGAGGATATTGACAAATTTCTCATGGAATGACCAAAATGGTTTACGGTGGACAAATTTAGTCTTATCGATTTTAATTGTTAGGGACATAAGTGAGGAGTTATGTCAACCTCAGAGACCATTTTGGCTAAAAAGATAATTTTTTAACCAACCCATCTGAGCTTACTTTTCAATGTGTAGATTTTGGTTATTCTTTTTTGTGTAAGCCCTTCTGTTTATAGTTCTTGGTGCATCTACACTTTTTGTTTTTCTGTATGCCTGCCTATGCATACATATTTATCTTCTTACTTTTAGGCATTATCTGAAGTGAGATTATGTACTTCATGTTCTCTGTCATGACTCGTGCCATGGTCAGTTAATTTTTGGAATTAATCCGAGTTTTCTCATCTTTAAATTGATATTTACTTATTGTTACTTTTCTGTATGTTGATCCTAAAGACATGTGTAAGTGCAGTAAGCCTGCAAGAGTAAATGTAATAAGTTATTTGGACTTAATCAAAAGTTAACAAGAGCGTAGCTGTTCATTTGCTTGGGCAGTGGACTGTATAACTACAGTTAGCAATGCACACTTTAATAGTGATCTTGTGAAGAAGCAAAACAGTTTGTATTTTTAAAGACATGGAAACTATTTCCGAAGGATCTTCATGCTTTGTCTGGCTGTTCTTTCTATGCATGTTAGCTGACCCAGTTGATCAGCGGTTCTGTTTGACTACTGCTGTTTTTCTGTATATCCAGCAATCATTTGAAAAGGATCAATGCTTCAACATGGTTTGATCAAATTTAAATATGAAACCATGTATATCATAATTCTATTAAGATTATTTTTCTATTTCATTCTTATTTTGCATTTTCAATAAGATGAACCAAAATACTGCTACCCCATCTGCCTGTATGAATTATCAAACAGTTGAGCTCTCAGAAATTGTATGGCCTATTTATTTTGGCCCTTGAATTAATAAAATCCAAATTATTGCTAAAACATAAAGATATGGCTGTTTTGAACTAAACCAAAGGCTAGGATTTATTTAACTACAATTTGTTTTGAACAAAACTGACACACATTAGATTGCGGTTTTACATCTACTGATGATTTTGCTTCCACAGGTGCATGTTGATTCATTAACTGCCAATGGCGAGCTCAGTACAACGCTTCTCCACCTATGCTAGGGTACAACCCTCATCATTTTCTTAAGTTTAGTTTTGATTAACTTATATTTGGGACCCATTTTTCAATGCGGCACATCATCCATTTGTTTTGAATCTTTCATATACTAGGGCAACATTTTTTTTGTATGCCAATCCAGTTGGAGTATTTGTGTAATTTGGGATGATAGTGTGAAAGTTTCTTAGGCCTGAACTTGTTGAACTTGTTCGTTTTCCACGAATCCATAAATTATGCTGTTTTCTACTATCTTAAAAGTGATTGGACTTGGAAATATCTGTTACTCTTTGAGCTTTCCTTTTAATACTTTTATTTGCATACATGGCAGGCTGTAAAATGCTCAGCTCCCAGAACTGCAACTCAACAAGGATCTGGGTAAGTTGGGATGTGCAAAATTATCTGCATCCAGGTCCCTATCCGAACTCTTTCTGAAATCGGATGTTCATAGGATGTCCAACCTAACCACAAAAGTACCCCTGCAGGCCCCTATCCACATTGCCTGCTACTGTTTCTCGCAAGCTCACCACAGCCACTGCAGCAAATGAGACTCAAACACATAAACTTGAGCGCATTGCCGGCGAGCTCCTCGACCTCACAAAGCTTGAGAGGCACGACTACTCCATTCTTTTTAGGCTGAAAATGGGCCTCAACCGGTATGGCCCAGCAGTCTCAGGGATTGGCTCCACATCTTCCGAATCTGGACCGGCCTCCACGGCTGCCAAGTGTCACGGGATGACTCTTTAAGCCTTCCGCCCGTGCGGCACTTAGACTTGAATACCTCGATGAACAAGCTAAGTAAGCCTTCGAAGCCTCGCTTCCCCGGATCGAATCACAAAGAAAGCTAAGATAGCTTGGAGAATGCTAGAATCACTTAGAAGATGGGAGAAAGGAAGCTTTGTATTGAAACTTAGGAGAACTTTACAATTGCTTACAATTCTTGGATGCTCCGCCACGTTCTTGATTTCTCCGGGACGTTCCAGAAGCTTCCATGAAGACATGGCTTCATGGGCTTAGATATATGATGTCTTGGGCATTTTCTTTGTTTTTAACATGCGGCCCGTGACATCCTCCCCCACTTAAGCCGTCGACGTCCTCGTCGACTCTTGCCTCTCGAATGTCTGAATCAAGTCCTTATATTGCCATAAGGACATCTCCTTCTCCCATGTTGCTTCGGAGTATGGTAGCCCCTTCCATTTGACAAAGTACTCCACATGCTTTGGTTGTCTTGGTCGCACCACGACACGCTTGGCTTCAATGCTCTCCACTTCTTTGTCAAATGCCTCCGTCATCAAAGGGGGTGCTCGATGAGACTCACCTCTACTTGGTTCCTCATCGTCCGCATGATAAGGCTTCAAGTTGCTCACATGGAACACCGGGTGAAACTTGAGGCGGGGTGGGAGTTCCACAACATACGCGGCTTTGCCAACCTTCTTGATGATAGGGAATGGTCCCTCATATTTCTGCAACAAGCTCTTGTGCAAGCCACGAGTACTCTTGTGCTGAGACGCATTGAGCTTCATAAAGACTTGGTCGCCAGTTTGGAACTCCACATTCCTTCGCTTGCGATCCGCCCATTTCTTCATCTTCTTTGAAGCCTTCTCCAAATGAGCCCGAGCAAGTTCGTGGGCTAATTGCCACTCCTTAGCGGTTTTGAAAGCGGCTGGACTATTCCCCGTGTAGCCAATCACGACCGTGTTCGGGGTCAAGGGTTGTTGCCCTATAGCCAACTCGAACGGACTTTTCCCCGTCGACTCCGAACGTTGCAAGTTATAAGAGAATTGGGCAACATCAAGTAACTTAGCCCAATCTCGTTGATTGGCACTAACATAGTGCCGCATATAAGTCTCCAACAATGCATTAACCCGCTCCGTTTGTCCATCGGTTTGGGGATGAAAAGCTGTGGAGAAGTCTAACTTTGTGAAGTACCTTGCTTCACCAAGTTGATCGAATAAGTCGGCGATCAACGGAAGTGGGTACTTGTTCTTGATCGTAATCTTGTTCAATGCTCTATAGTCGATGCACAACCTTAGGCTACCTTCTTTCTTGCGTTGGAACAAGACGGGTGCACCATATGGGGACTTGGAGGGTTGGATGTAGCCAGCATCAAGCAGCTCGTTGAGTTGCTTCCTCAATTCCTCCAACTCGGGTGGCGACATCCTATAAGGTGATTTGGAGGGAGGCTTAGCACCAGGCTCCAACTCAATCGCATGGTCGACCTCTCTCCTTGGTGGCAACTTCTTTGGCAGTTCCTTAGGCATCACGTCCGCAAACTCCACAAGGACGTCTTCCACTTGTTTCGGCAAAGGCCCGTGCTTCTCCTCCCCTTCATTCAACATTAGGGTTGCAAGAAATGTGGCCTCGCCTTTCTTCCAAGACTTGGCAAATTGAATTGCCGACAAGTGCTGGGTACACTTCTTGGCTTGCCTTTCCAATGGCACCAGGCAAGGTTGTCTTCCGTCGGCTAGGATACAGAAAATATTGTAGAAGGGAATGGGAAAGGCTCGTACCTTGTCCATGAACTCTAACCCAATGACTACGCCATAGTCGTCCATCTTGACTACGGTGAAGTCGATCGTTCCCTTCCATGTGCCAATGTCTACGTGCACATTACGCGCAACTCCAACAATGGGGGTGGCAGCGGAATTTACCGTCTTCACGCTACCAGGCTCCTTTGTGACTCGGAGGCCCAGCCTTGTGGCTTCCTCCGACGTCATGAAGTTGTGTGTTGCTCCCGTGTCCACCAACACACGCGTCGTCTTGTCACCAGTCTTGACGTCGACGAACAATGATCCTCCCCCAACTTGAGCCTTAGGTTGTGGGAGGGTTGTCTGGATGGCATTCAGTAGACTGATGCATCCCATCGTTGCATCGTTACTCTCCTCGGCCTTGTCCTCCTTGAAGGCCATAGCCTTAAGGGCCTTCTTTTGTGGGCAATCTCGCATCATGTGAGGGCCATCGCATAGGTAACAAGTGGGTTGCCAAGACTTACCTTTGCCTTTGTCATGCTTATCGGCTTTCTTTTCCTTCGGTTTGCTTGTCTCGGCCTTGTCCTTCGGCTTGTGTTCTCCCCCACTTTTCTCATGGTTACCCCTCTTCCCCGTGGACTTGGAATCACCTTGGTGGCTTGATTTAAACTCAATCAAGGATTCGGCAGCGGCAATGGCATCAGACAATGTTTGCACGTGTCTCCTTTGTAGTTCGAGTTTTGCCCAATTTTGCAGTCCACTCATGAAGTACATGAGCTTGTCTTCCTCTAACATGTTGGGCACCTCGAACAACAAACTCACAAAGGTGTTGACATAGTCTTTGACACTCCCCGTTTGCTTGAGCCACCTTAGTTTCTCCTTGGCTTCGTACTTGGCATTTTGGGGATAGAAGTGCAACATAAGATCTTTCTTAAATTCATCCCAAGTGGTGAGAGAAAACGTACCTTGCTCAATCTCCATGCTCCGACGACGCCACCACATAAGGGCATTGTCAGCTAAGAACATGGTTGCCGTTGAGATTTTGGACTCGTCATCTTCAAGCTTTAGGTACTCGAAGTATCGCTCCACGTTCCACACGAATGTGTCGAGCTCCTTTGCTTCCCTCTTCCCATTATAGGATTTGGGTTTAAAGGAGTCGATTACCTTGGAGTCCAACGCCTTGATTTCCCTCGACCCTTGCACGAATTGCTTCACGACTGCTTCTTTACAAAACGCCACATCTCCCTTGAGTTCCCTTGTGTCCTTTATTTCTTCTTGAAGTGCCACAAACCTTGCCTCTATGTTGTCAAGGTGAACCTGGACTTCCCTCCGCATCTTGTCTGCCATGGTGTTGAGGGCGCCAAGGAGCTCATCTCGTAGCCCTTCCACCAAGCCACGCAGTTCATCCTTACCATTGTCCACCATGGTTTGGATTTCCTCCTTGTCGACAACGTCCTCATCAAGTCGAGTATCGAACTCGAGTATGGTTCGTTCCACCTTCTCGAGTCGCTCTTCCATGGTCTCCATCGATGCTTGCAAGTCCTTTAACTTTGGCTTGCTCTTGGCAACGTCTTGGACCTCGGCAGCACGCTCCCTTAGCTCGGAGACTCCGGACACCGTCTCTCCACTTGCCATATCCTACTTTCCTTCAAGTGATTCACGAGCTTGGCTCTGATACCAGCTGTCACGGGATGACTCTTTAAGCCTTCCGCCCGTGCGGCACTTAGACTTGAATACCTCGATGAACAAGCTAAGTAAGCCTTCGAAGCCTCGCTTCCCCGGATCGAATCACAAAGAAAGCTAAGATAGCTTGGAGAATGCTAGAATCACTTAGAAGATGGGAGAAAGGAAGCTTTGTATTGAAACTTAGGAGAACTTTACAATTGCTTACAATTCTTGGATGCTCCGCCACGTTCTTGATTTCTCCGGGACGTTCCAGAAGCTTCCATGAAGACATGGCTTCATGGGCTTAGATATATGATGTCTTGGGCATTTTCTTTGTTTTTAACATGCGGCCCGTGACACAAGGTAGCTGAGAAGACTGCATTTGATATAAAGATAGAGAAGTTCGATGCAGCGGCAAAGATCAAGATCATAAAGGAGGTTAGGACTTTCACGGACTTGGGGCTGAAGGAGGCGAAGGAGTTGGTGGAGAAGGTCCCTGTTGTGGTGAAGAAGGGCATGACGAAAGAGGAGGCAGGGCCCATTGTTGACAAGCTTAAGGAATTGGGTGCTACTGTGGTACTGGAATGAACTGGTTTCTTTTTGTTTTTTACCCATTCTTTTTTTCATCCACTTAGAAAAACAACGAGGACAAAGCCGTATTTCCTTAAGTGGGGTCGGCTATATGATCCTAGAATGCCATAGCGCTCGATTTTACGTCAAGTCTTCTGTTAGTTTCAAGCGATAAATGAAGATAATCCTAAAACTTATAACCGCTCCTTTTTGATCCGTCCACGGTTCACCTAATGATTTTTTATTTTTTTTTATGTTCTTATATAGTTACATTGGCAAGTTTTCTGAGATATGCTATGTTTATGGCTATTTTTTTAAGTTCTTGTGAAATAAATGAATTTTCCTTCAAATAATTTGAGATATGTATATCTGTATGTACATGAGGTGAAAGAATTTTCCTTCGAGGGGATTAAGAGGGATTAAACTTGAACTTATCTGTTCCGAAACTATCATTTGTGAGGTTCAGAAGAGATAAGTTTCCTTCATGAGTAATTCATGTTCTACCTTTCAAGTTGCACAAATTTGCCCCTTGAACTTACAAAATTATCGACTTTGGTCTCTCTCTCAACTATTTTTCCTGAAGCATAACACACATTAGCCTCATTTAAATTGCCCTCACTTTCTACATTTCACAATTTTCAAATTTCCGAAATTATGTTTCTGTGCAGGATGTAACCTTAAAAGGCAATTGACATGAGAAAATTGGTTAGTTGGGAATGTAACTCATATGCTTTGAGCAAAAATACATTAAAAATAGGAGCAAGTGTGCCCGACTTGTAAATTAACATAAGTCGGGCACACTCGTTCCAATTTTGTTGGATGTAAGTCGACTTTAAATGAAAAGAGACGTGCAAAATTAAAAGGACCAATTTGCGACGAAAACAATTTAGTGCTCATAGTGGGAAAAACCGAAAAATTCAGGGGGGAATTTGTCAAAAACCTAGCTTCTTGTTATTCATTTATTTTTTTGAAGGATGGAGGATATACATATTATTCTTGAGCAACAACAGTTGCTTCACCTTTGTCGAGCAACTCATACATAGTCCTGGTCCTCTTCTGCAAATCCCATTGGTACATTTTCCACGGCATCGCCGCCACCATCGCCACCGCAATTCCCATTGCTATCTCCTTCACCAGGTTCGGCCCTTTCAGTGGCGGATGCGGCACCCTACCCGCCGCCATTACACACTGTCTCTATATCGATATATCCTTCCTCTACCATCACAAGAACAAACACCATATTAATTATTTTTTGTTATTTCAACCATGCAAATTTAGAATGAACGTAGAAAATTACGGACTTGGCTACGCTAACATGCATTTACTGATATCGCATTTACTGACTACATTGTCGATACCTCGATAATAAAATGAATTCCACTTACATGGACGGTAGAGAGAGAGATACCTGAGGGGGAGTTCGGAGGAGCAACACAGATACACACTCTGGTTTCGCCGTTAATCGAATGTTTAGTTTTTGGTTTAAAGCTTCAAATCGTCGGAGTGGTTTAATTTATAGGCAAATGTTGAGAAATCCGATTGTGATTGGGTACGTGTTAGTTAAATACGTAGTCAAATGCTGCATTATAGTCTGCAGATTTGGTGATTTCTGTTTTAAGGGAGAGGGTGTGTGTATTTGTGGAGAGAAAGAATGTTGATTAGGCTTGATATATATATATTTAGTTTTGTGAAGAGATAATGAGAATGAGGATCCTCTCTCCGAATCCTGTCTAGATCCTCAAATCGTGTCCGTTCATTGTACATCGTGCGATCAGTTTTCGTCAAGTATTGTTCATGTTAATTTTAAATAAAAATATTTAAAATGATTTCTAATCGCAGGATGTACGATAAACGGATACAATACGAGAATCCCCAATACCCTCACAAAGAAGATCCAGAGAGGATCCGCATTCAGATAATAATGTCATTAATTGCCGGTATTCCTCTTCAGTAAGAGGTCTTAGGTTTGGTTCTCGTCAAAAAATAAATTTGGATCACATTATTGTTAGTCCATTGTGAGCCTAATCCCACCTCTTTCATTGGGGTGGATAATATTGTTTGTTCAAAAAATAAAAAGTCATTAATTGTGTTATGAATTTTTTATAAATCTAGAATTATATTTCAACTATTCGAAAGTTTTTTACAAGTGAGCCTCTATCTACGATGTATGGACACGGATACGGAAATATGCAATATGTATTTGTGTGCTTTTGGTTGAGTATAGTTTCGATAAGGTCCGCCACTTGAATATTCTAGCAATTGACGATCTTAACATTGAATTAACACCAAATTTTTAGTATGCTATTATAGATATTGTTTAAGGACCTTAGGAACTTACTAGTGAAAATCTAGTGGTTGGGGATCTTACGGAGCAAGTGATGTAAGATCATGGACCATACCTTTGATTGACGGTTTGATTCTCATTAAATGTCATTGTGGGAGACTTATGAGAGTTTTGGGTATGTGAATTTATCGAGAGAATCTAAATGTGGACTTGTGCTTTATTTTTGGCGGTGATAAAGCTTGATGTCTTGAATTCCATGCTAGAGTGCGTTAGTGTGGACCTCAGGTGAGTGACTTTAATATAGGTGATATTGGTGATTACCCTGTTTTCATAATTGTTATCCTATGTGGATATGACTTGGTTTTATAAATATGTTTTCTATGGAATTGTTATTTTTAATGCTTAGCCATTGAATTAAGTTTATGAAATGAGATTTGACATGTAAATATTGAAATATGGTTTGATTGGTTTGATTGCCATGTTGTGATGAAATGTGAGGACTAGTGGTAGACCGTTAACCCGTGGTGATGGGGATTTGTTGATTCAATATGGTTTCATCTTCCGCTTCGTTGATTCGTTCTAAATTTAGTATTTGTGCCTTATTTCCCTTGGTTGAGCTTTTGTAAATTAGGTAACTTGTACTTGTCTCATTTCTTTGAGCCGTTGTATATATGGTTGTTGGCCTTCCGCAATTTCGTTGAGTGGTGGTCCGGAATCGTATCCACTCAGATTCCATTGAGAGATGGTCCGAAATCCCTCCTACTCCGCGATTTTGTTGAGTGATGGTCCGTAATCGTATCTAGCTTGGGTTTCATTAGTGGTCCTGCTTGGTTAATCCGCATTGGGGGACCGTACTATATATGGATCGTGCTTGGTTAATCCGCGTTGGGCAATCCTTATGGCCAAGGTATAAAATATCAATGATATCAAAAATATCGGTAGTCCAAAAACATGGAAATATCAATGGAAATATCGGGATATTATCGATATTGATAAAAATAATATGGAAACCACAGAAATTGTAAGAAAAACTTGGAAATTTTTATTGAAACTTTGCATTATGTTTATTTAGTCAATTATCTATTAGTTTATCACAAAAATTGGAAGGAAATGCGTTGCATGATGGATTTAACTTATTTAAGTTGATTATATAGCGAGCTGGCAAACATTGTAAGTGTAGAAAATATGTAGTAATTAATGAAAGAAGTTTAAAAACACCATAATCATTTATATATAATGAATTAGTACAATATTTTACACTTTATACATTGCATGGTAAGATACATGAGTGACTTAGTACCACATAGAGTTCCTATGAGGTTCAAAATTTTCACTATCTTCATCATCTCTATGTGTAGAGTAAGTGTATTGTGAAGAGTAGTTATCAAATGATAAATCCCCAAAATAGTTTTTCATGTAATTGTTAACATGCCACCCATATGGATCCGAGATTGGTTGACGTTGTCCATAAGCAAAATCATTTGAAGATTGAGTCTCGGATTCTTTCCATGAGTCGCTCGTTTCCATCCCAACAGGAATGGGATATGAAAGGTAGGGAAATGGTTGGTTATGAGTATAACCATAGTTACTACTTCTCACTCCAACAGAGTCCGAAGTTATAGATAACAAGTCATCTTCTTAACTTGACAAAATCCCCTTGCCTCTTTCTCTACGAGTATAGTCCTTCCCTATGGCACCAATTCCTGGTCCTACCCGCCTACTGCCATGGTCCTCATCCTGTGTTGCATGCGTGAAGTTTGCCTCACCAGTGAAGGGGCTCATAAATCCGGGAGGTGGTCCAACATAGTTTCCATATCCACCACTACCTCCAGCTCCACCTCCGGTGGTAGATGAGTCTCTTGATCTTGTAGTAGAGCTATCATTAGTATCAGCATGATCTTGTGGTTGTGTAGGATTGGAAGAATGTGGAATTCCAGTGTTTCTTGGTCTTGGGCGCAAAAGTTCTTCGAAAGAGTCAGCGCTGCTAGATCACACCTCCTCCTCTAATACTCTTTCTACATTTATCCCTTCATTACGTGCTTCTTCAGCAACTTTGGGAGCTGGGTTGCCTTCATCATCATCTAAATGAAGAGGTCTAATTCATTGATAAAGTTGGTTAGCCTCTGTATCATCATCTTCAGCAACAATATCAAACACATCTAGTGGGTCACCACGGTCGACATGATCTATTTCTGCTTCCTTATCTCAAATTTGAAGCTTCATGTTGTAGTAGCAATAAACTAATTTTTCCAACCGACTATGAGCCAACCTATTTCTTTGCTTTGTGTGTATGAGTGCAAATGTACTCCAATTTGTTTTATAAGTAGATAAGGAAGTTGTTTGTGATAATACTTTGATTGCTAACTTTCTCACAGTTGGTGCATTAGTCCCATACATGATCCACCATTCAGCTATAATGAAAAACAATGTTGATAAGCCTAATAACTCCAACAAATTCTATTATAATAGTGAAATATGTTTACACTCACTAGGAGACATTTTTGTTCGAGCAGCAACTGATGTTGATTCTCCAAAAGTTCTTCTTGCATCTTTAAACCATGTTAGCTGAATTCAATAAATCGTGTTAGTTTAACCCAACAATGTAATTATTATAATTTAAGTAATTGTGTACCTCATTTCCAAATTGGCTAACTGCTGGTGATGCAGGGTTTAATTTAGAGTATACATTATGTACAACACATATAAGGGTACCATCATCTCCAACACCGGGTCTGTATTGGTATCGAGGATTCAAATAATATGTTGTTCAAAGAAACACATACTCTAATAAGAGAAATAATACTTATGCAACTAAAGAAATGAATTGCAAATTATGACATAATTTATACCTGCTGCATGCAAATCGTGGTATAATGTTTTATACCATCGGTCATCAATTATCCTTATGACCCACCTTGCACCATGATTTCTTTCCAAGTCATCCTTCACTACACGCATCAACTCATATATTGCCCCCATAGTAGGATACACTTATGTGTCAACGATCCGTAAAACTTTGTAAAGAGGTTCAAACACTTGGCGCACATGTTCTGATTGAGTCCAAAAAGCATGATCAAACACTATACTTTCCACCATACGACCTGCATTTGAGCGGCTAAAATTGTGGTTGGCCCAATCGTCACAAGTGAATAATTGCTTCAACCCTGCTTTCTTCTTAAGTAGGTTGTCTAATGCAATATAGTTGGTGGCGAATCGAGTGGTAGATGTACAAATAATTTCTCCTTTGCAAAATCCACGCATCTTTGCCAACAACCAACTGTGATTGTAAATATAATTTGTGATCGTTCTAGCTCTTTTTACCATAGAAGCAACATTTTTTCTCTTCCCCATTGCCTCAAACATGAGATCAATACAATGAGCGGCACATGATGTCCAAAACACATTATGATGTTTCATTAACTTTTTTCCAGCTTTGACAAATGCAGAACCGTTGTCGGTCACAACTTGGACAGCATTATGCTCTCCCACCTCCATGATTACATCCCTCAATAATTTGTAAATATACTTGTAGTTCTTTATATGGTCTGAAGCATCAACAGACTTCAAAAAAATTGTCCTTCCCTTGGAGTATACCATGAAGTTTATGATAGACAATCTAGTCGAGCCAGTCCATCCGTCACACATGATTGTGCAACCATTAGTTTCCCACTTTGACCTCAACTTGTTAACATACTCGCCAATGTCTTTATACTCCATATCCAAATATTTGTTTCTTACCTCATAGGGAGTGGGAGGTTGTACTCCAACACCGGCATGTTGACATCCCAATACCATATTTTTGAAATGATGTGATAATGCCTTCTCAGCAGGGACATTTTCATAGATAAAGAACTTGCTAATTAGACGCCCCATTCCCTCTTTCACATTACCTCCAGTGAAATAACTCCAAACACTCTTTTGACGTGCTTTGGATGACTTATATAAACTTTGGGCTATTGGTGGTGTTGGTTGTGATTCTCTAACACTTGCTCCCCATCTCATTTGTGCACCACCACTTGTCTCGGAACCTTGTGCTCTATTAGGAATTTTATGAAGGTGTTCTCTTTCCCATGCTAACTGTTTGGAGGTACATAATGCTTGTTTCAAACGGCGTCGTTCTTCAAGTCTCATGTCATCATCACATTCATCCTCATCGTCATCATCATCACTGTCAACCGCTTGGCCAATGACTTCTCCTCGTAGCCCAGCTCGAATATTTTCCATTCCATGTGTTATCTTTTCCTTCTGCTGTTTTTTATTTTTTAATAATGTGGTGATGAATGCCTTCACTTCTGGGGGGGACACTATCGCATCGTTGGACATTATGTGCTAGATCTAATCCACTAAGATGGTACTTAAGTCGTGTCACTCCGCCACTCTTCATTACCCGACCACAATATTTGCAAATTGTGCCATGTTTGTTTCCGTCTATTGGGTCTCCATGTTCCCAAACTGGATCACGTTTAGTAACTCCACTGGACATCTTAAACGTACCTATATTTATTTTTCATGAAAATTAGGCAATTATTTTTTTGCCAAAAAATATAGTGACGGAAACATATTAAATAAGAAGTAAAGAAAATAGGAAGTAAAGTTATTCTATAGAAGAATTAAATAGGAAGTCAAGAAAATGATTGTAAGAATTTAAGTAATTATAAAAATAATATGGAATAATAAACCTAATATTAATGAATAATAATCCAATTTGATAATAAAATAATAAATAACATTAAACATATTAAAATTATTCTAGGGAATAATTATACAACATTACTTAATTACTTCAAAAAATGAACATGCAAGTATAAATTACAATAATATAAATATAAGTTCGCAAACTTGCCTTAAATATGAAACCTTTTGTGTTGAAGGTCTAGAATGGATCTGGAATGGCTTTGAAAGGGGTAAGGGAAGAAAAAGAAACGAAAAGGTGTAATAGAGGTTTTAATTTTCGAAAGGTCAAAAAATGTGTGATGATCTGATACTCCACCTCTGAGAATGTGATAGAATAACATAGTGGCACACGGTTTTGAATGGTCTGAAATTGTAAAAGTTGTCCATGGTCTGATACTCCACCATTATTTTTGTCCATGGTCTAAAATTGTACAAGTTGTAATTGTAAAAGTTGTCTGGGTTTTGAATTATTTAGATGATTTTGAATAAAACCACCATTATTTTTGTCCATGGTCAAAAAATGTGTGATCATCTGATACTCCACCTCTGAGAATGTGAAAGAATATCACGTGTGGCACACGATTTTGAATCTTGATGCATGAAACCACCATTATTTTTGTCTTGTAAAAAATTGTACAATTCCTAAAAGCTGTAAAAGTTGAATTATTTAGATGCTTTTCTTTTCTCACACCACCTACACACACACGCACACACAGAGATCCACACACGCACAACACACGCACACAGAGACGTCAGTCGTCTCTAGATCCTTCTCTCTTCTCCCTCTCCTTTTCCCACAAACACACACACAGATCTCACAGATCTCTCGAAGTCTCGATCCTTCTCTCTTCTCCCTTCTCCCACACACACGCACAGAGACCTCAGTCTCTCGATCCTTCTCCCACATGGCCTTCTCCTCCTCCCTCGCCTTCCTCCTCATCCGCGTCTTCCGCCTCGTCGGCGAACCCAAGAACTCTCCGGCGAGTTCTCTTGATCCTTTTCTGGTTAGGTAAGCCCTCAATTCATCTTGCATGTTATGTGGTGTGGTTGAGAATCGAGATATACTAAGTTTTATCTGGTTTTTTTAACAAGGTTTTAGAAGGAGATCGACCCGGGGGAAGGAACACCCAGCTCCAGCGAGGCCGTGAGGGTCGAGGAACTTTCCGAACACCTCCGACCGTTTCACGGCAAACGGAAGTTATAAAAACATTCCTCTCCTCTTGTATTTCATTTTTATACTTAGATCGGAGTCTAGGGTGCTCTTTTACAGTCGGTCGGAGCTATAGAAGCTCCGGCGTTCTTCTCCGATTGCACCAGTTCAAAATTTCACGATATTATCGGTTATATCGTGATATTATCGATAATATCGCGATAATTTGACGAAAAATCATTGGATAAGTGTTAAAATATCCCTCTCTCACAAAACTGACATTATCGGCGAAATATCGTCGATAATATCGGCATTTCAAACACTGTTTAAGGCTATGTATGCTTAGGAGTGATCATGATTGGTTAATCTGCATTAGGTGATCATTTCTTAACAGATGTAGGAGTGACTCTGCTTGGTTAATCCGCATTGGGGGGTCACTACCTACTTGGTTACTTTCTTAAGGGTGGCGTTGCTTGGTTAATCCGCTTTGGGGGGCCACTTCCTCTTTGGTTACTTATGTAGGCTTCGGCCGAACTGGGTCCATCTAGCCCTAGTTTTTAATGTGCGTATGATCGATGGTTTTTGAGAATCTTGTGATTTGAATTAGAAAAACTGTTGGATATCTGGGTGACTCATTCGGAGTTTCCAATGACTTGATGATGATTCCATAAAGCATGATTCTATACTGGATGTTTATAGATTATGATCGATGGTCTGTTTTAATTGAATATCACATACTTGTATTATTGTCACTCACTCTAGCTTCGTAGCTTACCCGAGTGTCTGATTTGCCCAGTGTGTTATCTCCATGATGTAGGCATTGATTTTACTTATGACAGGTATGGATAGATAACGAGAAGTAGCTTGGTATTTCAGTTCCGTTGAGTGGTCTGGAATCTTTGTTTTTGCTCATTTTCATAAGGTTAGTCTAGAACCCTAGATTTTTATGAATGAGAATTACCCCCAATAGACCTTGTGAATATAAATTAGAAGTACCATGTGTATTACTCATAATCCAAGTAGGGAATTACATAGAATTTCTTAATTAAATTCGGGAAATTATATGTTGTTTCATTAATTGATTAATATAGTTAGATATTAATATCGTGCATCTTGGATTTATGGAATTGATTAATTGACGTGATCGCGAAATGACGTTGGGTATGATTGAGATTATTATGATTAGATTAGTTGATCATTGTGACTTGAGAATAATATTGTGCTTCGTTGGTTCTTTGATATGTTACATACTATGAATTGAGGTATTATGTGAAACAAAGTGATTTATATGATAGATAAATTGGAAAGCATCTGTGTGAGAATGGCATACCGGCGTGCATGATAAGGTGATATTTGTTGTTTGGAGTTAAGGTTGATGTGTAGTGTGGTACTTTATGAGTTCTGTTAGAAGTATTTTACAAAAAGTTCCAGAGCTTGACGAATAGTGAACTACGAATGACTTAATCCCTATTGAGGGTACGTAGGCAATCTAACGAGGAGGTTAGATGCAGCCATAAAGTAAGCGAAAAATTACTTCGAAATTTGATTCTCGAGTTGTGATTTGCCATATCCCGGAGGCGGGGTATGTAAGATATACGAGTATTTAGTGACGTCACGTATCGATCTTGAACATATATCGGGATCGGGATCATGGCGTGACAGGTTGTCTGTTTTATAATACGTATTTGTGTAATTTGGACCATGAAGGATTCCTTAATGTGAATGAGGAGCCAAAGAGGATCCTGAAATCCTTTAATCGTGTCCATTTATCGTACATCATGCTATCAGAAATCATTTTAAATTTTTTCATTTAAAATTGAACACAAACAGTACCTGACGAAAACTAGCAGCACGATGTACGATGAACAGACACGACAATGAATCCCCGAAATCCTCACCAAAAAGATCCAGAGAGCATCCTCATTCCCTTAATATTATCTGTTTGGCTGCTTAGAAAATTTTTGAATTCCAACGATAGGTACTTATTACAAGGATGAATATAGCGCCTCCCAACGAAGAAGGTAAGGGCAGCAGCTCGGGAAGCTTCTTTCGTGCGTGCTTGGCTTCCTACTGAGTTCGAGTGAGGGTCTTTCACCTGAAAGTTCTTGCTCTTCCACTGGTTACCGGCTTATGACCTGCGGGTAACTAAGGCTCTACCCTCTCTGCGGGAAGGTCAGTACGGAAGAAGGCTTGACAACGCCGGGGGCTTGGACAGAAATGCTTACCAATTCCTACGGGTGCATATTTAGTCCACCAACAAAACAAAAATTACAGTAACATTTCAAATTTGGTAAGAGAGGAAAACAAAACTACATTACTATTCAACAAGAGAAAGACCCAGAACACTTTGAACATATGAGTTCTAACATTTTATCAAGTATTTTGCCGATGTGCTCATAAAGCCTTCACTGAGGATGAGCACCTTGATCCAGACACCAAACTTCAGCTGCCACCATATTTTCTGAAAGACAGCCATTCTGTGGACTTAATTTGTCCTCTGTGGCAACCTTGACCGACACCATAGGTGAATTAGCAGTTACGTAAACTCCAAAAACTGATAAAATAGGTTGCTCATCATCAACGGCAAAGCAAGGGGCAAGAAAAGGTACAAGTTGCATTAACTCCATCCGCTATCCGAGTCCTCTGATTGTTCCTCCTCAATTTCTTTTATGCTCTGAACTGTATCCGAAACTTTTTTTGACATGTGCTCTGTGTGTTTTTCCAAATCTTTCAAGATCATATTTAGCTGTTCTTCATATGCAGCACAACGTCGCTTACATTTTTGCCTCTCGTTGTACAGCTCAAGGGACAGCTCTCGGATTCTTTTATCCTTCTCATCCTGAAAATTAGGAGCAATGATTAAGAGTAATTTAAGATGCTATTAGGTCACTACATCATTGTTTTTCATTAAACATGTCACTACATCATGGGAAAATTTAAGATGCTAAACCAGGGATCTTAGAAATTAATAGGCGCAATGATTAAGAGTAATTTTTTTTAATCTGTGTTATACTAGCAACAATTATGGGTGCTTTAGTTTTTGCTATGTCAATAATATGTCTGTTAAGTCTCCTGGAATATCCGTCCACGTAGAAAAGTGGGTATTCACAAACAGACCATAACTAGGCAGTTGGTTGATCGACACAGGTATAGATGAGTTTCTGTTAACCTAGTTGGAATTAACATAGGAGGACTTAAGTTGGAGAAGTCAATATGTAAAGATAAATGAATCCTTTTGCATGTCTACTAAACAACAGCTTCATATAAAGAGCAAGGAATGTTTAGCTTCAACTTAACGGCTAATGCAAGATGATTCCAGGCCTGGACAAGTGCCTGGTAACAATACGCACAGCTCTTCCACAGTTGAAGGCATGGATTAGCATGTTAACCATTCTGATCGACAAAGTTTTGTTGCTTTACCAACAACCCCAAAGTTTAAGCTATTAGCATGTCAATTAACAATTCTTTTAAAATCCAGCACTTCCCTTTGTGCGTGGGTCTCTCCTCACTAGTTTTGTTCGATGACCACTACTTTCCCAAAGCTTAAACTATTAGGACATCGATTAACAATCATTTTATAATCTAAAAGCAAATCCGTGATCCTTTTTTAATTATTTGGTAATCTGTTTAGTTTTCTTCAACATTATCATTGAACACAGTATTTAGTACCAGTGAGTTGGTGACAAATCTTCTTATGCAAACATTTCATTCAGTATTATGCTAAAAAAAATACTCCCCAACATACCTCACTTGCTAAGTGCTTTCCTGATCCCCGCCATGGAACCTTGCTGGGACTCATTAGTTTGTGATTATGCTCTTTAACAAATTTTGTGACTACCCACTTCGGTCCATCTCTTAGAGCTAGCCTTATCATAGCTTGACAGCCCTCACGGGTTACTGGGGGTGGAGGAAGAACTCTGTCTTTTCTGTGCACATACTTTTTTGCTCGAAAGCCTTCTTTTGAGCAAACAAAATCTTGACCAATAATCTGATTATTTACTCGTGAACGACGATTGTGGTGTATCCGTACGGTGAAACCGGAGCGTCTGCCATATGCAACATAAAATTCTCTAGCTTCATCTCTTGAGTTGAACTCCATGCCTATATACGGTTCTAAAGCTTCTACGTTCATAGGTAGATCAGCTGATTGTTCTTCTGTCTCCTCTTTTTCATCTACACACAAGTCCAAATTCTCAGGAAGCACACCTTGTATCCCTTCATTATGTTCATAGGTTTCAGCATGCACATCTAGGTCACTCTCATCTGAATCAAATCCATGATTAGATTCGTGATCCATTACGTTCCTACAAGAAGAAACAACAAAATTGACTAATCATTTTCCCAAAAATAGGACACATAAACAACGACAAAATAGTAGGTCAACTTCTACTACAAGTGATTTGCTTGACAGCAGAATTTTTAGTTTCAAAAACCTATGTATTGTCAACACTGCACTTGTCTATGCCCCATTACTGTTTCTTAGAAAGAATAGAGTCTGAGGGAGAAGAAAAGCATAAGAATCGAGGGTTTACAGGGTTTACAAAAGCAATACTTAAATGACTTAAGTTATACTTTACATATTGCAAAACATAAATAAATAAATGCAAACACAAGCACTAATAAATAACTGGAACGCCAATAACACAGTAATGACATGTAACAGAAGAAAAGTGACCCATTACAGTAGGAGCCATTGTAATTATCCTCAAAGTTTCATATTCATCATAAACAACAAAGGTTTTCACATGTATGGTTATGTATACCATACGGACCATTAAGCTTTGTGATAATAGGACCTAAAATAAAGCTGAAGAACGGTCTTCAAAACATGAAGTACACAAGACTTAGTCAAGATAATGTTCTAAGCATCGAAAGAGGAGAACCGTTTCCAGGTATTGGATTGCCCAATATGCGTGACTCAACCTTTGTTCACTGTGTTAAGACAGCTATATTCTGTACAAGCAATGGAAGTTTCATAACTAAGAGCACTCAAATGTGACATGAATCTCTCTTCAGATTCCAGATTCCTTCCGATGATGGGTGATTCGGATAAAATAAGATTGATAAACTAGGAGAAGGTTTCTCACAAAAAATAAACTAAGAGCAGGTTTATCGTTGCATGAGACAAAGACTATAGAGTAACTTAAAGCACAATAATTTTTCAAGCACAACATAGAGGACAATGTACCTTCAAGAGGGAAGTTTCTCAATAGGGCATTTAAAAGAGAAGCCCTTGATTGCAGAGAAAGCAAGAAACTTAGGAATAAGGCCGTTGGCGTGCAACTTTGACCAACCTAATTTTCAAATTAATAAATTGCATCTCTTGAAAGAGGCACTCTTTTTCCCATTGCACCAGTTTTCGAGTCTTTCTAATGTTTGGTTACCTATCACTTCACAAAATTTATAGTATAATGGCAGTCTATCCCCCACAAAAAATGTAGTTAGACTTAGAGTTCAATTACACAATTCCGCAGACGGTTAGTACGAAAGTAGTCAGCCTTATAAAGACAGACAAGAACCTTACAGACCCAAAGGGCATTTTGCAAATCATTTTCTTACATTAAATTCGAATGCTGAATGTCCAAACAAAAAAATTAGAAAACATAGGATAGTCTTAATAACAATCCAATTGTCGAAACAAATAACATGAGCCATTATATCTCTTGGTACGGTAAAGATTAAAACACATTTTGAACTAACAGTCCAACATTGGTTTCTTAATTTAACTATTTATGTAAGCTCAGCATCATGATTTCACCTAAAAACAGTCAAAGTTGATAAATACACACACAGAAATCATAGTTTTTCACCAAAGTTGCGAAATTTTACGAAGAATGCGGCCAGTTTGTGGTTAAACAATCATCAAATTTGCTTCAAATCAGCATCTAAACATAATTAAAAAAAAAAAACCTGAGCCCTGGAGTTATAAATACGAAAAGCATCAATTACAACAGTTAATCATAAGAAACTTAGCAAGGGAAAGCAAAGAAGAAAGAATAAACAGGGTTTGGTTTTAACTCACAGTCGCCAATGACGAAAGGTTTGAAGAAAGCGGAAGTCCTAAAACGATCTGCGCATGGCAGCTCCACGAGCCCAAGTGGTAAATTCTGCGGGGTTCGCTGGTAGTGGTGGGTCCCGCAGGAGATGGAGAGCGTTGGAAGGGCGGAACACGGTAACAGAAAGACCAGCCCGAGGACTCCGGACTCGGAGGCGGAGCTAGTCTCAGTTGCTGGGGATGTACAGGAAGATGCTTTTCGACTAGGAACCGAGGGAAGTTTTCACACCAAAACAAGTAGCCTACATTCTGTTTAAGTGCGACCAACAAAAACAAAATTTCTGCGTTTACACGCGCTATATACCCTTTCACAATATTTTTTGTTAAATTATTAAATCTGGTGTAACAAACGCACTTTTAAAAGTAATTGCAAAAATAACACTCATTCTATACGTGTCACGTGAATTCATCAATGGCATAAATAAACTGGTGGCTCAGTGGTAAATGGCAAATTACGAAACTTCTTTAAAACTTAAAACTGAAGATCTCGAGTTCGAAACCCGATGATGGTGTGAAAACCAAACTTGTGACCATAAGGAAGCTGAAATGGCTCTGTGAGTCTTCCTGACCTCCGAAAAGAGTAGATAACCGTGGATTACCATCAGTTATCTCCCTATTTTAAAATTAAAAAAATATATATATATCAATCCATAAGGAATAAATATTCCAATTCAGTTGATTCACGAACGTCATATCCCAAGATTAGAGCGTCGCGAAAGGTTGGTTTTTAAAACAGGCAAGACTCACGGGCCAAACAAATAGCAGATCCAGGGGTAATGTTACCCTAAAAATACTGAAAATGAGAAGAATCTCTCGATTCATATATTCCTTAGGTCTAGTGTCTAAAGCTTGTCATAAATAATGAGCCTCCTTTGTTGCGGCCCAAACGGCAGCTCTGCTCAGAAGCCCTACTTTGTCATGTCCCCATCACAATCTCTTGTATATTTACACTTGAAAGATAGAAGATTCAGAAGCATCCTATTTCCTACTTTCCTCAGTCTGGAGTTTCTGATTCGACATTCGAGAAATACAATTAAGGCCCTCCTAGAAACGAAATCATACTCACACAACTGTTTTAGCTTCAAGCTCTTTTAGCTTGTTAGAAACCGATTGAACTTTTGTTGAAAGGTGCGCGTTGTGGTCTTCAATATCCTTGATAAAGGCAAGTAGCTGATCTCTATACGCTGCACTTAACCGCTTCTTAACTCGTAGCTCTGCAGATAACTCCTGGATTTTCTTATCTTTCTCATCCTGGAAACATATGCAAAACGATGATCAATGAACTCTGGGGGAAACGAGTGGGTACAGTGTGTGCTGTGTTAATCTCGAGAGGGAACACAGCCAAGAAAGAAAAGGAAACCGCATATGGAAACAAAAGATATCTCCCAAAACCCAACAGATTTATAAAATCCCCAATGGCAATAGAGCACTATACATTGGACGATTCAAAAGTACAAACTTTCACAAAACACAAGTTCTGAAGCATCTGAAAGGAAGAAACCATGAGTACAATGATAATCAAAAGGCTCACGAGTTGAATATTTTGTGAGAGCATCAATGTGGTATAAGAGATTTTAAGGCCATAAACACATGCAAAAACAAGCTGTGTTCAAAACGGAAAAGGAATAATTAAAACACATTCAGGAATAACAAATTAAGGTGTTAAATTTCCAAGCTAAGCTCATCCTAGAAATTTTCAATGTTACGTACAGGATTACACTTTACATACGAAGAAAAATAAGTCTTGAATCCAATGCGGTCAGGGACTCAGGAAGGCTTCAGAACATATTAAGATTATCTGTAATTTTCCTTTTCAACATTTAGAAGTATGCTCTCCATATTAAAGTGGAAATGTAAGGAGTCAATTTAATCCTTAAAAGGAAAAAAGTTCATTAAACTGATACATCAAATAGTTCTAGATAAGCTGACATTATCAAATAAAGGAAGGTAGTTTGATAGCAAGAACGAGGGAACAAAGAAATACGGTAGCCTTCAACTTTAACTTTCACGTCTTTCTTCCTTTTTCATTTAATATAAGTTACAAGCTATATTGCACCGATACTTCAAATTTGGACAAGGGTGAGTATCGGATACCTACACCCCCATGATACCCTCCGATATTTCTTGGATACGGTCAAGATACTCCTAAGATATTGAACTAGGAATTTGGGTGGTTGTAGTTTCTAAACTCCGTTGTTCTTGTGGGTTTAGTAGGATAGACAAGGTATGTGGTTTCGGAATCTCCAGAGTTTAGGGAATAATCCCTCTGTGTTATATGGTTGTACTTAATTTTTCGAGAAGGTATGTGGATATTCCCTGTGTTATATTGTTATACTTAAAAGAACATAATGTTTCCGCTTCTTAATATGCTTTTGAAATTCTAGGATTAATATAATTATACTTTCATGGGTATCGTGATAAGTTGATTTTTGTTTTTTTAAGTATTGCATATGTCAGATTTGGTTTAGAAACAAAGAAAATATATTTTTTAGTTTAGCTCACAGGTTTGGTTACTGTTGAGTTATTTGACATGATTAATTAAAGGAAAACTAATGAAAAGTCCAAAAAAACTTCTTTTTTAGAAAAAGCCCTTTTCAAAGGTATAGTGAATAGTGCCATTGCCAGTTAAAGGTAAAAATATGGTTTTTCGTTAAAAGTTAACAGTAGGGTTCACTCGTATCTATAAAAACACAACTCATTAACAGAAATTGTCCTGCTCATGAGAAAATATGCAAAGCAAGAGAAGCTTACAAGCGTTCTGCGGATCTTTGGTGATTGAATCACTAACAGATGATTATGGTCCCCCAAAAATTTCTTGATAACCCATCTTCCAGGCATCTCTTGTTTCAACAAGACCATGGCTGGACAAACTTCTCCTTCTCCACACTCCTTCTGCATTACTTTTCTACGATTCTCAGAGACCCCTCTGCATCCAAGTCCACGAGAGATTATTGACCCATCACGCTCAGACTTCCGGGATGACAAAACACGGGTCACAAATCCAACACGCCTGGCATAATCATCATAGAATACTTTGGCAGCTTCTTCTGATTCAAAAAGCATACCCTCATATGGTTCTTGACATGGGCCAACTTCAATATTATTTGATTCCCCTCCTGCAGAAGTTTCGACTGTCCCATTCAAATCATCCATTTGCACCTCCACTGTAGCACAACGTATCAAGTTATAAAATGCACTAAGCCAAACATGCTATTAAGCAGACCGTTTAGTTCTGCATATGGATACACGAACTTGAGATTTGAAAGGGAAATGATTAAATGACCAAATCATATAAATTCCACTCAAAGAAAGCTTAAGATTTAGGAATGTGGTAATGTAAGATTAAGACATAAAATCTTAAAAAACAATCCAGCATTGGTATAGATTTTAATGCGTATTATCAATGATAGGTGTGTTTTGAGAGGTGGTCTACTCACAAAATCCTTGATGCAAAACACCTACAGTTCGGCCACACTAGTCCGTTTAAGAAATTTGCATCTGCCACTCAGCCCTATGGCCCCTAACTAAACCCTATATGCGCTAACATATAGCAAATGATATCCTTCAATGCTACGCGTGTTCTAAGCAACATCAATATGTTACAACCAATTAACAAATACAACATCGCACACTGAGAAAAGACTATCAAACCTCACCATCCTCTATTTGACAATGCTATATACGGAGGGCAATGGTATGAAATCTCAAACAGACATGGTGGAACAAATGTGCGAGATGCAATTAATAGGATGTACATGCTTTGCCGAGCACACACAAAACAAAAGATTATAATAACACTAATACACGAAAGCTAAGCTATATCTCCATCGACTCTCAAGCTTATTTAAAATCTCAGAAATAAGAACACCAGCGCACTCAAGACTTCACCGGTTCCTTTTAGTTTACAGTGCAAATAAATCGTATTTGTATCTAAGAAATCTTTTGAAGAAATTCCATGTCATTTCGCGTTTCAATAATCTTCACGAAAGGCATGAAAATGTGGCCAAACATCCACACCCTTAATTTCTCTTCTCATTATTCTCTTCTCCCACAAATTTCGATTACCAATTACAAATACAGGAAAAGTAGTGTGCCCACAAACAAATAGGAACTTGAATGAGCTCAACAAGTAGAATTGCACACAAAACAAAGTCAATCAATCAGAGGGTATCAATATCATCAATGGCGGATACACAGAGCGTTTAATAACAGCAGAAAAAACCACAACAAGAAGAAAGAAAGGTCGTATCTTTTACTGTAAAATATAAAACAGAGAAACGGAGAGATGGGTTGGACTTACTTGAACCCCAACAGGATTTGGATTTGGATTTGGAGTCCGGTGGAGGTGGTGGTCGGAGAGAAGAAACGGCGAGCTTAGATTTTGAAAGAGGGGAAAAAAGATGCCTCCGAGTTTTCACTTTTTCAGACTGTTTGAGCGTCAAGTGTTAGTGTAAGAAGAACCGCACGCGTGGTTAATCATCGGAATATACATTTAAAAAGGATTTTGAGTTAAAATGCGTAACTCTTCACTTTAGTTTCTTGACAATAAAAATCGGTACATGTAGTTCTTAATTTTTTTCACCGTAAATCATTTTGGTACGTTAGTGAAATATTTGTTAACATCCTTATTAAAATGTCACGTTGACGACTACGTGACCATTTTTTTAAGGAAATTTTTGTTAAACCAACTCCTTCACTTAACAAAAATATTGAGAGATTTTTCACGAAAATACCAAAATAGTTTACAATGGACATACTCATGATCCACTCCTATCGATTTACTATTGTCATGACTAAAATGAAGATTTATGTTAATTCAGTTACTATTTTGACCAAAAAGCCAAAAAACAAACATACAACCAAATTATATTTTTTTCTTGGAAGAAGAAAAAAGGTGTTGTAATTCGCTGTTCAAAAATATCATCTCACTCTCTCAATACAATTTTTTCTGGAACAAATGTTGAGTGTAAATTAATATTTTGGAGGGCGTTTCACATTTTTAAGTATATGTGGTATTATATATAACAATCAGACAGTCTGAGTTTGATACCTATAACATTATTATTAAATTAACGTGACTTAAATTATTATTAAATTAACGTGAGTTCAATATATTGATAGCACACTTATTTTTTCTGGCCTGCATCTTCGTAACAACTCATAAAATTTGCAATAATATATACCTTCGTTCTTATAAATGGCACGTGATCGGTTCGGAATATCATTTTGGCATTGTTTGGGTGAAGAATGTGCAAGTCCCGAACGATTGAGATCTAGTTAATAGGGAACGAAAGAAGTACAAAATGTTAAATAGAAATGCATTTCATGCTAGGTGTGTTCAAAGAACTCTCACGCTCGAAAACCAGAAAAGTTCAAGCGAGGAAGCTTCAACCGCTGGCAGCAAAAGATGTTCGACGGAGTACAGAAAAGCGTGATGGCAACAGCATACGAGAAGTAAAAATCTACCTTCTAGGCTTCTAGTATCGAAATTATGTACAAGCGGATTCGGTTTCCACAACTCTAAAATGCTACCAAATTCCTTTAAAATGGACACAAACTATTTCTCTGTCTAGACTTTGGGACGCCGATGCCCAATATAACCGCAGTTAGCCACCCGTTACGCCTCTCGGATATTATCTTGCACCATTCAAAATATGCACTTGGACCGTGGCAATGCTTTCAAGTTGCTGCACAAAAACGAGTAAATTTAAGCGCGATTGCAGCTCATGAACTGGTCACCGTTTTAAGCAGCTCCATCAGTGCTTGCACGTCTGCGCAGTCACGGACAAATTGGATTTGCTCGCATGGCTGCAGCCTGCACTGAAATGAAGAAAAAAGTTGCATAAAGACATGAGCTATTCACTCTACTTTTCTTCTTACCGTAAATGCACTGAAATTCATCTTACTGAATGCAATTGAAATAGATAAATACTTGTATTAGCATTCGTAAGCAATTGTAACTTTGCAATAAACTTGAAAAATCTGTTTATGATTGGCATGATAGATCTCGATCAATGTCTGAAATCATATTAAAAATATGAGCCTCCTCGTATCTAATGAATAAAACAACTCGAAAGTCTAATATAAGAGTAATAAGAGGAAAGGAATTGAAAAGAAACAAAAAGGAAAATGAACACAATAGGAATAGTGTTATTTAAGTTAGAAACAAAATGAAAGATCTGTGCAGAGAGAGATGCCAATAAAGATGCGAATAACTCCACGTTACAGCCAAAGCTGTAAAAGTTGGAAATTAAGAACCTAATCAACAAGTATTTAAGCATGCCAATCAAATATTCAAAACGACGACGACAACGACGACAACAACAACAATAACAAAGCCTTTTCCCACTAAGTGGGGTCGGCTATATGAATCCTAGAACGCCATTGCGCTCGGTTTTGTGTCATGTCCTCCGTTAGATCCAAGTACTCAAGTCTTTTCTTAGGGTCTCTTCCAAAGTTTTCCTAGGTCTTCCTCTACCCCTTCGGCCCTGCACTTCTGTCCCGTAGTCACATTTTCGAACCGGAGCGTCAGTAGGCCTTCTTTGCACATGTCCAAACCACCGGAACCGATTTTCTCTCATATTTCCTTCAATTTTGGCTACTCCTACTTTACCTCGGATATCCTCATTCCCAATCTTATCCTATCTCGTGTGCCCATACATCCCACAAAGCATCCTCATCTCCGCTACACCCATTTTGTGTACGTGTTGATGCTTCACCGCCCAACATTTTGTGCCATACAACATCGCTGGCCTTATTGCCGTCCTATAAAATTTTCCCTTGAGCTTCAGTGGCCTACGACGGTCACACAACACGCCGGATACACTCTTACACTTCATCCATCCAGCTTGTATTCTATGGTTGAGATCTCCATCTAATTCTCCGTTCTCTTGCAAGATAGATCCTAGGTAGCGAAAACGGTCACTTTTTGTGATCTTCGCTAGATTGCTCCGGTCATTAGTGTGGATAAGTATATAAATGGATAGAGATAGGAAAGCAAACACAAGATGTACGTGGTTCACCCAGATTGGCTACGTCCACGGAATAGAGGAGTTCTCATTAATTGTGAAGGGTTTACACAAGTACATAGGTTCAAGCTCTCCTTTAGGGAGTACAAGTGAATGATTTAGTACAAATGACATTAGGAAATATTGTGGGAGAATGATCTCGTAACCATGAAACTTCTAAGTACCGGAGTGTGGTATCGTCTTGACTTTCCTTATCTGTCTCATAGGTAGATGTGGAATCTTCTCTGGAAGTACTCTTCCTCCATCCAGGGGTGGTATCTGTAACTGGTGGAGATGCACAAGGTAATGTATCAATGTCACTTGAAGCTTACTTGTAGTTTCAGGCTTGGTCAAGCGCGATACAAACCATGTAGTAGGAGTCCCCCAAGTCGCCGAGCTAGGGGATTTGCTGAAAGAGGTAACAGACAAGGTAAGCAATCAGAGCTCCGGCTGATTGTTCACATTCTCCCTATCTTGCAGGCAGCATGAAGGATAAAGAGAAGAAAAATGAGAAGAGATGATATGGGATACTTTTGCTTTTGAAGAAGTAACTTTCCACATGCTTATTCTTGAACTGGGCTGGAGGGTTTTCTGGTTTCCTCCAGAGTATAAGGCCGACTGAAGAATTTGAGGGTCAAAACAAGTCCATCAAATCTAGAGTACGTTCCACCCTGCTGATATGGGATACTTTTGCTTTTGACAGAGTAGTGGATGTATCGGCACGTGTGCTGTTACGCTTGTCTCCACATGCTTCCTTGTATCCTTCTCACTTGCCCTATCTGTTCCTCAAGCAGATGCGATATCTTCCCTGGAAGCATAAGATGTTGAAGATGAGTACTCGAGAGCAATGCCAGGTAAGTAATCAGGTAAGGGGTTCCAGGCAGTCAGTTCCTGGCTGGAAGCTTGATTCCAAGTGCTGACTGATTGCTCTCTTTCTCCTTGTCTTGCAGGTAAGAACAAGGCCAAAGGAAAAGACAGGGAAAAAGCATGATATGGGATACTCTTGCTTTTAACCCTGATGATATGAGATATTCTTGCTCTAGTATAACTTGTTTACAGAGGTATTATCGGGGGGAAAGAAAGCTGAATATTTCGAAAGGCTTCGTTGGGAGTGCCCTCTCAGATAAGAGGAAGGGTTGAGCATTTTTGCAGGTCTGCCTGTCCGTTGGGGATGGAGGTCGACATATATAGGAGTCTCCCTAACATCAAGTAATAATGTTATTCCTTTACCCTGCTTGGTCATAGCACGGTAGTGGGAGCTGCCAGCTTCACAAGTTTTAACTCTGTCAGAGCACTTTGAAAAAGTGGTCTGTGGTATCTGGAAAGCTGATGTTGCGTGTGAAGATTACAGACAAGCTTTATCCAAGGAGATCCGGCTCTTGAAGTTGGGAAAGTGGTGCCTCTTCGGTTTTTGAACAAGCAATCCTGTCGGGGATCTGGCTCTCAAGATTCGGAGAACGATGCCTCTTCGATTTTTGAGAAAGCAATCCTGCTGGGGGTCTGGCTTTCGAGATTCGGAGAGCGATGTCTTCGATTTTTGAGAAAGTAATCATGTTGGGAGTCTCGAGATTCGGAGAGGTCGCACTTGGTGCGATGGCAAGTGCCTTCGCCCATGAGCGGTAGGTCTCGGGTTCGAGACTTGGGAGCAGCCTCTCCATAAATGGGGGTAAGGCTAGCCGACATTCACCTCCCAGACCCTGCGTAAAGCGGGAGCCTTGTGCACTGGGTACGACCTTTTAATAATGTTAGAAGTCTGGCTCTCGAGATTCGGAGGGCGGTGCCTCTTCGATTTTGGAGCAAGCAATCTTGTTGGGAGTGTTTTCTCGAATATGAGTAAAGGTTGGGCATGTTTGCTAGTCTACCTTGCCACGAAGCACAGAGGTTGACACACAGGGACTTTCCAATTATCCAGCAGTGGTACTCTTCCTTTACCCTCTCTTCGATTTTTGAGAAAGTAATCATGTTAGGAGTCTGGCTCTCGAGATTCGGAGGGCGGTGCCTCTTCGATTTTGGAGCAAGCAATCTTATTGGGGGTGTTTTCTCGAATGTTGTAAAGGTTGAGCATGTTTGCTAGTCTACCTTGCCACGAAGCACAGAGGTTGACACACAAGGACTTTCAAATTATCCAGCAGTGGTACTGTTCCTTTACCCTCTCTTCGATTTTTGAGAAAGTAATCATGTTGGGAGTCTGGCTCTCAAGATTCGGAGGGCGATGCCTCTTTGATTTTGGGGCAAGCAATCTTGTTGGGAGTGTTTTCTCGAATGTGAGTAAAGGTTGTGCATGTTTGCTAGTCTACCTTGCCACGAAGCACAGAGGTTGACACACCGGGACTTTCCAATTATCCAGCAGTGGTACTGTTCCTTTACCCTTGTGGGTAATAATATGGTAGCTAGGCCTTCAAAATTTATGTGTCTAAACTTTGTTAGTGTTGTTTCTTTGCTATTCTTTTACCCTTCTTGGTCAGAGCGATGTAGTGAGAGTTGCAAGCTTCACGTGTCTCAACTTTGTCAGAGAACTTTGGCAAAGTTATATGTGGTACCCATGAGCTACTGTTGCGTGTGGGAAGTGGGTGATTGAACAGTACGATTCATGTGCTTTCTACTTCGCCAGAAATCTTCGACAGAATGCCCATAATTTCCGCAAAGCTGAGTGTGCGTGTGACAGGTGCTGACAAGGCTGGAAAAGTAGTCTCAACTTTGTCAGAGAACTTTGGCAAAGTTATATGTGGTACCCATGAGCTACTGTTGCGTGTGGGAAGTGGGTGATTGAACAGTACGATTCATGTGCTTTCTACATCGCCAGAAATCTTCGACAGAATGCCCATAATTTCCGCAAAGCTGAGTGTGCGTGTGACAGGTGCTGACAAGGCTGGAAAAGTAGGTGTCTCTTCGATTTCTGAGATCGGCCCTCGTGGTCTCTGAGCAGCCCAGCTTTTGAGAAAGCAAACCTCTTCGATTTCTAATATCGGCCTTCGTGGTCTTTGAGCAGCCCAGCTTTTGAGAAAGCAAACGCCTCTTCGATTTCTGAGATCGACCCTCGTGGTCTCTGAGCAGCCCAGCTTTTGAGAAAGCAAACGCCTCTTCGATTTCTGAAGCTTCGTCGAGTGCAGATTTTTATAGAGGCTGACATTAAGTTCCAAAGCACACTTGAATATCCACTAGTAGAAGCTCCATTCTTGCACTTCTAAGATCTTGATTTGTCCGACCTTTTCTCTCTTCTACACCTTTGAAAATGTCTGGCCCCTCCGACCATCGTTTTGACTTGAACCTTGTTGAAGAGGCAGCCCCGCCTTCTCCAGACAACATATGGCGCCCATCCTTCGTCTCCCCTACTGGTCCTCTTACCGTTGGGGATTCCGTGATGAAGAATGATATGACCGCTGCGGTAGTGGCCAGGAACCTTCTCAGTCCCAAAGATAACAGACTACTTTCCAAACGGTCTGATGAGTTGGCTGTTAAGGATTCTCTGGCTCTTAGTGTTCAGTGTGCAGGTTCTGTCTAATATGGCCCAACGCCTATTTGCTCGAACCCGCCAAGTTGAATCATTGGCGGCTGAAGTGATGAGTCTCAAACAGGAGATTAGAGGGCTCAAGCATGAGAATAAACAGTTGCACCGGCTCGCACATGACTATGCTACAAACATGAAGAGGAAGCTTGACCAGATGAAGGAATCTGATGGTCAGGTTTTACTTGATCATCAGAGATTTGTGGGTTTGTTCCAAAGGCATTTATTGCCTTCGTCTTCTGGGGCTGTACCGCGTAATGAAGCTCCAAATGATCAACCTCTGATGCCTCATCCTTCTATGGTTCTGTCCAGTACTGAGGCTCCGAATGATCCCCCTCCGGTGCCTTCTCTTTCTGGGGCTCTACCGACTGCCGAGACTTCTCCTAAGCAACCTTTGTGAAGGCTCCCTCTTGTTTGTTTATTTTGACTCAAGTATATGTACATATTTGTAATTTATCGGGGATATCAATAAATAAGTTTTCCTTCATTTCAACGTATTGTGTTAAATCACCAAAGCCTTCTTCGCTAAGTTCTTTGAATTTTCTTTTGTTGAAGCTTGTATGTTGGAGCTTTGTGAGTGGAGCATGTAGGTTGAGGTAGTGTTCCCTTAATTTCCCGAGCGAGGACAACTTCTCGGTTGGAGACTTGGAAAATCCAAGTCACTGAGTGGGATCGGCTATATGAATCTTAGAACGCCATTGTGTTCTGTCCTGTGTCATGTCATCCGTTAGATCCAAGTACTCTAAGTCTTTTCTTAGGGTCTCTCTCAAAGTTTTCCTGGGTCTTCCTCTACCCCTTCGGCCCTGAACCTCTGTCCCATACTCGCATCTTCTAATCGGAGCGTCAGTAGGCCTTCTTTGCACATGTCCAAACCACCGTAACCGATTTTCTCTCATCTTTCCTTCAATTTCGGCTACTCCTACTTTACCCCGGATATCCTCATTCCTAATCTTATCCTTTCTCGTGTGCCCACACATCCAACGAAGCATCCTCATCTCCGCTACACCCATTTTGTGTACGTGTTGATGCTTCACCGCCCAACATTCTGTGCCATACAGCATCGCCGGCCTTATTGCCGTCCTGTAAAATTTTCCCTTGAGCTTCAGTGGCATACGGCGGTCACACAACACGCCGGATGCACTCTTCCACTTCATCCATCCAGCTTGTATTCTATGGTTGAGATCTCCATCTAATTCTCCGTTCTTTTGCAAGATAGATCCTAGGTAACGAAAACGATCGTTCTTTGGTATTTCTTGATCTCCGATCCTCACCCCTAACTCGTTTTGGCCTCCATTTGCACTGAACTTGCACTCCATATATTCTGTCTTTGATCGGCTTAGGCGAAGACCTTTAGATTCCAACACTTCTCTCCAAAGGTTAAGCTTTGCATTTACCCCTTCCTGAGTTTCATCTATCAACACTATATCGTCTGCGAAAAACATACACCAAGGAATATCATCTTGAATATGTCCTATTAACTCATCCATTACCAACGCAAAAAGGTAAGGACTTAAGGATGAGCCTTGATGTAATCCTACAGTTATGGGAAAACTTTCGGTTTGTCCTTCATGAGTTCTTACGGCAGTCTTTGCTCCTTCATACATATCCTGTATAGCTTGGATATATGCTACTCGTACTCATTTCTTCTCTAAAATCCTCCAAAGAACGTCTCTTGGGACCCTATCATACGCTTTTTCCAAATCTATAAAGACCATGTGTAAATCCTTTTTCCCATCTCTATATCTTTCCATCAATCTTCGTAAGAGATAGATTGCCTCCATGGTTGAGCGCCCTGGCATGCGCGATTTCGTTCTGGATTCATTTTCATAAGGATTCGACGTGATCATGGAGTGCCGGCTGTCGACTACCTGACGCCCTCCCCCTCCTCCTTTATCCGGGCTTGGGACCGGCAATGTAAGATAAACTTACACGGCGGAGTTAAATATTCAAAACGACAACACACAAAAAATAGGTAGGACTACATCAATGTAATTACTGTTTAAAATTTTTATGTTAAGCTTAACCTATTTGCTGAAACCGATATGCCCTTGGAATTGAATGAATGTTCCTAATCTGTATCCAACTGATGTTTTGGGGTAGTTTGACTTTTGGATACCGTTAAGAACCCGTGTGTAGAACTTGGCCCTACAAAACTGGCTTGTAAGTTCTACCAATGCGGGATAACGGTCCTGACTCCTGACAGAAACGGCCCGAATATGCAAGTGTATTGAAAGTAATACTTGGCTAATCTGCAACTTTTAGAAAAGGAAAACCAGGTATGTGAGGGTACATTCTAAATATACTGAAACTTTTTTCTTTTCCAAAACAAAGAACCAAAAAGGAACCTGAGTGTATTATAACATGCAAGGGCACTAAGAAACACAACAAAACATAAATAAAAAATGAAGAAATAATTCATACATATACATATATTTTATTATCGTATCCTTACCACCATATCCTAGTTTTTGGAGACTTGTCGTATATGTATAGCATATCTTGTATTCATACCCATGCAACATAGGGAACAACAAGGGCAGCCTCACGGGCCGGCCATTGATTGTCCTCGTTGAAGAAATTTGGGAACTAAAAAGAGACATGTTTTACAGCAGCATTCATATCAGGGGGAAATTGTACTTTTAATTTTTCAACTCAGAACCAATTCAAGATTAATCGGAACCAATCAACACTAATGAAACTTCATCAATCATACATTCACCGAAGAGAGAAATCCAAGTTTTGAACACTGCAAGCTATGATACTTGAATTTAAGTTCAAGGGATTTAATCTTTTCCCCTAAATGTATTAAACAGTGAGGAATTTTATTCAGCGCAGTTTCAGATCATCATTAGGGAAAAGAAAGCAAACACTACACCTTATGGAAGCAATGAAATATTCAAGTTGCAACACTATTGATTTTTTTTTTTTTTAACAAACAATATTATCTACACTAAAGGAGATGGGGTACCTCACAATGGGCTAGCAATAATGTGGTTCAAATTCACCTTTGGCAAGAATCGAACCTAAGACCTCTCACTTACGAGTGAAGAGGAATACCTCTAGACCGTACTTGAATTATTAGCATTGGAAAACAGACATTACTAAACCTTAATTTCACTGCAGAAATGGTGTCCAACAATTCTAGCAACCTAATTGATAAAATCAGGAACAAATAGAAATAAACTACACCCTACATAATTTTGATATACTCACTCTCAATTGAAGGCTATCTATGCTGTGAAAGCTCCTGATCTATGGCCTCAAATTCTTTAATATTGCTCTTTACATTTTGAACTTTCTTGGATAGCTGTTCATTATACTCTTCAACGATCTCAGTAAATGCCGTTAGCTGTTCCTGATATGTAGTGCACAGCCGTTTCTTGTTCCGAAGCTCTGCAGTTAATTCTTGAATTTTCTTATCCTTCTCATCCTACAAACAAAACACAAGACACAAGAGACATGACTTAGATCATACTTGATGCACGAAAAACAAAATGTTGATTAAATAGGATCATACAGTATATTATATGCACAGAAAGATACATACATCTCCAAACATAGACATATATGCATGCAGTGCACACATTGTTGTTTTGTGTATATTTGCATTAAACATTTCCCATGTTCAGTTCAACAATGGAAGAAGAGAATTTTTAAAGCAAATGGGACAACCGCACAAAGAGCTTGAAGGAAATTGAGTTTTGAAACTTATATCTTATCCAACTGCAATATCTCCAAAATCAGATCACCCAAAGGCTTAACCAGTTCACGTTGTTGACCCTGTGTTATATTCCAAAACAAAAGACAGCACAAGAATTTTAGTTTCTTTGAGCCCTAATAAGATGACATCCTACCCTGTGTAGTGTGCACGGTTCTGTAGCACTTAGAATCAGTACACACTGTCATTAGCATGATTTCTAGCAGTATAACCATCTGCCATACTAATTGCAAAACAGGGATATCTGGATTTAAATCTGTTATTCCTACGAAGTTTGATTGGTGAAATTATTTCAAATTACTTATTTTATGTATAAAAGAGACAAGAAATAGAAAGTGGGACAAATTCTTCATATAAAAAGTAACTGAATGAAAAGGAAAAGGCCAGACTAAATTATGTTCGTGACATAGCATGAAGAAAAGCAAAGTAAGACGTTAAACCAGAAGTTACTCTCACTAGACTACCACAAAAATGAGGCTCAAAATTCACCATATTGAGTTTCTACCAGGTTGTAACTTTACAAGGTGAAGCTCATGCCAAGGATATAGAGATTCTAAATGATATCACATATGGTACAGAAATTGTCAATCTAATTTGGGAGTATTCAACATCAAAATGCAACATCCATAATTGTTTCCGAAGGTAATACACAAAGGACCTAGTCCTGAACTGTATCTATGACTTGCTTTTCTGTACACAGCCGGTAGAGCTGCCTGAATAAATTTTCACCTCCATCAAGATGGTCTTATAAAACATAAAATAAAATGAAATAAACCAATTCTGCTGATTATGCAGAATCCTAGATTCACTTTCTCAATGTCAGTAAGGATCTTCATGTTTTAAAAAGAACTGTTCGTTTCTAATTACATATATGCTTTGAGCAAGGCATTAAAAAAAATTTACTAGAAATTCATGATACATAAAAACAATTTTTTGGTACTGCTACTAGTCTTCTTAAAAAGCAATACAAGTTAGACTTTAAGAACCAACAAAGCAGCACTAACCCCAAACAGGAGTACGTATATGGTTTTCCTTTTTTCTGAAAGTACACTATGGATATAATATACAAGAACTGTTTTTTAAAGGAGTATAAAGTCTAAATCTTACATCTTAAAATATACATCACCTGGCAAATCAATGATTTGAAGACACTGAAAGTTCAACTATTTATACGAGAATGTCAACAAAATGAGAAAGATACTCACCAAGGTTTGACGAGCTTCACGTGGGGACACCACTAGTGGATGATTATGATCCTTTATGAATTTTGTAATCACCCATTTACTGGATTTATCATACTTTACGTGAATCATTGCCTTGCAACCTTCCCTTGTACTTGCTCGTGGTTTTCGAACCGGCCCAAATTTACCTCGAATACTAACACAGTGTCCCTCCTTATTACACCCAAGTCGACGAGCAAGAATCCTACCATCTCTTTCAGACCGACGACATGACATCACACGCATGACAAATCCAACATGCCGTGCATACTCATCATAAAATATCTTGGCAGCATCTTCAGATTCGAATTCCATACCCTCATATGGTTCTACAATGGAATCGTCGTCATATGCAATCAGTTCCTGCGCGTCAGAACTCTCCAATGCTATATCCCCATCCGAATCCACTGCAATACATTGCCTGTTAAATATCTTCTCAGCTCTAACAAAATCATAACAATATTATCTTTTGGGCTGGTAGAACAGGCAATATAATGAAATGGGAAAAAATTTAGCTTTCCCATCTAAGGTTAATATGATTCTGCGAAAAAAAACCCAAAATATTACCCAACTACGCGCAAAAAAGCATCTTCATTTTCTGGTATTCAATAATCATAGGCAAGTAAAATATACGTTTCTTATTTTATCAAACAGGTGGTGAGCAACATAAAAAAACACCCAAAATACAATTTACTGCATAATTTCACAACAAATCAAATTGACAAAGTCACTGTAAACTAAATAAATCCCACCACACCCTATAGAAAAGAGATAACAGAGAACTACAGATTTTACCCATTTAACAGTGAACAACAGCAGGCAGCTAAGCTAACACTCTTCAATCCCAGTGCCAAAAAAAATGCAAAAAATAGTATCCGAATTACGAAGTACAGAGACACAGAAACCCAAACAATTTAAACCGATCAAATTTAAGCAAAGTTGCTCCAGATTCAGAGTCCTGGGGTATGAACTTGCATGACTGAAATGGGAACAAAGTGGGGATAAGAGGCCAAAATAAATGGAGGGTTTCGACGAAGGGCGAGGCAGAAGAAATGGGTATTCGTTGAAATGTCGATAGGAACGGAGCACTTACTTGATTCGCGCAAGCTAAGTAGATCTTCGTTTTCCGGTCGGGAGTGAGAACTCCGTGGAGTCTTAAATGCTTCAAATCGTTTCTTTTCCTTTGAGGAAGATAGACCACGTCAGATGAAAACTCGAAGGCAGACACTTTAAAATAAAATGCACGTGGCGCTTTACCGGCTGAAATCTCTGAATCCGGATCCCCGAAGATTCGTAAGGAATTATTTTAAATATTTTTATTTAAAATTAAACACAAATAGTATTGAATAAAAATTGATTATATAATGTATGATAAATAGACACGATTCATAAATTTTTAAAATCTTCATCAAAAGAATCCTCTCCGAATCCTTTTGGGAAATCTTCACCCCTTTTCTTTCTAATAACAAATTATTTAATTCAAGCTTTTTTATCCAAATTCTGACTTTGATTTGTGAGATTTCAAATTAATAAAAGTGAGTGGTGTATGAGATTGTTTATCGTCAATTATTATGTGCGAAATTCATGTTAAATTGAGAATATTTGTTAAATCAACCCCTTCTTTTGAACTAGTAGTTTCTCTAATTTAAGGAAGATTTTTAACAGAATGAGCAAAATCCCCCTTAAACTGGTGTTTCTTCAATTTAACAGAGATTTTTCACAGAAAACCAAAACAATTGACAGTGGACAATCTCACATACCACTTATATCAATTTTAAATTTGAATGACCAAAATATAAAGTTATGATAATCTCATAGATCATTTTAGCTAAAATAACATTTAATTTACTAATATTACTGCTCTACTAAAAAAATTGAAAACATGCAAAAATTATTTTTGCAATTTTTCTTTTTGTAATGTATAGTGGTTGAGCAAAAGAATCCAACCGCATTAATTACTTAATGGTTATGACAATTGACAATTTGGCATAGTTTGTTGGTGTAATTTTAGAGAAATGACTTCCATGTCGATAACATAATAAAATAAAAATGTATAAATTTTTATCTATTTATTTATATTTCATGGCACGACCGTCATGTGACATTCCATATCAATGTAAATAATTCTTGTAATCATATTTTTTGGGGTATAGTAATCACCCAAGTCACTTGGATTCTTACTTTAAAATGCAGAAAAGATAGAAAATATTGTAATTGTTACAAATAGACAAAAGAGAGAACTTCTGAAGCGGAACATGAGCAATGTATCATACTGTTTATTATCTTTATTAGTGTCAAATAAGTGAAATAGACGTAGAATATGAGATGTGAAATAAAGTAGTATTATCTTGATGCTTTTCTTCTTTTGTCCTGCAAGGGAAAGAGTAAGTTGGCACTAATTGTTTACTTGAGATGGATAGATGATCTTTACATTACAAAGTTCCATTTATATAGAGGAGCCTGACACCCGTAGAAAATAAATGGCCTGAATGAAGGTCTTCATCCATTTCACTATTTCATCTTTCTAAGACGCCGGCTTGGTATTACTGTGCTTTGAAAAAAAAACTGTTTTTGTTGTGATGTGAGAATAAGCTTATTTTTGCTGCTTTATGTTTTTAGCTTTTTTTTCACCCAATATTGTGAAAATAAGTTATTTTTAAGTATTTACCAAACACCTTTTTGAGCTTAATTTTTTTTTATACCCACTTTTTATAAAAAAAAAACCCTAAACCCTTTTTATAAAAGCACTTCAGTACCAAAACCAGTACTTACTCTACCCAAACGCTTTAATTGGTATAGCTAAAATTCACTTTAGCTGCATGTTGATTTGCTTCTTTATGCATTCATGTGTAGTATTCACATCATATTTCGCGACATATGTGTGACATTCACACCATATTTCACGAGAGTAATAAGAATTCAATCATGGCTTCCACCCTGTTGAGAGCACATGGACGATGCATGGTCCTCATACAACTCTCTGACCAAAAAATTATGTACGCAACTAGTCATCCAAGTGAGTCGAAAATGGAAGCTGCCATCTAAAAAATACCGTTAGACCGTATTGCTAGTGACAAGGTTGGATCAAGAGTTCGATTCACTTCAATTGTAACGAACAACTCCTGATAAATAACTGAAACTTATAAGTGGTTTTATCGTACAGAGTTTTGGAAAATCCCCTCTCCAGCAAAAATTTTCAATATGCCGAAAACACAGTCTGGTACGTTAAGTGTCTTAATACAAGTATACGAAAACCACAACCATCAGCAAAGGGTAATTCTCAAGAGTTGTATTTAAAAGGAAGATTGGAAACAGTGTTCTGAAGCTATACAAAACAGACCTCATAGCAAATTTCACGTGTAAGCGATGGTCCGATTCCAACTTCCTTCGGACGTCCTATAATCTGCTTTATAAGCACAATTCACATGGATGGCTCAGGTAAAACTGTACATGGACTCAATCACATTTTCCCTACTGACTATTTGATGCAGACGAGAAATTTACGCAAGGCAGTCCAATGAATGCCAGTGACTAAAACATCACAAAGCTATAGAAGGTTAGAAACTAACTAGCTTCCTAAAATCCAGGCGAACCCCTAACACTAAAATCAAAACAATGACCGAATGATTCATCCTACAGAATTGTCCACGACATTGCTTGATTCTATGTTTTACCAAACGAGAAAGTGCTTAAGTTGCAGAAATCCTTATCTGTGTCCTTGCAGTTCTTTGCCTTCAATCTCCTTCACACTGTCTACTATGTGTTGGATCTTTTTTGATAGGCTCTCGTTGTGTTCTTCAATGTGCTCAAAAATTAGTTCCAGATGTCTTTTATAGGTCACAGCACGCTTTTTCTCTATGGCCAACTGCTGAGATAATTCCCGAATCTTGTCATGCTCATTCTGAACGAGAAAACAAAAGGTAATTAAAATACACGTCAAGCTGTATTATTATGATTCACAAATTCAAACCCAATTAAAATTTTCCCAACAATAGCATCTCCATTTTCTCGTCATGATTTTCAGCATCAATCCATTTCAATGTCTGGATTAGTCGCAAGTAAGTCTGTGGAGAAAGAACATAACTCCCACATGTAATGTATTCGTTTGTGAAAAGCATACATAGTCCATTCTTCGCGTGCACAAAACCGCAAACTAGGAAATGTTTATGTTTCAACTACAATACTTTAATAGGCTAGAACCTTGTTTTAATGATCTAGCTGCTAACCATGGTAACTAAAAAAAACTGCATGGTTTTCACTTTTCACCATACAACACAGGAGGAAACAGCGAAAACCAAAAGCCATAACCTACACATGCAAGCATGGCGGACAGAAACAACAATAATATAACATATTAAACATCCTAGAAAGCAAGTGCAAATCATCTCAAGTACTCATTGTGGAAATGGACAACTATGAGCTTAGGACTCGAATACAACACAGGAGACAACAATGAAAACCGAAAGCCATAACCTACACATGAAAGCATGGCGGACAGAAGCAACAATGATATAGCATAATTACATTCTAGAAAGCAATTGCAAATCATCTCGAGTACTCATTGTGGAAATGGACAACGATGAGCTTAGGACTCAAAGACATTTACACATTCAAGGATCGAATGGCATGTTGGAGAAACAAAATCACCACCATTGCGGAAATGGATGTCTATCGTACACAGCCTTATCATTGCTTTTGAAAAGAGGTTGTTTCCACAACTCGAACTTTGACCTTTCCATCACAAAGGAGCAACCTTTCTGTTGTGCCAAGGCTCGCCCTCAAGGAAGTATTAAAGAACTACATTCCAAAAATTCTACAACCACGTCTGATTTTAGGCTACTGTAGTGTGTATAGACACTAGCTGCCGCATGTCAAAAAAAGCCCAAACAGCAAAAGAATTCAACAGTCACTTGCCTAACATTAAATACTATGTGAATAACATTTCATCAAAAAAGGAAGGGAGACTAAAAACTGTTTCAGATGAACATCAAACCAAAAAGCCAGAGTTTTCAAGATTTGAGTCCGATCTATTACGAAACCACCTTTTTTTTTTTTTTTTTTTTTTAAATCCTGCCTTTGCTTTTGACATCTCCCACTCACATTACTTTTGGCCAACTTCTAGCCATTGTAGCCTCCATATTTGTAAAATTCAATCATTACTAACTTCATTACCTAGCATCTGATATCATACAGTACAGAGTGAGTTGCTAAAATGTGCCTAACCGGATACTGAATATGATTACACTATTTACTCTACTTCAAATCCCAAACATAGTGATAGCCATTTACTCTACTCCCATGGTAATAGAAAAGAAGATATTCATGAATACAGATTGTAATATACCACCCCCCATTATTTGTAAAAGACCTATTACTATTAACAAACTTCAGAACTTTGCAAGGGATAAGAAAATTTAACAATGGAAAAAGCCAAACACTAATGGTCAAAAAAGGAGAAAAACAACTAACCGGATATTGATCATAAATGCAATCCCTTCGACCTTTCCCAGGTGTCAAAGGATGAGTGTGCTCCTTTACAAATTTTGTGACAACCCATTTCCCAGAAGTTACTTTCCTCACCAAAATCATTGCTCTGCAACCAACCCTGGTCTCGGCTCTTTGCCTTACAATTTTTTCACGTTTGTCAGGCATTCTATAACCCTCTTTGTTACAAACAAGTGCACGACCAATGGCAGATCCATCGCGCCTTGATCGAGAGAGCTTGCTTACACGAATTATGAATCCCACATGTGTGGCATATGCATTATAAAATGCATGAGCAGCTGCTTCAGTTTCAAACTCTTGACCAACATATGGCTCATCTGCGGAAACCACCGATACTACAGGAACTGCTTCTGGAATTATATCCCCTCCGGGAGAATCTACATTTATTTTATCATCCAGGCCCAACTGGAATGCCCCTTCAACAGAACTACCGCCGGTTTCATTTTCATCAGCTGCTCTACTAAGTTCCATCTCAGCAGAACTCCCCACCACCTCGCCATCAACATCACCATCAAGTGCAAATTCCACTGCAATAAGAAGAATTTTTTCCAATAAGTTTCGCCACACAATTGATGGTCAGCATAAAAAATGACTGTCAGCAGACAAATATTTGGAAAGACTTATTGATTCCAAAATATAACAAAAAAAGTCTGAAGACAGTTCAGAATCTTCTGTTCAGATAACAACAATAACTTCAGAAAACAACACGATAATAACTGTTTGAGACTTGGGCGGTTTAAATTTGTGGAACAATCAGAGTGCAGTTTCAAATCTGAGGAAGGTTCATTCTTACCATGAGGGATTCCGCAAGTACAAACTAAAAGTAGAGATCCGGTTTGAGCTAACACATGACTGTTGATTATTTCCCAAGAGTGAGTATGAGGACATGAAAATAACTCCTAAAGTTACGAGTTCCTCATTACCAATACTATTAAGCTAAATTTCCTCCACTTGTGTTTTTGAACTCTTGTCAAACTTACCCTATACCGAAAACTCATCCAAGATAAACCCCAATTCTTTGGTTGATTTCTAAAACAAAAAAAGAGAAAAATAAAGTATTATCCCCAATCTTCTTTTCTATGCCAATTTGGCCACCTAAAAGCAAAAAACACAAAATTAACCGAACCAATTAGCAACCGAACAAAGTTCTTTGAACAAGATTAAGTTAATCAATATGGTCCAAACCATTGATTAGTGGCATTTGAATATTAAACTTCTTCTCCTCTCTTCCCACAAAGTCAGTGCTCTAATTTTCCCCAAAACGCATATTTACTTTCACATACAAATATTCAAACACTAATTAATTCCATAGCTAATTAAAACAACGCAAAACAATCCAGAATCTAAAATCTTTTCTCACTACCATTCATATTCTCGACATTTTCTCAGCAACCAAACGGAAAACTAATCAAAAATTAAAAACCCTAAAATAAATTAAACAAAAAGGAAGAAACTTTTACAATTTTTAGATCAAATTAAATTAAAAAAATAAGAGACTTACTGTAAATTCGCGGAACCCTTCCGTTAGTTGATCGTGAAGGACATGGAAACGCCTGGTTTCTGAGTCTCGACGCCACAGAGAGAGAGAGAGAGAGAGAGAGAGCGAGGAAGGCGAGAGGGTTCAGGTTGTAAATATGGGGCTCAATTCAATATGACGTGTCAAAATCGGATTGGATAGAGAAAGATATAAAAGTCAACATTCAACTTTAAACTCCTGTGGTTTCGACACGTGGTTCTCTGGGTGGACCTTTGGCCTGCAGAATCGCAGCTCGTATGGTAAGCCGTCCGGTCCAAAGCGGTTTGAACCCGGTTCGGTTGCAGACCGTGCAACCTTAATCTTCTGCACTCCCACTCTCACTGGCAATTTGTCAGTAAAATGGCAAGAGCTGTGTTTTCGGCTGCTGTTCGCAGAGCTTCTTCGGTTCTCAAATCGCCTTCCAAACCCCACTCTCTAAGGTTCTCTCTCTCTCTCTCTCTCTCTCTCTCTCTCTCTCTCTCTCTGCAATACATTTTATATGGTTGTTTGGTTGTTGCCGCTATCCTTAACATCAATTTTCTCTGCATCCAAACACAACCCGTTAAACCGTTTAATTGAATTATGAGAAAATGTTAATGGGTTTTCAAGAATTTCAATTCTGTCCTGCCAATAGTATAATCCCACTGAACTCTTAAATTTGTTATTCAATATAATGATGATTCTGGATTGTGGAATATTGATGTGGGTTCACCATTTTCCTGCCACATTTTCTGTCATTCAGGTCAGGTTTTCCAACCCAAGAACCAATTTTCATTGCAACCAAACACTTGCCTCTGCCAAATCCTCTAAACCCATCATGGGTTTTCAGAAACTTGAGCCATGGGTCGGTGAATTTGGTGATATCACAGGGGAAACCCAAGTTCGAGATGCACGAAATCGATCCACCAAAAAAGGAGAAGTGGTTGACCAAGAAGAGGTTGAAGCAACAGAGAATGAGAGAAAAGCAGGAGAGAAGAGCCGCCAATAGGAAGGATCCACGTCGGCTCGGCATTCAGAGGAAAAAGAAAGGGCAGAAGTTTGCTAATGCTGAGGGGAGAATCAAGTACAAGCTTGAAAAGGTGAGCTGAATTGGACTATTCTGGTTGTGATGTCTTTACTATGGATTTTACCACTTCCTTGGCTTTGTGATCATGATTCAGAGAGACATTGTACGGATAATAACTACAGCTTTATGCTTAAGCAGCGATTATTATCTTAAGGCTTGCCAACATGTAGAAAGTCGTAATCCTAAGTGCGGTTCCACTTCCTCTCTATCCCAGCAAGTATAAATCATATTTGTTCCAATGGAAGTTTTTAAAAGAGGTATGAATTAGAGTGATAGTACTTGTTTTATTTAGAGTCTATTCGGGTTCCTACCAACCACCTGTGACCCTGCGAATAATTATTTACTAGATGAGGTTCATGACTTGATTCCCAAAAGGTGAGTTACCATCCATGGGACATGTTCATCATGCCATTAGTTTTGTCCCTAGATCTTATCATAATTTCCTCATCTTTCACATTATAAGTGAACCCTAAGGATCATTGCAAGTTGAATTGGCAAGTAGAAGGTCTTTTTCCAATTGGTCATAGTTGTGGTCCTTCTGCAATTTCTGCTCTGAAAACTTTTGAAGGACTTTGCGGAAAATCTGTGTTAATTAAATAGATAAAAGTCAACTATAGGTTTCCAATTCGGCCATTCATAGGCTTGAGAACATCAGATAGAGTGGTTAGTTCTAGTTTGTTCTCCAAGGTGGATTTTCACCAAGTAGAGATTTGACTTGGAAATGAGTTGAAATTTTGTTTTCTGGTATTCCTAGTTCTTTATGCGCTTATAGTATGTCTTATGTCCTTTAAAAGCCAGATAAGCTTGTGGCACTTTATATTATATCTGAACTAATATTAGTCTAAACTATATAATTTTTTCTCTTCAATAAAAGGGTAAATGCATACTGCGGCTTTTCTTGATTCTTAGAGTTAAGCAATGCTCTTCCTTGCAGACCAAGTACTTTGCTTAAGAAATATTGTCTCAGGACAAAGTCTTGCAACAAACTCTGATTAAAGTCAAAGCTATTAAGGTTCCAAAAAAAATTATAAAAAAAACTGGAAAAGAAAAAGAGTTTCAATTGACTGTTGCATGCCTTAGTTTCTTAAATTGAAATTTATGCTTTTGCATATTTGAAAATTTTGCTGGAACTGGAAAAAGAAAAAGGAAAATAAGAGTGCTGTGTTCGGAACCAAGCTATTTGTCAAGTATAATTTTTTTAGAAGGAAACACATTTGTTGAAAATATATTTCTTAGGGGTTGGGATGCCGTTAAATTTTTTAACATCTAAAGGTGTTTATAACTCCAAATTAGGCCACACCCTTGGGAAAAGTCTGACTTTTTACCCTCCCCTGAATCTATTTTTGTATTTAAACAAAGGTTTAATTTTTAAATTTAAACCAATTGTGTCAGGGAAGGTGTTAGTTTACAGTAATTCTCTCATTTCTGCAGTTATGTGCCTCTTTTCATTCAAAAGCTATTTCCTTTAGACTGAAATATTTAGGAACTTGCACAATTATGATGACCTATGATCGTTTTTTATTTATTTTAATGTTCGATTCGCTTTCCCTTTTTTCCCTCCCAATATGAGGAGGCCTCATATAGTTTCCACCTTTTTCTGTGCACTAGTCAAGAATTTGTAATTGGTTTCCAATATTTGGTGAGGCTTAGGTCATTTTAGTACTTTTAAAACAAAATTGAAATACTTTCAAACACTACTGCCCCTCATGACCAGTTTGTCTTTTCATTTGTTTTAAAAAATCTTTTGATAGCGCAAGTCTTTTAAAGATAGGAATTTTTTTTTATCACTCTCCCAGACCCTGCGTAAAGCGGGAGCCTTGTGCACTGGGTACAACGATCGTAGTCTTTAATTTTCGTGACTTTTTTTCTTTCTATTCAGGCTAGAATAAAGGAAGCTTTGCTGATTGAAAGACTTAAGAGGTATGAAATTCCAAAAGTCCAGGGTCCTGAGGTACAACCAGATGACCTGACAGGTGAGGAGCGGTTTTATATGAAGAAAATGGCTCAAAAGAAGTCTAATTATGCACCAATTGGAAAACGAGGAATTTTCGGGGGCGTTATTCTTAACATGCATATGCATTGGAAAAAACATGAAACCGTCAAGGTGATTTGCAAGCCATGTAAACCTGGCCAAGTACATGAATATGCCCAGGAAATTGCTAGACTGAGTGGCGGGATCCCAATTCAAATAGTTGGAGATGACACCATAGTATTCTATCGAGGAAAGAACTACGTCATGCCAAAAGTTATGTCACCCACAAATACTTTGTCCAAGAAAAAGGTGATTTTTCAAGCTTCATCTATTCAGTTTCTTCTCTCTCTGGTGTAACTGTTTATTATTTTAAACTCAACTTTATAGCATTTTCCGTATTAGTTTGAAATGTGAGGTGTGGTCTGTTTTTGCTAGGTATTGCACTTTCACATCTTCCATTTCCGTAATTGTTTTGTTGTCAATCAAGTACCTTTGGAAAGAGTATCTAGTCGACAGACAAGTGCCTATGGCAGTCATTTCCGCATCTATTTCTCTCTTTCTTTCTTTTTTATCCGCTCATTGGGGTCAAGTTTCAATTAACTTAATTCTGGTCATTTCAGCATATCCTTCATTAATTTTTGTTCTTAATAATTTATGGAAATGAACATAACTTAACTCCAGCTAGAGGCTTGTCGGCTCACGGCCTGCAGGTATGGCTGTGGCCTTGCCTGGCCTGTTTATTGGTCCCATGGCTGGGCCTGTTGATTACCTTGTCCAGATCAACTCTCTGATCTAGCATGAACCAAGTTCACGGAAACTTTATAGTTCAACCATAAAACATTTCACTGGAAAACTTGATTTAAGGTACTTTAACAAAAAGTTATCCTCGAGTAAGGAAAATAATTATTTTGTTCAGCAGTTTTGACAAGCAGAGGGTAGTTCAATTTTATATTCTTGTTGCTTTACGAACGTCTCATCTTGTAATGGAGCTTGAAACTTGAGTGATGAACTCTCAATATTGAGTCTGTTTTCCCTGTTTACAGGCACTGGAAAAGTTTAAGTACGAGCAATCCCTCGAGACTGTGCGGCACTTCATTGCTGTTGCTGAGAAGGAACTGGAGCTGTATTACAGACATATTGCGCTTTATGGTGACCCAAATGACAGAAATCCCATTTCAATCTTGGATAGTCCAACAAAAGAGACCAAGGAATCAGGGGAACTTGAAAAGCAAAAGGTAGATTCCACAAGTGATTTCTTTTCCGCGAGTCTTTCAGAGATAGACACAGGTTCCTCAATCTCAGAGCTATCAGAATGTGAGGATTCTGAAGATGACAACCTATCAATAAACGAATCAGATTCTGAAGATCACAACGTTATCAATAAATGAATCAGATTCTGAAGATGGCAGTATATATGAAACAAGCTCTTCGGAGAAGAAAAACAGCACGTCACCGTTGGATGTTAGGTACGAGAGAACGGAACCTTAATTCCATTTCAAAATGTTTTCTTTTCTCCTCATTTTTTAAGCACTTAGGAAGGCAAGGTACATGGTACTCTTTGACTCATTGTGCATTTTGGTTGGTGAGGTGTGGAGTATGTATTTCACTTTTGTATATAATGGATTCCCTCTTTGGTGTATGTTTATATAAATATATATATATATATATATTTGAAAGATAAGGTGGCATATTTGAAAGGTTGTTTTTTGAATTCGTTGTAATCAAAGTCTTTTTGAAAGATAAAAGATGGAATTATTGGTAGTGGCATGATTTTTAAGCATCAGAGATATCTTTCAGTTCAACCAGGTATTATTCTTGGTGGTGGCACTCTCTGTTTTATTATTATTTTATTTTAGAGCGACAATAACACCTCAGAAACGATAAAGAAACAGATTCGGGAACAATATTTCAGTTCTTTTGCAGCCAAGCAGATTCCGGACCACTTCTTTCCCAGCTTATTTTGGGGCCGGGTCGAGGAGTGCAACATTTCGATCTAGTTGAGTTGGTCTTGAATAACCTTTGAGATGTTTGTTATTAAGTATAGAATCATGAATTTTAGTGATTTTTTCTTTTTGTATTAAGCAATATTTTACTTGGAGGAGGTTGCGCTATGCCACACAATGAGACGATTGTATATGACATTCTATTTTGGGGCTCAGGTGGGTTGTACTAGGAGTGGAGCTAGAAAGTTAGTTCACTTGGAGCATAACTAATTATGTAGTGGCGGAAATGTAAAAAAAAAAAATTAAAATTTTCCAACGTTTTCGATGAGGCATTTCGGCAACCACTTGGGTGACCCATACCATTGTGTGTTTAGTGTACATCCCTGCCCTTTAGTGCCATTTTAATTTTGTCGATAGGTCAATACATGTACACATGGGCAGAGAGGTAAAATCTAGAAGATGATTGGGAGGAGGGAGGGTTAATGGGCTTTTCTTATTTTGAGAAAACATGACTAGCTTTAAACTTTACTAAAATCAGTGTCGTTTCGCTAAAAACAGACATATTTTTTGTTGATGGTGTTGGATATGGATTGAGTGATAGAGTTGCACTGCAGAGATGTCGATGTTGTCTAGTTTTTGTTGAACTCGCCTATTTCACGATAAAAGAATTGAAAAGGAGAGATTTTGAAGATAGTTTTAACAAATTGCTTAAAACTAAATGTATATTTTAAAAACATACAATATTATCTACACTAAGGGGAGAGAGAGTGAGCTAAGCCTTACCATGGGCTAGCCATAATAATTAGGTTCGAATTCTCATTTGGCTAAAATCAAACCTAAGATCTCCCTCTTACAAGTGAAGAGGAATACACTAGACCGTAATACTAAGTGTATATTTTTTTAACAAAAAAATGAGAAGGGGCATGTGCCCCGTAGCCCTTCATCAACTTTACCCCCGCTCTCCCCTCAATGGTCCCGTGCAACTCTAGTACTACGATCTAGTGGTATTCTTCTAAATTTGCAAGTAAGATATCTTAGGTTCGAATCTTGATAATGATGAGTTCGCAATCAATTTATTCTTCCACTCCATTAGTATTGATACATCCAACAATAACAACAAAGTATTATCTCACTAAATAAAATCAGCTATATAGTATTGATGCATGGTTGTATAAAAATAAGGGCGTGCATGAATTTATAAATTGTCAAGAAAACCGAGATCAAACTCCAACCAACCACATTACTTAAAGTCTTAAAAGGGAGTTTTTTAATTGCTTCACTTTCAAGCGGCATTGACTAATCCATGTCCAGCACATGCGGACGTGTTGTACACCATGCCTAACCATGTCCATGCCACTAATATATTGAAATTTTAATTTATTTACGAATATATATTTATTTAGGATAGCGTTATTCACACTCAATTTTACTTTCAGTATATTCTTGTTAATTTTTTAACATTAATCTTCTTTAATTTGTTTGATTAAACAGCTGAAAATTAAAAAGAGTGTGAAAAGTAAAAATGAATGTGTGGATAACACTACCTTTATTTAACTGGAAATAGAGTTTGATGGTTCGGACTTTGTAATGAGAATAAAAGGTTGTGTATGTTTAACTTCAAATGAAATGATACAACTTTCGTCTTTATGATTCATATGTTTAGGGCTAGTTTAGTAGACTGGTTGAGATAAGTTGTGACTAATTAAAATGAACGTGAGTTTAACTTATTGTTTGTTGTGTCAAAATGTAAGTTGGACTGGATGAGTTAGGAATTCACAATGGAGTGACTTATATAACGTATCTTTATACATGAGTTACAAGTCACGTCTTACAAAGTCTAACCAATCCTTGCTAATCCAATTTTATTTCCTAAGATTCAATCTCATATAGCTCACCAAACAAGCCTTTAAAGTCACACAATGAGGAGTTCAAATCTCCTGCGCTCAAATTTTTTTTGTTGCCTCTCTATAACTTGTTTACTTGAGTGACACATGTCGTTTTGACTTAATATCTTTAATTTTTAATGAATAATTAGGTGTCAACAAATGAGATAAGTCACAGAGAGGCCATTAGTGCAGAAGTTTTGAACTCTACAATGAGTTGGTAATAATGTCTTATAGAACTTGTCATTAACGAAAATAGAAATTAACACATTTTACTTAAAAGTGAAAAAAAAATACATGTAAATTGTAATACAGTGGTATTGGTGACACTTTTGTCTTTAGTATAAAGAGATACATACGTCCACTTTTCAAGTAAATACACAACTTTTATAAATAATCACTTCTACATTTATACAAAGGGTACATCTCATTTTGTCATTCATCCAATTAATTCAATGTTTTGTGAGACTCCTAAATTCTAGAGAGTTGAGTGAGTCTTCTGGCTTATTGTAGCAATGATCGTTGAATTTTACTTTAAGATTGATTTAGTTTATGAATTCTCATATTATTATTTTTTCTTTCTCATACTTAACAATGTATTGTACCATTGGTTATTTTCACTAACATTGTCTATTTTTCGGTTAAATTTAGGACTATATTTGAAACTTAATCCCACAACATTAAAATTCAATTTAAAATTGTGAAATGAGAAAAAGAAAAAAGACCTAAAAACCAGATTTTTCTGTGTGTAAGGAAATTTAATACATAGGATTTTTTTTGTAGTTCAATATGTGATTTTTTTTTATGTTAAAAAAATGTGTGATTTATTAGCTGTTTAGGTCTAGCCATAGTTGATCTCATACCTACTTTGAAATCACATTACCTAATATTTACAAGTTACTAAAGTCCAACCATTTTCACTTTATATTAATCTCTTAATTTTTTTTTGTAATTACATATAAAATTAGACCCTGGACTTTTGTAAAAATATTATATGAATTAATCTGCTTTAATTTGTTGCTTAATTAAAGAAAAAATTATTCTCCTTTTATTGTTTATTATATAACGAGGGCAACGCGATGTGATTTTGTTCATAAAATAGTTGTAGTAGATGGTAGTGGCATGTGAATAGCAAGTGGCTCAGTGGTAAGAACACGGATTTTAGCTCTTAAAATACCAAAAAAAAAAAAAAAAAAAAAAACAAGGAGGTTTCGGGTTCGAGGTTCCAAGCTAGTGAGTCTACTTGATTGTGGACAAGGAGAGGCTGAAATGCCTTGTAAGTCTTCTTCTGAAAGAGATAGATAACTGTGGCTTGACACCAGTTGTCTATTATTTTATTTTTTTAAAGATAGTAGTGGCATGTAACACTAGTACGTACTTTCCTCATTAAATCCAGCCAACCACAGTAAAACAACAAAATCATCAAACTCTCAAACGTCTTCGAAAGAGATGGATAATTGTAATTTGCCACCCGTTGTCTATTTAAAAAAAAAAAAATAGTAGTGGCATGTGACACTAGTACGTACTTTCCTAATTAAATCCAGCCAACCACAATAAAACTACAAAACCATCAAACTCTCAAACCTCTTTGGATAAACCATTTTTGTTCAAACTGCTTTGTCCTCTTTTCGTGTGAAGTGTACAGTGAAACCATGAACTCACTTATTACGGAAGCAGAAACCATTGGCCGATGAGTGTTTCCACTCTCTGCATAAATTATCTATGTGCCCCAGATTATATACAGAAATTTTTTCGGGAAATATATTAAATTTCTTTTATTACATTTAGTATTCTAGACCGTGCTCTTGACATTCTAAAATTTCTCTTATTTGTATAATCCATTCTTCCTTTCATTTTGGTCGGTCTTCATTCCTTTATTCATATATTTTTTTTAAATCCATTTCAATAATCGGTCAATGGAAACAAAAAAGGGTTACTATTACATGACACTTCTTCTGGATTGTCTATACTTTTTTATCCTTTTACGTTAACACAGACTTATAATCACAACACGTGGTCTAGTAGTAAGGGCGCGAACTACGGCTCTCCAATAAACAAAAAAAAGTGAGAGGTACCGGGTTTGATGTTCCGAGCTGGTGCGTCGGCTTGAATGTGATCACCGGCAAGGTGAAATTCCCCATAGCCTCTCCGGGCCCTAAAGTAGTGGATAACCGTGATTTGCCACTAGTTATCCCCTTTAATAAAAAAAATAAAAAAAACCTTATAATCCGTTCAAGTTAATATGATACTTACTATATAATATTTTTCTCTAATTAAACTTGAGCATTTTCAAATTATTCCCGCATAGGTTCCACTCAAATAAAAAAAAATCATCTAACGGTAATTAAACAAATGATTACTGGAATAAATCATATGAAAATAATCAAATTGGTGTAACAATTTTGGTCATAAGTGAATGTTGGTAAGGATGGTCTATCGGGACACGAAAAATGATAGTTTGGATCATGTAATTAAATTGTGAAGTGTGCCCTAAATCAATGGTTAATATCATATTATTTTATTAAGAGAGAAAATTTGATATGAACCCAAATAGTTGTAACTCTATGTTGCTCTTGGATTTTTTTTTTTTTTTTTTTTTTTTTTGGTTAGGTAACAATTCTTCCTTGTTAAAGTAAACCAAATATCATCATCTATGAATATACGAACTAGGTATAATCTCATGATGCCAATTTTGAATGGCACCCCATTGATTCCAGCAATCTTTTTGTATTTTGTATTTTTTTTCCTCTTTCCTATAATGGATGTTAAATAGTCAATTTCTCCATTGATGTTAGATTTTAAAATTTTCATCTAATTTCTTATCTATTTTGGTTGCGAAGACAACACTTAACAACTGTGGGAAGGCAAAAAAGTAATTTTGTTTTGGTAAATTGGGCATAAAGTCAATACTTTGCAGTTGCAAATTGGACTCTTATACCTAATTCAAATATAAAGTGTACGTAGTCAAGAGGAAAAGAAGACGACGAAAAAAAAATATGTTGTCCACATTAGAGATAAAATTACTTGATTATCCTCAAACATTTGCCATTTAACCAAAATAGGTAGAAAATTGGATGAAAAACTCCAAAATCCAACGTCAGGGGGAAAGAATTGGCTAATTATAAAAGTTCAGGAGGGTAATCAGCTAAAACTAACACTATGTTTGGATGAAGAAATTTAAGATTACTAAGGAATTTTAAAATGACGGAAATTGAAATTACAAGATTTTATTTTCAAGAATTTGTAAATTTTCTTGTTTGGTTAATCTAAAAGAATAATGGAATTGAATACTGAATTTGTTATTTTTAAACTCTAAATCATAGAAATTGGGAAATGACACATATTTACATGGAATTTGAACTTGTGAATTGGAGGTCCCAAATTCCAAGTTTTTTTTCCACGTGGAAATTCTAAATTTCTATGTTTATGAATCCAAACAAAGGAATTGGTGCATGTTAATTTATAAATTCAGACTTTTACCAAAATTCCAAGTTTATTTCCTTCATCCAAACATAGTGTAAAGTTCAGACGAGAAATTAACAAATCTTTATAAGTTCTGAGGAAAATCAACAAATATCTTTTATCTATTTATGATGTAGGCACTAAGATACATATCCTACAATTTGAAAGTTGATAATTCTATTTAGTTTTGTTGCAGATGCATCGTGGAAAATGATTCAAAATTAAATGCATAAATTAAGGTTTTCAATTAATTTTGAACTTTTCAAATATAATATTTATTTAATTTTTTTGTTGGAATATCAAATATAATCAGACATGAACTCAACATCAGCAAAAAGAAAGGTTAACCAAATATGTCCCAACTCTGATTAATCCATTTGGGATTATTACAAGAGACCAAATATGGGTGGAAAGTACCCATATTTCACCACCCAAATGCGACCATGACACCACACTCCCCGGTCCCCTACAATTGCAATAATACTATGTTGGGTATTATTATTCACACTCTTTTTAACTTTTCACACAACTCCGTATTCATTTTTATTATTTGATCATTTTCAATTCATTCGATCTGACAGCTGAAAATTAAAAATAGTGTGTAGAAGGTAAATATGAGTGTGTGAATAACACAATCTTATGACTTACTTCTCAACCTTGGATCTTAGAGTGACAATTGTTGTTCAACGCTAAGGGGTGATTTTATGATCTGTGCGCTTGGTATGTATTATGTGGAGGAAGCTCAACTTTGTTGGAAGTGACCCATACCAGGGTTTTTTTTTGCCTACAATTGCATGATCATCAAAGGGTGGTGCTTTCTTTCCATTGTGGGAAGAAGATGCAGTGGTTTGAGGGGATTCACAAACATGTTCTACTGTCAGTGTAAGTCTATAGGTGATGATACTGTGATCACCTTGGGTGTCTTGACGGTGTTGGGTTTGGCTCATACGATTTGGGTCTTATGAGTTTAAACTTCACGTTGGTTAGATATGAGTCTTTTGTGGCCAAGGAATTGTACCTTTGAAGAATTTATTTTGTGTTCTGTCGTTGTTTTGTTTTGTTGTAGTTGTGGTTTTGTTGTCTGTTTGCCTGAAAAATGAAGTACTTCTTTGTCGAAGGAGCGTCGTCTTTTGCAAGTTCATCAATAAGTCGTGCAAATGTTTTTTCCTTGTGCGCGTACATTTCCGCTTGGTTTGATGTGATTATGTGGAGTATATTTTGTATTGCTTCTCTATTGTGTTTGTAATCATAAAATTGTATTCACGATCAATGATGTTTCTCGTTTTATTTAATAAATGGAAATGAAAGTTTGTGTAACAATGAAAGAGGGTGTATTCAATTGAGAATTTGAGAGATTTTAATGGATTTTTATGGAGTTTAATTGATTTGTAGAGATTTCATATAAAATTTTGATTCAATTCCCTTGAAATTTCATGGGGAGATGTGAGATTTGTGGATGCTTAAAATACACTATGAAATCTCTTCAATTCCCTTTGATTCTTTAACTTTCTCAAATTCTTTAAAATCAATTTCTAATTGAATACACTTGGATTTCTAAGGATTTTAATAAACTATCTTAAAATTCTAATTGAATACACCTTGAATTTCAGAGAATCACTTAAAATCCTAATTGAATACCTTTAAATTCATTAAAAAATTAAAATCTCTCATAATCCTAATGGGATACATCCTATCCAAAAATTTTCATTTTTTTAATTATGATTTAAATATATTTTTGTAAAAGATTAATTAATATATAAACTGTTTAGTCATCAATTAAGATCAATTTAGATCATCATGATGTACCATCCAATTTTTACTAAAATGATCTTTACGTAACAAAAAGGTGCACATGTGCATCTAATTATTGTTTCACTATTTAATAAAGTAATCATTTTTAACTATTTGTTATTATTTTTTTTCTGGCTTCACCATGTCCATATATTTTTAATGTTTCTGAAATACGATAGGATATATAATGTATTATTATAAAAATAACGAAATTCTTGTGTTTGAAAATTGACAACTCAAAAATAAAACATCCGTAAACTTATATAATAACACGTGATGTACACTTGTGTTCCCATCAAAATAAAATTTCTCCTCCATATCAAGTGGACCCTAGAATGGGAGAATAAATTATTCATTATTCTCCAAATTTGGACAATCATAAAAAAAAAAGGGCAGTTGGATTAATTTGACTCAAGAAATAAAACAAAGACATAAATAATCCATTAGTGAAATTATTTTAATTAACTAGAATTATTAATAATATCATAATCCGTTTTCTCCACCGATTCCTCCTTAATCCTTTCTTTGCAAGGCTTCCTCACATAAAGTATAATTTCGGATTCCTCATAATCCTCCCCTTCCTCGGTTTCTCCCTCTCCCTATAAATACTCCCACCTCCGATCACTTCCTCCTCTCTCATTATTTCCCTCACCATCCCACCAAAACTCTGTTCCTCTCTCTCTCCTCTCTCTCTCTCTCTCTCTTTCAGTTATGGCTAACAATGGCGTACCGCAGACCGGAAAGGGTATGATCGTGAGTTTCGGCGAGATGCTGATCGACTTCGTCCCCACCGAATCGGGCGTTTCTCTTGCCGAAGCTCCTGGCTTCCTCAAAGCCCCAGGCGGGGCCCCCGCCAACGTGGCGATCGCCGTGGCTCGCCTCGGCGGAAAGGCCGCGTTCGTCGGAAAACTCGGCGACGACGAGTTCGGCCACATGCTCGCCGGCATCCTGAAGAAATACGGCGTCGCTGGAGAAGGCATCTCGTTCGATCAGGGCGCCCGCACCGCCTTGGCCTTCGTGACCCTACGCGCCGACGGTGAACGTGAGTTCATGTTCTACCGGAACCCTAGCGCCGATATGCTGCTGAAGCCCGACGAGCTCAACATCGAGCTCATCAAATCCGTACGTTTCTCTCCTCTCTTTTCTCTCCTTACGTTTTGTGTTTCTTTTCTCGGAAAATTTGGAGGGAGGGTTGAAGGTTGAAGGTTGAAGGTTGAAGGTTGGGTGTGATAAACTTACCTGCCGTTGATTTTCTGATGTGGGATGCACTTGGATCTCACTTTATTTCTTGGCCCTTAATTTTCTGATGTGGATCCCGCTTATCACGGATCTCTCGTATCAGACAGACACACCGGTCCCGATATATTCCCCACAAAAATAATTAATTAATTTTAAAGAAATAAATAAATAAATAAAATTTCATGACAAAAATAATAATTAATTTAGGTTTTTTATTTGTATAGATTTATTAGATAAGGAGTCGACGGAGTTCTAATTCATTTCACGTTTCACGTCGTAGGATAAGAGCAACATATTTTTTCATCATTGTAGTAGAGGCCACTTGCATAATTAATTTAGAATTGAATAGGTAAAGTTTGGCAGCGCGATTTGGTTTTGGGTGTTCGTATTTTTTTTCCCCACGCGCACACGTAAGCGAGTGGTTGTTGTACATTTTGTGGTCGGTTCGGTAATATTGCATGTTGATCCAATCAATTGAAAATACATGTTGAAATTTTTGGCTCTATTTTATTTTAAGTTGGCTTTTTTGGTTTTAATTAAATTATTTTCTCTCCTTTTTTTTTTCTTAATCCAATTATTTTTCACTTTTTGTCATCTTAGAAGTTGATGGGGAGGCATTTATCATAAAGTAATTTTAGGCTGAAAGTTCTTTTAAAATGGTCAAAAGTTGGTTAATTAATTTTGGATTAAAAATGTCCTTGGTTTTTTTTTTTAAGAAGAAGCATAGACCCACTTGACTTTTACTAAATATTAGTTTTAAAAATATTTTAACAAAACAACAATTTTACTCATTTTAAAAATATTTTCACGAGCTCTTAATTTTCTCACTTTTTATAACATACTTATGATTTTTTTTTTTTAACAAACGATATTTTTTATACCAAGTGAATAAAGTGAGATGAGTTTCACAATGATTAGCAATAATGTGGTTCAAATTCATTTTTGGCGAAAATCGAACCAAAGACCTATCACTAATAAGAAGAGAAATACTACTAGTATTACTAAGTGACAATATACCCATAATTTTTAAATTGACATTTTAGTCATGGGCTCATGGGAGATACGGTTTTTCACTCTTTGCACGTGTACATTATCGATAGTGTGACAAACTGAGAAAGCACACAATATTTTCCTTAAAATGTATCTTGGAGGCTTACCATTTTTTGTATTACACCATATAGATAATGAAATGATTGATGTAGTTTTGCTCACCGAGTCTGGTTTTGATTTTGTATTTATAGGCCAAAGTGTTCCACTATGGATCCATTAGCTTGATCGTGGAGCCGTGCAGATCGGCACATCTGAAGGCAATGGAGGTGGCTAAAGAAGCAGGTGCATTGCTCTCCTACGACCCGAACCTCCGGGAGCCGCTGTGGCCGTCGCGGGAAGAGGCAAAGAAGCAGATAATGAGCATATGGGATAAGGCCGATGTGATCAAGGTGAGTGATGTGGAGCTGGAGTTCCTTACAGGGAGCCCCAAGATTGATGATGCCAATGCCATGACACTGTGGAGAGATAGCTTGAAGCTCCTCCTTGTCACTCTTGGTGAGAAGGGTTGCAGATACTACACCAAGGTCAGTTCCTTATGCGATCCAATCCAATTCTTTACTATTTTGTTGCACCTGCATATGCATTGCTTAATTAGTTCTGAGTTTTTGACTTTTAGTCACGTTGGGCCTGGGGTAGGTGGGGGTGGGGTCTATGTCCATGATTTTGGTTGTGGACAAAGTAAGTTTGATTATATTTCTTGATATTAATGGAATCTTTATCTTATTCATTTGATGTTTTTGTTTTGCATATTAAAAAAACGAGTTGCTATTGACACTCTACAAATGCCGTGGCCGTGCACCATTTATGTAACAAAGTAGAAATATTTCAAGTATTATTATGTGGCAAAGCAGACATTTTTGAAGGAGTTAATATGTGTTCAAAACTAATAGAAAATTGGAGAGTTTCGAACCGGTGACGACGGGTCGTACCCAGTGCACAAGGCTCCCGCTTTACGCAGGGTCTGGGAGAGGTGAATGTCGGTGACGACACATGGATAAAATTCAACACTCTATCCACATGAATATTTAGTTTTGAGTTTAGAGGGGATTGGGTTTTGAAGCATGGGTAGACATCCAACTCCCTATCCATCAGGATATTGAGTTTTGTTTACTTTTTTTTTGGAAACTTTAGGCATTTGGTTTGGTAATTGGGTTAAAAACTTAACTTGTGTACATTACTTGTAAAACAACAAATACAGAATTTCCGTGGAGTGGTGGAATCCTTCGAGGTCAAAGCCGTTGACACTACCGGCGCCGGTGATTCGTTTGTCGGTGCTCTCCTTGCGAAGATTGTCGATGACCACTCTATTCTTGAAGTAAGCTATACAGTTGACGATGATTTTATGCATCTTATATGCTATATATATTTGAATTATATTAATTTGGAAAGCTGATGAACGAATTTGGTTGGATTTGCAGGACGAGAAGAGGTTGAGGGAGGTACTGAAATTTGCAAATGCATGCGGAGCGATTACAACAACCAAGAAGGGAGCGATCCCCGCACTTCCCAACGAGTCTGAAGCCCTCACCCTCTACAAAGCAAATTAGAACAAGGTGATGGATCTCAACAGCAACAAGAAGAAGAGGGGAATATCTGCCTCTTTTTATTTTTCTTTTTATTTCTCCTCTTTTTATTACTTTTTTTTTTATTTGTCAAGTTTGTAGGAGCTTTTGTTTCGAATTTTGTGTTTTATTGGAGAGGGATTTTCCAGCATTGGTTTGGCTGCGTGTAATGATGGAAGTTGGAGGCTTAAGCATTGCCTAATAAGTAATATGATTTCTGATATTTCATCTTGTTCTTCTCATCAAATGAGAACCCAAATTCGATTGTTGGATAATAATCAACGATGAAAGATAAATATATATAGAAATAAATTTGAATTATGCTAATAATTAAATAAATAACAACACTGTATATTGAATAAACAAAATTGATATTTAAACAAACGAAGCGAAGATCGAGGTTTGCGTATTGCAATGTCTTTGAAATAATTTTGTAGGCGCTTGCTTCTCTAGAAATGAACAATCTAAACTAGGATTCCAACACCAAAAAACTTAGTTTCTAGCAAATTAATTACTAGGTCTCTCAGTATGCTTGCTATTGAAGAAAAAATGATTTTCAGTGGTTTGATTGATATGCAAATGCATGTAATTATAATAATTATATATCTGTTCACAACATGTATGAGTTTAGGAGACGACTTGAATTGTACGAGTTTAAGAGCGACTGCTTAACAGAAAAGATGTGTCGGTTTAGATATAAATGGAACATAAGGCATATATTGTTGTTTGTTTAGCGTCGATTTAGCATCCGACGATAAAAGTATTGCTTTAGTCAAAAAGTTGTATTTGTTTTTTTTTTTTTTTGGAAAATAAAAGTTGTATTTGTTTTGCTTGCACATCCTTTCCCCTTTTCAAGCACATCTATTTGGGGCATTTGGAGCGAATAAAAACAAAAGATAATTAAGAAACGTGATGTGTATGGAAAAAAGGAGTGTACAAATCATTTTTTTTTAAAGTTAAGCAATTTTAATTTGGATACTATTGGCGGAAGAGGATCTTTGCTGGCATCTTTTCTTGGGGATCCAGAAGATCCTGTAATCATGACCATTCGTTGTACATTGTGACGTCAGAAATCATTTAAATTTTAAAATTAAATATAAATGATACCTAACGAAAACTGACCACATGATATATGATGAACGATCATGATCACATGATCTACCGGATTCTCAGAAAAAGGATCCGACGAGGAACCTTTTTCACTATTGGCACTCACATATTAAGTTTTTTTCAACCACTTTATATTTATTTATGATATATATTATATTAAATAAGAGTGAAAAATACGCCAGGTGGAAGTGCAAAACAGCAAAACAACAATTTTGGCCCCAACATGTAAAATGTGGACCGTTGGAAATCATGCCATATGATAACTTGGTTTTGTCCATATATAAAACAACTCGTGTCGTATAGGCAAACTAGCCAACTACTTGTGGAGAGATTTATAGTATGTCGGAAATAGATAGTACATCACGTGTCATTATACAATTGAGTTGATATGCCTAATATTTTACAAAAAAAAATTCAAAGGTTCAATATCTACAATAAGTTCTAACAATTTTTTTTGTTTGTAGTGAATCGGTAAATATCATTAACATTCATTGATTTTTCTATCTCTCGCCGATATATGGTGAAGTTTACATTTCCACCCTCATTTTCCATATCGATCATTGACTTTTCGGATATTTTGACGAAAATATCGACAATTTTGTGAATATTTTAGTCATTGCTAATTAGTGATTAAGCATGAATTTTCTTTTGGTGATTTCCTTAATTAGAGAGATACGCTCATGAAGAACCATAAAAAATAAATAAAAACTTTTATAGGTTATCTTCAAATTTTTATGCCAAATTGTAAATTAATGAATGTACATCAAGTCAAGCTTGGTGAGTTTGATTATCTATGGTAATTCTTTTTCCTCCAACATAAAAAAAAAATTAAGACAAAATAAAATGTTTCTAACCAAAGAGCCAAGTGCTCTGTCCAACTCTAAATAAATCAAAGATCCTTTCCTTTATCCAACAAGTACAACCCAAGACCCTTGTCAAATGCCAAAGCAATCTGAACATATCAATGGTGAAAAACTCGTATTTGGAAAAAGAAAGTGTCAGGTCAACTTATATAGACTTTCTTAAATTGTGTGACGACTCACATGCAGAAATGGACGATTTCACTAGCCATAACGCATAAGATATTTTAAACGTGAAATGCAATTCATGAAAAAACTTGACTTGAGATGAAGCAAAACCATTTGCAATTTAATCTTCAATGACCCAGACTTTAATACCAAGCATTCTAAAGTCTAATCTCTAATGAAAATTGATCTAAAGAACATGTGTGATAAATGATTACAGGTTTGACAAAGAAAGTCAAAAAACTACTAAGTTTGAACTTCACAACAACAACAAAATAAATTATTAAACCACATGATGTGGTTTAAAAAGATAAAGGGAACTTTAATGAAAAGTTTTTGGTACTGTTCATTTTAACGAAAAATCATATTTTTACACTAAAAAGTCAATCATGGTACTATTCACTTTACCATTTATTTTGTCATTTTCGTTAAAACTCAAAGTTGTTAAGCCTTTCTCATTAGTTTTCCTAAAGATAAAAGCAATAAAATGAGACTCCATGATTTAAACCACATTTTGTAAATCAAATGATGTGACAATAAAATAAGACTCCTTAATTTAAAGAATTTAAAAAAGAAGACCAACCATCAACAACCGCATCATGTGGCCAAATATAAAAGCCTGCATATAGAATCTTGTTCTCTTGGTCGCCAAGTGACCAAAGATTCATGCTCGCTCACCCTTTAATTTAATATCAAGGGTTGAGATTAAAACATTGAAAGAACATTCATTTATTCTCTATCCCTGATATCAAATTCAAGGGTGAGTCACAAACATTCCTCCGTCACGGGATGACCAAGAGAACATTTTTGCTACATATAAAAGAGCAATAAACTGTAAATGCAAGACAAAATATATGTAAATTCCTTGTGACAAAATATATTCTTACTTAAACTCCTTTACAAGTATCTTTAGTATCGCTCATAACAAGGATTCTTGGACGATGTTTGAGCATGGTGAGAGAAAGTAGTAAAACAGGTTATTTTAGAACGCAATAGTTTGCGGTTTTAGTTCGCTAACCTCCATCTGCAAAGGCCTCCAAGCACGCTCGCACCTTTCCCATCTCCCCTGCATATGAGCCAAAAATGCCTCTGCCCATTTTTCCTTGCTCCCTCTCATGCTAAGATCGTAGGGCACCGAGAAACTGTTCAACCAATCAACAAAAATCAAATCTCAGTGATAACGGATACTAAAGCGTGTCTCTGTGTCCGGTGCAGGTAAAGACTACCGAGAGTTATATTCTGGGTAGATAATATATTATGTGTCAATGACAATTTATAAAGGCACAGGAATGATAAACACAATGGTGAACCCGACCCCCATCCATCTACCGATAATATAACTCTCTCCACAAATGTAACACTATCCATTCTCCACAACAAGAAAAAAATGCGGATAGAGAGTATCTATTCTCTGTTAAGTGCATCTCCAAGGACTTATAAATGAACCTTCAACTATGCCCTTACTACATAACTTCTCAAAAGCCTTAACTCAATTAACTTTGGGACTTCCCAACAGTTCGGAAAGAAGGCTAAAAATATAGGGTGGGGTTCAAAATATCACAAAATTCATCCTCGTTACGCATAACATCAATATCATCTCCAGTACCGATGTGCTCTTCCCATAACAGTCAAAAGAACTTGCACTCTAAAAAAAATAAAAAAATTCTTTGTGTTGCCTCATCAAGTATTCTTTTCAACTTACAGAAGATATCCATCAATTATAACACTAATAAAAATAAAATAAAAAATTCACGGAGAGTTACCTCAAGAGTTCGTCTGGTTGATATACTTCATCAGGGGATCCATTCCTGCAAGAATTACAAACTTTTATCTCAACAAGCGACATTGCGTCCGTGAGCAATGTATTTTGAAGACTGACCTTTTGGCTAGTACTGTTAAGTATGCAATTAAATTGCTCAAATATGAGAAGTTTTCTGTAGTTTTTGTTATTTAACTTAGAGCACAACAAGAGACTAGTATTCTCAGCACTTTTTAAGAATTTATCTAAAACAAGCCACAAAAACCAAATGTAAAACATACGAACACATTTTTACTTTTATTGGTTACTGGACTTCTTGCAAATCCAAGACACTATACGTGTACGATGCCATGTTAGTACTTTAGAGAATGAAAATATGTATGTGTGACCCAAGTGGGACATCGAATATCGTGATAAAATATAAATCTAATAATTCAAATTCTGATATAACTACTGAACGCCTCATAAAACAAGACCAGAAAAACTAACCTGCATATTGATATTTTATAGATATGAAGACACTTGGAAGAAAGATTACAAACAGCAGCAACATTATGCTCCTCTCTGAACAAGTACACAACTGGATACCCAAGAAGCCATCTGAAGTATTGAACACAAATTTTTAGTGTATGACACTAAGATTCTAATCCCAACATCTAATACAAGAAGAAATTTAAAACTATTAATTTTCGAATGGGATTTACATGCAACTTCTAACAAGTTCATTCCTTAAAACTTTCTGAAATAGTATAAGAATTACTTCAGAATATCAATTCAGCTTCCAATTTGAGTGACTTTCTAGCAAACTATTAGACTTACGACTCAAATGTTTAGGAGTTGACGGACAAAACAGGCAGTGGCAAAACAACTCTTTATTTATTTCCCCCCTCCAGTCCCACTTTATGTTTTATTTCCAGCCTAATTACTGGCATCAGTCAAACTACAAGTTATCGATTTGTCTAGTGAGTTTCCACTTCATGTACTCCAAATACTTTGTAGCCAGGTTGTAGACTGGAAGTTCAATACCAAATAAAATAAGATTTTTTTTTCCCATTAATGGGAAAACGGAATCAGATTTCAATTTCTAAATATTTTATGCAAGCGTAGGGGACCATCCGACCATAAAAATTTTCATTGTAACTTTTAGTCATTCGGTTATTCCTTGGTGTATGCTTTTCGCAGACGATATAGGGTTGATAGATGAAACTCAGGAAGGGGTAAATGCGAAGCTTAACCTTTGGAGAGAAGTGTTGGAATCTAAAGGTCTTCGCCTAAGCCGATCAAAGACAGAATATATGGAATACAAGCGGGATGCATGAAGTGGAAGAGTGCATCCGGCGTGTTGTGTGACCGTCGTATGCCACTGAAGCTCAAGGGAAAATTTTATAGGACGGCAATAAGGGCGGCGATGCTGTATGGCACAGAATGTTGGGCGGTGAAGCATCAACACGTACACAAAATGGGTGTAGCGAAGATGAGGATGCTTCGTTGGAGGTGTGGGCTCACGAGAAAGGATAAGATTAGGAATGAGTGGGTTGGACATGTGCAAAGAAGGCCTACTGACGCTCCAGTTCGAAGATGTGACTACGGGACAGAGGTTCAGGGCCAAAGGGGTAGAGGAAGACCTAGGAAAACTTTGGAAGAGACCCTAAGAAAAGACTTAGAGTACTTGGATCTAACGGAGGACATGATACAAAACCGAGCGCAATGGCGTTCTATGATTCACATAGCCGACCCCACTTAGTGGGAAAAGGCTTTGTTGTTGTTGTTGATGTTGGTTATCCAAGCCAACTTAGTAATGTGCCTGTAAAAGGGACCACCTAACTCCTAAGCAATTATCTGACCATACCAGTTAAAAGTCCATCTGAGTCATTCAGGCTACTTTACATATCCAAGTGGTGCTGAAATTGTTCACAAACATATTCAGCATCACAGAAACCTGAAGCAGGGAAATGCTACATCCCAAGGGTAGTAAAGGTGTATCCAAACGTAAGCTTAGACAGTTACCCATTTAGCGTTGGCAGTAAGACCTCAGTATTTTGCATGCAGCTACTCAGATCGATAAATTCAGATGACTGAGAAGGGATGAGTTCATTTATGGGCGGTTCAGCATCAGCTGTTATACTGTGAGATGGCGAAGCCTCATCTTTCCTTCCACCAACAGGAAATACCAGAGAGAACAACTTCTGAATAGATATAAGCTGCATCCCCAATGGGTTTTTTTCTGCTTCTGTTATCATCTGCAACACAAATGAAAGAAAGGCAATCACCAAATGGGAGAAAGAAAAATGTTCAAGTTCAAGGTAAAGATTACAGGGGGCGGAAAAGAATATAGCAGAGAGTAACCTTTGGAGGATCTCGTTCAACATCCACAAAGAGCAACTCTTGTTCTGAGTTCAAGCTTGACCTAACATGATCAGCAAGCCCTCTAACGTGTATCAAATATATCATTTCTTCTATAACCATTACTCTCAAATGCTCAAAAATGGGTGACTCCTGCACAAAAGTCTTAAAGGTTATTTGATTTTCAGAAAACCAATAACTCTAAAAGTAAAAGGAAAAAGGACAGAATAATAATATGACATGATATGCAACGTCAATAGATCATGTAATGCAGATTATCAGCTAATGCTCGGCCCGCATCCTAGTGGAAATGTAATGGGAAAGAGAGCTGAGAGAGATAAGAAATGATTAAATCATAAAACCCGGATCATCTTTGCCAAAAAACCAACTAAAGACATACCAACACATATCAGTACATGTGTTTACAGAAGTACGAATAAGCAAATGCAGGTAATATTATATAAAATGAATTGCAATCTTTCTTACCAAAGAACAAACATTTGACTTATGAATTTTAAACATTAGACTCCGAATCCTTAAACCCTAAACAAAAACTTATTCAGTGTGGGGGGGGGGGGGGGAGAGAGAGAAAGCACCACGTCTCGCGGGTTATACCATCGATGTGCGTGTCACGTTTACATGTGTGTGTGCGCGCACCACCATGATTCCTAATTGAACTTCTATGAAATGGTTTCACCGGATTCAGCTAATTGTCTTGACTAATTGTTAATAACTTAATATAGACATTTGACTATAGCTATAAGTTAAACCTATTGGTAAATGGTATTATTAGAATGATTTAGAAAACTTGGATAAAATGTCAGTATGAACTGTGACAGAATCAGCAGCAAAACTAATTTAAAACCAGTCAACTAGTTTAATAAAGTTTTAAGGACAAACCTTTTGACAAAGTTTCAAAATAGCGCAGAGTCTCTCTTGCAGTTCAGGCATCTTTCCGCCATAGTCTACCAGTATCACTGGCCTCATTCCAGTGCACAAAGCTAGAATATCTGCCTCCACAAAACCACAAGTCGTTAAACATAACAGTAAAATATACAAACTTTGGTTGAAATGTTTACAGATATATTCCTAGTAAGCCAGAGGAATTCATAGTGGCAAGGAGAAAGATTCTTGAAGGCTTGGATGCGCTTCTCATTTACCGTACACGGTAAATTCAGGATCTTGTTTCAATTTTTAAAGGGTGATCACCAAAAGTATCACCACATAGAAGTGGACATATAGTTATCGTTATAAATCAAAATACTACAAAAGCGCAGGGTTGAACACAATTGTTTTACTTCCATTTCCATGTACATTTTACGGGGAAAAAGAATATTAAATCAAGATTATATGTACTCTTTCCTCTACAGCCTCTTTTCATTTCGTGATCACCAAAGAAAGTTTCTTTCCCTTCTTTGCTTTCTATTCAAATAACAAAGATCATCATCAATCAAATGTATGTTTTTTGGGTTACAATCAATCAAATGTATCTTCATAATCACATGATTTCTCCATTTTTGCTCTGGATGAAACGAAAAGAAAACAAAAAAGGAAAGATTTTTCAGGAAACCCAACCCAATCCCACTGACAAGTATAAAAGAAAGATCATTTGCTGGCCCTCTAAATTACAACACAAAAAGGTGGAGTTGCAAAATTGAAACCAAAGGAGCCACAAGAGCAGCATCTCAACTTTTAAAGATAAATATTATCGACAAACATATTCAGCTGAGAGCTTATACAGGCACCAATGAAGAATTATCTACTCCAACGTTTGAAGGAGACCAAATTTACCAAAACTCATATGCAAAATTGAGCTTGTGAATTGAAACACAACAAAATATTGAAAACCCAGAAGCCAAAATGGAGTGTTCATTCGGGAAATCAGAACAACATAAACTGTTACAATTGAGAGAGAGAGAGAGAGAGAGAGAGAGAGAGAGAGAGACCTGTGTCAAGTCGACGTCGAGAGTATTTGAGACGCCATTTGATTTGAGAGAGAGAGGAGTTCAACACTCTCAATGCTTCATCTAACTCTGCAGCTTCGGTTAAGAATTCCTTGTCTTCTTTTTCTCGAGGATCCTCCATCGACACACAGAGAAGACAGACTTCCTGAAAGTGCCGCTGCTTGTTATGTCAAGCGGTTTTTACCAGTAGAGAAGAGTGGAGTGTGGCCATTTGGCATATGAATTCCCGTTTCTGTTTTTTTTTTTTCGTATATTTTCTTCGAAATGAATTTCACATACGGGACTAATTAAAATTAAATATAAAAAATATATTGTACAATATCGAAGACATAACAATAAAAGATTCACAACATAACGATTAAATATTGATGACAGATTAAAATATTGATCATTTCGCTAATTGAGATTTAGCTTCAATATATCATTTTGACCAATTTCCTTTACTTATGTTCTATCAAAAATCATATGACCGTTTGAATAAGAGTTCAAGATTTTTTTGTAAAACCGTATTCGTTCATTTTCTTCATTACAAATGAATGTTTTAATAGTTTTGAATTTGTATATTTTTTGTGAGAATGAGCTGTAAATGATATTCTAAATGATAAACGATTTGGATCGTTAAATTATATTACAGAGTGGGTCCCATAAAAACGTGTGTAACAAATGTTATGTAAAAAAGTGGCCGCCCATTTATTTTATGCTAAATCTACAATCCACTTGGTGTTAGATCTTAAGTTTGTAATTTTAAATAAAGATCCAACGATTAAAATATCTGTAGTACCTCTAGAGCATAAAAAAACATAATAAAGGTCGTACCCAGTGCATAAGGCTCCCGTTTTACGCAGGGTCTGAGAGAGGTGAATGTCGGCTAACATAAAAAAAAATCCCTTTACGAAACACCTTGTTTCGTAAACTCTGGGAGTTTGAGTGGCTCAAAATCAATATACCAAATATTTCTCTCATCTAACTTAGGCGATGTATTCAATTGGAATTTTGAGGGATTTTAATTCTTTTAATGAATCTAGGGGTATTCAATCAAGATTTTAAGTGATTATCTGAAATTCAATTTATAATCAATCAAGATTTTAAAATAGTTTATTAAAATCCTTAGAAATCTAGATGTATTCAATTAAAATTTTAAAGAAGTTTATAACATTACAAGTGTATTCAATTAGAATTAGAATTTAAAGAATTTGGAAAAGTTGAGGAATTAGAGAGAATTTGAGAGATTTTATAGTGTATTTTAAGCAACCACAAATCTCACTTCTCCCTATGAGATTTCAAGGGAATTGAATCAAAATTTTACATAAAATATGTACAAATAAGTTAAACTTCATAAAAATCCATAGATTTATAAATCCATTAAAATTTCTCAAATTCCCAATTGAATACACCCTTAGACCATCATGAAAGAAATGTCAAATTATAATAGTATAGAACATTGTAAGGTTTAAAAACTTGTTAAAACTTTGAAGGGTCTTATTGTATGGTTTAAAATTTGAGGGGGCTATGTGATAAAAACAACAAACTTGTGAGGTTTCAAGTTTCAAACCTGATCAAATTCCGCTCTGGACAAATTTGACCATTCTTTCTTTCACTACAGTCCAATTTCTGGCGACGGAGCTTTGGTGGGGAGCAAAGACGACGATTACAGCACCGGATGGAGTCGGAACTAAGAACCTCCGGCTACCACTCTCCTGACAGATCCGTGCTGCGCAACCGTTGCTGCAATCGTCGTCTTGGCTGTCCACCAAGCTCCGTCCGTCACCATACATGTCAATTGGATATCGAGTTATCGAATATTTTTAAGGTAGCAAGCAAGCAACAAATAGCATTTGTCGATAGAACTCCATGAATCAATGTGCTTCTTTTTTGTTCAAATTTATATGCTTTTTGTTATTCATATGATATACACTTGACATTTGGTTGTATCCAATCCATTGTTTGATACATACTTGATAAAGGGTTGAGATTGTGGTTGTTCAATTTTGTGTTCTTTGTTTATCTTCCAATGCTGTAAATTATATTGGTTTATTGTATTGTAAATGTCGGCCTGACGTGCAATTTGGAGGTTTTTATGGAGGTGCTGCTAAATCCAACTCAATCCTGTAGAAATTACGGTTTGCAATGATCTCTAACTGACATGGAGTGTATTCCACTAGTTTTAAACATCGTAATGGCCTTGCGTGAATGTCTTCGAATGACTAGATTAGCGTTCTAATTTCTGTTACTTCTTAGAGGTTAGAAGTTGGTCCATTGAGTTTGTGCTTGTTTTTAGGTAATTGCGCTTTATTTTGGTGCTTTGTATTGAAATGAGCAGATCCGTTGGTAATATTCTGATCGTCAATGCTAGTGCTTCCGAGTGAAGTGAATGACCAGTATGTGAGGAACAAATTGAAGGGTGTTCTATTTCCATTTCTGTACAAGGTAGGCATGAATCTTTGGATTTTTCCTTGTCGGATCAGATTATCCTGACATAGAACTTACACATTCTAACCCACCGTTTCTATTTTCAGTGAGCCAGTAGGAGGCAGGCTTTCCTATATATACCATAATCGATGACATCAATGCGGTGGACCTATACATTTCATATGCAGAAATTGGTACCTATACCTTTTAGTTTCTTAAGGCTCAAGAGCAACAGAAGTGTTTTCAAAATGTCATCTAAGATGCTGTTAAAAAATAACACTCCTTTACCACATTTAGCGTGCGACATAAACTGTAAGTAGGAGTATCACCTGTTACCAAGTGCTTTTTGTTAACTGATGTATGTTGCAAACGGGACCAAAGACTAGCATTTGGCCAAAAACTAAATTCTTTTAGCAGGCCGTAACGTTGTTTTACTGGTTACCGTGAGGGAAAATATAGCTGTTCTTGTTGATGCACTAGTTCCTTTTCCTTTTCTTATTATTTGGAAGGAGTATGTTAGGTATTTTGACTCTTAAAGAGAAACTTTCACTAGGGCATCAATCTGAGACAATCAGCTATTGGCTATTTTCTCAACGGCACATGAATGTTTTGACTGTAGATCGGCTGGTCCTCAGCTTCTCGAACTGCATCATGGTTGCAATTGGGATTTTCTTTTAGTGTCTTCGTATTTTGTGTTTATTTATGGTTTTGGTATTTCAATCTTTCAATGGTTGAAGATCTTATCTCTCTTAGTACTCAATGATCTCTTAAACCCTTTTTTTTCTTTGGTCATTGCCAGGTTTAGCCCTGAAGCACTAAACTGGTTGTTAATCAGGGGATTGCTTGGCTGGTTTGCAATCTGCAATGCTGAAAGTGACATAGCTAGCTCTGGATACCATTGCTGGACGTTGTGGCGTATGCAGGGTATAATTCCGCAGGGTTGTGCTTGCCCGTATTTGGACAGGTTCTGTTGAGTTGCTCATATTATTTTGTATGCCTTGGACCTGTTTATTTATGTGTGGAAAGTCTTCTTGGAGAAGACTATAAAGGGAGAACTCTATCAAGAGAGTCCACTTTAGAGAGGTGAGGGGTTATGATTCATGCAAGTATACATTATCTGTTGCTCTTTATTGCTTTGTCTCAGTAACCACTTTTTACATGGCTTGACAATCCTAATATGAATTGGATTATGTAACATTGTTTCTATTTGTATACAATTTTCTTTTTATTCATTTCCTGAGAAAAAAAGTAAATCTTTTTTATTGGAAAAATCTTACCCACTGGTATCATTCTGTCCACCGCATTCTGAAAATTTCCTTTGCCCCCCAAAGCATATTGGAAGGTTTTCTGGACACTTCAGGCAGTTATTTGAAAGACTACCCCTTATTGTCTTTGGGCCAAGAATGAACTCCTGCGGAAGCTTTCCTTGCAGAAAGTTGTGATCTAAGTAGAGGGTTCTCCATGCTTCTACTTTTGCTCTGAATTCCCCCGGTATAACACCAAAGAACTGATTCTATGACATGTTGATTGACTTTAAATTTGGAAGAGTGACCAAATTGAGAGGCAAATGTCCACGCTACTGATTTCCTTCGGCTTCAAGCACTTGAAGCTGTGTTTCGGGTCCAAGAAATCTTACAACTTCTAAGGTGGTGAAGGTGTTGATTGAAACATTGAGTTCGGTCAATTTGGGCAAGGTAAAAATATCTCTTGTAATCGTACCTGAAAGCCTGTTGTCACTCACATCTAGCAACTGCAGACGTTTGCGTTTGTTTAATGCCGGAAGGTGCCCGGAAAGCAGGTTATGGCTGAGCATCAATTTTCTCAAGCCTAATGGAACATTTGGCATACGCCCATAGAGATTGTTTCTGCTGAGATCTAATGTCCTCAGCTGCCACAACCCTTAGACTTCAGGGATTCTCCAGTGAATCCATTGTTGGACATGCTAAAGTAGGTCAAACTCCTTAATCCACTAATGCTTGGAGGAATGGTGCCGGAAAGCTGGTTATATGAAACGTCTAGAGATTGAAGCATTTTGAGCGCAGTCAATCCTTTGGGAAGGTTGCCTGTGAGGAAATTGCCGGACAATGAAAGTCTGGTGAGCTTGTTTAGTTCAGAAATGGTATCCGGGATTGGTCCTCGAAAGTGGTTTTTGCTTAGATTGATGATAGTGAGCTCTGTTTAGATTCCAGATTGACGGTGTGATGAACCCCTCATAGCCACTACCGTCAAGCTCAATCGTTATTCTGCTAGGGGAGTTGTCAAGCGCAAGATTCCCAGAAACTCCCCCACCCCCCGGTACTCTCACATGGATCCAATGCAAACTCCCAAGTACTCAGATAAGAAGAGACGGGAACAGAGTTGGGATCAATGGCACGCTTTATAAGACGAAGAACTTGAGTATCGGAATCGAGAGTGAGCGAATTAACTAGCATCGAAACTGAAAATGTGGTGATGAAAATAAGATAAAGTAGATAGAAGGAGCAGAGGGGAGGCATAAGCTTGCCCATTGGTAAGGGGGAGCTCAAAGCTTATTTCAGTTGTTGGTTTGCTTGCTTTGTGTGGGTGTGTTGTATGCTATAAAGTGAGGGATGCAAAAAGACCCCTTGAATAGGGAAAGATTTTGTTGTTAAATCTCATGCCAAGAACTTGGGGGCAAATTATATCCATTTCTTTTAAAGGTTGTCTGCATTTGGGGATTTTGCTCTCTTTTGCTCATCCAACCTAATCTTTCTTTATCCAAACCATCTTTTTGTATACTCATTGTTTTTGCCAAATAGTTGACAAAAACGATCTGTTGCATGCTTAAATGGAAACAACAAAAACGATCTTTTTGTATACTCATTGTTTTTATTTGACTCTCTCTCTCCCGTTTCTCTGCTTTCTCTTCTTCCATTTGACTCTCTCTCTCTCTCTCCCGCATGCTCAGATACAAACCCATACTTTCTCTTCATTTCATTATCTTTCTCTTCAATTTCGGTAAATCAAACTATTTTTCCCCAATTTAAAACCAACGATATGAAAAGGCTAAGGGAGGCGAGTGTGGACTGAACTGCATCAAACTATGATTTCCCTGCACTTCGCAAACATCGCGTCGTTCCGGCCAGCGCAAACGCCGAATTTTTCCCTAGAAGGAAGTGCGTTTCGGTCTGTTTCGCCGGTATTTCGGCAGATTCGTCTCCAACTCAGCCCGGAAAGCCCGAAATCGAGCTCGAATTCATCTGGGTTGTTGGGTAACGAAGCTACGTTTGGGTAACGAAGCATTTGGGTTGCTGGGTTTGTGGTGGAGGAGGAGGCTACAGGAGAGAGGGAGGGTAACGAAGCTACGGGAGAGGGAGGCTGCGGGAGAGAGAAGGAGGGTAGACAATGGAATTTTTGTGTTCAACATACGTGGAACAACCCGTTCCAGGGGGGAGGCGGGACGCAAAAACACCCAATTTCTGTCCCGTGGAACAGCGCGTTCCACTCATTTTTGGCGTACCAAACGCGGGACGGAACGCCTCGTCCCATTCTGTCCCGTCCCGTTCCACGTACCAAACGCACCCTTAGTGAGTACCAAACAACATACATAAATCTAATCAAGTCCCATCCCATCCAGTCTAATACTACAAGTTATATCCATGTCAGCCCATCAAACGTGCCCCAAGAGCATGAGGAAGGTTATGAGGAGATGAGGGAGGTTGAGAAAGAGAGGATTTTGATATTAAATCCATAAGAAAAAAAGTCTGTCACGTCCTTGTTTGATTCGGTTTAGCTTTTAAACTGAAAACCCTATAACATAACCGGTTCAAGCTAGAACTTGTACATTTCCTAAAAGTCTCAAAAAAATTATTTTATGGAGTCCCATGTCGAATAATTTATCACTAAGATGGGTTGCAATATAATATATATATATATAGCTACTTATTGAAAATAACGATGAGGGCAATTATACCATGGACAATGATGATCATAATTGAATGAGCTGTTAATTGAATTATTGGAAATTTGATGTGGAGGATAACCAGGATTAAATATGTTATGAAACCAACTGTTATAAACAAATAGAAATAATTGAAAAAATGATTGATCTGTGTTTACCTTGAATTTGAGATATTCGATGAATTGACTGTGAGTAAGGATTTTATGCTATTCAAAATCAGTTGTTATGAAAATATTCTTCATAATGAAAATAATGAATTCAAAATAATGATGCAAATATAATTTGAAAATAAGTTTTATTGCAAAACACTGGAACTTACAATTGATTTACTGACGATTGAGTCAGCAAATAAGAAAATGATTGATGAAAAGGATATTGGTGCACGCAAGCATCCTTGACATTTGAAAGTTAAAAGTGTTTACAATTTTGATTTCTTTGGGTACAGTGTGAACTCAAAGAAAGTTTTTACTGAGAAATTGTGAAAATTCCAAACTTGAAATCTTCCTCATCCGGAGTCTACTTTTTATAGACTTGGAAAAAGGTATTGGGTGACTTGCTTTTACTATTGATGAATGATGACTTGCTTTCACTATTGATGAACAGTGAAATTTGTTGGAATAATTGCTGCTTTCATTGTAGAATATGGATGATTGAATGACTCCAAACTTTGTCAGAATCATTGGTGGGAATGTGCTGGCTGACTGAATAATTCCATGCTTTGTCAAAATTATTGGTGCGAATATTGTCTGAACGCTTCACATGGTGACTTTGGAAAGATGACTGAATTTTCACATGGTAATTGTCCTAATGTTCACATGGTGACTTGACATGATGACTGAAGTTTTCACATGACTTTATGCAAATGGGTCATGGGAATCCTGGTAGTCGACCCACTTAGCTGACTGTGTTTTTTGACTTGTTGACTTGGCTGGTTGCTGTGAGGACGCATCTGAAGATTCGGAGTCTGAAACTTCTTCTTCTTTAGTGTGGAGCATCGCTGCTTCTGCAAGTAATTGTTGTGCTAAATATTTGAGCTGAGTGACTTTATTCTTCTTTGAGCCTGATGATTTGGAAGACTTGATTGTTCTTTTGAAGGATGAGGATGGACTAATGTCCAATAATAACTGTTCCGGGATGACTGGTAGTGATAGCTGTGCTGGTTGTGCCAGAATGATTGGAGGTGGAGTAATGGGAAATTCAATGAGGACCTAATTGATGGTTGAATTTATCCCACCGCTTGATTGATCTGTCCTGGTAGTCGACCCACTTAGCTGACTGTGTTTTTTGACTTGTTGACTTGGCTGGTTGCTGTGAGGACGCATCTGAAGATTCGGAGTCTGAAACTTCTTCTTCTTTAGTGTGGAGCATCGCTGCTTCTGCAAGTAATTGTTGTGCTAAATATTTGAGCTGAGTGACTTTATTCTTCTTTGAGCCTGATGATTTGGAAGACTTGATTGTTCTTTTGAAGGATGAGGATGGACTAATGTCCAATAATAACTGTTCCGGGATGACTGGTAGTGATAGCTGTGCTGGTTGTGCCAGAATGATTGGAGGTGGAGTAATGGGAAATTCAATGAGGACCTAATTGATGGTTGAATTTATCCCACCGCTTGATTGATCTGATTCTGTAGACTTCACGTGTTTCGACTTCATAATTCCACTTCATAATCCATGAGACTTTGTACTTTGGCCATGAATATTGGGAGAAGTGTAATTCTGTAGTTGAATCGGCTTTTGTCAAATTTCTGCTGGAAATTGGCGGATAGGACCTGCATAAACTCTTTTGGTAGGAGACTGGCTATTAGGCTGTGAATTGACCACCATTTTGGGAACCATGCAGGAAAATTCAATATGAAACTCTTGTCAAAATTAATGAACCATGAATGACTAAAATCTTCTGTTTGATGGAGGAAGATGTTAATCCATGCATCAAAGTAATTGTAATGGTTATTGGGAATATGGACATATTGAGTATGAAGAGATTTGGTTTTATAAAAGGGGATTCTCCAATCTGATTAGGTTAAAAAACCTTCCAATGTAAAGAGAATAGTAGAGGATTTTGTTTTCATGGGTTTTGCTGTAGAGAGGTTTGATTGAAATTGACTCAGTTTCACTGAGGATAGCTTGATATTATTTCAGTGTTTTATGTGATGTTATAAGATGATAATGGAAATTAGGTGGAAAAACTGTTTTGGCTAATTTTTCTGGTGCTTGTTCTTGATTAAGATTGAAAAGGATACTGAAAATATATTCATTGGGGTTTTTCTTGACGTATGGTGATGTTTTGGTATAACTGACTGGTTGGGATGATGATGATTGGTATGTTGGGGTTGAATAAAGGTCATATTGACTGACTAATGCCGTTTGGTAATTGGGACGTGGTGTTTGGTAATTTGGCCTAAAGTTTCCTATTGTGGAATATAAGGGAGTGAAACGGTTGGTAATGGCTAAGGCCGATGAAGAATATGAGCTTGATTCTTGTTTTACTGGTGGTGGTGGTAAAGTGGCTGGAAGCCTCCTTTGATCAGGTCTTCTTGCTGTCATTTTTCTCCTGCAAAAATTCTTTGGTTAGGAAATCAGGGATGCAATTTTGACTACCTTTGATGTATTCGATTTCAAAATAAAAATACTTAATATTGCTTGCCATCATGCAAAAATCTGTTTTGATGCAATGTTTTGAACATTTTTTTGTAAAACATGTTTTATAGATTTGCAATCGACTCTGACTAAAAACTTTTGATTTAATAAATCATTTTGAAATTTGCTAATGCATAATACTATAGATAATATTTCTTTCTTAATATTACTATAATTACTTTGTGTTGGATTCCATACTCCTGAATGGAAACGAACAATTTGTTCAGGAGATCCGGAAGAGATTGACTACTTGAGAATACCTCCGTAACCAATTTCAGAAGCATCAGTTTCAACAATTTTGAATGAATTGGGAGTTGGAATGCCAAGATAGGGCAAAGTCTTAATATGTAATTTAATTTGTTTGACAATGGAAGTATGAGTATTGAACCAAGGTGAAGGATTTTCTTTTGGACGATCAAACAAGGGTTTGCATTGTTGTTTAGGATGTGGATAAAATTCTGCAACATAATTTAAGGATCCTAAAAATTTTTGTAACTGGGTTTTATCAGTGATTTCATCTGGGAACTTATCTGCAAACTGAATTACTCTATCTATTGGCTAAATGGTTGACTAATGGATATTGTATTCTAAAAACCTAATTTTGGTCTGAAATAACTTAATTTTGATTGATGAGACAACTAGTCTATTTGACTTAATTATCCTAGCAAACATATTTAAGTGTTTCTAATGCTCATCTATCGATTTGGAATAAATGAGAACATCGTCAATATAAACAATTGAGAAATGACTGTATTGATTAAATATTTCATTCATGATATTTTGAAATTCTCTGGATGCATTCTTAAGATCGAATGACATTACATTTCATTCATAATGGTCGAAAGAAGTGACAAATGTAGTTTTGTATTTGTCATCATCATGAATTTGAATCTGCCAAAATCCAGACTTCATGTCGAATTTTGAGAATATTACAGCTTGACTAAGTCTCTTAATTAAATCTCTTTTGTTAGGAATTAGATACCGTATCCATTCCAGGACTTCATTAAGAGGTTTGTAATTAATGACTAACTTAGGAGTTTCTCTTTCTAAATCAGCGTTTTTTCTGGACATAGAAAGTAGGACAAGACCAGGGTGATTTACTTTTCCTAATGATTCCTTTATTGAGAAGTTCTTGGATTTCTATTTTGCATTATTCCATAACTTCTTGACTCATTTGGATTGGTCTGGCTTTTGTTGGTATTTTCTTTTCATTAAATTGCTTATTGTAAGGAAGTTTAACAATGAGTTGTTTTCTGTGCCAAAAACCGTTGGGAATATCCGAACAAATTTCATGAACAAGTTTATTTTGAAAGTTGTCAATGTTTTGTAACAAAGATTTATTTGTTAATTGTTCTTCAATTCCTTTGTAATTAATTTCTTCTTTTAAGAAATTAATTTGTTGTGATTTTTTGGTGACTAGATTTATGGTTTTTGAGATACTATCTTTTTGTAATTGTCTTAATTTTTTGAGATCTGTTTCCGTGCAAAACTTAAATGTGATTTTTTGTCCTAACATTCTAGTGGTTATACGGTCCTGGTGCACCTTAAAAGGATATATGAGAGTTATGAAAGGGGGACCTAAAATGATTGGGTCTGAAATGGTTTTAATCAAAACAAATGGGGTTTTAAAACAAACATGGGTTTTTGGGATTTCATATTTTAACTGCATTGGTGACTAGTTTGCTGCACTAAGAATTTATGTTGATTTATGAAAATACATAGTGGGAATTAAACCTTCTTGAATACAATTCAAATCCGCACATGAGTCAATTAAGGCAATTGTTTCTAACCGGAAATCTTCAATTATTATTTTTATTTTAGAATACCATTTTTGGATCCTAATTTTTTGTAGTAATCCTAAAACTAGGTTTTTGGTTGGATTTTCTGTGAACTTGAATTCTGATTCTTGGTCTGAGGAATAACTATTGTGTTCTTCATCGTTATTGCTAAGGAGTGCTTGTGTTTGGATACTACTGAGATGTGAGCGAATTTATATGTTTTCTGATTTTAAGGACTTAATTTCTTCCTTAATTTTGTTGACTTCTCTTTGTAGATCTTTGACCGTAATTTCTTTCTTAGCCTTATTAAACATTTCCAAGGTTGTGCTAAGACAGATTTTTGGGGTTGCTTGTGGTTGACTAGTACTGGTTTCTTCTTGGGAGACTAACTTCTTAAGCTTGTTTAAGTAAAATGATTTTAACTCAGGGTCATCTACTTTACTAATTAACTCGATAAGAAGATTTTCTTGTTCTTCTTGTTTATTGAGGGCTGGAATTCTCTTACAACAAGTATATGTGCATCTTATCTTTATGTCAGGGGATGAAAGGCTACTTGAGGAGTGATTGAGAGAAGATGAATTAGATTCTAAATCGTCTTTGGATTGACTATGGTCTGTGTCTCTTAATTCCAAGACCTGGATTAACTCGGTTTTCTCTTCCTCATAGATTTTCAACTGGTTGATTGTTTTCTTAACTCTACATTTGTTTTCATAATGACCAAATTTGCCACACTTGTAGCAATTTCCTTTTTGTTCTTGGTTTTTGTGAGTGGAATTTTCTTGAGGGTTTCCTCTTCCACTTGCTAGACTTGGGTTTCTCGTAAAATTTATTTGTTTCAAAACCCTTATTTTTGAATTTGTTATATTTAGGGTGTCTCCTACTGGAGTATCTATTTGGGTACCTATTGTAGGCTTTTGATCTTTTCTTTTTGTTAGATGGTGCAATAGGAGGTAATTCATATTGTTCACGAAATGTTCCTAATTCGTATTTGGCTATTGACTTGTCTTTGTTGACTTGTTTTGTAATTTTCATATCAATTCACATTTTCAATCATTCTTTCTGGATAATATTAATAATATTTCCATAAGTAAGGGTATGATATAGTATGATACCTTCTTCATTAACTAAAACGTTTCTGATTTTATGGGCAAATAGATTTGGTAATCCATTAATGAATTTTTCTTTCCAAAATAGTTGATTACTATTTTCTCTAAGCATGACTCTGGACATGAAAACATCTTTGTACCAGCTAAAATCACTTAAGGTTGGACATCTTAAGTTACTGAGTTGGTCATGAATCCTGAATGTGACATTACTAGGTGTCCCTATGAAATGTTCCATGATAGTGAAAAGTAATGTGTTGACTGAATCCGGGACCCCTCTTCTAATATGTTCATCGAAAACATGTGTTCCTTCTTCATTTCTTTTTACTGCATTTTTTTATTTCATTTATGGATTGTTCAATAAGATGTTTTTCCCACCAGGAATGGAGTATTCATGTAAATCTAGTGACCAAAAGGTCCACAACTTGGGTTTGACTAAGTTATGATTGGTAATATAACTATTAGCAACCATGGAGATGTGTTGTAATTTGTTCAAAAGTTCTTGTTCTGATAATCCATCTATATTTCATTCATAGAGTTTATCAGCCGAGATTGAGAATTGGTTTTGAATGTTTCTTTCTTTAAATTGAATATCCAGAGGTGTTGGCCTTGGATACCAATTTTTGGTAAAAGTTGTCGGGTTGACTCTTTTGTTTGTGATTCGTTTTAGTTCAAAATTTTGAAAAGCTTCTTCTACTTTTCTGATGGAATTTGTTTCACTCTCGCCTTCTGAATCTCATATTGCAGAAGTTGTTTCTGGTTGAGATTCATTTGGGTATTGTAAAACATTGATTGTTTTTCTTGTTTTAACTCTTGTAACATTTAATCTATTTTTTGACTTGTGGAGATTGTTTTCAAAGCTGTTGTGCTAGATGAGGCTTCTAGGAAGTTGACTAAGGATTTTTCCTTAATTGTTGGTTTGGAATGTGAAAGTCTATCTATTTTGCTTTCTATTTTATCTAGTTGTTTTCCTATGGTGTGTAGACTCTAGTTTGTGAAATTGTTTTGTTCAATGACTGGCCTGACTCCTACATCTTTTTTGGGAAGTTTGAAAGGAGTGGCTGGTACATGTGTGTTTGCGGTTGTGATTAAAATTGTTTATTGTGGAGGGTGACTAGAGGAGACTATGATTTTGTCTTCTTTGACCCAATTTTCTTTGGTGATGACTTCTAACTTCTTTTCAAACTCGTAATATTTTTCAACGAAATCGAAGAAAAATACTTCAAATCTGTGTTTTTTTCATGAAATTGGTCCATTTATTGTAAATGTCCAATTTTTGTTCTTTTCTATTTTCCCTAAAGATGTTTCTTCTAGGAATGTTTTCTATTGCTTCGATGTCAGCATTGAGTTTCTTCCATTGAATTTTGAATGGTTTGTTTAGGACTAGTAGTTGGTGGTTGACTTGATTTGCTTCGAAATCATATTCTGTTTGAGAGGTTTGTTCTCCTTGATTTTGGGTGTTAGGTTGGTATCCTGGATGAGTAACCTGAGAGGTTGTTTATACTGATTTTAACTTCATATTGATCAAATCATTAATTAATTATTGTTGGGTAAATACTAAGCTATTATCTATTGATTTTAATTTTCTATTGACTAAAGAATTAATTAAATCTTGATCCCGACCCACCATATCGGCTGATGTGGATCTAGAAAAAGAATTCCTAGTGGGTTCTAAAGATTTGTGTAACACTAGATTTCCTAGCTGGAGGGTTGAAATTGATTTTAACTATTCTGTCAAAATATTGTTCTATGTTGTCTAGGTTGACTAAGCTATTTTGTATGCTTACTGGTTTGCTTTCATTGATCAAGCACCAATATGAAGGTAGACTGATATTTGACCATTTGATAGTTTTGGGTATTTTAATGTTGACATTTTCTTGATTGGTTTGTATTAAGAGTGTGTGGTCTCGAGGACTTTTAACTAAGGCTTGGAAATTCATGTTTATTCTTGTGACTTTGTAATAAACTTTAAAAATTAAGGCTAATGGTTGTGTTCGTGGCAGGAATTCCTGTCGGGGATATTTCCTGGCCGGCGAGCACACAGCTCCCTTGGAGGTTGGCGCCGGTTGAGGGCTGCTGTCGGGCTTCTGCTTTCCTGTCGGGCTTTGTCGGGCAAGTCTCGTCGGGCAAGACTCTTCGGGCAAGGCTTAAAGAGAAGGACAGCGTTAACTTTGAGAGGTGCCTTTGTGGGGCCTTAGGTGTAGGCCTTGAGGCTCTCAATCAAGGTTAACATTTTGGTGCTCAGGCGTGCCACTGCCATCTTCATTATGGCAGATGTCGAATAGATGTCAAGTTTTAGTTGTGAATATGCATACGCCCGAGAAACTGTGTTGGATATAACAGGTGCCTTTGTGGGGCCTTAGGTATAGGCCTTGAGGCTTCCTGTCAAACTAAACCAGTGCTTGAGCATATTATATCTGGTCTTTATGGTTGTCGGGGTCTTATCACTATTATATTTCTGATTATCCGAGTCTGAGAGGTAGAGCGAACCCAAATAGGTGCCTTTGTGAGGCCTTAGGTGTAGGCCTTGAGGCTTCCCATTAGAGTCTGTTCTTATACTCAAACCATCTAGACCGCAGAATAGAATAAATCCAAATAAGTGCCTTTGTGGGGCCTTAGGTGTAGGCCTTGAGGCTTCCTATCAGAATCCATTCTATACTTAAGCGTTCTATAATAATCATGATATAATAGAAAGAAAACTAGAAGGTAGGTCGATTACTTGCGCCCTAAGTAACTTCAGACTTCTCGTTTATCAAGGATTGTCGTGGATGGGTTAAGTCCACATAAAGTTCTTTTTTATGCCTTGAGGCCAAGGACTTTTAAACTAATCAGATTTACATGCCTGCGGGCTTAGGACTTGGATCTGATTTAAGCATTGAAGATATATTTAAATCGGATCCAAGTATTGAGAAAGCTTTGTCATCGTGATTTTGCTAGAAACAACTTGCATATAACTAAAAATATACAACATATTGCTAGACTTTAAAGAAAGAGAAGACAAAGACAGAGCAAAGCAGGTCGGGCAAGATTAAACCTTATCAATTAAGGCTGATCGTCTTGCAGGTCCCTATCTTTGTAGTTCTGTCAAAGGTCTGAAAGCTTAGAGGTGGAGAGGGGAAAGGAGAATACAAAAGGTGAATCGATACTACAACAAGTTTGAACAAGGTAGCAGAGCTATTACAGAGTTTAGGAGAAAAGATTATCCCGAGGGGGATGAAAGCTTGGGCTGACTACAGCTTCGTTTTGAAAGGCAAATCTGGCTTTTTGAGCAGAGTTTGTGCTTTTGTTTGTTTGTTTGAGTGTCTTTATTCCTGTCTTCTCTTCCTCCTTTTATAGACGACTCGGTTTGGCTCCTGTAGCGACAGCTTTGTCCGAATGCGGTCTGAGGGTGATGACTCATCAGCTTTATTACATGTAATGCCACCATAAAGTACTTTATGGGCTGTGCAGTCTGATCAGTCTACACCACTTGGTCCTTGGGTAGGTAGACAAGTGGCCTTTGTGAATTGTATCAAGTCAGAAAGGGCCCTTTCCTGCTTTCCCAAGTTTCGGCCGGGCTTTGATCTTCTATTCCTCCAGGCCTCCTTTTGGGCCTACTCCATCCTTGGGCCAAAAATCAAGTTTTAATCCAAACAGGTTGGACTCTTTCAAGAACTTGGTACAATGAGGTTTTGATGTTTAATGTGAGTGCTTTCAGTATGTGAGGATCTGAAAGACTTATCGTGAGATCTGAGAAACAATCAAAATGAATTGGTCCGTTGTAAAGGCTTGACTCAATCATTCCAAGAATGCTATCATTGAAGTCAATGAATCTTGCATCTCGGAGACATAACAAAATAGAGGTATTGAGGCTTCTTCTTGTTAAGGGCTTGACTGCTATTTGGACTAGACCTATGTGAATGTAATTGTAACCATCTTTTCTATGAGTTTTAATTTGTTCTTGTGTGAATAACTGACAAGTCTCATGTTCTTTACAAAGAGCATAAGCTTTTTCAACTGTTTTGACGTGATGTTCACTTCTAAAAGAGGCTTTTGACCATTTCTTTTTGTAAATGTTTTTACTAGAAACCTTGGGGATATTCCAATCTCCAAAGTCGACCGTGTGAACTCAAAGAAAGTTTTTATTGGGAAATTATGGAAATTCCAAACTTGAAACCTTCCTCCTGCGGAGTCCACTTCTTATAGAATTGGAAAAAGATCTTGGGTGATTTGCTTTTACTATTGATGAATGATGACTTGCTTTCACTATTGCTGAACAGTGAAATTTGTTGGAATAATTGATGCTTTCATTGTAGAATATGGATGATTGAATGACTCTAAACTTTGTCAGAATCATTGGCAGGAACGTGCTGGCTCATTGAATAATTCCATGCTTTGTAGGAATTATTGGTATGTGTGTGTATATATATATATAAATAAATATAAAAGATAATTCCAAATTGAATATCTCTTGATCCCATATGAGATCCAGTTCTACACCCTAGCACTGAACAAACGAATAGAAATTGAACTTCACTTCGCGGGAATGGCATCATTTATTAAGAAGTGCTAGCGTTGACGAGATGAGCTTGGTTCTTTTTAACGCGCAATCGCTTGACAATACATGCTTCAAGACACTCTTTTTTCTCATAAACACCAATTACCACTGTCGCTTGGTATTATAACAGCAGGCACATAATCTGTGCCGTATGATCATATTGCTGACTAGGCAAAATTACATATCGACGGATCAAATAAAAGGGGCAGGAATCCCACAAAATGCATTATAAATTCTTAAATACGTACTGGTATGCACTTAGTATGAACATATATAATAAATACATAAATACGTACGTGCGTGTACTTAGTATGAACGTATATAATTCAACCTATCAACTAATCCATCAAGTTGATACATGTCTAAAATCTGCCGAGGTCAGGAACAGTGAAATACTCATCATCGTCATCTGGGATTTCAATCCTAGGCTTCTTCTGCGGACTGCTCGATTTAGGGGGTCTGTAGGAGGTAAAATTGCTAGACTCCGGTGCTGGGAGCTGCGGAACTTCAGCTGCTGCCGGTGCCTCCTGAGGATACTGATCACCGAAAATACCCATGTCTGCTATCCATTCGAGCTCTCCAAACTCAAGCGAATCCTTCTGAAGAAAGCACAGTCCAGAGTTTCTCAAGGTTAGGGATAGATGAAAGAAAAGGCAAACAACTTATCAACAATGTTGGCATCAATTTTATATAAATGTTTTTTCTATACTGACTTCACCCGAACAACTGCCTGAACTCCATCCCAACTAAGCAATGACCTATTTAGAGCTATCAACTTATTGAAGTCATATAATCTCGTATAATCGTGCATATATGCTCTATGAATGATCAAACTAAAATAGCGATGAGAAAAAGAAAAGTGAACTCAATTAAAATTATCCTCTACTTCTATCTTGGAAGTCCAAAAAACTCATGAAGTTTCTGTACTCTCCCTGGTTTATATACAGTAGATAAATAATTAATTTCAAACCCTGACTTCCACGGATATTATGATAACGCCCATTTCTCTGGTCTTTCAACAGAAAAAGGGTAAGTTCTGGTGCATCTTTCAATGCTGTTTCTACGTGTTCAATTGAAACCATGCTATTCTGTGAGAAGACAATTGTGTAATTATAATCATTATGAGTAAAGCATAACATCCAAATGTGTAGGGATCTTTCTAACCTTGTCAGAAGATTCAAAATCTGATAATTGCAGTAAGTCATCAACACCCCAAGGTGATGAGATGCCTGAAGCCTGTGGTGCTGAGACTTTTGTTGAAATCTTCTGTGCACCTTGATTGGATGGCTCCAAGCTACTCGTTTCAGCTTCCTTAGTACTACTGGAGGCCAATGGCACTCGGATTCCTGTGGCAAGGAACCTCTGGTGGTTTGCAGAGAGGCTATTGGCTGAATGAATTGGTTCATCACAATCCTGACAAAAGAGGGCTCTGTCTTCTACGCAGAATATAAAAGCTATCTTATCCTGCAAATCAGAATATATGTGTGAGAGGGGGAGATTGAAATTTGAGCAATTACTTCAAGAGAATTTAACAAACTCATCAGAATCCAGTGATGCTAAGACAGATTTAAAACGAAACCTTATTTATCTTTCAAGAACTCTTACGTGAGTTTCTTGTTGTTCATTAGTAATTGAGATGAAGACGGTTGATTTCAAGAAAGCAGAAATAAACCAAGAGGAAAGCTCAAATGTGGCTTAAGAAATTCAAGCTGATCATCTTGCATAGTCTGCTACTACAGTAATTATAAGAACCCGTCAGCCTTTGATTCCCTGATTCTGCTCATCTTACGGAGCTGTCGAAACATCTCTGTCTACCCCCCACTATGTTTAACTCGGAAGAAAGAGTAAAACGCCCTGGAATATAGTTATAAATGATGTACCATAAATTATAAATCCTTCCTGAATTACAGCAAAACCTAAGACTACTCGAGTAATTTCAGAATAACACTTTCTCTAATTGCCTTACCTTTCCCTACTCTCCAACGCATCAATGAATTTTTTTCTCATCTTCTCCATGACTCAAACCATGGTCCACAACAAGGACTAAATTGTACCCTTTGTGCTTAAGAATTAAAAGGCACCTTTTACTTTCCAATTCAATAAAAAAATTCCTGATTATGGATCAATCATTATTAAATTTGACGAATCGACATTCTCAGAATCCACAAGGCTGGACATCTACTCAGCCATTAGCTGACTTGCATTGCAAGTAGCGAACAAACTCTCAAAATCCCCATGACTCAACCATTCACTGACTTACATTGCAAGTAGTGAACAAACACTTCATTCACTAGCAACATACACTTCACAAATTAGAAATGACTACTTTCATATGCACAAAAATTAATCATCAGTTGAGTTGCGCTCATCTGTATGGCGTCCGCATCACTCCATATAACTAATCAACCTGCTTAGCCCAAAAGCCGGTCACACCTAAGCGGACTATGTTGAGAACATAAAGTTTCAAACCGGGCCAATCATATCGTACTTATAATTTTACTCGAAAGAAAATTATACTACTAAGTTATTGGGAGTTTTAACAAAACTCTCTTGTACTGTTCACTTTTAACGAAAACCCATATTTTTACCTTTCTTGGTACTATTCACTTACCCTTTTATTTGTCATTTTTCATTAAAACTAACGTTTTTGAGTCATTTTCGTTAATTTTCCTTATTAGATATTGGAAACCTCTACCCATTGTCACTTGGTTTCGGGTTTAGTTAAGAATTGGATGCTCCAACTCCAACACTCTTAGCACCCTTAGACCTATCTCAATCCGGCTCACCCTTTACATTCATCAAATCTAAATACATAATTAACTAATATCAGGAACTAAAACCCCAAACAAAAACATAAAAATTGGAAATTGGGAAATTAATCAACACATAGAAAGAAAATGGGAAGTGAAAATAATTACTTGGCAAATGTCGCATTTAGGAAGCTTGTTGGAGAGGCTCTGAAGGAGCAGCCTCTGGTGTTTGCTTGCAAGCTTATTCGCTGCGTGTACTTCAACGTCGCATTTGGCGCACAGAGCCGCCTCGTCGGCGCAACAAATCACCGTCGCCGGCGCCTTCTCGCACACATCACACTGAATCTTCATCTTCAACGATTCAATCCTGTAGATTTATCAGATTTCTTCCACCTACCCACAACTCTGTTTCCAGAAAAAAAAAAAAAAATCCCAGAAGCAAGTGAGAAAGTTGTAAAACTGCCAGACAATTCAAGGGAGTGTGATCAAAATTCCAAAGATCAAAGCTTTCCCAGAAAGTCCAAACAGATTATCTATGGAAAATCCTCCTGAAGAGAGAGAGAGAGAGAGGAGAGAGGAGAGAGAGAGGATTGTGTTGTTGGTAAGAAGATAGAGGATTTGTTAGGCAAGTCAAGTAATTGGCGGAGGAGATTTCTGGAGAAAGGTGTGAGATTTGGAGAGGTTTTTGTGGTGATTGTGTTGGCGGCAGGGATAAGGATCTGGGATCTTCTTTTGTGTTTCAAATTCAAGACAATTGGGAGATATCACAGCACTTGTGGGGCCCGCCGGCTTCTGTCTTGTGGCTGTAGAGCCATTGACACCTGACGGTGGTTAGTACCACATCTCTTTCTCAAGACCAAATCTTCTAGAGCAACTTCACTATTGGAGCTCTCGTTCAGACAATCCACTATTAAATCTACTATATAAAGAGTAACTACCTTAATAAATAGTAATTGTATTTTGCATCTCTACCGTTGCATTTGAATAGCCTTGGCAATAGGCAATAAAATCTTATTAATTTTTTTTATAAAATAATACTAAATAAATTTATTTGTAATTTCGGATATGATATTTTAAATCGTTCTTGTTGCGTCACGTGTCATTTACCCAAAACGACTATTATTGGTCATAGATTTCGATAAGATATTTTCAGATATTTGTTTCGGATATTTTTTTCGGATTTTTTAAAATTTCAGATTTTTTTTTCAGATTTTTTTACAATTTTTTAATTTTTTTTATTCAAATAATTAATCTCTGCCTTTGGATTTAAAAAAATTGAATTCTAACACTCTAGATTGTGCCACGTGTCACAACGGTAACTTTTCTTAATTTTAAAACTATATTTTTTTAATTTATAATGCAGATTAATATAAACTGTTGATCTCAGATCGAACGCTTTATATTAAATCAGCTTTTTTTTATTATCGTTGGAAATCAGACGGCCCGTATTAAAGAGATGTTGGGATCGAACGGATCGTGGGAAGCCACGTGGCTTCCCAACGGTCACTGCACACGGGTCATTCACTCTAAAAACGTGTTGGCTGACGCACCCCCATGCGCACGTGAGGGGCACGCGCCTGACACAAAAAAAATAAAGAAAAGGACTGATGCCAGACATGGCGTCAGCTTGACGTCACACCCCTCGGGCTGAAGGGCTGGCAATCCCTCACGGGCCTGGCCCTCGGGCTGCCCAACGCTGGAGCCGAACCCACCGGCCCTCGAGCCCTTTCCTCTCGCCTGTTCCCCGAGCAAAGTCCAACGGTGGACTTGCTCTTAAGGAGTTTTAACAAAACACTCCCGGTATTGTTTACTTTTAATAAAAACCATAATTATACATTTCCCTGGTAATATTCACTATATCTTTAATAAAGACTTTTCATTAAAAATGAAGTTTTTTTGGACTTTTCGTTAGTTTCTTTAATCTTTTATGCCTAACACGTATTGGTCTTTCTGTACATCGAATTATAAACTGATTCACATTTATAAACATAACTTTTTTTTTAAATTTTGTTGTCATAAATTTAATGCGCTAATTGAGGTCATAGAAAGTCATTTGTATGGTTTTACTGGCTAACCATGTTTCTAATTTTTTAGAAAGATGACTGCTACTGTGCATTTCATTTGTATGGTTTCCTACAATATTGTGTTCATGTTATCTCTTAAAGTAGGGGGTGTAATATCAACACACCCCTTTTTACTTATCTTACACCTTTTTGGTTTTCGACCGTCGAATTGGATGAATTGAAGAAGATCAACATACAGAAATTAACAAGGGACGTGTGAGAAGTAAAAAGAGGTGTGTGGATAATATGTTTGATTTCCTCGACTAATCTCAATCTCGAATGTTTGATTGTTCCTTTCATGTTTTCAAAGATGAAACGACATGCTTGTGTATTCAGTGACGGATTTAATAAAAATTCTTAAAGGAGTTGGTGAGAAAATAGTTTGCATAGTTAAGAAAATAGTGTGCGTAGTTGATGAAAACAATAATATTTTTGTAGTTAAAATTTATGATTGGACTACGAAAGTGTGTGTGTGTGTGTATATTCTGATCGCCTTATTACAACTAATGAAAATTTATGATCCCACAAATGTCATAAACGATGTTTAGAAATGACGATCTTATTGACGATGTATAGCTCTCTAAGGACTATATCTTTCCGAGTAAGTCATAATAATATACTGTAAATAGTTCTTTATGCTGGGAAATACGGTTCCATAACTTGTCTAGCATATGAATCATTGATAATTCACGCGCAACACACTGAAAATCATGTGCTTATGACATAATGGTGAGCTGCATGAAGCTCGAAAGAGTATTGTTAGTATAAAAATTGGCAATTTCTAACAAAATGTATAGATCTGTATTCTTCTTAGATTAGTAATGATTTTCATATGTAATTGTTGTTTCTAAGTAGCTCATGCCTATCCTCTCAAGAACGTCAAACAAAATCAAAGACATTGGTTCAAATGCGTTCGTCGTATCATTCGTGTAGACTAGAGCTTTTGGCTAAATGTGCTAACAATTTTGTTTTAATTGATTTTTTTGCTCAAGCAAAGTTTATAAAACTCTTTTTTTTTTAATTAATATGAACAGTTTTTTTTTTTCCGTGAAATTTTATAAAACAGCAATGAACTGGTTTAACACTTATTGCGCATTTACGTAACAGTAATGAAAATAGGATGAATTGAAATGAAAATAGGATGAATTGAATTCACGAGGAGTTGAAATGAGAAGAAGTCAGAATCAGATTCATGTTGAAGTTGTTTATTTAAATGTTCTGGAATCGGAATAGAAATGACGTTAATTCCATAAAGTTATTTACTAATTCAGCAGAATCGGAATATAAACCAATATGATTACTAAAATACCATTGTCCCAAATCAAATATTTTATATACTTTTTTAATAAAATTTGATATAATATATAATAGTAAGAAAAAAAGTAAATTGCTTTTATATTTCATAAACACAGTAAAATGCTTTTGTTTATTTTATTTTTTATAAATTTAAGTATTTACTTTAATATATAAATTTTCTCGCTCAAGTTGTAGTTTCTTCTATTCGACGTATAAGTGGATTTGTTCGACGTATAAGTGGATTTGTGCATAATGTGAATAAGAAAACCCAGCCATATACCAATAAGACCTCCCAAATAATAATTAAAAAAATAATAATTTACCCAGCCAGCGGCAGGTGTGAAAGTACTCTCCTCCTCCCCCTCCTCCTCCTCCACTTTCAGACTTTGGGTGGCCATTATCTCCCCCATTTACAGGTCAGGCTTCTTCTTCCTTCTTCCTCCTTTTATTTTTCTGTTTTTTCTACCCTTATTTTCCTTTTAATTTAGTTTGGAAAATATTGATTTAGGGATTCAATCCTACTAGTACTAGGGTAAACCTCAATCCCAACTGATCAGAGTAATTAGGCTTAAGAACCGTGGATTCTCTCACGGTTTTCTTTTCAACCGCCGTGTGTGAGTAAATCATTTATCAAAGAATTATACTGTGCTTGAGAATGCAGTCGAAATGTAGAAATAATGTGTTTAACAGGTTCTGTATAATATCGAAATGTCATATAAACAAAGGAAACTCCGCCGAAATTTTGTGAGGAAGAATGGCTTCAAGTTCAGCCCACCTGCGTTCCTTGTTTCCGTCCCTCCCGCAGCCCTTTTCTGTCAGCCCCTCGTTCCATCTTCTGCTCCACCCCTGCCACACCCATAGCACTGTATATCTTTGTTATCGACATTTTATAATATATAGATTGCATGCCAATATTATTAAAAAAATCTTACCAAAGCACAAGCTTCTTGGGTTTCTTGGGTTGAATTTTCAATGGAAGCAGTCCCTTTTGATTTTGAATTGTTAAGCCCTTTTGATTTTGAATTGTTAAGCTGAACTCCTTTCTGTTTTATGACTGAAGAATGAAATTGGGAAAATCTTCTCACATCTTCATCTTCTGAGAAGGAAGGGGAAGAGGAAGTTTGTTGGGTATGTCTCATTCGTGCATTCGTTCTCTTCCAGCGCTGAAGAAGAAGTTTGGTTTTGGTCTCCTTCATAATCCGCTTCAGAGTTCTACCAACACAATCCCCAACTTGTACATAGAGAGACAAAAGCACTCAAATAATTTTGGTAAGAATTTGATTTTCCTGCTATCAACTTCTATCTTTTAATTTCCAAGATTAGATGCAACTATATGTGCTTGATGATTGTTTTCTTTCAGGATCATTATTCACCGCGGCCTTTTTAAGTCCCTTTGGAAATCCAACTTTAAGGTTTAGGGCTCAGTGCAGGTCAATATCAATCTTGCATCCTTTTATCCTTCAGGCCACAGGGGAGCTTTGCACGCTACCCACTTATCAACTGCCGGCTTCTGATACTTGCAAGGGTACAGCTGTTCATTTAGAGGAACCCCATGTCGATTCTGATTGCAAAGTTACTGCCGAGAAAACTAGGGGATTGTACAAAAAACCAGTGGATTTCACCAAAGTGAACAAGAATCTGCTTCCTACTGTAGTTCTTGTTGGGCGCCCGAATGTGGGCAAGTCAGCTTTGTTTAATCGGTCAGTAATTCATTTGCCTTTTTTCCCTTAAACTTTGTTTACTATGTATGTGTATTTGGCATAATTTTCATTTTACTTGTCAAAAAGAGAAAACGAATGCAGATATTGTAACTTGCAGCGCTCTTGGCCTTGCCTTCTAAATTTTTTATTTTGTGGGTTTCTTTTAGTTTAATCCGGAGGCGGGAGGCTCTTGTCTACAATACACCAGATGATCATGTTACTCGTGATATAAGAGAAGGCATTGCCAAATTGGGTGATCTACGATTTAGAGTACTGGACTCAGCTGGTTTAGAAACGGCTGCATCTTCAGGCTCTATTCTTGATAGAACATCAGGAATGACTGCAAGTGTTCTCGCAAGGTCTCAGTTTGCGGTTTTCCTGTTAGATGTAAGGTTAGTTATATGGAGGCTGGCATATCTTTGTTTATGTAAAAAGAAAATGTTCTTAATGTGGTTCAATTTGGTTTGTTACACGATGAGTATGTTTTTGGGCTATTCTGGGTATACATGCACGCTTATGCATGCATAAAAATACATCCAAATACGTGTGTATGTGGGATTATTAACTGTGAATGAGAAACTGTATATTATATGATCTAGTACTAGTACATAAGCCACATCTGGTTGACCAGGGAGTTATATTTTAGGGCCTTTCTCTTGAAATTTGTAGTTTTCTTTTCCACTGTTATAATTTGAAAGAACACCTAGAGTGCTAGCACCTTACACTACGACCCTGGCCACCACTTCCTCTTTTCCTTTTACATGCAAATTTATTAAGTCCTTTGTGATATCTTGTGATTAGAGCTGGACTGCACCCCCTTGATCTGGAGGTTGGAAGGTGGTTGCGCAAAAATGCACCTGGAATCAATCTTGTCGTTGCCATGAATAAGTCTGAAGCACTTTTTGATGGTAGTGGTTCTCTTATGACGGCTGCTACTGAAGCTTATAGGTTAGGATTTGGTGACCCTATTGCCATATCAGCTGAAACTGGACTAGGAATGCAAGATCTTTATGAGAGCCTGAAACCTAAGCTTGAGGACTATATGCTCCAAGTATTAAACAGTAAGGAATTTATCCTTTTCTTCTTTCAATAAAATATTGGTTTCATGCATAGAAACTTGTTCTCTCCTGTTATGTGTATTTCCATGCATATAGATGAACTTCTTCAAAATATTATATGGTCTTCTAATCCCTCTGGTCTCTCGTGGCATGCTTGCATTTTATGCAACCATATTGCTCTATGGAGAAAATTAATGAAGACTATCATGCTTATATAAACTTGGATTTGGGTTGCAGTGTTAGTATTCACACATCTTAGCATATACTTTTTTAGCTCTAGATATAACAGTGCTGAGTTTATAATTTATTTATGTGAAACAAGAAAATGTATTAAAATTTCAAGCGCGAGGATGGAAAATAATGTTAATAAAAAACAAATCTACCAACATATCAGACACAAGCAGAATACATTTATCTCAAATCTAACATTCTCCACCATCAAGCACGATTACAGAAAGGAATGTTCTTAAAATGCTTTGACATTGATGCCCCAAGAGGAGTCAAAAGTCTAGTTCTATGATTTTTTCCAAAGAAAATCTACTTTCTTAAATGTTTAGTTTGTATTATAATATATTCTGAACATTTTCTATTGGCCCTGAACCTTTGGATACTCTTATTATTTGTCTCTGAACCTGTTTGGTGGATTTTGCACTGAATGACGACTACATAGTCCAATATCAACAAGCTAGTATTTCAGATTTTGGATATACTTAATCTTGTTAAATATTTATTTTCGTTTTAAACTGCAAACAGGCTGCTATGGATGGTTTCATATGTTTTATTGTAATACAACCTGTAAACAAGCTGCTCCTTAACCACATCATTCATATTCTTTTATTGCTTTCTTGATGAAGGGGTCAATTTTTGTGCTATCCTAATTGATAACCCCATTTTTGTTTCTTTCTTGATCCTAGATGAAGAAGGTACTGCTGAGGATGGCAGTTCTTGTGATGTTGAGGAAAGTAAGCTGGAATTACAGTTGGCAATTGTAGGAAGACCCAATGTTGGGAAGTCAACCTTGCTGAATACATTGTTACAAGAAGAACGTGTGCTGGTGGGCCCAGAAGCTGGTTTGACAAGAGATTCAATTAGAGCTCAGTTTGAGTTTGAAGGGAGAACTGTATACCTGGTACATATTATATTTATTTGTTTGGTGCTTCTTAACTTTCAAACTCAGGTTACGAGTTGATTTCCTTTATTTATATTTTGTAGTCCTTAGTGGGATAAGACTTTGTTGTTGTTGTATATTTTGTAGTCCTTCATATTCCTTGGCATGCTCTTTATTACCTGGTCTTGTATCTGCCAGAGATTATATTCTGTCTCAACCCCAACTTTACAGTATATATCAAAATCATATACTATTAATTCCATTTCATAATAGTGTGCTTGAACTGATAGATTTGTAGGATCACTTCTTCGCTCATAAAGAACTTGAGTGATATTAGTATACTTCATACCTTTCTATTTCTTGGGTAGAGAAATCAGTTGGAAGTTCTGGAATGAGAAAACTTCAAAGATGTTTCTTTCAAGCATTTTTGAGTTTTGACAAGACATGCTTCAATTTTAAGCGCGGCCTGGGCTAAAATGCAGCTTGTTATAGCAACCACTAGCCCTCACTTTGGATTTCTATCTTGAGTACAAGTTTTGTATTTTTTCTTCTTGGCTTAAGAAAATGTATTATTGTTAATAAATGTGAGACATTAAGTGCATATCTGTATGCTAATTCGCAGTGTCCCAGGATAAGCAACTATAAGGTGCTTGATAAAGTTTGAATGTTGTTGCACTTTCTATTTTTAATTTTTTTGTATAAGTATTCTTTGTTTGAACTATCAAATTTCTTGAACATGGCTTATTTTATTTGATTTATTGTGCCTTCCTATTCAGGTAGACACTGCAGGTTGGTTACAACGAGCTAAACAAGAGAAAGGACCATCATCCTTGAGCATTGTGCAGACAAGGAAGAATCTAATGAGAGCTCATGTAGTTGCTCTGGTCCTTGATGCAGAAGAGGTGTGCCAAACGATATGTTTATTTTTAAGAAAATTCTAGAGTTCGTGATATGTTTAGATTTCTGCTACATAAAATTTGATAGTTTGCACTATAAATGTTATATGACGTAATGTAAGTGATTTTTGTTTTTTCCTTGATATTTAACTGATTCCTTTCTTACAACATCATATGTAATTATCAGATTGCAAATTCTAGGAGAAGTTTGAAGCATGATGAAGTAGTTATAGCTAGACAGGCAGTTGAAGAAGGCCGGGGCTTGGTTGTGGTTGTGAACAAGATGGATCTATTAAGGGGGAAGCAATTATTTGACAAGGTCATGGAAATTGTGCCCCAAGAAATCCAGACTATCATGCCCCAGGTACACATGCGCACTATTTTCTTAAGTTAAATGTCTATAATGCTCCGTGCTCATTTCAAATGCTTCTCATGGAAAACAAAACTGGATATTTACAATATTTCTCACATGCTTCTCCTTGGCTGCCTGAGTTAATATGGGTTTTTGTTCTGTTTTAATGATATGAAATATTATGATATAATGGTTGGGTTACTAGTTTGATGCCGCGAATTATTTTGGTGGATGTTCTGGGTGGGTTTTGAGAAGATATCTGAAAATGACAGAAGCATTGGTGGGAGGGCGCTGGGGGTGGGGGGATTTCAAGTTCTCTCTTCGATAATGTGTTTTGAGCAATGGTTTAAATGGTAATTAACGTCAGCATGGCTGTGGCAAACAGGTGACTGGGATACCAATCGTATTCATATCAGCCTTGGAGGGAAGGGGCCACGCAGATGTCATGCACCAAGTTATTGATACATATGAAAAATGGTGTTCACGATTGTCAACAGCTCGTCTCAACCGTTGGTTGCGTAAGGTCAGTTGATGGTACCTTTTTTATATCATCCATCCAACACCGTAAAGGTCATTGGAAGTAACCGTCTGTCTTTCCCCGTGTTTCATCAGGTTATGAGCAGGCATTCTTGGAAAGATCAGGCTGCTCAACCCAAGGTTAAGTACTTCACGCAGGTGAAGGCCAGACCGCCTACTTTTGTTGCCTTTTTGAGTGGGAAGAAAGAGCTCTCGGAAACAGACATCAGGTTCTTAAAAAGGTCTTTGAAGGAAGACTTCGATTTGGGCGGAATACCGATCAGGATCATGCAGAGGTCCGTCGAAAGGAAATCTGCGAGTAGCAGTAGCAAGAGCGGCCAAACTACACATAGAACGGCTGAAAGGATGTCGTCCGACAAGAGAAGTAGCGTGTTGGTTGAAGTTGAATAGCACTTGAGTAAAGGACTATTGTTGCCCTCTGTAATCTCAAGTAATATAACCCTCCTCAGTTGAGGTTGTCTAATTATCCAATGGTTGCAATTTTTGAGCTTCTATAATTCGCTTTAGGAAATTTATTTTTGTTACAGGTTATGCTATAACCTGTTTTGTTAATTGACTTGAAATTCTTAGTTGAGTGGGACGTCTTATCTTCGGCTCCTAAAAATGGTAGGCAAATAATTGTTAGTCCATTGTGATGCTTAAACAAATGCCACCTCCACTATCGTTGTATCAAATTGTATACTTGGATTGATGAAGTGAAGTGAATTTCACTAATATTTTGACAGTTGAATTATATGGTTACATATCAAGCGTTTGCGTCTTGAAATTCAAAATGTTTCATTTAACCTCCTAAATGTTAAGGTAATTTTTCGTCCTATTTCCTTCTACCTAGTCATAAACTACCAGTCTTTCCCCAAACAAACTGAATTTGAAATAAATTATTATATTCTTGTCGGGCATATATATGACCTATAAAATATGAGAACATGTATACGAAAATTATAAACAGAAATGTTGTGATTTATGCTTTAAAATTTCTTTTTTATGTTCCTCGTTAAGATAAAATTCTGGCATTATGGTTTAAACCGTCTTTTTTTTTTAAAGTTTTGCTAGTATATATTTTTGCAAAATATTAATTACATCCTTAATAAGAGACTTTTTTTTTAAATTTTTGTTAATTTAACCAATGAAAGAGTATTAGTTGTCATTGAATGACATAGCGTTAGTTAAGACCAAATCTATAGACAAAATTTTATAAACTAAATAACACGAAAGTTAATTATTAAATTATTACTTCATATTAATAAACATGCTAATTACTTATTAGTTCATATTTTATCCGTAAATTTTGTCCTTGTGCCATTACCCATCCTCTTTCAAAACGAAACCATTAACCCCCCCCTCCATTTGCTGCAGTGCTCAGATTTTCCTGTTTCTCTCTCTCATCATGATCAGGCTCATAACAAAATCCAAATCTTTCAGGAAACCAAGCTCCTCATCCTCATTTCTATCTTCAATCTCTCCCAGTCCATCTAACCCATTTTCCTCTTCGCCAAAAACAACCCATATACCAAATGGGGGCTATCTCTACGTTCAGCTTCTGGGTCGAAATTTTGCTTCTTTACGATCCCAGATTGGTTCCCGGCCGGAAGTCTCATCTGGGTATTGCCAAAATTGGGTAAATGTTCGGGCAAATGGGACTTTGGGGTCTCAGACCAGGAGTTTGTGCAGTGAACCGGACAGAGAGTCTATTCAATATGATGTTGTCATTGTTGGGGCTGGACCTGCCGGTCTATCGGCAGCGATAAGGATGAAGCAGCTGTGCCGCGAGAAGGATGTTGATTTGTCAGTGTGCGTTGTGGAGAAAGGAGCTGAAGTTGGTATGTTTATAATCACTTGATACTACTTACAAGCTTGAATCTTTCTAGTCACTAGATTAAGATATTTTGTGGGATAAGTGGATAAATATATATATAAATATATGTGTGTGTATACATATATATCCTTGTAATCTGAAATGCCAAGATTGATCTTTGCTTGGCTTTTGGATAATTGAATTGGACTTGCTGTTTCTTATTATGTTTGATCCTTTTGTCATTTTTTGATTACTTATAGGTGCTCACATTATTTCTGGTAATGTTTTTGAGCCCCGGGCACTGAATGAACTTCTCCCACAATGGAAAGATGAAGAGGTACTTATCTGCCTCCTCTCACCTTCCCTTTGGTTTCTGCTTCCCCCGAAGGCTACGAATTTACTTGAACCCTATGCCCTTGTTTCTTTTGTTTTTTTGCTAAGCTATTGAAATCTTTACTTTCAGTGGATGCCAATTGCTTTTGGTTCACTAAATTTTTTATATCTGCAAATAACTCAAATTACAATTGGAAGGTGATAAGATCGTTGTTTTGTATATCAACGTTGTTGCTCATGTTGCCTAATGCTTACCACATGTAGTTTTGAACAGTCTAATCCTTTTGAATAGTCTAATACTTGTTTGTGGTTAGCTGAATAATTTGGCTTCCAAGAAGTTTCTATGGAGAAAAATTTTTACGCTTGTAAAATTTGATTTTGATAGAGTTGGCATTTTTACAGTCATATTTTGAACAAATGGATGTGGCATATGTTGCCTATTCTTTTTCCCTGATATAAGTACAAGGGATATCAGGGCTTTATCTGCTAATGTGGAATGTATTACTCGTTCGAGAAATAATTTGTAACTTACTTACATTTTCTTCCCTTGTATTTTAATGTATATTTTTTGCCAACTTTGTTTGCAGTCACCAATCACTGTACCTGTTACTTCTGACAAGTTTTGGCTTCTTACAAAGGATCGTGCACTTTCACTGCCATCTCCTTTTGATAATAGGGGAAACTATGTTATAAGGTACTTGAAAATTGTGCTATGGGCTGCCATGCATTTTGCACTGTTATGTTTACTGTTCTTCTCTTTAGTTGTGCTGGAAGTTATCAAGAAACTAGCAGTTAATTTGTGACTTTGGCGTGAAATTTGTCTAGAAATTCTTTTGGGTATTTCTCTGATAACCCTATCAGCTCTCATACAATGTTGATGAGCCTTTATTTTTCCCTTGTCAATCTGGTTCTGTTCAACAGCTCATCTACTTGGAGCTAGTGGAATTTTTTTTTAATTTTTCGGTCAATTGGAGCTAGTGGAACTTAAGAAGCTCTAGTATCATGAGACCTCAACTAAAGGGGAGAAATAAAAAGACACCAAAAGTCTATGATTAAATTTTAGGTAACATTTTAATTCGTATCTTATAGTGAGATTTCTTGTCCTTGTTGTCCCTGTTGTTCCTGTGTGATTTTTGTGGTAGAAATGAAATCTTCGTTCAACTTCAAGATTGGCAACATTTTCACGAAGCTCCCTTTTGTTTTTGTCAATATTTCTCTTCACTGTCATTTAATTCATGTATAATTACAGTTAAACAAGCTCTTTATTGTGGACCTTGTGATGCAGTTTAAGTGAGTTGGTACGATGGATGGGAGTGAAGGCAGAAGAGTTGGGAGTAGAAATATATCCTGGCTTTGCTGCTAGTGAGGTATTCCTGTTAACTTTTTTCCTGCTGTTGCTCAATGTACCGTATATTAAATACTGGTATTACAAGTTATCAAATTTGTCAGATATTATATGATACAAACGACACGGTTGTTGGCATTGGAACTAATGATATGGGAATTGCCAAAGATGGTTCAAAGAAGGAAAATTTCCAGCGTGGCATAGAATTGAAAGGCACCTCTCTCTCTCTCTCTCTCTGTCTCTTACTTGTCCTCATGCATGCATGCATGCACATGTGAGTGTGGTCAACAAATATTTGAAGTTGGAAAAGCCCCACTCTGGGCATATGTAGCACATGTGCTCTTACTAGAATTTGGTATTGCCAGTTTTCAAGATTGTAAAGTAACTAGGCGCAATGTTTAGTAGATGACAGATGTGCCACATCAGCTTTACCTAAGGTAATGCAGAGTAGGTATTTTATTTAAGTTAGCTAAATCAAGTGCATTTATCTGTCTAATCGGTGAGGTTAGTTAGATAAGTTAGTTTATAATGAGCTATAAATACTATACTTAACCTTAAGGGGCTGATTATTGTACTGGTTCATTCGAACAGAAATTACAAAAGAGTTTCTTCTTTCTGTTTCAACTTCTCCAGCTTACTTGTGCTTGATTCATGGTTGGTTTTTGCTGTTCAATCAATCATTATATCGATGCTTTATGCTGTATTGTTGGAGATCTTTATCTGAACGAGTCATGTTCATTGATCTTTCCGGGTTACTATCGTTAGGTTTTGCCCTTGTGTGGTGTCATGTCCTGTTAGAACTGTCACTTTATAACTCCAAGAGGAGAACAAAGAGTTATCCACTTGCTTTAGAATTTTCTATGAACTGGTACTGCTTACATGGACTAATTATATCCAATATGCAGGGCGAGTAACACTTCTAGCTGAAGGGTGTCGAGGATCATTATCAGAGGTTTCCAAAAATATTTCCTTTACCTCCAATACATTCCCACTGATTCTAAACTTTCAGTCTTTGTCATTCACATGTAATTCGAATATCTATCTGTTTCTATAACAGCAAATAATGAAAAAGTACAACTTGAGAGAGAAGGGGCATTCACAGCATCAGACCTATGCCTTGGGAATTAAAGAGGTAGCTTACTGTTTAAAGCAAATAAATTAGTCATACTTTAGATATTGTATTCTTACGGCTGTTTCAGAGAGACGTTTCAGCCATTATTTGTTATTGGGATTAATTGATTTTGTGGATTTTTTAATGTTATTTTGTTTTTATTATTTTTGTAAGTTTTAACTAAAAGAAGAGAAATTTCTTGAAATACATACTATTCTGATTTGTAGCTGCTTTCCCACTAACTTTATGTTCTCAGGTTTGGGAAATTGATGAAGGAAAGCATGAGCCCGGTGCTGTGTTGCACACTCTGGGTTGGCCCCTGGATCCAAAGACATACGGCGGTTCATTTTTATACCACATGAAAGATAGACAGGTAGCCAAACTTTTTGATGAATAATTGTCTATTTTATAACGTTGTTAATATTTTCTCTTTTATACTCAGTAAAACAAGGTGATACTTCTGATATAGAGAGTGCAATATTGATGGGTTTCTTGCTTAACTTTTCAGATTTCTATTGGCTTTGTGGTTGCTTTGAATTATCATAACCCTTTCTTGAACCCTTACGAAGAATTCCAGGTAATTAAATCAGTGGTTCTTCTGAATGATCTAAATGCATCTGCTGGCTTTGGATATATGCCTCTCTCTAAATTGATCAAGGGTTTTGCACCATTTTTGGGTACTCAAAATTTTAATGTTTCTAAGTTTTTGTTGTGTACATGCAATTGTAACTCAGAAGAGTGTAGAAACTACTCTTTTTATCGTCGAATCCGGAAGAAAGAAGTGGTTGTAGCTTTGAAGAAGATGAAGCATAAAAAAGCAATAGGCCCAGACGATATACCAATCGAAGTGTGGAAACTTTTGGGAGAGACAGGTATAACATGGCTCACTGACCTTTTCAATAGGATTTTGAAAACGAAGAAGATGCCAAATGAGTGGCGAACGAGCACTTTGGTGCCTATCTACAAGAATAAGGGCGACGTACAAAATTGCATGAACTATAGGGGTATTAAGCTAATGAGTCATACAATGAAGCTCTGGGAGAGAGTCATTGAGCATAGATTGAGGCAAGAGACACGGGTTTCGGACAACCAATTCGGGTTCATGCCAGGGCGCTCAACCATGGAGGCAATCTATCTCTTACGAAGATTGATGGAAAGATATAGAGATGGGAAAAAGGATTTACACATGGTCTTTATAGATTTGGAAAAAGCGTATGATAGGGTCCCAAGAGACATTCTTTGGAGGATTTTAGAGAAGAAAGGAGTACGAGTAGCATATATCCAAGCTATAAAGGATATGTATGAAGGAGCAAAGACTGCCGTAAGAACTCATGAAGGACAAACCGAAAGCTTTCCCATAACTGTAGGATTACATCAAGGCTCATCCTTAAGTCCTTACCTTTTTGCGTTGGTAATGGATGAGTTAACAGGACATATTCAAGATGATATTCCTTGGTGTATGCTGTTCGCAGACGATATAGTGTTGATAGATGAAACTCAGGAAGGGGTAAATGCAAAGCTTAACCTTTGGAGAGAAGTGTTGGAATCTAAAGGTCTTCGCCTAAGCCGATCAAAGACAGAATATATGGAGTGCAAGTTCAGTGCAAATGGAGGCCAAAACGAGTTAGGGGTGAGGATCGGAGATCAAGAAATACCAAAGAGCGACCGTTTTCGTTACCTAGGATCTATCTTGCAAAAGAACGGAGAATTAGATGGAGATCTCAACCATAGAATACAAGCTGGATGGATGAAGTGGAAGAGTGCATCCGGCGTGTTATGTGACCGCCGTATGCCACTGAAGCTCAAGGGAAAATTTTATAGGACGGCAATAAGGCCGGCGATGCTGTATGGCACAGAATGTTGGGCGGTGAAACATCAACACGTACACAAAATGGGTGTAGCGGAGATGAGGATGCTTCGTTGGATGTGTGGGCACACGAGAAAGGATAAGATTAGGAATGAGGATATCCGGGGTAAAGTAGGAGTAGCCGAAATTGAAGGAAAGATGAGAGAAAATCGGTTACGGTGGTTTGGACATGTGCAAAGAAGGCCTACTGACGCTCCGATTAGAAGATGCGACTATGGGACAGAGGTTCAGGGCCGAAGGGGTAGAGGAAGACCTAGGAAAACTTTGGAAGAGACTCTAAGAAAAGACTTAGAGTACTTGGATCTAACGAAGGACATGACACAGGATCGAGCACAATGGCGTTCTAAGATTCATATAGCCGATCCCACTCAGTGACTTGGATTTTCCAAGTCTCCAACCGAGAAGTTTTCCTCACTCGGAAAATTAAGGGAACACTACCCCAACCTACATGCTCCACTCAGAAAGCTTCAACATACAAGCTTCAACAAAAGAAAATTCAAAGAACTTAGCGAAGAAGGCTTTGGTGTATTTAACACAATACGTTGAAATGAAGGAAAGCTTATTTATTGATATCCCCGATAAGCTACAAATATGTACATATACATGAGTCAAAATAAACACACAAGAGGGAGCCTTCACAAAGGTTGCTTAGGAGAAGTCTCAGCAGTCGGTAGAGCCCCAGAAAGAGAAGGCACCGGAGGGGGATCATTTGGAGCCTCAGTACTTGACAAAACCCTAGAAGGAGGAGGCATCAGAGGTTGATCATTTGGAGCTTCATTACGCGGTACAGCCCCAGAAGACGAAGGCAATAAATGCCTTTGGAACAAACCCACAAATCTCTGATGATCAAGTAAAACCTGACCATCAGTTTCCTTCATCTGGTCAAGCTTCCTCTTCATGTTTGTAGCATAGTCATGTGCGAGCCGGTGCAACTGTTTATTCTCATGCTTGAGCCCTCTAATCTCCTGTTTGAGACTCATCACTTCAGCCGCCAATGATTCAACTTGGCGGGTTCGAGCAAATAGGCGTTGGGCCATATTAGACACAGAACCTGCACACTGAACACTGAGAGCTAGCGAATCCTTAACAGCTAACTCATCAGACCGTTTGGAAAGTAGTCTGTTATCTTTGGGAGTGAGAAGGTTCCTGGCCACCACCGCAGCGGTCATATCATTCTTCATCACGGAATCCCCAACGGTAAGAGGACCAGTAGGGGAGACGAAGGATGGGCGCCATATGTTGTCTGGAGAAGGCGGGGCTGCCTCTTCAACAAGGTTCAAGTCAAAACGACGGTCGGAGGGGCCAGACATTTTCAAAGGTGTTGAAGAGAGAAGAGGTCGGACAAATCAAGATCTTAGAAGTGCAAGAATGAAGCTTCTACTGGTGGAGATTCAAGTGTGCTTTGGAACTTAATGCCAGCCCCTATAAAAATCTGCACTCGACGGAGCTTCAGAAATCGAAGAGGCGCCTGCTCAGAAATCGAAGAGGCGTTTGCTTTCTCAAAAGCTGGGCTGCTTAGAGATCACGAGGGTTGATCTCAGAAATCGAAGAGGCGTTTGCTTTCTCAAAAGTTGGGCTGCTCAAAGACCTCGAAGGCTGATCTCAGAAATCGAAGAGGCGCTTGCTTTCTCAAAAGCTGGGCTCCCCAGAGACCACGAGGGCCGATCTCAGAAATCGAAGAGGCACCTACTTTTCCAGCCTTGTCAGCACCTGTCACACGCACACTCAGCTTTGCGGAAATTATGGGCATTATGTCGAAGACTTCTGGGGAAGTAGAAAACACATGAATCTTACTGTTCAATCACCCACTTCCCACACGCAACAATAGCTCATGGGTACCACAGATAACTTTGCCAAAGTTCTCTGCCAAAGTTGAGCACGTGAAGCTTGCAACTCCCACTACATCGCTCTGACCAAGAAGGGTAAAAGAATAGCAAAGAAACAGCACTAACAAAGTTTAGACCCATAAATTTTGAAGGTCTAGCTACCATATTATTACCCACAAGGGTAAAGGAATAGTACCACTGCTGGATAATTGGAAAGTCCCTGTGTGTCAACCTCTGTGCTTCGTGGCAAGGTAGACTAGCAAACATGCCCAACCTTTACTCACATTCGAGAAAACACTCCCAATAAGATTGCTTGCTCCAAAATCGAAGAGGCACCGTCCTCCGAATCTCGAGAGCCAGACTCCCAACATGACTAAAAGGTCGTACCCAGTGCACAAGACTCCCAACATGACTACTTTCTTAAAAATCGAAGAGAGGGTAAAGGAACAGTACCATTGCTGGATAATTGGAAAGTCCCTGTGTGTCAACCTCTGTGCTTCGTGGCAAGGTAGACTAGCAAACATGCCCAACCTTTACTCACATTCGAGAAAATACTCCCAACAAGATTGTTTGCTCCAAAATCGAAGAGGCACCGCCCTCCGAATCTCGAGAGCCAGACTCCCAACATGATTACTTTCTCACAAATCGAAGAGACACTGCTCCCCGAATCTTCGAGAGCCAGACCCCCAGCATGATTGCTTTCTCAAAAATCGATGAGGCATCGTTCTCCGAATCAATCGAAGAGGCGCTCGCTTTCTCAAAAGCTGGGCTGCTTAGAGACCACGAGGGCCGATCTCAGAAATCGAAGAGGCACCTACTTTTCTAGCCTTGTCAGCACCTGTCACACGCACACTCAGCTTTGCAGAAATTATGGGCATTCTGTCGAAGACTTCTGGTGAAGTAGAAAGCACATGAATCTTACTGTTCAATCACCCACTTCCCACACGCAACAATAGCTCATGGGTACCACAGATAACTTTGCCAAAGTTCTCTGCCAAAGTTGAGCACGTGAAGCTTGCAACTCCCACTACATCGCTCTGACCAAGAAAGGTAAAAGAATATCAAAGAAACAGCACTAACAAAGTTTAGACACATAAATTTTGAAGGTCTAGCTACCATATTATTACCCACAAGGGTAAAGGAACAGTACCACTGCTGGATAATTGGCAAGTCCCTGTTTGTCAACCTATGTGCTTCGTGGCAAGGTAGACTAGCAAACATGCCCAACCTTTACTCACATTCGAGAAAACACTCCCAACAAGATTGCTTGCTCCAAAATCGAAGAGACACCGTCCTCCGAATCTCGAGAGTCAGACTCCCAACATGACTACTTTCTCAAAATCGAAGAGAGGGTAAAGGAACAGTACCATTGCTGGATAATTGGAAAGTCCCTGTGTGTCAACCTTTGTGCTTCGTGGCAAGGTAGACTAGCAAACATGCCCAACCTTTACTCACATTCGAGACAACACTCCCAACAGATTGCTTGCTCCAAAATCGAAGAGGCACCGCCCTCCGAATCTCGAGAGCCAAACTCCCAACATGATTACTTTCTCAAAAATCGAAGAGACACTGCTATCCGAATCTCGAGAGCCAGACCCCCAGCATGATTGCTTTCTCAAAAATCGAAGAGGCATCGTTCTCCGAATCTCGAGAGCCAGATACCACAGACCACTTTTTCAAAGTGCTCTGACAGAGTTAAAACATGTGAAACTGGCAGCTCCCACTACCGTGCTATGACCAAGCAGAGTAAAGGAATAACATTACTACTTCTTAGGGAGACTCCTATATATGTCGACCTCCATCCCCAACAGACAGGCAGACCTGCAAAAATGCTCAACCCTTCATCATATCTGAGAGGGCACTCCCAACGAAGCCTTTCGAAATATTCAGCTTTCCTTCCCCCCGATAATACCTCTGCAAACAAGCTATACTAGAGCAAGAATATCTCATATCATCAGGGTTAAAAGCAAGAGTATCCCATATCATGCTTTTTCCCTGTCTTTTCCTTTGGCCTTGTTTTTACCTGCAAGACAAGGAGAAAGAGAGCAATCAGTCAGCACTTGGAATCAAGCTTCCAGCCAGGAACTGACTGCCTGGAACCCCTTACCTGATTACTTACCTGGCATTGCTCTCGAGTACTCATCTTCAACATCTTATATTTCCAGGGAAGATTCCGCATCTGCTTGAGGAACAGATAAGGCAAGTGCGAAGGATACAAGGAAGCATGTGGAGACAAGCGTAACAGCACACGTGCCGATACATCCATTACTCTGTCAAAAGCAAAAGTATCCCATATCAGCAGGGTGGAACGTACTCTAGATTTGATGGACTTGTTTTGACCCTCAAATTCTTCAGTCGGCCTTATACTCTGGAGGAAACCAGAAAACCCTCCAGCTCAGTTCAAGAATAAGCCTGTGGAAAGTTACTTCTTCAAAAGCAAAAGTATCTCATATCATCTCTTCTCATTTTTCTTCTCTTTATCCTTCATGCTGCTGCAAGATGGGGAGAAGGTGAACAATCAGTCGGAGCTCTGATTGCTTACCTTGTCTGTCACCTCTTTCAGCAGACCCCCTAGCTCGGCGACTTGGGGGACTCCTACTACATGGTTTGTATCGCGCTTGACCAAGCCTGAAACTACAAGTAAGCTTCAAGTGAAATTGATACATTACCTTGTGCATCTCCACCAGTTAAAGATACCACCCCTGGATGGAGGAATAGTACTTCCAGAGAAGATGCCACATCTACCTATGAGACAGATAAGGCAAGTCAAGACGACACCACACTCCGATACTTAGAAGTTTCGTGATTACGAGATCATTCTCCCACAATATTTCCTAATGTCATTTGTACTAAATCTTTCACTTGTACTCACTAAAGGAGAGCTTGAACCTATGTACTTGTGTAAACCCTTCACAATTAATGAGAACTCTTCTATTCCGTGGACGTAGCCAATCTGGGTGAACCACGTACATCTTGTGTTTGCTTTCCTATCTCTATCCATTTATATACTTATCCACGCTAATGACCGGAGCAATCTAGCGAAGATCACAAAAAGCGACCGTTTTCGCTACCTAGGATCTATCTTGCAAGAGAACGGAGAATTAGATGGAGATCTCAACCATAGAATACGAGCTGGATGAATGAAGTGTAAGAATGCATCCGGCGTGTTGTGTGACCGTCGTAGGCCACTGAAGCTCAAGGGAAAATTTTATAGGACGGCAATAAGGCCAGCGATGTTGTATGGCACAGAATGTTGGGCGGTGAAGCATCAACACGTACACAAAATGGGTGTAGCGGAGATGAGGATGCTTCGTGGGATGTGTGGGCACACGAGAAAGGATAAGATTGGGAAGGAGGATATCCGAGGTAAAGTAGGAGTAGCCGAAATTGTAGGAAAGATGAGAGAAAATCGGCTCCGGTGATTTGGACATGTGCAAAGAAGGCCGAATGACGCTCCGGTTCGAAGATGTGACTACGGGACAGAGGTTCAGGGCCGAAGGGGTAGAGGAAGACCTAGGAAAACTTTGGAAGAGACTCTAAGAAAAGACTTAGAGTACTTGGATCTAACGGAGGACATGACACAAAACCGAGCGCAATGGCGTTCTAGGATTCATATAGCCGACCCCACTTAGTGGGAAAAGGCTTTGTTGTTGTTGTTGTTGTTGTTTAGTGAATACAATACTTCCAAGTTCTTTGTCATTTATCTGACCTGAAAAAAAAATTCGGTCCTAGTAGAAATTCAAACATCATCCTGCAATCAAAACACTGCTGGAAGGTGGGACTGTTCTTCAATATGGGGCTCGCACCTTGAATGAGGGTGGTTTTCAGGTAAATTAGTAATTTCTATTTTACATGATATGTGTACAATACATCAAGAAAGAAGTTCAATGGAATGCTATCACTCTGAATTTTCTCCACATGGCTGCATCATGTATCTTTTTAAATTGGATATCCATGGACAACGATTGTAAATATTCAAAATTATCCCCTATAAGTATGCTGTCACCACTGAATGAAATGTTTACTGAAGAGTTAAGGTAGGAGGCTTTAAGAACAGAGTTTCCCATAGCTGGATCTCATTGTTGTCAATCATAGTAATTTCATGTAAGATGTAGTTAAAGCACACTGCAAGCAGAAGTAGACAATTTGTAATCCTTCTTCTCCTTGGTTTCTCAACTTTTGATTGTAAAGCGTAATGCCCTATTGCCAGACATTCTAGCGACATAGGTGCTTATGTTGCCACACAGTGTATAGGGACCACACATTCAGGCAAAAGTTTACCTGATCAATGGTTTAGATTTACAGTTTGGCATATGTGGTCAGACTATCATTCTGAACCATGGATAAGATGGGTGTTTGCTTAACGTGTGGTGCCAGATTTATAGTCTTGCGACATGTCTGCTATACCGTAAGGGAACAGTACTCTCTCTGCTTCCTCTCTGCGTATTTATAATTATATAGATGTGTTCGTAACTATGTATATATCATTTATTTTTCTGTTATACATGTTATACAAATACAAATATGATGATAGTTAAATTTCAGTCTATCCCGTATCCAGTTTTCCCTGGAGGAGCACTTATTGGATGTTCAGCTGGCTTTTTAAATGTACCTAAAATAAAAGGAACTCATACTGCAATGAAATCAGGTATCATTCACCAAATAGTTGTTCATCTGGTTTATGTTTTATCTTACTTCTATTCAGCTGAAAATAATTCAGCTGGCTTTTTTATGCGTTACATAAGTGCCCGTACTTCTAAATTGCTTTTAAGTTCATGAAGATATCTAACTTATTAGTTATATTACTACAGGCATGCTAGCTGCAGAAGCTACATTCAGTCTACTTCATGAAGGCTCACGCATGGAAAAATATTGGGATGCTTTAAGGAATTCTTGGATATGGGAAGAACTGTACCGAGCTCGGAACTTCCGACCAGTTAGTATAAAAATCCATTTCTTTCTCCTTTGTTTATGGTTTCGGAGTTTATCTACTCCCTATTTTTGCCCTACAGTTCTACAGTTGATAGCTTTTTATTGTAATCATTGGGGGATCAATTACCTCCTTTTTGAGCCCTATACTAATGGGTCAGCTCAGATAACTGTTACTCTACTGCGCTCCATCTCGTTCAGATTGATTATATAATTACCTGATCCATGCAAAGTTTTGACTCATTTTTTCCTTGGTTTTCATTTCTTGGAGTAAGTTGAAAAAGGCAAAATTTGTTTTATGTGGCTGGTTTTATCTGATGCTTCTTACTTTAAGCTTCGTACGTGGAAATTTATTATAGTTTATGGTCACTGACCTTTGTGTATTATTGTAGGCATTCGAATATGGACTTATTCCTGGCCTGGCCTTAAGTGCTTTAGAACAGTGAGATCATATTGCTCCTTATTACTTCGACTGATTAGTAATTTCTCATACTATTTGATGTTCAAACCTTAGTTGCCAATATTTTCTGCCTATCAGTTACATAATGAAAGGAAGATCTCCCTGGACGCTGAAGCATGGAAAACCAGACCATGAAGCAACAAATGTAAGACATTATTCTGAAAACTATGGACTCAAACTACAGACTCAAATAGTCAGCACACTACAGTTTGGTACTAAGTGATTCAAATATTTGCAGGTTGCACAGTTCCACTCTCCAATTCAATATCCAAAGCCAGATGGGGTTTTATCTTTCGATATTCCAACCTCCTTACACAGGTTTTTAATACCAACTTTCTTGTATTCATGTTTCTTTTGGTTAAAGATTGGAGTGTAACAGTTTTCAAAGGTACCACCTTGCCAACATATGTTATACAATCAGGTTTTCATAACCTACTTCCCCAGGCTCTGAAATTAAATATATGTGAATATAATGGCATGGAATGGAGGTTTTTCAGAGTTCTAGAACTCAGGGCACATCAATGTTTAAAATGAAATCCCACTTCTTTGTGAATGAAGTAATGAACAATGGGGACTTGCACGGAACTGTTAAAAGAGTCCAGAGGATATTTGCTCCAAAAGAGAGCCCTCTCACATCCCCTTTTTCATGTCTTAAGCTAAGCTTCTATTGGAGTTGCATGCTTCTAGCATAGATCCTTTTGGACAGTTATGTTTTGTTCCTTCCCAACATGATTCCGCTCCACAGTAGTTTGAGGGAGTTATCCTACTTTAACAGAAATAGTTTGGTAAGGCCAACCTCTGGTACAAAGGTGCCCCCATTTCCCACTCTTAGTATGTGGTGAAATTGAGGTTTAACCTCAATGTGGTTCAAGTTGGCAGTTAAAGACTTGAGAAGCGGAGATGTGCTAGGCTGAGAGCCTAGGTTAAAAGGAATTCTTTGTTCTGTCCTTGAGTTTCGGCAATGAATTAAGAAAAATTAAGATTTTTTTCTTTTGTGCTTCACTAAAACCCAAAAAGAGAAAGGATACGTGTAGCTGACTACTAATAGGTAGGAGTTGAGGGACAATCATTGTCATTCCGTCGGAATATTGCCACTTGTATGTAGCTTCTAACTGTCAAGCATTGTGTATTTGAAGACCACTAATATAGATTAACAAAATATTCTCACAATTATGGTTGAGCGTTTTAGTGTATTGCATTTCACCAGAAAAATGAATACGGCTTCGTCATGGTGTGAGTGTCTAGTGACCATGGAGGTTTTCTACTGGATGTTTCAGTGTGCAACAAAAGCTCCTATTTCCTTTTATTCTTTTCCGGAATCCAGTTTATTAAGGATTTTTATCTCTTTGTATATGTGGTTTGTGTGTTTGGGTATGCCTCGATGATTTTGTACTTTCTAAATTTTTCTTTAGCTGTCAAAGAACTAGCAACTCAGACTGATATTGGTACTTTCCTGCTTGCTCTTGTCCTATTTTGTAGTAAGTTATGAATTTATCTTTGTTTGCTTGTATAGGAGCAACACAAATCATGAACATGACCAACCACCTCACCTTCGGTTGAGAGACCCCAACATTCCTGAACTTGTAAATTTGCCAGAGTATGCTGGCCCCGAGTCACGATACTGTCCTGCACGTGTATACGAGTAACGTCCATTCTATTATTGCTTGTGTTTGATTGGCCATCTGTAAAAGGATTCTCTTATTCATCTCAAGTTTTAAACTGTAGGTATGTCCCTGATGAAGAGGGTCAGCCGAAGTTGCAGATCAATGCTCAGAATTGCCTACATTGCAAGGTAATTTGAAGGGGTAGTAAGAGCTACCTTTTATGCATGCCAAATTTTCAACATATAAGCATCCCCATTATGCACACATAAGGCCGGAAAAGTTCCATACTACAGTTAAGAAAGAGAGCTTAATAGTTTATGTCCCGGCCAACATTTTATTTAGTTTTCTTGAATTCTTATTCCGGCATATCTCATACACCTTTACTAGTTCATCTTGCACTTCGTACAATTAATCTTTCGGGAGAGGTTTTGGTCCGCAAATCAAATTTACACATCTCTTTATCCCACACTCGTGTCATTCTGGAAGTCGTAAGTTGGGAACCATACATAGTAGGATGCTTTCACATGCAATGGTTGCTTCCAACACTCTTACATCAACCGATCTTTTATCTTTTTTCGAAGTTTTGAGGATGCACTGGTAACCTACAAACTTTGTTGGTCATCTTTTTAATCTCAGGGTTGCAACTGCCCGCTTGTATGCTGAAAAACAAAACCTGGCAGTCTGCATCGATTGTTCGGCCAAATATTTACCTTGCTTGAACAAAAACGAATAAACAAAAAGCAGTCATTTCTTTTTGTTGCCTTACAACGTCTTCTTGCACTATGTGTTTTACAGGCATGCGATATCAAAGACCCGAAGCAAAACATCAACTGGACTCCACCGGAAGGAGGTGGCGGTCCAGGCTACTCCATAATGTAGAGAGTAAACAAGTTGTTTTGCTATTGTCATTGCTAAATGTTACAGTTTGTGTATACAATAATTCTACTGTGTTTTCGCCAACGTGAATAAAATGTTGAATCAAAATCGAACGCATGGTTGTCTGCGGTCTCACAATGTGACAGTTACAAAATGTGGTTGGAGGGTGCGTCGCAGCCCTCGCTTAGAAAATGCCTGAATTACGTAAAAATGTAGGATCCGCGAGTACAAAGAAGTTGGAAAAGAAGAAAAGAAAACAACATTCCGCAACCATATAATTGTTGGCTCATAACACCTTCGCCCGCGCCTTCCATTGAATCTATGGCTACGTGACTACATCAACAGTCCTAGCCAATTCAACAGCTGCTCCGACATAACTATGCGGCGTTAACTTTAGTAGATTGGTCTTGGCTTCATTAGGTAATTCCAGGCCTTGTATAAAATCTACTATACTCTCCTTGGTAACAGCTCTTCCTCTGGTTAGTTCCTTCAACTTCTCGTAGGGCTCAGGAACTCCGTATCTTCGCATAACCGTCTGTATTGGTTCAGCAAGAACTTCCCAGGTAAGGTTCAAGTCCTCAGATATGCAACCTTCGTTGACCTGAAGCTTTGATATTCCCTGAAGAGTGCTTTTGTAGGCAAGAAGAGAATGCCCCAATCCCAAACCCATGTTCCTCAAAACAGTTGAATCCGTCAAGTCACGCTGCCAACGTGAAATTGGTAACTTCATGCTCAGATGACAAAGATTCCCATTAGCCACGCCGAGATTACCTTCACTGTTTTCAAAATCAATAGGGTTTACCTTGTGAGGCATCGTTGATGACCCAATCTCACCGGCCTTAGTTATTTGCTTGAAATAACCCAAAGATATGTAGTCCCATATATCTCTATCAAAGTCGATCAATATGGTATTGAACTGGCAAATTGCATGAAAGAGTTCTGCCATGTAGTCGTGAGGTTCAATCTGCGTGACATACGGATTAAAGCTCAATCCAAGAGATGTTACAAACTCTTCAGCAATCTGAGGCCAATCAACATCAGGATAGGCGACAAGATGAGCATTGTAATTTCCAACAGCCCCAGCAAATTTCCCCATTATCTCCACCCTAGAAATCTCTTGCCTTTCTCTTCTTAATCTGACAGCAAAATTTGCCATTTCCTTTCCCAAAGTTGTGGGTGAAGCAGGCTGTCCGTGAGTACGAGATAGCATAGAAATATGAGCATTGTCTTTAGCCATTTTGCATATTGCCTCAATCAAATCATCCATGACTGGATATATGACATCATTCATGGCTCCTTTCAACATCAATGCATGTGCGAGGTTGTTGATGTCCTCAGACGTGCAAGCAAAATGAACAAATTCAAGTACCTTGGCTATTTCTGGATGTGGTTGGCATCTCTGTTTCAAATAGTACTCCACCGCCTTCACGTCATGGTTTGTCACTCTCTCAATCTTCTTTATTTCTAATGCATCGTTATTACTAAATCCATCAATTATTTCTAGCAAATACAACCGAGCATTTTCACTAAAGGTAGGTACCTCTGTGACTTGAGGGATTTGTGAAAGCCATAGCAACCATTTGATCTCAACTAGAACACGGAAATAGATCAAACCATACTCACTCATGTACGGAGCCAAGTCCTTGACTTTACCCCAATACCGACCATCCAATGGTGACAACGCCATCAAACTGACAAGCTCAGATTCACCAGAAGATTTAGCAGACACCATCTTCACACTCTCAGTGTTATCATTGGTGTTATTTCTGGTGTATCTAACAGCCATATCCACCGTCCTGGCCAGTTTAACAGCTGCTCCAACATAGCTATGCGGTGTCAGCTTTGATAAAATGGACTTTGGTTCTTCAGGTAATTCCAAGCCTTTGATGAACTCTCTTATACTTTCTTTGGTAACTGTTCTTCCTCTTGTTAGTTCCTTCAGCTTCTCATAAGGCTCAGGAACACTATATCTTCGCATAATAGTTTGTACTGCTTCCGCAAGCACCTCCCAAGACTGGTTCAACTCTTCACTCATGCGAGCTTCATTAACCTGTAGCTTTGCTATTCCCTGCAGTGTGCTTCTGTAAGCAAGAAAAGAGTGACCTAATCCAACACCCATGTTCCTCAGAACAGTAGAATCAGTCAAGTCACGCTGCAAACGTGATTTAGGCAACTTCTCACTCAGGTAGGAAAGACTTCCACCAGCAAAACCAAGATTACCTTCACTATTTTCAAAATCAATAGGGTTCACTTTGTGAGGCATTGTTGACGACCCAATTTCACCAGCCTTAGTTGTCTGCTTGAAGTAACCCAAAGATATGTAGCGCCATATATCACTATCAAAGTCGATCAATATATTATTGAAACGGTTGAGGGCATTGAAAATTTTTGACATATAGTCATGAGTCTCAATCTGAGTAACGTAAGGATTAAAACTCACTCCAAGAGATGTTACAAACTCTTCAGCAATCTGAGGCCAATCAACATCAGGATATGCAACAAGATGAGCATTGTAATTTCCTACTGCACCAGCAAACTTCCCCATGATTTCAACCTGAGAAATTCTGCGCCTTTGTATGCTTAACCTGACAGCGAAAATTGCCATTTCCTTCCCCAAAGTGGTGGGTGAGGCAGTCTGACCGTGCGTGCGAGAAAGCATGGGAACGGACGCGTTATCCTTTGACATGTCACAAATTGCCTCAACCAACTCATCCATGACGGGAAACATAACATTGTTGATAGCATCTTTCAACATCAACGCATGAGCAAGATTGTTGATGTCCTCAGATGTGCAAGCAAAATGGAAAAACTCAAGCACCTACAATAACAAAACATTACACAATTCTCAAACATATGAAACGAAGCTATCAACGGGACGGTATCAAATATAAAGGAGCAGCTTCAAGCTTGTTTCGGAATTTAAATGACTCGATAAAGGGATTCACCTTAGCTATCTCTGGATGCGAACTGCATTTCTGTTTCAAAAAATACTCCACTGCTTTCACATCATGATTAGTAATTTTCTCAATCTTCTTTATTTCCGCTGCATCATCGACGCTAAATCCATCGATGATTCCTTGCAAGTAAGATTGAGCATCTCCACTGAAACTGGGCACCTCTGTGACCTCAGGGATTTGTGAAAGTTTCAACAGCCATTTTATCTGAAATTAAGAAAAACAATAACACCTTCATCAAATTCAAAATTCAAATAAAGAAAACGCAACAAAAAATTACGAAAACTCGGTAGCAAATTAAACGAAGTACCTCAACGAAAACTCTGTAGTAGATTAGGGCATATTCGCTCATAAAAGGAGCCAATTCCTTGACTTTACCCCAATAACGGCCGTCCAACGGCGACAAAGCCGTCAAAATCGAATGCCCGATTTCGACTTTGCCGTGGCATGTACCATTGGTATCTTCGATGGCGGCTCTTAGAGAGCAGTCCATGCGGCTCCGAGAGAGTGACAAAGAAGAAGTGTTGGAAGAACGATGAAGGTATGGGGCTTTGGATGGCACAGAACTGAAGAAGCAGGAGAGTTGGTTGCAGTTCGGAGCCCTAGAAGAAAAAGAAGAGGAAGGAGAAGAGGCTCCGACGTCGATGAATCGGAAGGTCATTTTGACGAGCTCGGAAATCCCAAGGAAAATCCCAGAAAGGGGTCTGAAAACCCTAGATAGGTGGCGAAGAGGATGATGGAGGCGCGCGGTAAACACTCCGAAAACCAAAAATTTAATCGATACTAAAACTGAAACACTGTTCCTAACTGACTATTTTGCCCCTGTTTATTTTTTATTATTACGTTTCTGCCATTGCCTGAGATAATATATATTAGGGCTGGGTTCGGTTCTTATCGGTTCGGTTTTTTTTGTCAAAACCGAAACCAAACCGAAATTTCGGTTCGGCCTAAATTTTTTTCGGTTCGGTTTTTTTGGTTCGGTTTTGGTTTTTTTTCGGTTTTTTTTTTTTTTTCCTCCAAAAAATGCAAAACAACCACAACATAAGATAGAAATAGAAAATATGACATGTTTCCATCTCTACGTATAAAGTCTCATAAAACTTACTAATTAATCTAAAAACATAAAGTCTCATAAAACTAAAAGTCTTCAAAAAATGAAAATAAACATTTAAAGTCCAACTAGAAATAGAATCAATCATCAATCAAGTTTAAGTCTTCAAAAAGTCCAAATTAAACATCAAAGTTTAAGTCTTCAAAAAGTCCAAATTTAAACATCACACAAGTCAAATAAACCTTCAAGGTTTCATCACTTCATGTCTTGCACAAATAAAATCTTCCAAGTCTTCAAGCTCAAGCTCAACGCATAGGCGGCCTAGGAGGCAACATAGCACCTTTCTTTGAGCTTCTCCTTGCCATTTCTACATACAAATAAAAAAAAAAAAAACATGATGTAAAGCAAGCGTGCAACATAGCATCTAGTTAAAATAGTCTAATAAAACCAAATGCAATAAGTAAAATTACCTTTCTCAACTTCTTCACAAAACTCAATCTCCTCAATGGTTGGCTCATGATGTAATGCTACATGAATTGACCTAAGCCAATTTTGTGTACATATCAAAGCCTCTACCATTTTTGGACTCAAAGAACTACGATATGGATCAATTATTCGTCCACTTGTGCTAAAGGATACATCATTGAGAAGCAAAGGTAAGATACAAAACACAAACTATATGCACAAATGTAGTTATCAGCCATCTAGATACCTCATTGATTAAGAAGAAAAAGAAAACAAATTTGCCAAGTGATTATAATGAACTGCATCCATTTCAGATGATATAATGAACTGCTAGCCCAAATTCCAAGTGATTATACAGAAGCTGTAAAACTGAAACTATTAACTTTCTTTGAGTTTCGCACTTGTTTAAGTTGAAATTAAACCGACTTGATAATCCAAATTTGCCAAACTGACCCCAACGTACTGAAAATATTTTTGGCACACATACTTGGCATAATTGAAATTTCCAGCAACTATAGTACATAGTTACTAGCGAAGAAAACAATGACACCTTAGTTCAAAGTATCTGGATCTACAAACTAAACATGCAACGAGAAAAAACTCTCACATACTTCCCTTAAAGGTTCATCTGCTGTACTAAAAAATTAACTAATGAACCATGTTAGAGCAAAAACGCAACAGTTTGTATTATTTATAACAAAACGTAAACAAGCCTTGTGACTTGAATAAGCTAAAGACAGTCCATGCCATGGCAAAATTTGACAGATTTAAGACAACATTGCTAATGACTTCAACTCTTCTTCCTCGCATCCTGTGTAGTACTAAAATCTTATACAAAACATCTGCAGAAGAACCCATCTCGTACACATCTAAGTCACTGGAGATGGAACGAGTTAAAGAAATCAAAGCATCTGCAGAACCCATCTCGTACACATCTAAGTCACTGGAGATGGAACGAGTTAAAGACCATTACGATATAGACAACAAAAATTAAAGAAATCAATCACAAACCATTTACGATATAGACAAATGATCGCAATCAATTCAACAATCCCTACAAACAAACCATTTAAGTACAACCGCAGACTGGAGCCAATATGATAGCGGGTCATATATGTTGACGGAACCAACGAAATTGAAAAAAAAAATATGCAAAACGCATCATGGGGTGAGAGACTAACCTTGCAAATGAGGGAATTTGTGGGTCGAGACTTGAGCCTTGAAACGGCGAGAGGGAGGAAGTCGTGGGTCGCAGGGGTGACAGATTCAGATTGAGAGTGAGACGGCGACGGCGAGTGAGAGGGATAAGAGAAAGGTCGCTGAGACGGCGATGGCGAGTGAGAGACAGGTCGCTGAGAAAGTGAGAGAGATTTGGAATGACACCGTTCAAGAGAAAGGGAATAGGAAAGGAATGGGTTTTCGGTTCTATTTGGTGTTTAGGGTTTCAGAGTTCTTCAGATACTGAAGAAGGATTGAATTGAAGGAAAGGAAGGCATGCAAGGACGAACGAAGCGAACGACACCGTTCAAGAGAAAAACGACGTCGTTTTTCCTTACTTCGGTTTGGTCCGGTTTTCGAACCCCAGAAATCGAACTGAACTGAACCAGTTTTGGTTCGGTCCGGTTTTACACTTTCGGTTCGATTTTTTTTTGTCTCGGTTCGGTATTCGGTTCGGTTTTTTTCGGTTTTTGGTTTTTTGAACCCACCCCTAATATATATACATTATATTATTTTTTTATTTTTTCTTATTCTCGCTTTTCTCTTTTCCCTCTCGCTGTTCTCCCCCGACTGCGGTTCACCGTCAAACTGTTAAACGAGAAAACCAAAACATCACCAATTGCATTTGCTTCTCAAACCGTTAACGAAAAATTAAATTTTTACATGAAAAAATTAATTTTGGTACTATTTATTTTACCCTTTATTTTGTTATTATCGTTAAAATTCAAAATTTTCAAACCATTTTCATTATTTTTTTCTTTTAAATAATGACTCCTTGCCCATTCTCCTAATTTTAGAAAAAGAAGAAGCATTTAATTTTTCTAATTGTTTGGTTTACTATTTACTATTCAGCAAAATTTATGTAACTTCTGGAAAGTAGTGCCATCATTCTTTTTTAGAAGAAATTTTTAGTTGTGACGGAAATACGGGTGATACATCACGTGTTTTTATGTAAGTGGTGGGAAATTTTATTTTTTAAGTTATTAACTTTTTAACACACATATTCCACAATTTATATAGCAACATGTGATGTACTATTCCTTGTGACGGTCACACTGAAAAATCTCTCATCTCTCCAGTATATGAACCTTTTTGATTTTCCGTTTTGCTTTATGATTTCCTTATTAAAAGTAAACTAAACTATTTATGGTTGAGTTATGTTAATATATGTTAAGTTTCTGAAGCCCCAACTGTTTATTTGTTTTCATTTTTCTATTGATAGAGAAATATAATCAACAAGGAAACATAGATAAGAAATTCATCAAGTTAAGAAAAAGTCGGATGGGTATGTATGTGTGTATTATATATTGGAATTGGATCCTCTCCGGATCCTAATAATTTTTAGAGAGGTTCCCTGTTTGTAACCGTTGGATCAAATTTCAACGGTTTGGATCATTTGATCCTTGTGCCCAGAGTCTTCATAATGATTATGTGTTGAACTAATTAAATGGTGGTTGGAGTTTGATTTCGCAAAAATGCTTTGAAAGGTTTTCTGTTGGGATTTAATGATTTCATTCCACATGCTATTGTGTCACTCAGTGTCATCATTTGGGACAAATTTAGGGAAATTTTTGTGACTTGATGCACATGTATTTTCCCTTGTATTGCAATTGTTGTGATGTTTTGAATGCATGAAAAGTGGAGATGACAATTGTTGTTGTCCTTTATGTTTAGAGCAAGTGGAGATGGATCTTTGGATAAAAAGAAAAAGGGTAAAAGACTGTTTACTACCCTTATGTTTTGTGGTTTTCAACATTTAGTACATCAAGTTTTTTTCGTCTCAGATTCATACATAAAGTGTAAATTTTGGGACAGTCTCATACATCCGTTAGTCAAACTGTTAAATCTGCCGTTAATTGTGACGTGGCGCCCATGTGGACAAGGACTGGGCGCCACGTGTCAGCCATGTTTTTTTTTCTTCTTTCTTCTTCCTTCTTCCTTCTTCTTCTTCTCTCTGACTGCAACTTTTTTTTTCTTCCTCCTTCTCCTTCCTCCTTCCTCATTCTTCATTCTTCTTCCTTCTCCTTCTCCTTCTTCTTCTTCTTTTTCTTCCTCCGAATCTGGAGAAGTTTTTTTTTTCTTCTTCCTCCTCCTTCCTTCTCCTTCCTTCTTCTTCCTTCTTTCTTCTTCCTTCTTCCTTCCTCTTCTTCTTCTTCTTCCTCCAAAGCTGCCCAGATTCGGTTTTTTTTTCTTCCTCCTCCTTCTTCTTCTTCCTTCCCCTTCTTCTCCTTCTTCCTTTTTCTTCCTCCGAATCTGGGCAAGATGAAGGGTTTTTTTTTTTGAGGAAGATGAAGAAGAAGGAAGAAGGAGAAGAAGGGGGAGAAGAAGGAAGGAAGAAGGAGAGGAAGAAGAAGAAAGAAGAAAAAAAAACATTCATCTTCCCCAGATTCGGAAGAAGAAGGAAGAAAAAGGAAGAACGAGAAGGAGGAAGAAAAAAAAAAGTTGCAGTCGGAGGAAGAAGAAAAAAGAAGAAAAAAGAAGAAAAAAGAAAAGAAAAAAAAAACTGAATCTGGGCAGATTCAGAAGAAGAAGAAGAAGAAGAAGAAGAAGGAAGGAGAAGGAAGAAGGAGGAAGAAGGAGGAAGAAGGAAAAAAAAAACTTCCCCAGATTTGAGGAAGAAGAAGAAGAAGAAGAAGAAGGAGAAGGAGGAAGGAAGAAGGAGAAGGAGGAAGAAAAAAAAAAGTTGCAGTCGGAGGAAGAAGAAGAAGAAGAAGAAGGAAGAAGAAAGAAGAAAGAAGAAAGAAGAAAAAAAAAAGAAAAAAAACGTGACTGACACGTGGCGCCCAGTCATTGTCCACATGGGAGCCACATCACAATTAACGGCAGATTTAACAGTTTGACTAACGGATGTATGAGATTGTCCCAAAATTTACACTTTAGGTATGAATTTGAGACGAAAAAAACTTGATGTACTAAATGTTGAAAACCACGAAACATGAGGGTAGTAAACAGTCTTTTACCTAAAGAAAAATTAGCACGGCTACTTCAGTATTCCATTTCAATAATTTGCATTTAATTTTTCAAGTGTTTTACACGTAGAGAGATGAGTTGTGTACTCTGAGTTCGTTGGATCATTTTTCTAAGGATTCGGAGAATCCCGTGATCGTGTCCGTTCTGATCACACGATGTATGATGAACAGACACGATCACGGGATCCCCCGAATCCCCAGAAAAAACAATCCGGCTAGGATCCTTTTCCTCTGAGTATCAGATTTTGTTCCCTAGACTTTAGTTGTGTTGAAGTTGTGATTGTTTTAAGTTTAGATTTCTATTTACTCTCAGGTTGGTTTAGAGAAATTATTTATTTATTAGTATTTGACTCGTATCCCAATTCTTTCCTTTGGCCCTTTGACCCTCTCAATATCTTTTTTTTCTTCTATTTTTCCGATTTTGATAATTATCTAGGTGGAATTTGTGATTGAATTTTGTTGAATTTTTTATTTAATTTAATCAGTAATTTTTGTAAAATACGCAGGAGAGTTCGAAGTCAAATAGGGGTAAGCACATATTAAGCTTATGTATCTCAATGTGATTGTTTGTAGATTTCCTACGAGTTTATGACTGTATTAAATCGTTTATGTAATACACATAAAGTATTCTCCCTTGTATGTAAATAGTACTATATACAAAATCTTCCTACGGTTTCTTTTCAATCTTGCAATATCGCGCGGGCATTGTGACAACCTGTCCTTACCTTTACAATTTTATAAAATTTAAAATAGTGATTTTATGAAAATGCCCCTAGAGGAAAATTTTTTACTTTCGTTGACCATCGGTTAGAGAGATGTAGGACTCATTTTTTAGCGTATCCTCATAGTACTCGTCACTACGAGCGCATAAGCGGAAACCGTTCGCGAGTCTGGATTATAACGGTATAGTTACATACGTTTGAAATTGGTTATTTAAAGTTTAGTTAAATAAATTGAACTCCCATCTTATGGGAAAGAAACCAATCATATTTAAGAAAGAAAATAAGGGACGAATCGGTTAATGAAGGGGGGACCAATCAGAAATTGAGGGGTGAGAGAGGGCCAATGGGCTGAAGACAGAGAAGCTCCCAGCCTTCACTTTCCCGTCTACCCATCCCTGTGACCTCCCATTTTTCGTCACCGATTCCAATAAACTCCAGTGGAATTTTTCGACGCCACCACCACCTTTTTGAAGCTTTCACTCCCCTCTACAAAACCTAAACAAGAACCACCTTGATTAACCTCTGTATGTGGCGGTGTGAGGCCACAAAACTCGATGAAAACCAATGGTGCTTCGGCCACCCATTTCATTTTTCCGGTGAATCGGTAAAGCGATGGCCGACACCACCACTTGAATTTTGTAGCCCATCATCCTAGGAGTAAATCCCGACCAGCGTTGACCTCGTTGGACCATCGTAGGTGACGAATTGACACCGGGAAGCTTTAGGCACCAGCTGGCTTTATTGGCGAAATTGACCATCTTCCATTCACTTTTGGACTTCGTGGCAGGCGCCGATTGTTTATGACACCTCGATATTCATGCTAGGGAGTTGAAGCGCGGACCTCAGGTGAGTAGGTCTTTTCCTTTTTTATAGTGTGTGTGTGTGTGTGTGTATATATATTAGTTTCCATAAATGCTTTTGAATTGATTTATGCATTTCATGCCATGACTAAATTATGTTATAGAAATGTTGCATTGTTGTGAAATACCAAGATGATCCTATGGGATGCGCAGGTAAGTTCAGGTAAGTTTATTATGTTGATTGGAGTTATTGCATCATTATGGCATGTTTACTTTTAGTTTGCTCATCATTGCTACACCCATGTGAGTGCTTAGTCGAGGCCAGGCTAGCCTTCACCTGTATGTTCACCTCCCAGCACCGCACACGCTTACCTTGGATCCAAGTAGGTGTTAGCCTGTCGTACAGACTGCAATAGGAAGTTCCGACTCGTAGGTGACTGCGCTTAGCGCAAGCTTCACGTGATCATAGCACTAGAGCGTATATTATTATTACACCTAGTCTGTCGTACATGTCACATTAGATGACTCCGACTCGTGTGTTAGCATATGCCTGATGAGCGATAAGTGCAGTCGTACAACTCACATTAAGTGACTCAGATTGACATATTAGCATGGATTACAGCACATGATCATATCCATATTGCTGTTGGGCTTTTCTGCTGTGTTACACTTCTGGACTTACATTTGGCTTGCATTGGATTTTCATACTTATACGTAGTATGATATTTTTGAAAACTATACTTGTTTTACGGCGAGGGGTTATAATGTTTTTAGAAAGGTTTTTATAAAACGTTATTTTTATGCCCACTCACCCTTATTTTTCGCCCTTCCAGGTTTGAGTAGCTGAGCTTTCTTATCGACGTGGATTCTTGGCAAATCTTAGTATATGTGGCTACCTTTGAGGTTATAATCCTTAGTCTATCTTATTGTACTTTACTTATGCTCTGTCATCACGTGTGAAATGAGTTTATTCCTGCTCATAACGCACTCTTGTATTTAGGCACTTTTAGGTTTAAATTGATTCACATTTTCCACATCACTACACTTATTTCTTCGTCACTTTTCAAGTGTCGGCCATCACAGCTCGACTCGGAGTCCAAATGGGCATTCTGGGTTGAGATGTGTCAGGCATTCTTTGCTAGTCTCTATTGATAGGAACAGACAGAAGTACACTTCGGGTCTCGAGCTTTATAAAAATTTATTGGACTGAAACACCCCTCAAAAATAAAATAATTTACAATGGAAGTGACCGCAAGATAATTCCGAGCCCTAACCCTAATTTAAGAAGATATATTCAACTGAGATTTTGAGAGATTTTAATGAATTTATAAATCTATGAATTTTTCTAAAATTTAATTAATTTGTAGAAATGTTATGAAAATATTTTATTCAATTTTCTTGAAATCTCAGGAGAAGATGTGAAATTTGTGAACGTTTAAAATACACAACAAAATCCCTCAAATTCCTTCAATTTTCTCAACTTTTTAAAATTCTTCAAAACAAATTCATAATTAAATACATCTAAAATGTTATAAAATTCTACATAATTTAATGGCGAAATTTAATGTATATACATCACATTGAATAGGATTGCTAGGCGTTCCAAATCGCTTGGTGATTAGTACTTAATCGGCCACACTGCTTTATTATTTAACCTCAATTGTTGTCATATGGGTTTCTTTCTTTGGTATGTTTGGAGATTGCAATTTGCATGTAAGGGTGGGTACTTGGAACCGAAAATCGAAATCGAAACATGAATCGAATCGGACTACACCAAACGGTTTGGTTTTGCGGTTTTGAAACGGTTGTTGTTTCAAAACTGAACCGCAGCAAAGATAACGGTTTGCTTTCGGTTTTGGGTTTTCAAAACCGCACTAAAACGAAAACCGAAACCGCACCATATATTGAATGTTATGCTTTAATTAGTTCAACTAGACTAGTCATCCATTTTTGCAACACTATTCGACATTAGTGCCCTGAACTCACTGCTTGCATCTGTCCGTCTCTCTCTTTCTTAAAACTCATCTTCATCTCTCTCTCTCTAAACTCATCTTCATCTCTTCCATTGTGAAATCCCATTATTGGATTTCACTGTTATAATCTACGTATTTGTATTATTGAGATTTATATTATTTTTCGAGAATTTATATTAATTTATTTGAAATTAGATTTCAATTAAACTAGTTACGAAGAGTGAAGTTTGGAAAATTATTATTTACTCGTTGACCTTTCAAGGTCACAAGTAACGTTTTCGAATAGGTCTCGAAGTCACGAATGCATAGGCGAAAGCTGTTTGCGAGTCCGGATTATAACGGTATAATTACAGACGTTTGAAGTTGTGTTGCTTTATAAAAAAAAAAAAAAAAAAAAAGAGAAAGCCACGGGAGTGGCGAGAGAAGAAAAAAAAAGGAGGGAAAGGATCCCCCCCCATTTTGTCAACTCGTGCACCCACAAAAAAACGGTTTCGACCTGACCAATTTCAGGCCAAAATCCTTCATTTTTCAGGCGTTTTACACCCATTCATCACCTGCAACCTACTCATCTACCTTTCTCCTTCCATCTCCATAAAAAATCAAGGGTTTTTTGAAGGAGAAATTTTGTCCTAGCTTAAGAACATGTGAGAACATTTGAACACATATGCAAACTAATAACATATTAAAGTAGGCATGCATTCAAAAGCAATTCTAAAACCCATGACTTTCAAAGCCTAGTGAATGGTGAACCACAAGACTCTTTAACAATATTAAAGAGAAGGAAGGGTTTAGAGATTCATTACCCTTGAAGCTCATCCTTGTTTACACAAAGGATTCACCCAAGTGGAGGGTCTTCAAGTCATCTCCTAGCTCATTGGATATTCCTTGTGATTTTCTTCCTTTTGATGCTCCTTTGATCCTTGGGGATTTGAGGAAAGGATCTCCAAGAACACCAAAGATTTGGTGTCTCTAAGTCTCCACACCAAGGATGACGTGTGAAGATGAAATGGATGACTTAGAGAAGAAAAGATTGCTAGCTATATCTTCTCTAAGTGGCCGGCCTCCTTTAGAGAAAAAGAGAGAAAGTGTTTCTCATCTTTTCCTAAAAAAAAACCCTTATGAGAAAAAGCTATAAATTTGACTTTATACTACTTCACATGTGAGTGGCAAACTTGTAATTAATTCAAGTTTGCTTCCACTCACCCTTATGGCCGGCCATGTCTTTGTTATTGGGCTAATTGCCCATTTTGTTTTAATTGTCATACAACTTAAACATAATAGGCCTTGTGGACCAAAACACTTTTGGGCCCCGAAACCCAAAAACCAACTTAAAAGCCCAATACGAACCTTTCGTAAAATTAATTAACTAATTAATTAATCTTGACAATTCTCAATTAAACCATTTAATCGCTTATCCATCTCATTTATATTTCTTCACTTTCATCCTTACTCGGTGTACGATCCATTAGGTTTCAATTAGCGAGGTAGTGGGCGATTGTTACTCTTAACGATCGATTGTGAATTGAAACAACATTTCAATTCTCCCTTTGATGAAGATTAGTGTTTGCTAATCTTCAAGGCTTCCACAAACCATGAGTGACACCTAGCAGTATGTCATGGCTACCCAAGCTAAGTAGAAGTGGTTGGAGAACCTATCCAGTTATAATTACAATGCAATACGGTCATTCTCTAATACAATACTCTTAATCACATTGTTTGAGTGATAGTTTGTTTCATGTCTACTATCCAATGTGATACTTCTTTATATGATTCAATTGAATATGATTTGGAACAAACTTCCTAAGTCATATTCATATGCTTTGGCCAAAGACTCCCGAATCATATCTTAGAGTATTCTCCCTTCACCATGGAAGGTTAGAGATCCCTTGTTGTGCATTCATATGCCTACATGACTAGATATCTTGACCCCAACAATGCCGTGGACACTCTCGATGAAATGCCTTTGACATGATTAAAGATCAAAGACCTAATCATTAGACATCTATGATGCCTCAGGTCAAAGGACTACTTTGCATATTGCAACTAACGAGTTCTTACATGACATGTATGTTTGAACTCTCTTTTGATCGTTGTTCAGTGTACTTGATTACCCTTTCGAGCACCTACGTGTTTGTCTTAGTGTCCAACACTAAATGACTTGAAACTAGTCATACTCACGCTTGAGTTGACATAACACATACTAACCTTAGCGGATTGTCAATGCCCAATTGGCAATCCTATGGCGAGGAACATTTTAGGAATGAACATAAGAGAAATGTCTCGTTAATCTAACTTACTTAGATCACTTCTCTTTCACATTAAATACTTTCCTTGGATTCCCTTATTGCTTAAACACATGATATAATAAATAGTGATTAACAATAAGCTTTGCCCTTCATTAAACATATAATAGTATAATACAATAAGTATTCCAAAAGCTATTACATCAAATGAGTGGCTTTGTGGACATACTTCCAACATTTTTAAGGTCTAATTCGGGTAGAACTCCACCGGAGAACCGGGGGTTCTCGACGGCGATTCGTCATTTTGATGTGAAAATTACTTGACATACAAATTAAACCCTCTTTTTGACAATTGTAGTATAGATGTAAGTAGGGTATCGTTCTAGGCCGGGGATTAGGAGGGATTGTTAATCTATTAAAAATATTAAATAAGACTCAAGGACACAAAACTAGGCTAAAAACTCTAATAACTCGAAACACACTTAGAATGACTCAAAATAATGGAAACAAGCAATTTAGACACTAGGAATTGAAATGGACGGAAATTGAATTAAAAGACTAACAACAATGAAAACTAACTAAATAATATAATTTAATAATGGGGGGGTTTGGTTTTGACGAGAAGTAAATTAAACTTAAATAAATTACAGAATTGACAAAAGCATGAAATTAAGGTGAAAGGATATGTGACAGACTAGCTAGAAGGTTCTTCTCCACACATGATACATATGCAACCTAAATTGATTTTTCAGTTGTTCTTTCAATAAATTGTGAATGACAATGTTCCAAGTTAATTAAGTCCGCTTAAATTAACTCTTAGATTTCCCTAGATTCATTGGATTGAATGGAATACGCATTACAACCAAATTATTTCTCATCAAAGTCCCTAAATATGGAATACGCATGATAGAGACATTCAACAAAGATCATTAAGTTCAACGGAAATCATAAACATTGACTAGGCATTCATAACTATGGAATACACATGTTAATCCAGCCTAGAATTCACTAACATGATTGTGGATAACAACCTTCACTACTTGTGAATATAAGTTCATAACGATTAGGTGAAATTCACTTATATTCTAGCATCAAATTCATGCATGTAAATTAAGTATGCATTCTTAATCGACATACAAAAATAAGTTATCAATCAAGCAGTTAAGCAAATTAAATCACAACTCAGAAATCATAACTGAAGGTAATCAATTCATATTAAAAATATATTCATGGCTTTGAATTAACATCTAGCCAAAATAAATTTAGTTACACATTATTAAAACAGAAATAAAATATAAGTTTGGAAAGATTTAACCGAGAGAGAAAACAGCTTGCTGCTTCTGTCTGTCTGTGTCTTTTCTGATTAAAACTGCCCAAGGCAGCTTTGCTGCTTTCTTCACTGGCACTGTACTTCCCATGCCTCCCCGCCAGACTATCTCTCCCTTTTCCTGCACGCTGTCTCTCCCGTCTGTCCTCTTTCCTTATTCTTTCGTTTCTGCTTTCTCTTTTTTCAAAGCTGCAAGGGCAGCTAAGCTGCTTCTCTCTGCGCCTTGCGTCTATCCTCTCCGTGCTGCAATCCCGCGCTCTCTCCCTCCTTATTTCTTTTTTCTGCTCAATTTTCAAGTATTAAAATTGTCCATATGTTGTAATATAATATATGAATGGTAGTGCTTTGCCAATAAACCAAATGATGAAAAGCAGGAGCACCGAAAGCTCCTAGTGGAAAGACATCTTTTAGCTGGACATCTTTATTTCCATTCCTTTTTGAGTGGACAACTATCTCCTTATCTTCTTTTAGTAGACAGATCCTAGTGGCCAACCTAATTTCCACAGCTGTGTGCTATAATTGAATAAATTGACTATTTGGATAGTACTGATTTGCTGAATATAACTTGTCATCTATTTAGGATCTGGATGATCTGTCAGTTTTTTCCCATCTTCTGCCCGTGTCTTTTATTCTTCCACCTGCCAAACTCCACTTCATAGTGGGCATCCCATGTTTTTCTCTTTTCTGTTTATTATTTAAAAATCATTTGTGCTATTTTTATTTTCTTTGCATAACAGATCCTATAAACACAAAAATAACGTAAATAGCTCAAAATATAAGGAACTAACCAAGAAAAGACGAGTGAATTTGAAGTAAAAATATATATAAATATGATCCGATCAAATACCCCCATACTTAGTTTTTGCTAGTCCTCGAGCAAAACAAAGAAAACATGAAAAAGTAATAACATGAAAAACATTAGCTTCCCTCTATGTGACGCTCATAGAATTTCATTCAAGAAAACAAATCATCAAGAACCATAGCTAGCATCAAGGAACTAATCCAAGTTCATCTTCCTTATTCAAATATTAGCAGTAATCTTTGAATCATCCTTGAAGTGTAGTGTGTGAGATAGTCATGCTAATGCAATTTCAAAATTTTTATATTTTTAAAATCATCATATGCAAACTAGCAACCTTCTCACGGGATATACACTCAATCACACATGTGTTTAGTTTAAATGTGTTTCGCTCAAAGAATCAAATGTGAAATTTCTACCATAAGCTTGCATAAAGATCTCATCTCCACAATCATAATTGCAAAACTTAAATCAAGAGGACTTTTATTGGATGTAATGAGGTTTAGGGAGAGGGTTATTGAAATGAAAGAATAGGAAAACACAAGTTCCAATCTACATTGCAAGCAATTATTTTCTTTAGATTTATAAGAACTCAAGCTTTCCAGCAATTCTTCTAGCATCTCCAACCACACCTTTAAACTGAAACTTGAACAACTTTTTATTTTCTTTGTGTACAATCTTTTTTTTTTTAATACAAACATGGGATACCCCCACACTTATTCTTTTGCCAAACACCTTCAAAGTACTTCACAAACATTTCTCATAAGACAATCTCACATTGCTCACTAGCTTGCTTGGAAAGGGTAAGGAAAAATGTTTCAGGTATAAGGGTAGACATATCTGGTGATAAGAAATAAAAGACTCAACATATACGGCTCAAATTGGCAATCTAATGATATCATTTTTATTTGGGAAACATGGTTATTTGGGCCATAGTGGTAAACCTAATGCCTCTATCATTTCCAAGTTTATGCAATCAATGACAAATATTTCGAAAGATCGTTACGCAAGTTCTAGAGATGTATCTCACATAAGTTCATCACACATGAAAGAATAGGAGTGTATGAAAAATGCACACACTTTCAATCGGCTCAAAAACTCACATAGGATGTATATGGTCACTAAATTCACATATGAAGCTTTAAGTCATACTTTAATTTCACATTAACAAGGCTATGTGCATTTGGTTTTTTCAAAGATGGTCAAACATGTACAAAACTAACAAGAGAATTAGGAATTTCACAAAACACATGTTAACTAAGTTCTTGATAATCATGATTCAAATTTGATCCAATTATATCATTGGGTCGGGAAACTAACAAAAATCTAATTCAAAACAATAAGGGAAACAAGACAATATTTTTGGATTTTTAAATTTTTGGATTTTTTTTTAATTTTTTTTTAAAGAAAACAAAACTAATTAAGAAAACAAAAAGCAACAACATGGCAACAAATGAAACCCGTTCGTAGTTGAAGGTACAAAAAATTTCAATTTGGTCATTTTTTATACTCTTTACCCCCAAACTTAAACCGGACATTGTCCCCAATGTCAGAAAACACTATAATGCAAATAAAAATAAAATAAATAAATAATAAGAAACAAAATAAAGCAATTGGACTGAAAACTTCCCTAGTTTGCAGTAAAATTAAGCGATGACCCCCCAAGCTAAAATTCTGCAATCAACTTCAAGGGTGGAAATAACCAAAAGTTCCTGCAAAGAAAAGAAATAATTCAGTTAAGTAACACAAGAAAATGTAAAAAAAAAAATTGCAAACGAAAAATTGAAAATCACGATAAAAGACAATGAATAGAACTAATAAGTGATCATTGGTCGTGCTTGTTGTCTTTCCACAGCTTTCCTCTTGAACTGGGTGACACTTAGCTTTTTACTTGCAAGTGATGATTTGATGATATTGTACAGCGAGGCTTTGCTCTTTGGCGAAGGTGCCCTCCAAATGTTGTTGAAGCTTATCGAGTTCTTGGATTTAACTCACACTCCTTTTTCTGAGTTCTTCGCTGCTTGTTTCTTCCATATGGTAGGCAGGCACAAGGTAGCTATGTTGGTCTGATTCTTTCTTCAATCTTTCCAAGTGCCCACCTATTTCTTTCTTTCTCCTTGTCCCTAGCTGAGGACAAATTGGCAAATTGTCTCCACATGCTTCGAGGTATCATTTTCACCTCCCTTACTTGTCCTCCAAGTAGATGTGGTAGACAAAACGGAAGCACAAGATGAAGAAGATGAGTACTCGAGAGCAAGGCTAGGTAAGCAATCATGAAGGGATTCCAGGTAGTTGGCTCCAGATCGGAAGATTGATACTTAATGCTGGTTGATTGCTCTCTTTCTCCTTGTCGTATAACAAAGACAAGGAGAAGGACATGGAGAAAGCATGATATGAGATACTCTTGCTTTCAACCTTTATGATATGAAATACTTTTTCTTTGAATGGGTTGTTCGCAGGAGTATCCCAAGGAATGAGGAACACATAGTAACTTAGGAGGATTCTTTGGGAATGCATTCTCGGAGATGAAGAAGTGCTGAGAGGGTGTGCCTTTGCTGTGGAAGGCGAAGGTAGATACTTATAGGAATTTTCTTCACAACCGGAACTATTCTCTCACTCATTGTCGGCAGCCGGTGGATGGATGAATAGTACAAATTACGCGCTTTCTGACAAAGCTGCCCGTAATTTCCGCAAAGCTACCAGTTGCATGTGACGAGTGACAACACGTCTGGACAAATTGATCTTGCGAAATCCGGGGTTCGGCTCGTGGTTTCTGAGCAAGCCCAACTTTTAAGAAATGAAACGCCTCTTTTGAGAAAAGAATCCGGCTTTTGAGAAAGGAAACTCCTCTTTTGAGAAAAGAATCAGGCGTTTGAGAAAGGAGCCCCGACTCTTCGATTTGCGAGAAGACGCCTCTTCAATTTCTGAGGAGCGCCTCTTTGATTTCTTCTTTTTATAGAGGCGTTAATTTTGTTCCACAACACACTTGAGCTCCCTCCTGTAAACACTCCCTTCTTGCACTTCCGAAATCTTAATCTGTCCGATTTCTTCTTTCTTTACCATTCTGAAAAATGTCTGGCCCTTCCGATCGTCGTTTTGACTTGAACATTGGTGAAGAGGTAGCTCCGCCTTCACCAGACAACATATGGCGCCCATCTTTCATATCCCCTACTGGTCCCCTTACCGTTGGGGCTTCGGTGATGAAGAATGATATGACAGCTGCGGTGGTGGCCCGGAACCTTGTCACTCCTAAAGATAACAGACTGCTTTCAAGGCGGTCTGATGAATTGGCTGTCAATGAGTCTCTGGCTCTCAGTGTGCAGTGTGCAGGTTCCAAGTCCAACATGGCCCAACGCCTATTTGCCCGAACCCGTCAAGTTGAATCGTTGGCGGCTGAAGTGCTGAGTCTCAAGCAAGAGATTAGAGGGCTCAAGCATGAGAATAAAGAGTTGCACAAGCTCGCACACAGCTATGCCACCAACATGAAGAGGAAAATTGACCGCATGCAGGACACTGATGGTCAAATTTTACTTGATCATCGGAGGTTTGTGGGTTTGTTCCAACAGCATCTGCCTTCGTCTTCTGGAGCTGCGCCGACTGCTGAAGCTCCAAAGAATCAATCTCTGTTGCCTCATCCTTCTGTGGCCCCGCCGACTGCTGAAGCTCCGCCGAATACTGAAGCACTACCTGACCAATGAATGCTATTAATTTACACATCATTGTAAAATATTTTTACTTTTATGTCTTTTTTTTAATATGTAAATTAATGTAAAAAGACTTTGTTTAACATGCCCCCACACTTAAATTAAATAACACAAACTCACAGAAATCAACCAAATAACACAACTAACTAAACAAAACAAAATGAAAGCAGTAAAGATAAGGGTGTAAGTTGAATGCTTGGGTTGCCTCCCAAAAAGCGCTTGCTTTAATGTCCGCAGTCGGACGAATCTTTCCTTTAAACTCCCCTCGGCTCCAAAGCATGGAATTTATCTTTTAATGGGAGGTGATATTTGAAATGATTCGGCAATGGTTTAAATTCAAGAGTGGGTGCCTGAATCATCAAAATCAGAAACATGTTAGTATAAATTAAAATTAAAATTGGAGAAGATGGCTTACTTTCTTTTTCCGACACAAACTCAATGACAAACACCACATCTTTGAACATTTCCGGGACTTTGAACTTGGCCAGGTTTACTATGATGGTTGTGGCTTGTCCCGTGTCATCAAACTCAACTGCTTTGGGCTTGATTGTCTCATGCACAGCCTCTTGGATGTATTCTTGATATGCTTCAACCACTTCATTTTCTTGAATCCCTTTTCTTGGTGTGCAAGGTTCTTTGAACGTTTCAATACCATCGGGAACTTGTTTTGGTGCACCAAGAATTGGGATATCACTTTGCACCTTTGGAAGAGCTTCCACAATGTCTTTTTCACTCTCTTTGATATTTGGAATAAAAAACCTGCAAGGAAAAAGGACATTCGGTGGAATAATGTTAGAATGAAGTGAATTTAGAACTTCCTCACCTGAGTTGGATGACATAGGGATTTGAGGAGCTTGCAGCAAGAATTCTTCTAAACTGCCCAGGTCGTCCTCCTCCTCTTCTGCTTGCAGCAGCAATTCATCCATGTTCGGGCAGTGTTTGGATGGTTCTGGGATAGCTTCATCCTTCATGTCACCTTCCAAAGCGATGGCTTCATCGATTTCACTTTCTGCCTTTGACTTTGCAATGTTTGAGTTGGAAAGTTCACTTTGATCTCGAATCTGTGCCATGAGTTCCACAATCTGCCCAACTTGCATATCCAATTCGTCCACTATTTTGACTCGGTTTTGCATCTCCTGGTTTTGATTTTCTACTCCCTGATTCAAAGAGGTGAGTAACTTATTAAGTGTATCATTATCCAAGGACGTACCTGAATTGAATTGGGTTGATTGTTGTGGTGGCTGTGACGGTTCATATGGCCACTGATAGAACTCTTTCAATGGCGGCAATTGTTCTTCTTTTTGTGAACCCTGCGCCAAAGAAATTAGTCCTTCAAGAATTTCATTATAATTCATGGGCATACTTTGATTTGATTGGAATTGTTGTGGGGGATGTTGTGGTGGTTGTATAGGTGTGGTGTAGAACTCCTCATATGGCTGCCAATATGCATCTTGTTGAGCCTCCTTGGCTTGATTTTGTGAGCCCTGCACCAAACAATTTAATTCATTAAGAATTTGATTATAATTTATTGACGAACCTGAGTTTGATTGAGCATATTGCATAGGTTTTGAATAGAACTCCTCATCTTGCTGCCAATATCCATCTTGTTGGAATTGTTGAGGTTCCCCCCACATATAATTTGAATGATCTCTCCAAGCCGAATTGTAAGCGTTGGAAAACATGTTGTTGCTTGGTTGATCATAGCCTTGATAACCCCAAGCATCTTCGTTCACAGTGAATTGAGGATGTTGATGAGTTTGATATCCGTGCCCATAAGACACACCAAATGTAGGGACATTTTGCATTGTAGTCCTTCCGGCAATCTGTGACAATTGAGAAGTAAGATTCGCCAATTGAGCTTGAATGTTAGCAAAATCCATGTCTTACTTCTCTCAAACCTAAAATCAAAGAAAGAAAACTAAATCAAATATCAAAAGTAAAATAAACGAAACAAAAAATCAGAAACGAAAAACAAAAGACACGAAAAAGAAAGAAAGGGGGATTAGCAATTTTGCTAATCTCCGGCAACGGCGCCAAAATTTGATGTGAAAATTACTTGACACACAAATTAAACCCTCTTTTTGACAATTGTAGTATAGATGTAAGTAGGGTATCGTTCTAGGCCGGGGATTAGGAGAGATTGCTAATCTATTAAAAATATTAAATAAGACTCAAGGACACAAAACTAGGCTAAAAACTCTAATAACTCGAAACACACTTAGAATGACTCAAAATAATGGAAACAATCAATTTAGACACTAGGAACTGAAATGGACGGAAATTGAATTAAAAGACTAACAACAATGAAAACTAACTAAATAATATAATTTAATAATGGGGGGGTTTGGTTTTGACGAGAAGTAAATTAAACTTAAATAAATTACAGAATTGACAAAAGCATGAAATTAAGGTGAAAGGATATGTGACAGACTAGCTAGAGGGTTCTTTTCCACACATGATACATATGCAACCTAAATTGATTTTTCAGTTGTTCTTTCAATAAATTGTGAATGACAATGTTCCAAGTTAATTAGGTCCGCTTAAATTAACTCTTAGATTTCCCTAGATTCATTGGATTGAATGGAATACGCATTACAACCAAATTATTCCTCATCAAAGTCCCTAACTATAGAATACGCATGATAGAGACATTCAACAAAGATCATTAAGTTCAACGGAAATCATAAACATTGACTAGGCATTCATAACTATGGAATACGCATGTTAATCCAGCCTAGAATTCACTTAACATGATTGTGGATAACAACCTTCACTACTTGTGAATATAAGTTCATAACGATTAGGTGAAATTCACTTATATTCTAGCATCAAATTCATGCATGTAAATTAAGTATGCATTCTTAATCGACATACAAAAATAAGTTATCAATCAAGCAGTTAAGCAAATTAAATCACAACTCAGAAATCACAACTGAAGGTAATCAATTCATATTAAAAATATATTCATGGCTTTGAATTAACATCTAGCCAAAATAAATTTAGTTACACATTATTAAAACAGAAATAAAATATAAGTTTGGAAAGATTTAACCGAGAGAGAAAACAGCTTGCTGCTTCTGTCTGTCCGTGTCTTTTCTGATTAAAACTGCCCAAGGCAGCTTTGCTGCTTTCTTCACTGGCACTGTACTTCCCATGCCTCCCCGCCAGACTATCTCTCCCTTTTCCTGCACGCTGTCTCTCCCGTCTGTCCTCTTTCCTTATTCTTTCGTTTCTGCTTTCTCTTTTTTCAAAGCTGCAAGGGCAGCTAAGCTGCTTCTCTCTGCGCCTTGCGTCTATCCTCTCCGTGCTGCAATCCCGCGCCCGCGCCCTCTCCCTCCTTATTTCTTTTTTCTGCTCAATTTTCAAGTATTAAAATTGTCCATATGTTGTAATATAATATATGAATGGTAGTGCTTTGCCTATAAACCAAATGATGAAAAGCAGGAGCACCGAAAGCTTCTAGTGGAAAGACATCTTTTAGCTGGACATCTTTATTTCCGTTCCTTTTTGAGTGGACAACTATCTCCTTATCTTCTTTTAGTAGACAGATCCTAGTGGCCAACCTAATTTCCACAGCTGTATGCTATAATTGAATAAATTGACTATTTGGATAGTACTGATTTGCTGAATATAACTTGTCATCTATTTAGGATCTGGATGATCTGTCAGTTTTTTCCCATCTTCTGCCCGTGTCTTTTATTCTTCCACCTGCCAAACTCCACTTCATAGTGGGCACCCCATGTTCTTCTCTTTTCTGTTTATTATTTAAAACTCATTTGTGCTATTTTTATTTTCTTTGCATAACAGATCCTATAAAAACAAAAATAACGTAAATAGCTCAAAAATATAAGGAACTAACCAAGAAAAGACGAGTGAATTTGAAGTAAAAATATATATAAATATGATCCGATCACATTCCAGTGAGTATCACCATTCACCATCACCCTTAATGAACTTCCCTTGGACCTAGAAACAAGACCTAATTGGTGGTTGGGGCGTTGGAACACCAAAGAAGCCGAATTGAAGAACACCCACTTTAGGGTTTCGACGGCGTGCGAGCCAATTTGAGGGCCTTCCCGGTCAAATTGGACTTGTCCACAGGTATAAAGTTTGTTCTACTCCTTGAGATCTTCATTTCTGTAATTTTTAGTAATTTTTAAAAATAGTTGAATTTTTCTGGCGAGTCGGGGCGGTTGACCGCCACTCGCGGCGGCTCATGCGACGGCACGTGGCCAGTGGACCTATGTTGGTTAGACAGTGACTTGAATTTATGAGATATGCTTATTATCTTAATTTCATATATTAGTATCAATTGTGAATATGAATTGGTCTTATAAATATGATTTCTATTGAAATGTGATTTATATATATTTAGCCATCCTATATGCTTATTAAATAGGATTTGGCTTGTGCACTGATGAAGGTTGTGATATATATGTGTTTAATTATCTTTTTAATAATGTGATTGATAATTATGATGAATGTTATGACAATTATGAGATTTAAAAATTGTTTGATAATATTTTGGATATGATTGCCAACTAAATATCTTGAACTTGGCATTACTACCTAGCATGAGATCGAGATGGAAGTCAGGAGATGAGTTAGGTAGTTTATTAGATTTTTAGTAGAAATATTAATTAAGGGAATTCCTTGTGTTGTGCTCCATATGACTAGATGCTGGTTAATATTTGGAAACGATAGCGTGTATTGTATAATTATGTATAATGTGTGATGATGAGATTACACCATGTGATAGTGGTACATGGATGGTCCTGCTTGGTATATCCGCGATGGGGGACCATACGCATTCTAGAGGTGATGATGATTAGTTGTACTTGGTACATTTGATAGGTGATCATATTTAGTTTGGTTCCGTTGAGTGGTCAGGAACTTGAGGTTGTGGGATTTCATGTAGTGGTCTAAAATCTCATTATTTGGAGAAGTAGGCTTGGCCTAACTGTGTTACTCTAGCCTTAATTTTATATATATATATATATTGTGACAATGGTTTCGAGAATCTTGTGAATTGAGTCAGAAAAGATATTGGACGTCTGGGTGACTCCTTCGGGATTTTCTACGATTCAATTATGATTTAATAAAGTATGAATTTAGAAGATATGGAAATGATTGTTAGTATTTTGATCAAATTAGTTAACTAATGTAGCTAGAGAACGGTTTGTGCTTCGTCAGTTCTTTAATATGATATATGTTGTGAATTGCGATATCATGTTGAGACATAATGATTTATTTGTTGGATGGAAGAGAAATCGTGATTCTTCATGGGGGTTTGCTATGTAGCCCTGAGTCCAGAAATTTATGTTGGTCAGGTTCTAATAAATGATCGAGGAATGCTATGTCTTTCTGCTTAAACTCAGTGTGATACATGTTTGATTTTGTGAGAGACGAACTATGAATGGCTTGATCCCAAATAAGTGTACGTAGGTAGTCTAACGAGGAGGTTAGATGCAACCATAAAGTACAAAAAAATTGTAAAGCAATTCGAGTATTGAATTAGGCTTTGTACATATCCCAAAGGCAGGGTATGTCAGAGATACGGGTATTTGTTGACGTCACGTGTCAATCCTGAACGTATGTCGGGATCGGGGCGTGACATCCACAGTCGACATTAGTGCCCTGAACTCACTACTTGCATCTCTGCGTGCGACATGGCTGCTTGCATCTCTGCGACCTCATTGCTGTTGGAAAATACTTGGCAACTTCCCGTAATGCACCACGCATCTGCCGGCATATGGAACATAGTCAATATAATTAGGGTGGATTAAGTCATATGTAAAAACAGGAATGTTGTTATCAAGAAAATTAAAGACTGACCTCATTAGACATGAAGGCATGGTCAGGATCATTAACAATTGGTGAAAGGGTCTCATCGTAGTCTAGGAAAACAACCATCCTTTTCCCTTTTTGCTATTTTCATCATCCGATCAAATGAGCCCAATGCAGAAGGGTGCTCAACCTAAACATATAACACCCAAAAAAGAAGTATAAAATAAAAACGAATAAGGATATATATGGTAAGAATTGTCATAAGATCACCAACTAAGTCCAAATGGCTAGAACGTACCACCTAGGAATTATAAGCTAAATCTGAGGAGAGTGGTTTATTAGGGGTAGAGATGTCATGCAGGTTTGACGGTCTTGTGCATAAATAGGTGTATATTTTAAATTGTACATTTTTTTCTCAAAAACCAAATCGAAACCGTTTGAAACCGCACCGAACCGAACCAAACGGTTTGGTTTCATTTTGGTTTTGGCTTCAAAACTGCATCGAACTACATTGCAAAAAGTTTCGATTTCGGTTGTGGTTTCACTTGAAACCACATCGAACCGCACCGCACCTACCCCTTGCATGAACACTTCAATTTCTTGGTTACTTCGTTAATTTCTTGCAATTTCCAATTTGCCATATGGATTTTTTTGGATTTGATTCTGTATTTAATTGTTCTGTTTGCGTTTGGAATTATTGCAATTTTCAGAGAAGCCAATTCTGCAGATTGCGTCTGCAATTACATGAGAGATCAATCGCGCTTTGTTTTATAGGTAAAGTTTGAGTGTTAGACAAAGTTTGATGGGATGAGTTGTAGAGTGCTAGTGGGATGAGTTCTAGAATGGTAGTGGAATGAGTGGTCAAAATGGCTTTTACAACACTATTTAAGTTATTCCTTCTTTGCCTGATGTTGAACGAGATTTCAAATTCGAATTCTGGTACCTGTTATACATAGTCCCACATGGTGTGAAGAGAATGAGCATATATGCAAGTCCTCCTTTTTTTGCGGACCCGTGAAGGATGGAAGCTTGTGCGAGTTGCTGTTATAAAATAAGGAGTCTTACTACTTAGTCCCCACCCATCTTCTCCAAGAGAAAAGAAGAAGAAGAAACAGATAAAGCCAGTAAGGCTCCCCACTCATCATTCTTTTTTTTAGTAACATTAATATTTGCATTTGGTTGTCTTTACCAAGCAATTCAGAGACATGGGATCAGAGATCTCTCAGATGTCTTCTCCTCATCCTCCTCCTCGTGGTGCATGTCGGCCAGCAGTTGATATTGAGATAGAAGAGAATGCTTTGCATTGTTTTATATTCTTCTCAATAATAGGTACTTATAGGTTTACAACCCTAACATAAATGGAAAGAGAACTAATTACAAGTGATTGTATGAGAATGCACGAAATTATAATCAATTAGGGATCCTACCTAAAATACAAAAGTCAACACTCCCCCTCAAGTTGGTGCATATATGTCGCTCATACCCAACTTGTGTAAGAAACTTGAAAACTTGTGATTGAAACAGCTTTTGTGAGGATATTTGCCAACTGATCTTCTGTTCTTATCGATGGTACTTCAATTATTTTCCCTTCCAATTTTTCTTTGATGAAGAACCGGTCAACTTCAACATGCTTTGTTTTATCATGTTGTACCAGATTATGTGCGATGTCACAGGCAGCTTTATTATCACAAAATAATTTCATGGGTTGATCATGTTGTATACCCAAATCGCTTAACAGAAGCTTAAGCCACAAAATTTCACAAATTCCCAAAGCCATACCTCTGTATTCGGCTTTTGCACTGGAACAGGCAACCATATTCTGTTTCTTACTTCTCCATGTAACCAAGTTACCCCCAACAAACATAAAATAACCTGATGTTGAGCGCATATCGTCAATTGAACCTGCCCAGTCTGCATCAATATAACCTTCAACGCTAAAGCGATTATTCCTTTTAAACAAAATTCCTTTGCCCGGACTTCCCTTCAAATATCGCAATATTCTCATCACGACATTCATATGTTGTTCTCCAGGATCATGCATGTATTGACTCGACTCATTACACTTAAGGCATAAGCAAGGTCCAGTCTTGTGTGTGCCAAATACATCAAACGGCCTACTAACCTTTGGTATCTTCCTTTATCAACTAGTACTTGATTAGCAAGGTCCTTCTTCTAATGGTGTAGCTACTGGTTGACAAGCTGATAAGCCAATTTCGTGCAACATATCAATTATATACTTCCTCTAAGACAAGAAAATTCCAAAACTACTTCTCGACACCTCAATCCATAAAAAATATTTCAAAGATCCAAGGTCCTTCATTTCAAATTCTGTAGACAGGTATCTTTGCAAGGCTGCACGTTCTTCCGGATCATTACCTGTTACCACCATATCATCTACATACACAATAAGTGCAGTAAGCTTCCCATTCTGTCTTTCAGGAACAAAGTATGATCAGAGTTACTTTGTCTGTAACCAAATGCTCTCATAGATTTTGTGAATCTTCCAAACCATGCTCGAGGAGATTGCTTCAAGCCATACAAGGATTTCTTCAACCTGCACACCTTTCTTTTGTATTTATCTGGAGCATTACATCCAGGTGGAAGATCCATATAAATCTCTTATGCCAAATCTCTATGCAAGAAGACATTCTTCACATCAAACTGATGTAAAGGCCAATCAAGATTTGCAACCAAGGACAACAAAACACGAACGGTATTGATCTTGGCCATGTATTTGTATAGTCAATTCCATACTTTTGAGTATATCCTTTTGCTACTAGTCTTTCCTTGAAGCGATCCACCATCCCATCAGCTTTATACTTCACAGTATAAACCCATTTACATCCCACAGGTTTCTTATCAGATGGCAAGTATGTGATCTCCCAGGTAGCATTCTTCTTCAAAGACTTTAACTCTTCATTCATTGCTATTTGCCAACGTGGATCAGCTAAAGCCTCATGCACACTGTTGGGAATAGATACAATAGATAATTAATACATAAATGACTTATTTGATTCTGACAGGTGACTGGTTGACACATAATTAGTTAATGGGTATAACACATTGGATTCAGGGTTAGACTTATTCATTGGATACCTAGTTTTGCATTTAGGGTCAGGTTCATAAGTAGGTTTAGGAATACCTCGATTTACACGGTCAGGGAGGCGACGTGGCGGTGTTGCATCCGGGATTGAAGGCGATTGATTATGGTTATTGGGGCTCAAGGGCGGTGAGATCAATTATGAGGTAGTTGGCGATATATGGTTGTCCGCTGGTGAGGAAACTGGCAGTGAGTTGTTAGGCAGAGATGAAGGCTGTGAGTTATCTGGTGCAGTCAACTCGTTACTTTCAAAGTTTTCAACATTGTTTCCATGTGAATGATCACCACTTGTCTCCAAGACATTACCACTTACCTCCAATTCATTCACATTATTATTTTCTTGTGAATGATCACCACTTATTTCCAAGACATCACCACTTAAATACAAATCATTCATAATATCTGTCTCCGGAATAGTATAGTCAAGAGTTTGAACTTCTGTTTGATTCTCCCCCTGAAGTGAAGACTCAGGACTGGCAAAGTACATATCATTCTCATGAAAGGCAACATCCATAGTGACAAACAACTTTTTCGTCAGAGAGTGATAACAAAGATATCCTTTCTGATTTGAGGCATACCCCATAAATACACACCATAAAGCCCGAGGTTCAAGCTTACTCTTCTGCTGTTTATGAAGATGAACGAATGCCACACAGCCAAACACATGATGTGGAAGATTGGGGACTGCATGAGCATCAACGTGTAAGGAGAGAGCCTGGAGTGGTGTTTGAAAATCAACGGGTCGGGATGGACCACGATTAATGAGATACGCAATTGAGGTGAGGGCTTCTCCCCAATAGGATAACGGGAGATAAGCCTCGAGCAAAGAAGCACGAACAACCTCCAAAAGCTGACGGTTCTTGCGTTCTGCAACCCTATTTTGTTATGGAGTATATGGGCACGTGGTTTGATGAACAATGCCATGATGATCAAGAAAGGCATGAAGGTCAAAGTTAACATATTCACCGCCATTATCACTCCTGAGAACCTGTATGTGGGACTTATATTGTACTTGTACCATTTTATAAAACTGCTGAAACAAAGAAGGAACTTCACTTTTGGACTTCATCAAACATACTTAAGTCATACATGTGCAATCATCAATAAAAGTAACGAACCAATGAGCACCGCCAAACGTAGCAGTTTTAGATGGCCCCCAAACATCATAATGAATTATCATAAATGGAACTGAACTTTTATTCATACTGGACGAAAATGAAGTACGATGACTTTTAGCCATTTCACAAACACCACATTTAAAGCTAGAAACGTCATGCTTAACAAATAGGCTAGGAAACAACCTTAGTAAATAGCCGAAAGAAGCATGTCCAAGTCGACGATGCCACAACCAAATCTTCGAAGCTTTATCCCTCTCCCCATAAGATCCTTCCACGACAAGAGCTTAAGTTAAATTTCGAGAACTGTTTGATGTCAGCTCCAAGTAGTTAGATTTTTCCCTTCCGAATACCATAACCAATCATCTTACGAGTCCGAATGTCCTTAAAAACACAAAATGAAGGCCAAAAAATAACAAGGCAATGTTGGGCAACAATTATTTGAGCAACAGATAATAAATTACAGTCAATGGAAGGAACAACAAGTACGGAGTCAAGATTCAGGGAATCAGAGAGGGAGACATCGCCTTCCTTAATAATGGGGACAACATTACCATTGGCAACACTAACTATAGTATTGGTGGATGGTTTTAGGGTTTGGACCTATCCAGAATCATAAGTCATATGTTCAGTAGCACTAGAATCAATTATCCATGTACTATTCATAATAGATGCAGAAATTTTTAAAGCCTTACCATTATTACTTGTATGATCAGAATCTGCCTTAGCTTCGGCAACCAATGCACGCGACTTGAATCGGTCACAATTGATCATACTCTCCTGTTCGGTTTGATCAAATCGATGCATAGTGAGTACGTGATGCAGTAGTGAGTCGTGAGTGGATGCAGGGATCGGTTCGGTGAACTCTGGTCAACAGCGATGGCGTCGCTCGCTGGTTGGACGGGCACGGTACACAACTGGATGCGCGGTGGTCTTCGGTGGACTCAAATAAGCAACGACGGCGTCACTTGCTGGTTTCACAGTGCGCGGCACAACAGGCTGCACGACGATTTCTGTTCTCCGGACAAATTGCGATAATAATAATTTTTTTATTTTTCTTAACCTGGCTCTGGTGCCAAGAAGAGAATTCTTTGAATTGTTTTATATTCTTCTCAATAATAGGTACTTATAGGTTTACAACCCTAACATAAATGGAAAGAGAACTAATTACAAGTGATTACATGAGAATACACGGAATTATAATCAATTAGGGATCCTACCTAAAATACAAAAGTTAACAGAGATTCCATTTGGAGGTAAAGAACCACCCAGAAACTGGCCGGTGGATACTAATCCATCAAATTTAGTAGATAAGGATGATAAGCAGGATGACATCTATCTTATAGGGATATTTTGGATGCAGTTCCTAATCCTTAACATTCTTTGATTAAAACCTTAATGGTATTCAAAGTTTGATCAAAGTTCCTTGACTTTGTACACCTCATTATATTATTATTAATATTTATATTTTTATAGTTTTGACATTAATTGTTTGATATTTTATGAGATTTATAATCTTATAAATTTAAAATCCCTCATTATAATATTATTAGAATCGGTTACAATAAAAAGAATCAAATATTTTGATTGAATAAATGGATAAAAACTATGTAAAAATAAGAAATAATAAATGGCAAAAGAATGTATCCATAGTGTTAAAAAATTGGTACATTTCACATATAACAAAGTGGTACATTAATAAGGAAGAATGGGTACATTAGAAATAAATTAGGATACAGATAAAAGATTAAAAATTATGAATACAAATGAATTTTTAAAAATATAGGCGCTAAAAGAAATTAATACATGGGTACAAAATAAAACTAAAAAGAAAATACTACAAATTTAAGAAAAAATGTTGCAAATTAAAAGTGGGTACAAGCTAAAAATATAAATATATGATACAAAGTTTAGGCATAAAACATAAATATACCATATGTAATTTTTCTATCATTGATTAAAAATACAATGTCACGTGACGGTATACACATGGGTACAAACACAAATAAAATTTAAAAAATATGGGCACAAAAAGAAACTAATATATGGGTACAAATTAAAAATGAAAAGAAAATTGGTATAAATTAAAAAATATTTGCAAATTAACTAGATTTACTGTACATTATTGAAACAAGAAATGAACGTCAAACTTTAAAATCTTACATGGAGAGAGAGAGTATTTGTTGTCGCATGTGCGTTTCAGCGTTTACTCGTGTATTTTGGTTTACGATCTTGCCCCTAGCCAGCTCTCTCCAGTCTCCACCAAGCTTTTTGCCATTTTCAACTCTCTTTTTTTTCATGCAAACTAAAGCCAATATTTACACTAACTATTTTACGCTTGTTCGGGAGTTGGTAAGTTGCACTGGGAATAGAATACAACTTGTTTGATAATTATTTTAAAGCAAGGCTCATTTAGTAATTATCTCGTTTTAGGTTTTATTGATAAACTTTTGCTTTTTGTGCTTAAGACATAAAATGTATATTGATGAAAAATGGTGGTGAGAGCAACGGTGGGAAGAGATTAAAAAAAAAACTAATGAAAATGGCTTGAAAACTTTGATTTTTAATGATAAAGATAAAATAAAGGGTAAAATGAATAGTACCAGGATTGACTTTTTAGTGTAAAAATGTGGTTTTTCGTTAAAGTGAACAGTACCAGGTGCTTTTCGTTAAAGTTCCCTAAAAAAATGAATAAAAACAAATTCAAGATTTTGAAAAGAACTTAAAATAGTTTTTTATTTTTTGTTTCAATTTTCAATTTCTTCACCTTTTCTTATATATTTCTTCTACGTCTACCATCACCATCCTTCCTCAAGTTTGGTGCCTACAACCGAAGATTTGCAGTTTTGTAAATATATATATATATATATATATATATATATATATATATATATATATACATTTTTTTTTGACAACTAATTCATCTTTTACCCTAACTTGTAATTTAAAATTATCCTATATTTTTGCAATTAAATTTTAAAAATTATCCAATACAATCCAATCTTGCATACCAAAAACGATTATGCGTTTCTTTGACAAAGTCCATTTGACGTCAGGTGAAATCATGATGCTATATTGTGTGGTGGTTTTGATCACTCTCAATTGTATCGTAATTGAGTGGTGGGCAATATCGTTATGGGATTATAAGGAATATATGCTGCAAGGAGTTGACGTGACAAGCAAACAATTTAGTGAGTGGTGTTAAATCACCAAGAATAAAAGTTGACAGACTGAGACTAATCCTGAAAACACATTTAATTTTCAGATAACAAATCTTCATAATCTAAATCCACAATAATTACCAGGAACAAAACACAAATCACAAGGTGCTTAAAGATGAAGATGTCACATTATAACTAGAATTGATTTTATTAGTTTAATATAAGTTTGTTACACATGTAATTAGTGAGTGAGTTTGTTAGGAGTGAATAGCCAAAGGCTATATATATGTAACTGTTTATTCTACTGATGAGTGTGAAAAATAACAGTTTTCTTAATCTCTAAGAAATACTCTTTCTCTCTCTTCCTCAACAACTCTGATATTCTATATGGTATCCATCGCCGTTTGCCTCACGGCCGCTTAGATCCTCATCGTCTTCGCTTCGCATCTCTGATTCTTCGCTTCGCATCTCTGATTCAGTGACTGTTCTTCACGAATTTCACCTCTGTTGTCATGGCTTCTCCCTCTGATTCATCATCTCCGTCTGAACCAGTCCCAAATTTCTCTTCTCAAACCCTAATTTCTCAAATTCGTTGAATTCGTATGCTTCTCTGACAATTCAGAACATTGGAAGCATGGTTCCTATCAAGTTGAAGCGATCCAATTATCTGCCATGGCGTGCACTGTTTGCACCAATCTTGCGTCGTTACAAGCTTCTTGGCATCATTGATGGCACAGAGTTGTGTCCACCGCCTCTACTCTCTGATCGATCTGTTAATCCTGCCCTTGAGATATGGTATGAGAAAGATCAGAATCTTCTGATCTGGTTGAATTCCACATTATCTGAAGATGTGATTCCCTTTACAGTCGGTGTCTCTTCTTCTCGAGATCTATGGCTCAAGCTTGAACACCGTTTTGGTGGTGTTTCTGATGCTCACATCCACCAGCTCCGATCTCGTCTTCAGGCCATACAGAAAGGATCTCAATCTATGTCCGATTATCTGCAACAAGTGAAAGAAATCTCTGATTCTCTCTCGGCTGCTGGTGCACCGATTTCTGATCGAGATCTCATAGCGGCAACACTGGCTAGGCTTCCCGACGAGTTCGAATCGTTCATTGATTCACTCATGCTTCGTCTTTCGTCCACTTCCTTGGATGAATTACATGGCCTTCTTCTTACCAAAGAACTCTCTATGTCTCGTCGCAAGAAGCTCTATTCCACTACTGAATCGTTTCAAGCCTTTTCAGTGCAGTCCCAAGCACCACTACTTCCCACTCCACCGACTCTTGCTTTTGCTGCTCAGAATTATCAATCAAAGCCAAATTCCTCTCGATTCTACTTGAATCGTGGCCGTAACAACAATCGTGGATCTCAATTTAACAACAATCGCTTCCATTCCAATCGTGGTTCTCGAGGCAATTCTCGTGGCAACTCGTCACATCGCGGTCAAAATCAAGGTTCTCGTGGCTCTTCTTTTTCTGGTCATTCCATTGGTTGTCAAATTTGTGGCTCCTCCAGTCATGAAGCTCTTGACTGCTTTGATCGCATGAATCCTGAACTTTCTGGTAGAATTCCTCCTGCAAAACTTGCGGCTATGTCTGCTCATTACAGCTCCAAACCATTGCCTTCCTGGCTTATTGATTCTGGCGCTACTTCTCACATCACAAATGATATTGCCACCATCAACTCCCCTACACCATACATTGGAGAGGACAAAGTATATATTGGTGATGGTAAAGGTCTGTCCATTCACCATACTGGTTCTTCTTCCTTGCATACTGCACATGCTGATTTTACATTGCGCAATGTTCTTCATGTTCCTTCTATGAAGCATAATCTGTTATCTGCTTATCAGTTTGTTAAGGATAATCATTATGCATTGACTCTTGATTCTGATGGGTCTATGGTAAAGGATCGTTCTACGGGGAAGATGCTTTTGCAGGGTCCCGTTAAAGATGGATTCTACTATTTGCAAAGCTCTTCTTCCAATGGTCTATCACCTTCCAGCTCCTCTCATGCTTTTGTCAGTATTCAAGCTCCTCTTCGGCTCTGGCATAGTCGCATTGGTCATCCTTCTTCGGCTATATTTCGTAGATTAGTCACTACCAATACACTGGCTATCAAAGGATCATCAACTGTGGATTTCTTTTGCTCTGACTGTGCCATAGCAAAGAATCACAAGTTACCTTTTAGTTCTTCTATTTCTTCCAGTACTCATAGCCTTGAATTGTTACATTGTGACTTGTGGAGTCCTGCTCCGATAACCTCTGTCAGTGGTTTTAGGTATTATCTCCTTATTGTTGATGACTTTAGCAAGTATAGTTGGCTTTTTCCTTTGAAAGTCAAATCTCAAGTGTATTCTACATTTGTAATCTTCAAAAACTATGTAGAAAACTTGACTGGCAATAAAATCAAAACTGTTCGTTCTGATTCAGGGGGTGAGTTTGTTAGTTCTTCCTTTACATCTTATCTGCATACTCATGGTATTCCTCATCAATTGAGTTGTCCACATACACCGGAGCATAATGGTTGTGTTGAACGCAAACATCGTCATCTAGTTGAGACAGCTAGAACTCTTCTAGTGCAATCCCATGTCCCTCATCAATACTGGGTTGAAGCTTTCACTACTGCCCTATATCTTATCAATAGATTACCCATTTCTAAGCTTTCCCAATCCTCTTGGGAGTTATTATTCCACACTGTTCCCGATTACTCGAGACTCAAGGTTTTTGGTTGCTTATGCTTTCCTTTGTTAAAGCCTTATGTGTCATCGAAACTTGATGGCAAAAGTACCAAATGTGTCTTTTTGGGATACAGTCTTCAACACAAGGGATATCGGTGTTTGGATCCTCAAACTCAACGGGTTTACATTTCCAGACATGTCATCTTTCATGAAACTTCATTTCCCTTTTCTGATCGTTCACATTCTGTGATCTCCGATTCTTCTTCTTCTTCTCCGCCTTTTGATTTAGTCTTTTCTAAATTCTTACCAACTCCAACCTGTCATTCCACCACCACTCCCATTTGTTCTGCATCGTCCTCATCTATTTCAATCCCACCCCCTCGACCCAACAACCTTCTCCCTCTCTGCCCCCACCATCCCCTCTGCAGCAAGTTACCAATGTCCATCCCATGCTAACACGGTCCAAAAATGGTATTTCTAAACCCAAGGCTTTCAATGTCACTAATCATCCCCTTCCTTCTTCCATTGATGTGATTCCCACTACATATTTGCAAGCTTCCAAATCTGCAGATTGGAGACTGGCAATGCAGAATGAATTTAATGCTCTTCAGTCCACAGGCACTTGGGTTCTTGTGCCTCCAACCTCTTCTCAGAATGTTGTTGGCTGTAAATGGGTCTTTCGTCTTAAAAAGAATCATGATGGCTCTATTGAACGGTACAAAGCCCGGCTTGTAGCCAAAGGCTTTCACCAACAGGAAGGTTTGGATTATCACGAAACCTTCAGTCCAGTTGCTAAACCTGTTACCATCAGAATCTTACTGACCTTTGCTGTTCAATTCAACTGGTTTCTGCATCAGTTAGATATTAGCAATGCTTTTCTTCATGGGGATTTGAAAGAAGATGTGTTTATGGTTCAACCTCCCGGTTTTCAAGATCCGTCTCTTCCTCATCATGTCTGTAAGCTCAAGAAATCTTTATATGGGCTCAAGCAAGCACCCCGGGCCTGGTTTGACAAGTTGTTTCAGGCTCTTCACTCTCTTGGATTTACTCAATCTTCTTCCGATGCATCTCTGTTTGTTCTTCAAGTTCCATCCTTGGTTATTGTGCTTGTTTATGTTGATGATATACTCATCAGTGGTCTTAATGTTTCTCTCTGCCAACGTGTTATTCAACAGCTCAGCACATTATTTCCAGTCAAAGACTTAGGACCCCTGCACTATTTTTTGGGTTTGGAAGTACACCGAACTACCACCAGTCTCTTTTTGCATCAAGGTAAGTATCCCATTGATCTGTTGCACAAGACCAATATGGCTGGAGCTAAACCTTGTTCCACTCCCCTCAGTTCCTCCAAATTAGATCACAGTGGTGTCTTGTTACCAAATCCTACTGAATATCGATCTATTGTGGGTGCCTTACAATATCTCACCTGGACTCGACCCGATATTTCCTTTGCTGTCAACCAAGTGTGTCAGTTTATGCATGCTCCCACAGTCACTCATATGCAGGCAGCAAAGCGGATTCTTAGATTTCTCAAAGGTACTGTTTCTCACGGTCTTTTGTTCAACCAGGGTCCTTTACACCTCTCTGCCTACTCGGATGCAGATTGGGCAGGCTGCACCTTTGATCGACGGTCCACTAGTGGTTTCTGTGTATTTTTGGGTTCTAACTTGATTAGCTGGTGTGCTAAGAAACAAACCACAGTGGCTCGTTCATTTACTGAGGCCGAATATAGGTCCTTGGCTCACACAGCAGCCGAACTTACTTGTGTCTGCAAGGTATTGAAAGATTTTGGCTTCTCCTTATCTGCCACCCCAACTCTCTGGTGTGATAACATCTCTGCTATATCTCTTGCCTCTAATCCTATCTTCCATGCTCGCACCAAACATGTGGAGATCGATTACCATTACATTCGGGAATTGGTTCTTGCCAATTTAGTCAAAGTGCAGTATGTGTGTAGTCAAGACCAAATTGCAGACATTCACACCAAATCCTTATCTAAATCTCGGTTTCAGTTTCTGCAGTCCAAGCTCTCTCTTGGTACTCTTTCTCGTTCCAAGTTTGGCTTGAGGGGGTGTAAAGATGAAGATGTCACATTATAACTAGAATTGATTTTATTAGTTTAATATAAGTTTGTTACACATGTAATTAGTGAGTGAGTTTGTCAGGAGTGAATAGCCAAAGGCTATATATATGTAACTGTTTATTCTACTGATGAGTGTGAAAAATAACAGTTTTCTTAATCTCTAAGAAATACTCTTTCTCTCTCTTCCTCAAGAACTCTGATATTCTATAGTGCTACAACTATACGGTACTCGACCGATCGATCTACAACTAAAACGATATGTATAGAACAGGCTACAAACAAAGGTGTCATCTAGGTGTATCTAAAACCAGACTCAAAAACAGAAGGGGGAGGAGGAGGAGGGGGAGGAAGGGAAGGGAGGGTAAGTCCTAACTAGAGGCGACTGTGCAATTACAATTTTTGAACAATGCTTCATCCGTCTTTAATTTTTGGCAGACCCGATAACATTTCAATCCTTCGTTACAGATTGGTTGACCTCTGATGTATTTATCTTTCTGGCTTGGCGAAGGCACGGATCCTCCTACTTTCAACTCCCCACTTTGTTGTTGCTGCTGCTGTTGCTGTTGCGGATGCTGGTGATGTATTATCTTTCTGTATGTTTATTGCCCTGTCACTGTCTTTTCCAATTGATGGTGTTCATGTTACATTGCCATTCATGATGATGATTTAATTGTTTCTCGATTTGCAATAAGGGGGATAACTAGTGGCAAGTCACAATCATGCATCCCTTCCAGAAGCAAGGAAGACTCACAGAAGCATTTCAGCCTCCCATGGCCACAAGTCTGGCTTCCACACTAGCAGCAAGTTTCGAACCCATGACCTTTAGCTTTTAGTTTGAAGGAATTCGAGCTCAAATTTTGTGAGCACTACATTGGATTGTATGGCACTTGGTTAGATGTTATTTTGGTCGACAATGCAAAGATTGGAGAAACAAAGAGGAGGGCACATATAACTGCCCCTTCCCATTGACCTTCTCAAATTTGGATCACTTAAGCATTGGATTGTATTCATTCTTCATGTTAACTTTGTTCTGCAGGCTTCCTTCCTATGGATAACTTAAGCATTTAAGTTATTCATTTTTTTTAAAGATATTTATGTTGGTTATTTTAATTATTTTAATAATATTTTATTTTTAAAGATTCAAAATTTATTATTATTTTATTTTATTTATTTATAATATTTAAGAGTTGTGTTTTATTTGAAGTGTCATATTCCTTTTAAAAGGGTATGAGAAGTTCTTTAAATAAGAAACCTCAGACAGAAAACATAATACGCTAAACTTTTCTGTCTTCCTCAATTCTCACATCTCTCTCAGTCTATGTACATTTCTACTTCATAATTCTTGGGCAATTGATCACTACTTGGCAATCTCGTTTGCCGTTGACGTGCATATCGGATCAGCGTCTGCCGTTGACGTGCATATCGGATCAGACATCCTGTGAGGCTTTGGGTTGTATCTTGAAGTTGTAGGCATCGCCATAACCTGCACGTAATGAGGCGTCTACGGCTTTAGGGCAACGACATCCGGCTCTCTTTGGTTCACAGGCCAGATTTTCTTATTCCTTATTCCTAATTTAATTTTCATAAGTTTGATAATGATTATACATTTGATTTGATATATTTGATCATATAAATAATTGGTATATTTCTGCAATATATTTCACAATTTAGCTATTTAAGTCATTCTTTTTTTGCCTGAACCAGATTTCAAATTCGAATTCTGATACCTATTATACATGGCCCCATATGGTGTGAAGAGAATGAGCATATATGCAAGTCCTCCTCTTGTGGACCCGTAAAGGATGGAAGCTTGTGCGAGTTGTTGCTATAAAATGGGAAGCCCTACTGCTTAGTCACCACCCATCTTCTCCAAGAGAAAAGAAGAGAAAAAAAACAAGAGCCAGTAAGGCTCCCCACGCATCATTCTTTTTTTAGTAACATTAATATTTGCATTTGGTTGTCTTTACCAAGTAATTCAGAGACATGGGATCGGAGAGCTCTCAGCCGTCTTCTCCTCCTCCTCCTCCTCCTCCTCCTCCTCATCCTCCTCCTCCTCCTCCTCAACCACGTGGAGGTAAAGAACCAGCCATAGACTATCAGGTGGATATTAATTCGACATCGATGCTCTACACAGTAAAAGGCTTCCCATAGGCAAATGGTGAAGTGGTTCATACATAGGACATCTTATATATCGCGGTCTGCTGTCAACTAATAACATCAATATTATTATTATGTATAACAATTAAGCTCTTCCATTAAAGTTCTATATATGTACTTCCAGAATCGAGAGCTTTGTTATGTCTGTCCCCTAGCAGACCTGGTATGTATTTGTAATTTTAGTGAATTTTAATTTTATTGTGTGTATATATATATTGAGCTCTTAAGAAGATGAAAAATCGATAACTCACTAGATTTACTGTACATTATTGAAACAAGAAATAACCGTCAACTTTAAAATCTTGCATGGAGAGAGAGTACCGGCTGTCGCGTGTGCGTTTCAGCGTTTACTCGTGTATTTTGGTTTCCGATCTTGCCCCTACCCATCTCTCTCCAGTCTCCACCAAGCTTTTTGCCATTTTCAATTCATTTTTTTTCTTCATGCAAACTAAAGCCAATATTTACAGTAACTATTTTACGCTTGCTCAGGAGTTGGTAAGTTGCACCGGGAATAGAATACAACTCGTTTGATAATTATTTTAAAGCAAGGCTCATTTAGTAATTATTTTGTTTTAGGTTTTAGTTATAAACTTTTACTTTTCGTGCTTAAGAAATAAAATGTGTATTGATGAAAAAGGGTGGTGAGAGCAACGGTGGGAAGAGATATATATAAAAAAAAAGAATGAATAAAAACAAATTCAAGATTTTGTAAAGAACTTAAAAATAGTTTTTTATTTTTTGTTTCAGTTTTCAATTTCTTCACCTTTTCTTATATATTTTTTTTCTACGTCTACCATCACCATCCTTCCTCAAGTTTGGTGCCTACAATCGAAGATTTGCAGTCTTATAAATATTCTTTTTCACGGCTAATTCATCTTTTACCCTTAATATTTACGAAATTTAAAATTATCCTATATTTCTGCAATTAAAATTTAAAAATTATCCAATACAATCCAATCTTGAGTACAAAAACGATTATGCGTTTCATTGACAAAGTCCATTTGACGTCAGGTGAAATCATGATGCTATATTGTGTGGGGGTTTTTTATCACTCTCAATTGCATCGTAATTGAGTGGCAGGCAATATCGTTTTGGGATTATAAGGAATATATGCTGCAAGGAGTTGACGTGACAAGCAAGCAATTTAGTGAGTGGTGCTAAATCATCAAGAATAAAAGTTAACAGACTTAAGTATAGTTTGGCATTGAGTTGCTTAAAAAAAAAGCTGCTTATTTTCAAAGTTTTTACGTTGAAGGTGTTTGGTAAACTATAAAAAAAAAATTATTTTAGAAGTTGTTGTGAGAATAAGCTAAAATCTTCAAAAAGGCTGAAGCAGCTAAATGCTGCATTGGAAAACTGATTTTTTTTCAAAGCGCGTGGAGCTACAGTGCTTTTAAAGTTCAATAACATCCTCAAACCAGAAATGGTGCTCCTTTGCCGATCTCCACAAAACCCAGAAACCCACCAGAAACAACTTTGCTGATCTGCACAAGAAATGGAAACACACCCAGAAACCCACCAGACTACCATAGCCAAAACCAGAAACGATTTTCCTTTGCCGATCTGTGTGCTAAACTAGCCTTAACTTTCTAGGACATTGGATACAAACATCAAAACCCAAAAGCCAAAAATTGAATAAATATCAGCTTTAAGATTTCACCGCCATCAATTCTATAATTTGATTAAACACAATTCCAGAAAAATAAACAATCTGAGCCACTAAAAGCTTGAAACTTTATCGATTTTGGAAAAGTCGAAAAGAAATCGTGGGCAATTTGGGTTAAAAACTAAATACCTCTGGTTCTCCGAAGGTCCGGACTGAAACTATGGCCATTGGGCGTCGGTGAAGAGAGACGGAGAAAGGGAGGGACTACAGAGAGGAGTGTTTTCTGTTGTCGAGGATTACAGACAGGAATTAGGAAGGAAGGTGGTGGGAGGAAGAAGGGTTTAGAGTTAAAATGGGTTTTGATGCCACTTAACAAAGGTGTTTTCTTAATTATTGATTTATTAAATAATAAACTAAATTTAAAAATCTGATTAATTCAAATGATATGGCTGTCCACATCATATGCCACCTAAGGTGGTATAGAAATGTGGTATAAAAACATGGTATGAATAGCATTACTCAAAAAAAATAGGAGACTTCTAGAGAGACTATTAATAAATAAAAGACATGGATTATTAATAAATGAAGATGGATAAAAGGAAGATAGGGCTGGTTTATTATTTTACATTTAACATTATACTCATTTTATAGTTTTTTTGTCATTTCACACAGTCACAACTGTTTTATATAAAAGTTTACCAAACACTACCATACTGCTTTTTTTTTTCCAAAAGAACTTTTACAAAAAAAAATTTACCAAACACTCTGCTACTTTATTTCACAGCAGCTTATTCTCATAGCACAGCAGAAACAACTTATTCTCATAACACAGCAGAAACAGCTTATTATCATAGCACAACAGAACAGTTGTTTTTCAAAGCACAGCAGAAACAATTTTTTTTAAAGCACAGCAATATCAAACCAGCCCTGAGAGACTAATCCCAAAAACACATTTAATTTTCAGATAACAAATTTTCATAATCTAAATCCACCATAATTACCAGTAACAAAACACAAATCACAAGGTGCTACAACCATACGGTACTCGACAGAAAATTAACCCCATCATTCGATCTACAACTAAAACGATATGTACAGAACAGGCTACAAACAAAGGTGTCATCTAGGTGTATCTAACCAGACTCAAAAACAGAAGGGGGAGGAGGAGGAGGGGGAGGAAGGGAAGGGAGGGTAAGTACCCTAACTGGAGGCGGCTGTGCAACTACAATTATTGAACAATGCCTCACATCCGTCTTTAATTTTTGGCAGACCCGATAACATTTCAATCCTTCGTTACAGATTGGTTGACCTCTGATGTATTATCTTTCTTGTTAGATGCAATTAGCCAAGATCAAGATTTAAGCTACATAAAACACAATCAAGAAAGCATAAAATCTTTTGAATATGAACTGATGTATTCACACTAACATGATGAACCTCCATTCGAATATGCCATTGCAGCAGCTGTCCAATTCTGTATGCTGCAACTCTTCTCCTCTCTGGTAGAACTCTTAATGCTCTAACTAAGAATAGGACTTAGTTCTTTTCTGAGCGTGTCTATGAGAGCAGAGATCACAGCATATATATAAATACATATACTTCTCCTAAACCAATGAGGATTTCCTATTACAATCCGATTAGGAAACAACTCATGTTTCCCAGTGTATGTTGGTTCTTCTCCATGACAGATTCCTCTATCAACAAGAACTCACATTCATCTTCCTATAAGGCTTTCTTATACTAATTGGACCAAACAACTGACACTTGTTCACCGTATACTCATGTTCATATCTTTACATTCTCCCACTTGAACATGAGACATGAACAAGCACAGTCTTTACCAATTATAAGAAGTGATCACACAGCCTTATTCAAGATTTTATCATCATGACCAACATCCCATTGCATTTCAAAATACAGAAACCAAGAATCTCAGATTACTATCAAAACAATCATCGATTCAAGACTCACATGTATCCAATCTGCAATTATGACACATGATTAACAACACTAATTCAGAACATGCTCCCACTTTTCAAAAGATCTCAATCTATATCAATCTTCAATGAAAAACAGCATTTCATTAACTGAATAAAATTCATGAAACATATAAACTTTTAAAACAAACAAATTGTCCTTGCAAAGTACCATATGAATCCAACAAGTCTATTATCAAAACCACAATACTCCAAAACGGAAACTTTAGGTTTCGAAGCAAAGACTCTTATTAAAACATAAAACAAACTAACTAAACATAACTAAGTAAGCTAGCTCAGACTAAAATGTAAACAAGGTCCCAAATTGAATTACTCACATAGCAGCAACCTTCAAACTTTCTGAAACAGATCAATTACTCCCACTGATCTAGAGTTTCTAACACTCCCATCCGAGATACATGTTTCTGAAACTCTCCAATAGGCAGTGCTTTAGTCAGAGGATCTGCCACCATCAAAACAGTGCTGATGTGCTGAACTTCAATCATCCCCTTCTTCACTTCCTCTCTTACTTTAAGAAATTTTACATCCATTAACCTTGAGGCAGAAGTTCTTCTATTATTCTTGGCAAAGAACACAGCAGAATTGTTATCACAAAACATCCTTACTGGTTTCTGAATCGATTTTACAATTTTTAAATCAGTCAGAAAATTCTTCAACCACACAGCTTGTTTCATCCCTTCAAAACAAGCTACGAACTCAGCCTCCATAGTGGATGTGGCTATCACGGTTTGCTTAGCACTCTTCCAAGAAACTGCACCACCATTTAACATGAAGATATAGCCACCGGTCGATTTTCTATCATCTATATCACCAGCCAAATCAGAGTCAGTATATCCTTCAAGTTCCAAAGATTCGCCATTTCCATAAACCAACATGAAATTCTTGGTTCTTTGTAAATATCTTAGAACCTTTTTGGCAGATATCCAATGTGCTTCACCTGGATTTGATTGAAACCTTCCCAACATTCCAGTTATAAAAGCAAGGTCAGGCCGTGTACATATAGTTGCATACATGAGACTTCCCACCAGAGAAGCATAAGGCTTACCCTGCATTTTCTCTGTCTCCAAGTCAGTCCTCGGACACTGACTCTTGGAGAACTTATCCCCTTTATTAACTGGAACTTGTCCACAACTACAATTCTCCATATTGAACCGGTGTAATACTCTATCAATGTAACCCTTTTACGATAAGCCAAGTAGTCGTTTCTGTCTATTGCGTACAATCTCAATCCCCAACACATAGTGTGCCTCTCCTAGATCCTTCATGTCAAAACTTTCACTGAGCATCCTTTTAGTTCTTTGTAATAACTGTGGACAAGAACTTGCTAGAAGAATGTCGTCAACGTAAAGTACCAAAAAGTCCTAGTAGGATGTCATGTAGCTGATCCATTTCTTCAAAAATGAAATTTTCCCGCGACAGATCTGTAACATCTTGATCCTCTAAGAATACTGCATTATGTGTTTCTTGGATCCGAGTGTGATGTTGAGGAATATAGAATCTGTAGCCCTTTGACTTTTCAGGATACCCAATGAAGTAACAAGATTGAGTCCTTGAATCTAATTTTCTTTCATTAGGATTATAGAACCTTGCTTCTGATTTGCAACCCCAAACGTGAAAGTATTCAAAATTAGGTGTTCTGCCATGCCATAACTCAAAAGGTGTTGAGATAACAGATTTGCTCGGTACTCTGTTCAAAATATGATTTGCTGTCTTCAAGGCTTCTCCCCACAAGAAACCAGGCAATTTGGATCTTGACATCATACTTCTCACCATACCTATAAGAGTTCGATTCCTTCGTTCCGAGACTCCATTTTGTTGAGGTGTCCCCGGTGTTGTATACTGAGCTACAATGCCGTTTTGCTCTAAATATAGTGCAAATGGTCCCTTTTGCTGTCCTGATTCAGTGTACCTGCCAAAGTATTCTCCTCCCCTATCCGATCTAACAATTTTAATAACTTTACCTAACTGTTTTTCAACCTCAGTTTTGTAAACAATAAAGCATTTAAGGGCATCAGATTTTTCTTTAATCAGAAAAGTATATCCCAGTCTAGAGAAGTCATCAATAAAGTTAACAAAATACTTGTTTCCACATATTGTTTTGACTGGAAAAGGACCACAGATGTCAGTGTGTATGATTTCAAGTAACCCTTTGCTTCTTTTGGCATCTAGTTTTCTAAAGTTGGTCATTTTTCCTTTCAAACAATCAACACATTCTGTCACAGTGGCAGAATCTAGTTTGGGAATTAGTTCGGCTTTGCAAAGTTGAAGAATCCTTTCTTTAGAGATGTGCCCTAACCTCTTATGCCAAAGAATATAAGATGAATCATGTTCTAACATTCTTTTTGAATTGACATTAAAAACGGACTGATCAACAAACTCAACTATACACTCTAGTCTCCAGAGATTTTCAGACAAGAGGGCAATGCCCAAAATTTTATGAAAACTGTTTTTCTTAAAAATTTTCAAACATACATCATCAGCAAAGAATGCATAACCATCTTTTATTATTTTAGAAGCAGAGAGCAAGTTTCTTCTCATTTTAGGCACATAGAGCACATCTTTTAGTTGTAACACAAAACCAGAATTTAGTTTTAAGTTTACTACTCCAATGGAATGCACTGCAACCTTAGTCCCTTCCCCCACATAGACATGATACATAGTATTTCCAATCTCCTTTTGTTTTTGAAAACCTTTCAAAGAATTAGTTATGTGAACCGAGCATCCAGTGTCAAACCACCAAGAATCAACAGGTACTTCACAAAGATTTGACTCAACACAGACAAGTACTTGTTCCTTTTCTTTGCTCTTCACAAAATCTTTAAAAATTTCACAATCAACTTTTAAATGCCCTTTAGTCTTGCACCAAAAACACTTAAGTTTAGACACATCTTTAGGTTTAGCTTTAAATTTGATAGATTTTCTAGGGGAGTCATTTACTTTAGCAGCTATATTGAATTTGTTAGAATTCTTAGTGAATTTAGAATTCTTACCAGGACCTGAAGAGCTGCCTTTATTGAATGCTCTCTTCTCTCGTCCAGGTTGTACATAATTTGCTTCTTCGATCTCCTTGCCTTTCTCTTGCTTTTGCCGAGTTTCCTCTTGCACACATTGTGCAATCAATTCATCTATGCCCCAGTTCTTGTCCTGAGTGTTGTAAGAGACTTTTAACTGACTATACTTGGTAGGGAGGGCTTGAAAAATCATGAACACAAGCTGCTTCTCTCCAATGTTTATTTCCATGGAGTTTAGCTTCTCGGCAGCATCTGACATTTTCATTATATGATCCCTTATTGAACCAGTATCTTCAATCTTGTATTGAGTCAACACAGACATATACTGGCTTACTTCTGCCTTCTCGGACTCCTTGAATTTCTTTTCGATTGCAGCCAAATAATCCACAGCAAGCTCTGGTTTCTTAATTCCTCCCCTGATAGTGTCAGTCATTCCAGCTTCTATGATGGAAAGTGCTACCTTATTAGCTCTTGACCACCTCTCAAAATCTGACTTCTCAGCTCTGGTGCTTTGATCACTAATTACAGGCTTGGGATTTTCAATTGCTATATCAAACTCATTTAGAGTCAATAGCAAGTTGATATCCCTCCTCCACTTCTTGTAATTGCTACCACCAGTAAGGATCGGAATATTTGCTAAATTTAAGGTCTTCATTGATATTGCAGACATCGATGAACCTGAAATCACCATATGAACATTCAAAGTTCTGATTTCGTTTCACAGTCTATTGCACATCAAAGCTTTATAACCAATATCCATATATACAATCTTAACAACAACCAGTTGATAGGCGCATATAGGATTATTGATTTCAGAATAGTTCATGAACTGATCACGGTATAATCAGAATCAACCATCACACTGATTTGTTCTATACATCTCAGTTTATGATCTTAATAGTGACAATAAATTTGCATAAATTTAACCAGATACAATCATTTTAAGAAACTAAATCATATGCTAAGAATGACTGCTCTCATGTTCATAAAAAATCATTATACAAATCTCTATGCAAGATTCATGATATTCATTTTTCTAATCTGAGTTTTGAAGATCACATACCTTTTAAAGAGACAACCATCAATACCTAGCAGCGGAAACAATTTTGGACAGGTATTGAACACTCAATAACAAGATTTGGATTACTCGGATTGCAAGTGAACGGGTCAAAATAAGAGGGACGAGTTAAAGTCCTCTTTTGCAGAAGAACAAAACCCAGAAAAACCCCAAAAGAAAAACCGCGCCGATTTCGAATATCAACAGTCATATTAATCTGACCTGATTTTATCAAAAACGCACCGTTTAGGAAAAATTGTTTTGATATTTAGAACCGGTTTCGAAACCCGATAATGGCGATTTTCATTGACCCGTGTTTGATTGATTTTAAGAACTTAAATCTAAGCTCTGATACCACATGTTAGATGCAATTAGCCAAGATCAAGATTTAAGCTACATAAAACACAATCAAGAAAGCATAAAATCTTTTGAATATGAACTGATGTATTCACACTAACCTGATGAACCTCCATTCGAATATGCCATTGCAGCAGCTGTCCAATTCTGTATGCTGCAACTCTTCTCCTCTCTGGTAGAACTCTTAATGCTCTAACTAAGAATAGGACTTAGTTCTTTTCTGAGCGTGTCTATGAGAGCAGAGATCACAGCATATATATAAATACATATACTTCTCCTAAACCAATGAGGATTTCCTATTACAATCCGATTAGGAAACAACTCATGTTTCCCAGTGTATGTTGGTTCTTCTCCATGACAGATTCCTCTATCAACAAGAACTCACATTCATCTTCCTATAAGGCTTTCTTATACTAATTGGACCAAACAACTGACACTTGTTCACCGTATACTCATGTTCATATCTTTACATTTCTGGCTTGGCGGAGGCACGGATTCTCCTATTTTCAACTCCCCACTTTGTTGTTGCTGCTGCTGTTGCTGTTGCTGATGATGCTGCTGCATCTGTTGCTGCTGGAGTTGATGGAGCTGATGCTGCTGAAACTGGTGCTGCTGCTTCTGAGAATGAATCTGGAGCTGTTGAAACTGCTGTGCAGTTAGAAGAGTGTGCATTGCTTGATTGTTTGGATAGAACTGCTGCTGACCCGCCGCGCCAAAAGAAGCGTAGTTCATCATAGGTCCACCATTTGGCATAGCTTGGCCAGTCATAACTTTCAGATGCTGAATTTCTTCTTTCAGTGCATTGTTCAATGCTACGAGACAAACAAAAACAATAATGTTTCGGCACAATTTCATTCACATAAGGATCAAGAACCAGAAGTTACACGGAATCCGATCAGCAAGAAAACCTAAATTATAGTATTGTACTGATACTACACAAACAAGATGCTACAGTCTAATTTGAGCAAAACTTCTACATCGGATGCTAACCAATACAATCCAATCTTGGGCGCAAAAAACGATTATGCGTTTCTTTGACAAAGTCCATTTGACGTCAGGTGAAATCATGATGCTATATTGTGTGGGGGTTTTGATCACTCTCGATTGCATCGTAATTGAGTGGAAGGCAATATCGTTTCGGGATTATAAGGAATATATGCTGCACGGAGTTGACGTGACCAGCAAACAATTTAGTGAGTGGTGCTAAATCATCAAGAATAAAAGTTGACAGACGAAGTACGGTTTGGCATTGAGGTGCTTAAAAAACAAAAGGAAAAATAATGAAAATGTCTTGAAAACTTTGAGTTTTAACGATAAGGACAAAATAAAGGGTAAAGTGAATAATACTAGGTTTGACTTTTTAGTGTAAAAATGTGGTTTTTCGTTAAAGTGAACAGTACTGCAGGCTTTTCGTTAAAACTCCCTAAAAAAAAGCTGCTTATTTTCAAAGTTTTTATGTTGAAGGTGTTTGGTAAACTAAATAAAAAGGGATTATTTTTGGACAATGCTATGAGAATAAGCTGAAATCATCAGAAAAGCTGAAGCAGCTAAATGCTGCTTTGGAAAACTGGCTTTTTTTTCAAAGCACGCAGAGCTACGGTGCTCCTTTAATGAAACTTTCTAAAGTCCAATAACACCCTCAAACCAGAAATGGTGCTCCTTTGCCGGTCTCCACAAAACCTAGAAACCCACTAGAAACGACTTTGCCGATCTGCACAAGAAATGGAAACACAAAAACCCAAAAACCCACCAGACTACCACAGCCAAAACCAGAAACGGTTTTCCTTTGCCGATCCGCGCGCTAAACTAGCCTTAACTTTCTAAGACATTGGATACAAACATCAAAACCCAAAAGCCAAAAATTGAATAAATATCAGCTTTAAGATTTCACCGCCATCAATTCTATAATTTGATTAAACACAATTCCAGAAAAATAAACAATTTGAGCCACTACAAGCCTGAAACTTTATCGATTTTGGAAAAGTCGAAAAGAAATCATGGGCAATTTGGGTTAAAAGCTAAATACCTCTGGTTCTCCGAAGGTCCGGACTGAAACTATGGCCACTGGGCGCCGGCGAAGAGAGACGGAGAAAGGGAGGGACTACAGAGAGGAGTGTTTTCTGTTGTCGAGGATTACAGACAGGAATTAGGAAGGAAGGTGAGTGGGAGGAAGAAGGGTTTAGAGTTAAAATGGATTTTGATGCCACTTAACAAATGAAGATAGATAAAAGAAAAATAGGAGACTTGTAGAGAGACTATTAATAAATAAAAGACATGGATTATTAATAAATGAAGATGGATAAAAGAAAGATAGAGTTGGTTTATTATTTTACATTTAACATTATACTCATTTTATATATTTTTTTGTCATTTCACACAATCACAGCTCTTTTATATAAAAGTTTACCAAACACTATCATATTGCTTGTTTTCTTTTCCAAAAGAACTTTTACAAAAAAAATTTATCAAACATTCTGCTGTTTTATTTCACAGCAGCTTATTCTCATAGCACAGCAGAAGTAGCTTATTCTCATAGCACAGCAGAAACAGTTTTTTCTCATAGCAAAGCAGAAGAACCTTTTTTTCAAAGCAGAGTAATACCAAACCAGCCCTGAGACTAATCCCAAAAACACATTTAATTTTCAGATAACAAATCTTCATAATCTAAATCCACCATAATTACCAGGAACAAAACGCAAATCACAAGGTGCTACAACCATACGGTACTCGACCGAAAATTAACCCCATCATTCGATCTACAACTAAAACGATATTTACAGAACAGGCTACAAACAAAGGTGTCATCTAGGTGTATCTAACCAGACTAAAAAACAGAAGGGGGAGGAGGAGGAGGAGGAGAAGGGGGAGGAAGGGAAGGGAGGGTAAGTACCCTAACTGGAGGCGGCTGTGCAACTACAATTTTTGAACAAAGCCTCATCCGTCATTAATTTTTGGCAGACCCGATAACATTTCAATCCTTCGTTACAGATTGGTTGACCTCTGATGTATTATCTTTCTGGCTTGGCGAAGGCACGGATCCTCCTATTTTCAACTCCCCACTTTGTTGTTGCTGCTGCTGTTGCTGTTGCGGATGCTGATGATGCTGCTGCATCTGTTGCTGCTGAAGTTGATGGAGCTGATGCTGCTGAAACTGGTGCTGCTGCTTCTGAGAATGAATCTGGAGCTGTTGAAACTGCTGTGCAGTTAGAAAAGTGTGCATTGCTTGATTGTTTGGACAGAACTGCTGCTGACCCGCCCCGCCAAAAGAAGCGTAGTTCATCATAGGTCCACCATTTGGCATAGCTTGGCCAGTCATAACTTTCAGATGCTGAATTTCTTCTTTCAGTGCATCGTTCAATGCTATGAGACAAACAAAAACAATATTGTTTCGGCAAGTCAATTTCATTCACATAAGGACCAAGAACCAGAAGTTACATGGAATCGGATCAGTGAGAAACCTATGTTATAGTATTGTTCTGATACTACACAAACAAGATGCTACAGTCTAATTTATTTTTTTGGTTTCCTTTATGTGCCAAGATCAGAATGAGCAAAACTTCTACTTCGGATGCTAATTGGCTCTAAAAAATGAAACATCCAATATGATGGCCAGTTCACTTCAGGTCAGCCAGCATGTTGTTTATGGCTACTACAACGTTGAAAATGGGCATAAATTCAAGGAAAATCTTTCTTGCCCATATCGGTGGGGGAGGTAGACCCAGCACCGCATTGATTAGCATGGAAACTAGATCCAATGGTTGTACACAGGCTGACTTAGAAGCAAATAAAGAGACTATGAACAAAAATCTACCCATTTGATAGACCTTCAGTTTTTAGTTCGAAGGAATTCGAGCTCAAATTTTGTGAGCACTACATTGGATTGTATTGCACTTGGTTTGATGTTGTTTTGGTCGACAATGCAAGGATAGGAGAAACAAAGAGCATGGCACGTATAACTGCCCCTTCCCATTGACCTTCTCAAAATTGGATCACTTAAGCATTGGATTGTATTCGTTCTTCATCTTAACTTTGTTCTACAGGCTTCCTTCCTATGTCTAACTTAAGCATTTAAGTTATTCATTTTTTTTTAAAGATATTTAGCTATTTAAGTTATTCCTTTTTTGCCTGATGCTGAACGAGATTTCAAATTCGAATTTGGGTACCTATACATGGTCTCACATGGTGTGAAGAGAATTAGCATATATGCAAGTCCTCCTCCTTTTGTGGACCCGTAAAGGATGGAAGCTTGTGTGGCTTGCTGCTATAAAATGGGGAGCCTTACTGCTTAGTCCCCACCCATCTTCTCCAAGAGAAAAGACGAAGGAAAAAAAAAAAGAGCTAGTAAGGCTCCCCACCGATCATTCTTTTTTTAGTAACATTAATATTTGCATTTTGTTGTCTTTACCAAGCAATTCAGAGACATGGAATTGGAGAGCTCTCAAGCGTCTTCGCCTCCTCCTCGTCATGAGTCTCAATCTGAGTAACGTAAGGATTAAAACTCACTCCAAGAGATGTTACAAACTCTTCAGCAATCTGAGGCCAATCAACATCAGGATATGCAACAAGATGAGCATTGTAATTTCCTACTGCACCAGCAAACTTCCCCATGATTTCAACCTGAGAAATTCTGCGCCTTTGTATGCTTAACCTGACAGCGAAAATTGCCATTTCCTTCCCCAAAGTGGTGGGTGAGGCAGTCTGACCGTGCGTGCGAGAAAGCATGGGAACGGACGCGTTATCCTTTGACATGTCACAAATTGCCTCAACCAACTCATCCATGACGGGAAACATAACATTGTTGATAGCATCTTTCAACATCAACGCATGAGCAAGATTGTTGATGTCCTCAGATGTGCAAGCAAAATGGAAAAACTCAAGCACCTACAATAACAAAACATTACACAATTCTCAAACATATGAAACGAAGCTATCAACGGGACGGTATCAAATATAAAGGAGCAGCTTCAAGCTTGTTTCGGAATTTAAATGACTCGATAAAGGGATTCACCTTAGCTATCTCTGGATGCGAACTGCATTTCTGTTTCAAAAAATACTCCACTGCTTTCACATCATGATTAGTAATTTTCTCAATCTTCTTTATTTCCGCTGCATCATCGACGCTAAATCCATCGATGATTCCTTGCAAGTAAGATTGAGCATCTCCACTGAAACTGGGCACCTCTGTGACCTCAGGGATTTGTGAAAGTTTCAACAGCCATTTTATCTGAAATTAAGAAAAACAATAACACCTTCATCAAATTCAAAATTCAAATAAAGAAAACGCAACAAAAAATTACGAAAACTCGGTAGCAAATTAAACGAAGTACCTCAACGAAAACTCTGTAGTAGATTAGGGCATATTCGCTCATAAAAGGAGCCAATTCCTTGACTTTACCCCAATAACGGCCGTCCAACGGCGACAAAGCCGTCAAAATCGAATGCCCGATTTCGACTTTGCCGTGGCATGTACCATTGGTATCTTCGATGGCGGCTCTTAGAGAGCAGTCCATGCGGCTCCGAGAGAGTGACAAAGAAGAAGTGTTGGAAGGACGATGAAGGTATGGGGCTTTGGATGGCACAGAACTGAAGAAGCAGGAGAGTTGGTTGCAGTTCGGAGCCCTAGAAGAAAAAGAAGAGGAAGGAGAAGAGGCTCCGACGTCGATGAATCGGAAGGTCATTTTGACGAGCTCGGAAATCCCAAGGAAAATCCCAGAAAGGGGTCTGAAAACCCTAGATAGGTGGCGAAGAGGATGATGGAGGCGCGCGGTAAACACTCCGAAAACCAAAAATTTAATCGATACTAAAACTAAAACACTGTTCCTAACTGACTATTTTGCCCCTGTTTATTTTTTATTAGAGTAAACTGTCATTTAACCCCCTGAACTATCACGTGAGTTTCAATTTTCCCTTGAACTATTTTTTTAGCCAATTGACCCCTTAAACTATGTTAAAGTGGCCAATTAACCCCCTACCGTTAAGTATCTTTAACTCCATCCAATTTTCTGTTAGAAAGTGTCATGTGCTTGGCACATGACCACCTTTTTACATTTTATGTCTAAATCTTTACAAAGAAAACATATATAACAAATATTAAAAAAAAAAACTTACAAACCCTAAACTTAATCATTTAAAATAATAGAAAAAGTAAGGCTTTTTATATTAACACCCCACAAAATGTTGAATGCACCACATATTAAAATTTAATATTAAATGACTTATTTACTCCACTATGCAATGACAATTTTGACCTTATTAGATTTAAAAAAAATTATAAATACATCCTAAATCACTTTTAGCGTATTATTTATCTTCTTAACTATCAAAACCCTCTCATCCTCCATTGTTGAACAAAATTCTAACCAATGAAACTACAAATATGTTGATTGAGAAAAATTGTTTTTGACGAATGAAACACGAAATCGATGTTTCTGAAGCTTCACATGAGATAAGACTTCACATTTTTCATTGTTTTAGTGATTTCGATGACATCGATAATTATTTAATCTTGCATTTGCTGCATTATTTTTCAATATGAACCCTAAAAGATGAATATGAATATGAATATGAATATATAAGTTTAAATAATGCAGCAAACGCAAGATTAAATAATTATCGATGTCATCGAAATCACTAAAACAATGAAAAATGTGAAGTCTTACCTCATGTGAAGCTTCAAAAACATCGATTTCGTGTTTCATTCGTCAAAAACAATTTTTCTCAATCAACATGTTTGTAATTTCATTGGTTAGAGTTTTGTTCAACAATGTAGGATGAGAGGGTTTTGATAGTTGAGAAGATAAATAATACGCTAAAAGTGATTTGGGGTGTATTTATAATTTTTTTTAAACCTAATAAGGTCAAAATTGTCATTACATAAATAAGTCATTTAATATTAAATTTTAATATGGGGTGCATTCAACATTTTATGGGGTGTTAATATAAAAAGTCTTACCTTTTCTATTATTTTGAATGATTAAGTTTAGGGTTTGTATGTTTTTTGTTTTAATATTTGTTTTATATGTTTTCTTTGTAAAGATTTAGACATAAAATGTAAAAAGGTGGTCATGTGCCAAGCACATGACACTTTCTAATAGAAAATTTGATGGAGTTAAAGATACTTAACGGTAGGGGGTTAATTGGCCACTTTAACATAGTTTAGGGGGTCAATTGGCTGAAAAAATAGTTCAGGGAGGAAATTGAAACTCACGTGATAGTTCAGGGGGTTAAATGACAGTTTACTCTTTTTTATTATTGCGTTTCTGCCATTGCCTGAGATAATATATATACATTATATTATTTTTTTATTTTTTCTTATTCTCGCTTTTCTCTTTTCCCTCTCGCTGTTCTCCCCCGAGTGCGGTTCACCGTCAAACTGCTAAACGAGAAAACCAAAACATCACCAATTGCATTTGCTTCTTAAACCGTTAACGAAAAATTAAATTTTTATATTAAAAAATTAATTTTGGTACTATTTATTTTACTTTTTATTTTGTTATTATCGTTAAAACTCAAAATTTTCAAATCATTTTCATTATTTTTTCTTTTAAATAATGACTCCTTGCCCATTCTCCTAATTTTAGAAAAAAAAGAAGCATTTAATTTTTCTAATTGTGTGGTTTACTATTTACTATTCAGCAAAATTTATGTAACTTCTGGAAAGTAGTGCCATCATTCTTTTTGAGGAGAAATTTTTAGTTGTGACGGAAACACGGGTGATACATCACGTGTTTTTATGTAAGTGGTGAGAAATTTTATTTTTTAAGTTATTAACTTTTTAACACACATATTCCACAATTTATATAACAACATGTGATGTACTATTCCTTGTGACGGTCACATTGAAAAATCTCTCATCTCTCCAGTATATGAACCTTTTCGATTTTCCGTTTTGCTTTATGATTTCCTTATTAAAAGTAAACTAAATTATTTATGGTTGAGTTATGGTAATATATGTTAAGTTTCTGAAGCCCCAACTGTTTATTTGTTTTCATTTTTCTATTGATAGAGAAATATAATCAACAAGGAAACATAGATAAGAAATTCATCAAGTTAAGAAAAAGTCGGATGGGTATGTATGTGGGTATTATATAGTGGAATTGGATCCTCTCCGGATCCTAATAATCTGAGCTTAATGATCATTTGATCCGGATTGTTGAAATTTGTTTCACCGGCTACAATTATTATAATTTTTAGAGAGGTCCCTTGTTTGTAACCGTTGGATCAAATTTCAACAATTTGGATCATTTGATCCTTGTGCTCAGAGTCTTCATAATGATTCTGTGTTGAACTAATCAAATGGTGGTTGGAGTTTGATTTCACAAAAATGCTTTGAAAGGTTTTCTGTTGGGATTTAATAATTTCATTCCACATGCTATTGTGTCACTCAGTGTCATCATTTGGGACAAATTTATGGAAATTTTTGTGACTTGATGCACATGTATTTTCCCTTATATTGTCATTGTTGTGATGTTTTGAATGCACGAAAAGTGGAGATGACAATTGTTGTTGTCCTTTATGTTTAGAGCAAGTGGAGATGGATCTTTGGATAAAAAGAAAAAGGGTAAAAGACTGTTTACTACCCTCATGTTTTGTGGTTTTCAACATTTAGTACATCAAGTTTTTTTCGTCTCAGATTCATACATAAAGTGTAAATTTTGGGACAGTCTCATACATCCGTTAGTCAAACTGTTAAATCTGCCGTTAATTGTGATGTGGTGCCCATGTGGACAAGGACTGGGCGCCACGTATCAGCCACGTTTTTTTTTCTTTCTTCTTTCTTCTTTCTTCTTCCTTCTTCCTTCTTCTTCTTCCATTTGACTGCAACTTTTTTTTTCTTCCTCCTTCTTCTTCCTCCTTCCTCCTCCTTCTCCTCCCTTATTCTTCCTTCTTTCTTCTTCCTTCTTCCTTCCTCCTCTTCTTCTTCTTCCTCCAAATCTGCCCAGATTCAGTTTTTTTTTTCTTCCTCCTTCTTCTTCTTCTTCCTTCCTCTTCTTCTCCTTCTTCCTTCTTCTTCCTCCGAATCTGGGCAAGATGAAGGTTTTTTTTTTTTTTTGGTGAGGAAGATGAAGAAGAAGGAAGAAGGAGAAGAAGGGGGAGAAGAAGGAAGGAAGAAGGAGAGGAAGAAGGAGGAAGAAGAAGAAAGAAGAAAAAAAAATTCATCTTCCCCAGATTCAGAAGAAGAAGGAAGAAGAGAAAAAAAAAACTTTTAGTCAGAGGAAGAAGAAAAAAGAAGAAAAAAGAAAAGAAAAAAAAACCGAATCTGGGCAGATTCGGAAGAAGAAGAAGAAAAAGAAGAAGAAGGAGGAAGGAGAAGGAAGAAGGAGGAAGAAGAAAAAAAAAAACTTCCCCAGATTCGAGGAAGAAGAAGAAGAAGAAGAAGAAGGAGAAGGAGGAAGAACAAAAAAAGTTGCAATTGGAGGAAGAAGAAGAAGAAGAAGAAGAATGAAGAAGAAAGAAGAAAGAAGAAAGAAGAAAAAAAAAAGAAAAAAAAACGTGGCTGACACGTGGTGCCCAGTCATTGTCCACATGGGCGCCACGTCACAATTAACGGCAGATTTAACAGTTTGACTAATGGATGTATGAGACTGTCCCAAAATTTACACTTTAGGTATGAATCTAAGACGAAAAAAACTTGATGTACTAAATGTTGAAAACCACGAAACATGAGGGTAGTAAACAGTCTTTTACCCAAAGAAAAATTAGCACAACTACTTCAGTATTCCATTTCAATAATTTGCATTTAATTTTTCAAGTGTTTTACACGTAGAGAGATGAGTTGTGTACTCTGAGTTCGCTGGATCATTTTTATGAGGATTCAGAGAATCCCGTGATCGTGTCCGTTCTGATCACACGATGTATGATGAACAGACACGATCACGGGATCTCCCAAATCCCCAGAAAAAACAATCCGGCTAGGATCCTTTTCCCTTGAGTATCAGATTTTGTTCCCTAGACTTTAGTTGTGTTGAAGTTGTGATTGTTTTAAGTTTAGATTTCTATTTACTCTCAGTTTGGTTTAGAGAAATTATTTATTTATTAGTATTTGACTCGTATCCCAATTCTTTCCTTTGGCCCTTTGACCCTCTCAATCTCTTTTTTTTCTTCTCTTTTTCCGATTTTGATAATTATCTAGGTGGAATTTGTGATTGAATTTTGTTGAATTTTTTTATTTAATTTAATCAGTAATTTTTGTAAAATACGCAGGAGAGTTCGAAGTCAAATAGGGGTAAGCACATATTAAGCTTATGTATCTCAATGTGATTGTTTGTAGATTTCCTACGAGTTTATGATTGTATTAAATCGTTTATGTAATACACATAAAGTATTCTCCCTTGTATGTAAATAGTACTATATACAAAATCTTCCTACGGTTTCTTTTTAATCTTGCAATATCGCGCGGGCATTGTGACAACATGTCCTTACCTTTACAATTTTATAAAATTTAAAATAGTGATTTTACGAAAAATGCCCCTAGAGGAAAAACTTTGACTTTCGTTGACCATCGGTTAGAGAGACGTAGGACTCATTTTTTTAGCGTATCCTCGTAGTACTTGTCACTACGAGCGCATAGGCGGAAACCGTTCGCGAGTCTGGATTATAACGGTATAGTTACATACGTTTGAAATTGGTTATTTAAAGTTTAGTTAAATAAATTGAACTCCCATCTTATGGGAAAGAAACCAATCATATTTAAGAAAGAAAATAAGGGACCAATCGGTTAATGAAGGGGGACCAATCAGAAATTGAGGGGTGAGAGAGGGCCAATGGGCTGAAGACAGAGAAGCTCCCAGCCTTCACTTTCCTGTCTACCCATCCCTGTGACCTCCCATTTTTCGTCACCGATTCCAATCAACTCCAGCGGAATTTTTCGACGCCACCACCACCATCTTGAAGCTTTCACTCCCCTCTACAAACCCTAAACAAGAACCACCTTGATTAACCTCTGTACGCCCATTGGCCTTGATTAACCTTGATTAACCTCTGTACGCCCAGCGGAATTTTGGCTTCAAAACCGCACCGAATTGTACAACAAAAAGTTTCAGTTTCGGTTGCGGTTTCACTTGAAACTAATCCCGAAAACACATTTAATTTTCAGATAACAAATCTTCATAACCTAAATCCACCATAATACCAGGAACAAAACACAAATCACAAGGTGCTACAACTATACGGTACTCGATCTACAACTAAAATGATATGTATAGAACAGGCTACAAACAAAGGTGTCATCTAGGTGTATCTAAAACCAGACTCAAAAACAGAAGGGGGAGGAGGAGGAGGAGGAGGGGGAGGAATGGAAGGGAGGGTAAGTCCTAACTGGAGGCATCTGTGCAACTACAATTTTTGAACAATACTTCATCCGTCTTTAATTTTTGGCAGATCCGATAACATTTCAATCCTTCGTTACAGATTGGTTGACCTCTGATGTATTATCTTTCTGGCTTGGCGAAGGCACGGATCCTCCTACTTTCAACTCCCCACTTTGTTGTTGCTGCTGCTGTTGCTGTTGCGGATGCTGGTGATGTATTTTCTTTCTGTATGTTTATTGCCCTGTAGCTCTGTCTTTTCCATTTGATGGTGTCTTGTTACATTGCGATTCATGATGATGATTTAATTGTTTCTCGATTTGCAATAAGGGAGATAATTGGTGGCAAGTCATGGTCATCCACCCCTTCCAGGAGCCGAGAAGACTCACAAAAGCATTTCAGCCTCCCATGGTCACAAGTTTGGCTTCCATACTAGCAGCAGGTTTCGAACCCAAGACCTTCCGTTTTTAGTTTGAAGGAATTCGAGCTCAAATTTTGTGAGCACTACATTGGATTGTATGGCACTTGGTTAGATGTTATTTTGGTCGACAATACAAAGATCGGAGAAACAAAGAGGAGGGCACATATAACTGCCCCTCCCCATTGACCTTCTCAAATTTGGATCACTTAAGCATTAGATTGTATTCATTCTTCATCTTAACTTTGTTCTGCAGGCTTCCTTCCTAGGGATAACTTAAGCATTTAAGTTATTCATTTTTTTCTAATTATTTTTATAATATTTTATTTTTAAAGATTCAAAACTTATTATTATTTTATTTTATTTTATTTATTTATAATATTTAAGAGTTGTGTTTTATTTGAAGAGTCATATTCCTTTTAAAAGGGTATGAGAAGTTCTTTAAATAAAAAACCTCAGACAGAAAACATAATACGCTAAACTTTTATGTCTCCCTCAATTCTCACATCTCTCTCGGTCTATTTACATTCCTACTTCATAATTCTTGGGCAATTGATCACTACTTGGCAATCCCGTTTGCCGTTGGCGTGCATATCGGATCAGACATCCTGTGAAGCTTTGGGTTGTATCTTGGAGTTGTAGGCACCGCCATAACCTGCACATAGGGAGGGGTCTACGGCTTTAGGGCAGCGACATCACGCCTCTCTTTGGTTCACATGCCAGATTTTCTTATTCCTTATTCCTAATTTAAGTTTGATAGTGATTATACATTTGATTTGATATATTTGATCATATAAATAATTGGTATATTTCTGCAATATATTTCACAATTTAACTATTTAAGTTATTCTTTTTTTTGCCTGAACGAGATTTCAAATTCGAATTCTGATACCTATTATACATGGCCCCATATGGTGTGAAGAGAATAAGCATATATGCAAGTCCTCCTCCTCTTATGGACTCGTAAAGGATGGAAGCTTGTGCGAGTTGTTATAAAATGGGAAGCCCTACTGCTTACTCACCACCCATCTTCTCCAAGAGAAAAGAAGAGAAAAAAAAAAGGAGCCAGTAAGGCTTCCCACACATCATTCTTTTTTTAGTAACATTAATATTTGCATTTGGTTGTCTTTACCAAGCAATTCAGAGACATGGGATCAGAGAGCTCTCAGCCGTCTTCTCCTCCTCCTCCTCCTCCTCCTCCTCCTCCTTCACGTGGAGGTGAAGAACCACCCAAAAACTGTCCGGTGGATTATAGTTTATTAAATTTAGTAGATAAGGATGATAAGCAGTGTTGGAAACCAGAAAGGCTCGACGACCACATGACTGCTCTACACAGTAAAAGGCTGCCCATAGGCAAATGGTGAAGTGGTTCATACATAGGACGTCTTATATATCGCGGTCTGCTGTCAACTAATAACATCAATATTATTATTATGTATAATAATTAAGCTATTCCATTAAAGTTCTATATATGTACTTCCACAATCCAGAGCTTAGCAGACCTGGTATGTATTTGTAATTTTAGTGTGTGTATATATATATTGAGCTCTTAAGAAGAAGAAAAATCGATAACTCGCTAGATTTACTGCACATTATTGAAACAAGAAATAACCGTCAACTTTAAAATCTTGCATGGAGAGAGAGTACCGGTTGTCGCGTGCACGTTTCAGCGTTTACTCGTGTATTTTGGTTTCCGATCGTGCCCCTACCCAGCTCTCTCCAGTCTCCACCAAGCTTTTTGCCATTTTCAACTCATTTTTTTTCTTCATGCAAACTAAAGCCAATATTTACACTAACTATTTTACGCTTGTTCAGGAGTTGGTAAGGTGCACCCGGAATAGAATACAACTCGTTTGATAATTATTTTAAAGCAAGGCTTAGTAATTATTTCGTTTTAGGTTTTAGTTATAAACTTTTACTTTTCGTGCTTAAGAAATAAAATGTGTATTGATGAAAAAGGGTGGTGAGAGCAACGGTGGGAAGAGATATTAAAAAAAAAAATGAATAAAAAAAAATTCAAGATTTTGAAAAGAACTTAAAAATAGTTTTTTTATTTTTTGTTTCAGTTTTCAATTTCTTCACCCTTTTCTTATATATTTTTTTTCTACGTCTACCATCACCATCCTTCCTAAAGTTTGGTGCCTACAATGGAAGATTTGCAGTCTTATAAATATTCTTTTTCACGGCTAATTCATCTTTTACACTTAATAATTACGAAATTTAAAATTATCCTATATTTCTGCAATTAAAATTTAAAAATTATCCAATACAATCCAATCTTGAGTACAAAAACGATTATGCGTTTCATTGACAAAGTCCATTTGACGTCAGGTGAAATCATGATGCTATATTGTGTGGGGGTTTTTGATCACTCTCAATTGCATCGTAATTGAGTGGCAGGCAATATCGTTTTGGGATTATAAGGAATATATGCTGCAAGGAGTTGACGTGACAAGCAAGCAATTTAGTGAGTGGTGCTAAATCATCAAGAATAAAAGTTAACAGACTTAAGTATAGTTTGGCATTGAGTTGCTTAAAAAAAAAGCTGCTTATTTTCAAAGTTTTTACGTTGAAGGTGTTTAGTAAACTATAAAAAAAACATTATTTTAGAAGTTGTTGTGAGAATAAGCTAAAATCTTCAAAAAGGCTGAAGCAGCTAAATGCTGCATTGGAAAACTGATTTTTTTTCAAACCGCGTGGAGCTACAGTGCTTTTAAAGTTCAATAACATCCTCAAACCAGAAATGGTGCTCCTTTGCCGATCTCCACAAAACCCAGAAACCCACCAGAAACAACTTTGCTGATCTGCACAAGAAATGGAAACACACCCAGAAACCCACCAGACTACCATAGCCAAAACCAGAAACGATTTTCCTTTGCCGATCTGTGTGCTAAACTAGCCTTAACTTTCTAAGACATTGGATACAAACATCAAAACCCAAAAGCCAAAAATTGAATAAATATCAGCTTTAAGATTTCACCGCCATCAATTCTATAATTTGATTAAACACAATTCCAGAAAAATAAACAATCTGAGCCACTAAAAGCTTGAAACTTTATCGATTTTGGAAAAGTCGAAAAGAAATCGTGGGCAATTTGGGTTAAAAACTAAATACCTCTGGTTCTCCGAAGGTCCGGACTGAAACTATGGCCATTGGGCGTCGGTGAAGAGAGACGGAGAAAGGGAGGGACTACAGAGAGGAGTGTTTTCTGTTGTCGAGGATTACAGACAGGAATTAGGAAGGAAGGTGGTGGGAGGAAGAAGGGTTTAGAGTTAAAATGGGTTTTGATGCCACTTAACAAAGGTGTTTTCTTAATTATTGATTTATTAAATAATAAACTAAATTTAAAAATCTGATTAATTCAAATGATATGGCTGTCCACATCATATGCCACCTAAGGTGGTATAGAAATGTGGTATAAAAACATGGTATGAATAGCATTACTCAAAAAAAATAGGAGACTTCTAGAGAGACTATTAATAAATAAAAGACATGGATTATTAATAAATGAAGATGGATAAAAGGAAGATAGGGCTGGTTTATTATTTTACATTTAACATTATACTCATTTTATAGTTTTTTTGTCATTTCACACAGTCACAACTGTTTTATATAAAAGTTTACCAAACACTACCATACTGCTTTTTTTTTTCCAAAAGAACTTTTACAAAAAAAAATTTACCAAACACTCTGCTACTTTATTTCACAGCAGCTTATTCTCATAGCACAGCAGAAACAACTTATTCTCATAACACAGCAGAAACAGCTTATTATCATAGCACAACAGAACAGTTGTTTTTCAAAGCACAGCAGAAACAATTTTTTTTAAAGCACAGCAATATCAAACCAACCCTGAGAGACTAATCCCAAAAACACATTTAATTTTCAGATAACAAATTTTCATAATCTAAATCCACCATAATTACCAGTAACAAAACACAAATCACAAGGTGCTACAACCATACGGTACTCGACAGAAAATTAACCCCATCATTCGATCTACAACTAAAACGATATGTACAGAACAGGCTACAAACAAAGGTGTCATCTAGGTGTATCTAACCAGACTCAAAAACAGAAGGGGGAGGAGGAGGAGGGGGAGGAAGGGAAGGGAGGGTAAGTACCCTAACTGGAGGCGGCTGTGCAACTACAATTATTGAACAATGCCTCGCATCCGTCTTTAATTTTTGGCAGACCCGATAACATTTCAATCCTTCGTTACAGATTGGTTGACCTCTGATGTATTATCTTTCTGGCTTGGCGGAGGCACGGATTCTCCTATTTTCAACTCCCCACTTTGTTGTTGCTGCTGCTGTTGCTGTTGCTGATGATGCTGCTGCATCTGTTGCTGCTGGAGTTGATGGAGCTGATGCTGCTGAAACTGGTGCTGCTGCTTCTGAGAATGAATCTGGAGCTGTTGAAACTGCTGTGCAGTTAGAAGAGTGTGCATTGCTTGATTGTTTGGATAGAACTGCTGCTGACCCGCCGCGCCAAAAGAAGCGTAGTTCATCATAGGTCCACCATTTGGCATAGCTTGGCCAGTCATAACTTTCAGATGCTGAATTTCTTCTTTCAGTGCATTGTTCAATGCTACGAGACAAACAAAAACAATAATGTTTCGGCACAATTTCATTCACATAAGGATCAAGAACCAGAAGTTACACGGAATCCGATCAGCAAGAAAACCTAAATTATAGTATTGTACTGATACTACACAAACAAGATGCTACAGTCTAATTTGAGCAAAACTTCTACATCGGATGCTAATTGGCTCTAAAAATTAACCATCCAATACGATGGCCAGTCCACTTCAGGTTAGCCAGCATGTTGTTTATGGCCTACTACAACATTGAAAATGGGCATAAATTCAAGGAAAATCGTTCTTGTCGACATCGGTGGGGGAGGCATACCCAGCACCGCTTTGATTAGCCACAGGAAACTAGATCCAATGACTGTACACAGGCTATGAATTAGAAGCAAATAGAGAGACTAAGAACAAAAATCTACTCATTTGATAGACAAGCAGTAAAATGGTCAAGGCAAGTCTACATTTACAGCTCAGTAATAAAAGCCAAAAACACATAAACCTCTCCGACTAAACATTCATCATAAAGATGCCAACTCATGCAATATAAATTTAAAAACACTAATTTAGTACCTTCTGGATAAGTTGAAGAAACAATCAAATCAAATCATAAACTAGTTTAGCACATAATTTAGTACCATCTGGATAATTTGAATAAACAATCAAATCATAAACTCATTGTGCAATAGGAAATGCCGAGGAACCAAAGTTCTTTTGCCGAATCTTATAACGTAGACTATAATAAATTAGGTATTTGGTAAAAGCATATGGTGCAAAAAGTCTTCATCAACCAAAATCAGAATTAGCAACCAATTTTTATTCTGAGTTAGCAGCAGGAAACAATGTCTGCCAACTTAACTTATGGCATCTTGGATTCTAATCTAACAAAAAATCAAGTATATGTATGCTAGCATCTACTTATTGGATCGTCCATTACGTCCAAAGTTATTGTGTGTCAGCGTGCTTGTATCATGCTTAATTTTTCCTTTCAGCCAATGACCACAGACAATTCAATAAAATTAAGGAAAGAAATAGATTATATGAAAATTAATTCTAATCATGAAAATTATGTACATTGTTTGCAAACGCAGTTTCAGTTCACTGTTCTCAGCAGTCAGACCATTTATATCTCTCTGCTCATAAAGAAATCCATAAGAATAATCGCTTGTATCTCGTTATGTAAGCTAGATCAAACAGTCATGTGAGTAGTGAAGTGAAAACGAAGGGAATCATAAGCAAAGACATTCATCTAATCAGTCCAATAAAGAGAACCGGGTCTAATAAAGGAATGGGTTAAGTGAAATTTACCTGCAAGAGAGTCAATTGAGCAGACAAGGATGTTGCTTCTGTTTGCAACGTCTGGACTTTCTGTTCAAGCTCAGCCATACATCGCATTTTCCTTTCTTTTGACCTTGCAGCTGACTGCCTATTAGCCCAGATCCTAATGCATGTCAACCAAAGGTAAAATATTAAGCATAATAGTTGAAGCAACAGGGCAAAACAAGGAGACAACAAACTCTTTTATTTTCATTTAAGAAGGGAAAATGAAGAAGGGCAAAAACTAGAAAGCACCAAAGAAAATCAGATCCACTTCAAGGGTAACAAGATGTCACAGGTGCATTGTTGGATTGTATTGCACTTGGTTTGATGTTATTTTAGTCGACAATGCAAAGATTGGAGAAACAAAGAGGATGGCACATATAACTGCCCCTCACCATTGACCTTCTCAAATTTGGATCACTTAAGCATTGGATTGTATTCATTCTTCATGTTAACTTTGTTCTGCAGGCTTCCTTCCTATGGCTAACTTAAGCATTTGAGTTATTCTTTTTTTTTTTCAAAGATATTTAGCTATTTAAGTTTTTTTTTTGCCTGATGTTGAACGAGATTTTAAATTCGAATTATGGTACCTATTATACATGGCCGCACATGGTGTGAAGAGAATGAGCATATATGCAAGTCCTCTTGTGGACCCGTAAAGGAATGGGAAGCCCTACTGCTTAGTCCCCACCCATCTTCTGCAAGAGAAAAGAAGAGAAAAAAACAAATAGAGCCAGTAAGGCTCCCCACCCATCATTCTTTTTTTAGTAACATTAATATTTGCATTTGGTTGTCTTTACCAAGCAATTCAGAGACATGGGATCGGAGAGCTTTCAGCCGTCTTCTCCTCCTCCTCCTCCATGTGGAGGTGAAGAACCACCCAGAAACTGGCCGGTGGATACTAATTCATCAAATTTAGTACGTAAGGATGATAAGCAGGATGGGAAACGAGACACCCCCTCCTACATATGCAGTAAAAGGCAACCCAGAGGCAAATGGTGAAGTGGTTCATACATAGGACGTCTTGTATATCGCGGTCTGCTGTCAACTAATAACATCAATATTATTATTATGAATAATAATTAAGCTCTTCCATTAAAGTTCTATATATGTACTTCCAGAATCCAGAGCTCTGGATGTGCTTTTAAAATGACTAAAAACGCTTTTGATGAAAATATTTTTTAAAACAATTCTTAGTAAAAATGTTATTAAATTCTGAAAAAAAAAAACACTTAAAGTGATTCCTGGGAGAAAAACATAACTGATACTTCTTGTACAAATGACTTAAGATGCTTTTGGAATCCAAAAATATTTTCTCTAAAAACGTTTTCAGTCAGATTAAAAATACATCCAAACGAGTCATTTTACTTTTCGTGCTTAAGATATAAAATGTATATTGATGAAAAAGGATGGTGAGAGCAACGGTGGGAAGAGATAAAAAAAAAATGAATAAAAACAGATTCAAGATTTTGAAAGGAACTTAAAATAGTTTTTTATTTTTTGTTTCAGTTTTCAATTTCTTCACCTTTTATTATATATTTCTTCTACGTCTACCATCTCCATCCTTCCTCAAGTTTGGTGCCTACAACCGAAGATTTGCAGTTTTGTAAATATTTTTTTTGACAACTGTTGATGCACAAAACCGGAAGTTTTGGTACAACGTAAATCCGACCATAAATTTGCATGAAATGTAAATAACACAAGATGTATCGTGGTTTACCCCAAGATTTGGGCTACGTCCACACTGATTGTATTTCTCTGTAAGAGTTGAAGAGGGAGAGAGGGAGAGCTTCTCTGTGAGGATGAGAGCTCTGAGAGGGTGATGATATGGCCTAAGAGATTGGCCTCTCCTAATTGTGAGGGTGAGGGGTCCTTTATAGAATAAGGACTCCTCACTTATTACATATTTACCCATTCCTTTATCACATAATTACATTTAAGTCCCCCGAGTATTTGTACGAGATCTAAATACGAAGCCCTATATATGGTATAAACAGTAATTCCCCAAGTCTTCAGTCAAGAGAGTCTTTTGGCTGGAGATTTGAAATTGAATCCATGTATAGGCCGAAATGGCAGTTGTTCAGAGGCGGTATTTGTATACCCTACACTGAAGCTTTGTAAGTGAAGCTATTGTAAGTGAAGCTTTGAAGCTATAGCTCTGTAAATGAAGCTTTTGAAGCTGATTGACATGAATGATGCTCATGAATGTTTGATTGACATGAGTGATGCTCATGGATGTTGACATGAGCGATGCTCATAAATGTTGACATGAGTGATGCTCATGAATGTTTATGTATGATTGATATGAGTGATGCTCATGAATGTTTATGTATGATTGACATGATTAATGCTCATGTATAATATGAAGTACTGGGCGTACTTTTGATCACTTGGTTGGTGGCATGAAAGAGAGTACGGGTTGTACATTTCATCACTTGGTTGGTGGCATGAATGGCTAGTTGCCAAATGATATTAGAGTACAGGTTGTACATTTCATCACCTGGTTGGTGGTAATAGCGGCGGGTTGCCGAATAATTTTGGAGTACTGGGCGTACTTTGATCAGGTTGGTGGTAATAGTGGCAGGTTGCCGAATAATTTTGGGCTTATGGGCGTACTTTTGATCGCCTGGTTGGAGCTATTTTGGGCTTATGGGCCTTCGCCCTACACAACATTCCAGCCCATTTATTTTGGGCTTTTTTATTTTTTTATTTTTTATTTATTTATTTTTTACCCTCTGATGGGGTTTATACAGATATCTCCGAAAGATACGAAAAATAAATTACATCATTCAAAAATAAAGGTTTCGACAGTTGCAGATCGTTGGTGCGTACTGGGCCTCTCTTTCTGTCTCTGTCATGCATGTGCACCCAATTTAATCATTAATCTCTCCTTTACCGTTTGTCCTTTACCACTTGCGGTCCTGCTCATTCAAATCATAATCTTTCAGATTTTATTCTCTTTTCTACTTTTCTTTTTACTTTCTACTTTTGTTTTCGATTTTTTGTTTCTTATTTTCTTTACCCTTTTGCAGATGGCAGACAAGGAATGATAATGGAATTAATAATAAGAAAAGAATCTTATCTCCGCTTTTGCTTTTGTTTCCCACTCCGTTTCCTGCATGTTCTCATGCGTGAAGTTATCATTGGAAAGCTGGAGATTGGGACCTCTTTGACGAGGGCAAGACCGGAAAGGTAAAGCAGAAGAACTCCGGAGGAGGAGGAGGCAGCGGGCGGCTTGTTGAGAGCAATAACTTGGAGTAGCATATGAGAGTTTTTTTTTGCAAGTAATCATTGGAGTCCGACTTGATTCTCACAAAGCTTCCCACAACTTTACCCTCACCCTCATTTTCCTAATATGGAGGCCAGTTGCCAATCCAGATACTGGCTGTCCATACTTTCTCAACCACACAAATGACAATACCAAGATAATCGTACACCATGCAAATGTTGCCTCAAGCAAAGGAATGGATTGATCCTTAGATGTTCCTCGAGGATAAGAGAGGGTGAAAATGTTGATTTTGTGCTTCTCCGGCTACGTCAAGAGCAGGGTTATCTCGTTCGCGACGGCCGCGCCACCGTCATCCCCCGATGCAGATGGGTCGTGCACGATCAGCTCCACCTTGTGCTCTCTGTCGCTGGCCTCCATCGATGACGACATTGGTGGTTCGAATGGCTCTGGGTCTGCAGAATAGTGTAGAAGCCATCTGGAGTAGAAATGGTCGACTCGGCAACTTTCTGGGCGAAAATAGCGAGGCGGGTAGAGGCTCGCAAGGCGGACAAGTTGGAGGAGGAGCAGTCGAAGTCGGTGTCGTTCACCAGGTTCTTGATGGACTCCAGCACCTTATTCAGCAGCGAGCCCTAGACCAGTTGAAGCTCCAACATCGTTTTCGGGTTATCGGAGGCGAACGGGTCGTTCGATTTGGAAATTTTGAGGGGGAGATTTTGAGGCAAAAGCTTGAAGCTGCTGCTTTGAGCTTCAAGGTTCAGCTTCGGGGACGAAAGCAAAAGAAGATCTCGCCGAAGTTTTAGCGGCGGTTCGCCAGCAGAGCAATTCGGGGACGAAAGCAAAAGAATATCTCGCTGCTGCTACGCATGCCGTGGAAGCAGGAAATCCTGTATAAAATCCGCAAAATGAAGATGAAAATGCTCTTCATCGCCTGATTATGCTCGTCTTTGCTGTTGAGCAGCCCCAAGTAATGGCTTCAAAATGACAATATAAAGAGGCAGCTGCACAGTTTGAGGTTGTGAACCAGTTATGTAGCCATTTTGAAGCTTACAGGGATATTCTAAAAATCACCGAGCTGAGGGAAAAAATTATGAACATCAAACAACAAATATTGGGGGACATGTGTCAAGATCACATGACTGAAGTGGCGGGGATTTAGACACGTGCGGAGGTTAAGGGAGGAGTGGAGGTGTTTTTCCAGGAGCTTTGTAATTTAGATGTTGCTTTTACAAGAGCGAGAGGAAGGGAAGAGCACAGGTGTTGGAATTTGGATCTTTTCTATTTCTGGATTTTTGCAGATTTTGCAGATTTACGGTGGATGTGAAAAAATGAAAGAGAACCGACATAGTTTTTTGTGTCGATTCCCACAGACGGCGCCAAATGTTGATGCACAAAATCAGCGAGGACTTTGGTACAACAGAAAGTGTCAGGTTTGTGACCTACGCTTGGTTGCTTCAATCACTAGTGAAGATAAGTACATAAATGAATAAGGACAGGGAAGCAAACACAAGATGTACGTGGTTCACCCAGATTGGCTGTGAAGAGTTTACACAAATACATAGGTTCAAGCTCTTCTTTTGTGAGTTCTAGTGAATAGTTTAGTACCAAATGACATTCAAGATTATTGTGGGAGAATGATACCTATTTATAGAAAAGTTGGAGAGAATAGTTTTGTTCTGACATTGACACGTGTCGTGTTGTGATTGGCTTCTGATGTTGACACGTGTCGCGCTGTGATTGGCTTCTAATGTCGACACGTGTCGCATTGTGATTGGCCTCTTGTTTGAAGCTCTTCTGGGTCCTTGATGGTATAACGTTGACCGGTACTCAGTAGTTTCGGGATTGGTCAAGTATGGTACAAACAATAACTAATTCATCTTTTACCCTTAACTTGTAAAAAATTTAAAATTATCCTATATTTCTGCAATTAAATTTTAAAAATTATTCAATACAATCCTATCTTGCGTACAAAAAACGATTATGCGTTTCTTTGACAAAGTCCATTTGAGGTCAGGTGAAATCATGATGCTATATTGTGTGGTGGTTTTGATCACTCTTGATTGCATCGTAATTGAGTGGAGGGCAATATCGTTGTGGATTATAAGGAATATATGCTGCAGGAGTTGACGTGACAAGCAAGCAATGTAGTGAGTAACGCTAAATCATCAAGAATAAAAGTTGACAGACCGAGACTAAACCCAAAAACACATTTAATTTTCAGATAACAAATCTTCATAATCTAAATCCACCATAATTACCAGGAACAAAACACAAATCACAAGGTGCTACAACTATACGGTACACGACCCAAAATTAACCCCATCATTCGATCTACAACTAAAACGATATGTATACAACAGGCTACAAACAAAGGTGTCATCCAGGTGTATCTAACCAGACTCAAAAACAGAAGGGGGAGGAGGAGGAGGGGGAGGAAGGGAAGGGAGGGTAAGTACCCTAACTGGAGGCGGCTGTGCAACTACAATTTTTGAACAATGCCTCATCCGTCTTTAATTTTTGGCAGACCCGATAACATTTCAATCCTTCGGTACAGATTGGTTGACCTCTGATGTATTATCTTTCTGGCTTGGCGGAGGCACGGATCCTCCTATTTTCAACTCCCCACTTTGTTGTTGCTGCTGCTGTTGCTGTTGCTGTTGCTGATGATGCTGCTGCATCTGTTGCTGCTGGAGTTGATGGAGCTGATGCTGCTGAAACTGGTGCTGCTGCTTCTGAGAATGAATCTGGAGCTGTTGAAACTGCTGTGCAGTTAGAAGAGTGTGCATGGCTTGATTGTTTGGATAGAACTGCTGCTGACCTGCCCCGCCAAAAGAAGCGTAGTTCATCATAGGTCCACCATTTGACGTAGCTTGGCCAGTCATAACTTTCAGATGCTGAATTTCTTCTTTCAGTGCATCGTTCAATGCTACAAGACAAATAAAAACAAAATTGTTTCGCAAGTCAATTTCATTCACATAAGGATGAAGAACCAGAAGTTACACGGAATCCGATCAGCAAGAAAACCTAAGTTATAGTATTGTTCTGATACTACACAAACAAGATGCTACAGTCTAATTTATTTTTTTTGGTTTCCTTTATGTGCCAAGATCAGAATGAGCAAAACTTCTACATCGGATGCCAATTAGCTCTAAAAAATGAAACATCCAATATGATGGCGAGTCCACTTGGTTAGCCAGCATGTTGTTTATGGCTACTGCAACATTGAAAATGGGCATAAATTCAAGGAAAATCTTTCTTGTCCATATCGGTGGGGGAGGCATACCCAGCACCGCTTCAATTAGCCACAGGAAACTAGATCCAATGACTGTACACAGGCTATGACTTAGAAGCAAATAAAGAGCCTAAAAACAAAAATCTACTCATTTGATAGACAAGCAGTAAAATGGTCAAGGCAAGTCTACGTTTACAGCTCAGTAATAAAAGCAAAAAACACGTAAACCTCTCCAACAAAACATTCATCATAAAGATGCCAACTCATGCAATATAAATTTAAAAACACTAATTTAGTACATGATTTAGTACCTTCTGGATAAGTTGAAGAAACAATTAAATCAAATCATAAACTAATTTAGCACATAATTTAGTACCTTATGGATAATTTGAATAAACAATCAAATCATAAACTCATTGTGCAATAGGAAATGCCAAGGCACCAAAGTTCTCTTGCAGAATCTTATAACATAGACTACAATAAATTAGGTATTTGGTAAGAGTACATGCAGCAAAAAGACATCATCAACCAAAATCAGAATTAGCAACCAATTTTTATTTGGAGTTAGCAACAGGAAAAAATGTCTGCCAACCTAACTTATGGCATCTTGGATTCTAATTTAACAAAAAATCAAGTATATGCATGCTAGCATCTACTTATTGGATCGTCCATTATGCGTCCATTATGTGTCCATTATGTACAACATTATTGTGTGTCAGCGTGCTTGTATCATGCTTAATTCTTCCTTTCAGCCAATGACCACAGACAATTCAATAAAATTAAGGTATGTGGCTTTTCTTGTTTCTATACATTGATATAAAAAGAAAAAGACAGATGATAAAGATAAGGAAAGAAATACTTTACATGAAAATTAACTCTAATCACGAAAGGAAAAAGGGGCTCACCATCTTGCAAGTGAACCTGTTGCTCCATTGTTTGTAAACGCAGTTTCAGTTCACTGTTCTCAGCAGTCAGACCATTTGTATCTCTCTGCTCATAAAGAAATCCATAAGAATAATCACTTATATCCTCATTATATAAGTTAGATCAAACAGTCATGTGAGTAGTGAAGTGAAAACAAATGGAATCATAAGCTAAGACATTCATTTAATCAGTCCAATAAAGAGAACCTGGTCTAATAAAGGAATGGGTTAAGCCGATGAAATTTACCTGCAAGAGAGTCAATTGAGCAGACAAGGATGTTGCTTCTGTTTGCAACGTCTGGACTTTCTGTTCAAGCTCAGCAATATATCGCATTTTCCTTTCTTTTGACCTTGCAGCTGACTGCCTATTAGCCCAGATCCTAATGCATGTCAACCAAAGGTAAAATATTAAGCATAATAGTTGAAGCAACGGGCAAAACAAGGAGACAACAAACTCTTTTATTTTCATTTAAGAAGGGAAAATGAAGAAGGGCAAAAACTAGAAAGCACCAAAGAAAATCAGATCCACTTCAAGGGTAACAAGATGTCAGATGGGCATTAATAAAAAAAAAGGAAAAGAAATCAAGCCAAGCCCATCCATACCACCCCTCTACACATGATTTCTAGAAAGAACAACTCAAATTGCCTTAAAAATCAGCCTATCTGAAGAGACAGAATCATAAGGGCATGCTTCTAGATATAAACCAGACAATATGATGAGCTGCAGTCATCAATAATCTTACTCTTGGGTAACGTGAGTATAAAAAAATGATCATACAATTTTCATCCAGACAGTTTTCAAAGAAAGTGTAATAAGTATTGAATGATACTGCTACACGAACTATGTTCCACAACCACTTGCGAAAATGGTTTAAACAAACATATTTCTACTGAACTCCATTGAAGTATGACCAGTTCTAACAACAATGCATCTTTAGGCCCCAATTAGTTTATTGTAGTCCAATTAGGGGAGCCAATGACCGTTATCGACTACTTCTGGCTTTAAACCAATGTCAAACACCTCATACATCAAATTATATATGAAACTCATATGCAATAAGAACAAAGTTATTCATCAGTGAGTCAGTGACATACCACAACAACAACGTTGAACGGATTCTTAAAAAGCTAAGAACTTTGACTGCTAAACATAGATAAAACATTGTATGAACTCAAAACAAAGAGCAGACTATTGTCTGGAATTACAAACGCTAATAATTTTATAACACCATAATCCTCAAGCCACACAAACATGTGTATGGGCACATAGAGAATAAACATGTGTCCTTGCATATGAAACACTACCACCATCAATAAGGGAAAATCAGACTCACCAGCAAAACTTAACAATAAACAATGTTTTTTAAGAGATTGACAATTAAGTATTCTAAAATAGTAGGATTCTAAAAATGACTACCTAACCTAGGCTTGAATACATGTTCAAATTACACGTGAAAGCAATAGCAATACAAAGTACTGACAACTCAACTTTGCTACCAAAAAATACTAACAGCTGAATTCCTAGTTAAGAGTAACATGATATATGATTACTCAAGTATTAATACCTCTTTGCACGTTTTGGATCAACCAGGGCAAGCTCTGCAAGCTTAGCAGCTGACAGGGCTTTCTTGGAATCAGCTGCATTGATATCTTCTGAACTGGAGACCAGCATCTCTGGTTTGATGGTTGACGACCCATCCATTGACTGGCTATGTTGGTGCCTAACTCTGGGCCTCTCATTAGAACCGATGGCAATATTCTCTGCAGACAAAGTGGGTGCTCTTGATGATGGTGCTATCGCTGGAGCAGGTGTTGCTGCAGAAGATGATGGCTCCCCGAATTGAAAGGATGATGTAGCAGATGACGAATTGAACTTTTCCATATCAAGGTACATGGAGAACAGGTCTTCCTCCGTGTCATCCGAAAATGAAGGACCATCCGCACCGCCCACAACACCAAGGTCACTATCAAAGCTAATATCATCTGGAAGGGTCAAGATCTCCGAATGAGCACGTCTATGGCCCAATTTCCTTGGTGGGTTATCTGGCATTCGGCTAATATCATGGCTAAAGTGACTAGATTCAGCAGACATCCCATGACCAAAATGACCCGAGTCCGCACTAGCACCCGAGGCCAGTGGAGGGAATGGTGATGAAGAGGATGGCTCAGGTTTCACATTGAAAGCAGCTCCGGCCGGCAAGAAACCCGAGTACCTGCCTGATGGGGGTGGGAAACCACCACCATGGGCAGGGGACTTGTCCTTATCCATCTCTATAAGAATCACAAACCCTAAAATTTACCCTTAAAATAGCTAAGATACCAAAAATCCCAAGAAATGCCAACTCCTTTCAGAGCTAATCAAAATCTAAGCCAAAGTATCCAAATTCAGATCCTCAAACAAGAAAAAGAGCCAACCGAGATATGAAACAACACGAACAAAGTTGCATAAATTACAAACCCCAGGAAATAGAGATCTGACAGCGACAAGTGCAAAATAAATACAAGAGCTTGAGCATCAAAAGGAAATTAAGCAAACACATACAAGACCATCAGCACGAAAAACCCCTAGAAACCATCGCAGAGCAAAGCACAGCAGCTGAACATGGTAAATTTCCGGGAAAATATGGGAATTTTGGTGGGAATTTTCCCGGAAAAATAGTACATGGGGCTCGGAATTGTTCTTACAGGGCAGATCTTCGGATTGGGAGCTGGAAAGCGAGAGAACCAATCACGCAGCTTTTGAAGAAAGCGAAATTCGAATGAGAGCATTCACATGGCACAGAGAGATAGAGATCTTATGGCGAGGAGGCGTTGAATTGAGAATAAGTTGGAATTTGAAGAAATAGAATAAGACTACCGTTGGAATGTTTATTAAAAATTTTATGAATCGAGTAAGAATAAAATTAATGTGATTATTAATTAAAAAACTAATGGAAATAGTTTGAAATTTTAAGTTTTAACAATGAAAATAAAATAAAGGGTAAAATGAATAGTATCATGATTGATATTTTAATGTAAAAATGTGATTTTTCGTTAAAGTGAACAGTACTGGAAGTTTTTCGTTAAAATTCTTTTATTAATTTACATAAATTGTTTACTAGTTGTTTATTAATCACATAAATAGAATATACTTTTTGACATTATGTACCAATTGATTTTTATATGTTAAATTAAAGTTTATTTATGATTTTTTAACTAAAAATTATGAAATTTAAGTTTTTTATTTAAATATTTGTTGTAAAAAAAATTCAAAAAAAAAAAAGAAAGTCAACCCTAAACCAGGTTTTTGGTGTTTGTTATTTTTTTCCTAAAGTTTTAAATTTTAAAATTATTAAAAACTATAATGTGTCAAGTTGCTTTAACTTTTTTTAAAATTAATGTGTGATTTTGTTTAAAATTAATAACATGTTGTTGTAGGCCTATTTGATTGAACGATCTAAGGTTTAAAGAGATAGGGGGTCGGCCACTATTGGAGAGAAGAGAGATTGATTTGATTGTGAGGTGTATTTGATTCACCCTATTGTGCTTTTATTTATAGTAGTAGGAAGGGTAAAACCTTTCACTTTAAGATTACAACATTTAATAAGTAATCTAATCCTAATAGAAATATAAGATACATTCTTAGATTCCCTAGGATTTACACAATCACATTCATATTCTAAATATGACTGCAACACTCCCCTTTGAGTGTGTAAATACTCAACAAACCATTGCATCAGATCTTCAGCAGATAAGGTAGAATAGTTGATGAAGTCATCGGCACAACGAGTGATCGCGATTCTCAAATTTACTTTGAAGTATGCATTTGCAAAAACTCACAAAAACCTTTGCTCTGGTAAAACCCAAGATAGGCAAAAACTCATAGACTAAGGAGAAAAGTAAGAAAATATGCATAATGTCTAAAACACTTGTCAAACTTGACGAAGGTAGTGAACTCATTGTAGTATGATCATCCTAGGATGGGTGCCTCATTAAAATCTCATTAGGTAGCAAAAACCCAGTAGGAAAAATGCTCATAATCCTAGGAAAAAGAGTACATTAAGATTATGTGAGTATGCTTCTAGATACTCCCTCTGAGTTAGACATAACTTCTAAATAAGAGAACTACAAGCGATACAACTCAGATAATTTACGCATACCGATTCCTCTGACGAGCTTCTAAAATGTAGACTTGGGCAATGACTTGGTAAAAAGATCGGCCAAGTTGTCTTGGGTACGGATTTGCTTGACTTTAATGTTCTGATGCTGATGCTGCTGGTGTGAGTAAAAGAACTTCGGCGCTATGTGCTTGGTGTTGTCTCTCTTGATGTATCCCTTCTTTAGCTGCTCGATACATACTGCATTGTTTTCAAAGATCGTCGTAGGAATGTCAACGACTGATGTAAGACCACTAGTGCTTCGAATATGTTCCATAACTTCTCTCAGCCAAAAGCACTCACGCGATGCTTCATGTGGGGTGAAAATCTCAGCATGGTTAGACAAAGTCGCAACTAGCGTTTGCTTGGTAGACCTCTAAGATATAGCGGTGTCTCCAAAGGTAAAGACATAACCCGTTTGAAAATGTGCTCTATGTGGGTCATACAGATATCCAACATCTGCATAACCAACAAGGCGAGAATTAATATGATGGCCATATAGGGCGGCAACACGTGGAGATTTGCGGGTATAGAACAAATCCAAATATGTAATACCTTTGAGGTAGCGGAAAATGTCTTTAACATCATTCCAGTGCTTTGTGTGGGTGCATTGTTATATCTAGCCAATAGATTCACAACGAATGAGATGTCGGGTCTAGTGCACTGAACCAAGTATAATAAAGCCCCAATTGCACTTAGGTAAGGAACTTCGGGTTCCAAAATTTCTTCCTCATCCTCATTTGGACGGAAGGGATCTCGTTTAGCATCTATAGTCTGAACGACCATGGGTGTACTCGAAGGCTTCGATTTATCCTCATTAAAACTTCACAACACCTTTTGGGTGTAGTTCGATTGATGTACTAGAATTCCATCCGAACAATGCTCGATCTCTAGGCCGAGACAGTATTGAGTTTTCCTAAGATCCTTCATCTCAAATTCTGATTTCAAGTATGTAGCAATTTCCTCAAGCTCTGCGGGAGTCCCAATGAGGTTCATGTCATCGACATAAACTGCAACGATTGCAAATCTGGAATGTGACTTCTTTATGAACACGCATGGGCATAGTTCGTTGTTCACATAACCTTGACTTGTCAAATATTCACTCAAACAGTTATACCATATCCGCTCGGATTGTTTCAATTCGTAGAATGACCTCCTTAACCTAATTGAGAAAGTGTTCCGTGATCTAGAACTATTTGAGCCAGTCAATGGAAGTCCTTCTGGAACATTCATATAAATTTCCGTATCTAGATCCCCATAGAGATACTCGGTTACCACGTCCATAAGCTGCATATTCAGTTTTTCAAAAACTAACAAACTGATTAGGTAGCGGAACGTTATAACGTTCATTACGGGGGAATACATCCTCGTAATCAATCCATGGGTGCTGAGAGAAGCATTACGCTACGAGGCGTGCTTTGTATCGCACTATTTCATTCTTTTAATTACGTTTCTTCAGGAAAACCCACTTGTAGTCAACGGGATTCACAGTGGTGGTGTAGGAACGATAGGTCCAAATACCTTACGTTTCGCGAACGAATCGAGTTTGACCTGGATTGCTTGTTTCCAGTTTGACCAATCGGTTCTACGTCGGCATTCATTGACGGAACGTGGTTCAATGTCATCGCTAAGCATGATGTCAGTAGCTACTGAGTACGAGAATACATCGTCGACGATCATCTCATTTCCATTCCAAACCTCATCCAATACTGTGTAGTGGATCGAAATATCACGATTCTCGGAAGGCCGACATGTTTCATTTGAAGCATCACCATAATCTAGAATAACCTCATGCGTTGGAACAGATGAGTGAGCGATGGTCGGATTCAAACTAGGGTCACTAGTTGGTGTCATTTTCCTCTTCCGGGGTTGTAAATCCTTTGAACCAAGGGGTCTGCCACGCTTCAGGGTCGGAGCAGATGATTGGCTAGCTGCCAATGTACCTTGCCGCGTGAAGTGTGTGGCCTCCCCATATTCGGGGACAATCCAGTCTTCTTAGGTGGGTTGTTGACGTACACGGGGTACATCTATCCTTGCAGGTGTGTTTGCAGCGGGTATGTGTGATCTTGTCACCTTTGCTAGATCATTAAAAGCATTCGACATGTTTTGAGAAATACTTTGAAGATCTATAATTCGACGCACCTCAGTTTCAAACTAGGCAGTGTAGATATCTAAATGAGACATAGTGGGAGCATACCACGACAATTCGCAGCGTTTTACGAGAACGTTAGCATGTTTATCTCCCCTTAATGACGGAAAGACTGTCTCATCAAAGTGACAATCCACAAAACGTGCGGTAAAGAGATCTCTTGTCAAGGGTCCTAAGTAGCGAACAATTGATGGTGAATCATAACCGATATAGATTCCCATTTTTCTCTGATGACCCATTTTGGTACGTAGCAGCGGCGCTATTGGCACATAAATGGCGTACTTAAACACCAGTAAATGCAAGACGTCAGGCTCGTATCCTGTGACCAACTGTAACGGTGAATGTGGTTAGGTAGCGGTGGGCCTCAGGCGGACCAACATAGCTACGTGCAATATTGCATAGCCCTAGGCAAATACCGGCAATTTGGTTCTCATAACCAAAGTTCGAGCTATCAATTGAAGGCGCTTTATGAAAACTTCTGCCAAGCCATTTTGGGTGTGAACATAGGGTACATGATGTTCTACATTTATTCCTAATGACATGCAATAGTCGTCAAAAGTCTGTGACGTAAACTCTCCAGCGCTATCTAGTCGAATCGACTTGATCGGATAATCAAGATAGTGAGCCCTTAGCTTAATGATTTGAGCTAGGAGTTTAGAAAATGCGGTGTTGTGTGTGGACAATAAGCAAACATGTGACCATCGTGTTGATGCAACAACCAACACCATAAAGTATATGAATGGTCCGCAGGTTGGTTGGATAGGTCCACAAATGTCCCCTTAAATCCTCTGAAGAAATTTAGGGGGGTTGTGAATAATCTTTGTATATAAGGGTTGAGTATTCAACTTCCCTAAAGAACACGATTTGCATGGTGAGAGTCCAACATAGGGATGTAACCTATGCCCGTGTGAAGATTTGAGTATTCGACGCATCATGTCACGTCCAAGATGTCCCAAACAATCATGCCAAAGCAATAAAGTGTTCGGGAACTCAGGCATAGGGCCGGCCACACTGTGGGCTTCTATGCCGTGAATGGTTGTGATGTACAACCCACTCGACAAGCGTTCCAACTTCTCGTGAATATGCTTCTGGGCATATTCATACGAAGTGATACAAAGAAATTCAGAACCATGATCTTCAGTGGTTTTAAGATGATATTGATTATCTCGAATGTCTTTCAAACTCAGCAACGTTCTTCCGGAACGTGGAGAATAGAATGCCTCCTTAATGGTCAGAATTGCACCATTAGACAACATGATACGTGCCTTTCCGTATCCTTCAATCAGGTTGGATGAGCCTGAGAGAGTTGTTAAATGAGCTTTCTTGGGTATAAAATTAGTAAAATAGTATCGTTCACGCAAGATGGTGTGCGTGGTTACACAATCTGCCAGACAGCTAACTTCTCTACTAGACATACCTAGAAATAAATTGATTGAATTGGTCACATGTATAAATATAAGTCAATTCATTCAATTAAGTAATTCGAGAAAATAATATCCATTCAAATAACAATCCATAATTCAAAACAAACTAAAACCAAACAAATTATTTCAAATACTTAGAAAAATTGTTCAAAATTAAACCATAAACCTAGCAAAATAGGGGGTAGGGCTGGCCACTCCTAGTGGGTTCGGTGACTAGGGGTAAACACCCTAAATACATGTCTATTTTATTCATCCATATGCGATGACGCCTCTTGGAAATCTGATATCTCCATTGATGTAGGTTGCATCTTCCAGATGATCCACATGTGCAAAGTTAGACTCATGACGGGAAGCTTGGCATACGCGTGACCAATGATCCATTGATCCATAACGATATCACATGTCCAATTCAGTAGAAGCAGCCTGAACATGAGCTTTGCCATTGTTCTTGAAGTTTGGGACCTTAGAGGCGAGTGATGGATGCTGCTGGGTCACATTTATTCCCTTAGGTGCTGCACTCTGTTGAACTTGGGCCCGTGGTTGGGCTTGCCACCCATTGCCACGGCCACAACGGTTCTTTCATCGTTTATGGCTGCTAGAATAGGTCGCATACGCTTCAGGCGCGGCGTTCGATTTAGTGGGTCGAGCTTGATAATTCTTCATCAAAAGTTGGTTCTGTTTTTTAGTGAGAAGTAAAACAGAGATCAAATTCGAAAACTTGGTGAATTTATGTGCCCTATATTGTTGCTGCATGACAGTATTGGTGGCATGAAAGGTCGAATAGGTCTTCTCTAGGAGATCTGATTCGGTTAGTTTCACTTTGCAGAATTTCAACAGAGAACAGATTCTACAAACTTCAGAGTTGTATTCATTTACAGACTAAAGTCCTGGAAGCGAAGATGCTACCAGTCGTGTCTTGCTTCAGGCAAATATATGTCTTTTTGGTGATCGAAATGGTAGGCCAGAGCAAGTCAGATGGTGCGTGGGTCTTCCTCAATGAGATACTCAGTCTGCAGTGCATCATGAATGTGTCTTCAGATGAAGATAATTGCAGTAGCTTTCTGAGCTTCGTTAACAGGTTTGTCGGCGATAAGTGCCTCGATGGTGGCTTTAATACCTTTTGCAGTGAGATTGAGCTTCACGTCTTGAACCCACTTCAGATAGTTTCTTCCAGAGACTTCTAGAGCAGAGAAATTGAGCTTGTTCAAGTTCGACAGATCCCTAAAACGGAGGGAGAAAATGTGATTAGTCATATGGTAAGCCATAGACATATATCGTAGAACATACAGGTTCTATAGACATGTAGATGTTTAATTTATGCATGAAAACTACGAGTTTCATGTGGTATGTTTTGAATGAAAACTTCGGGTTTCAAAGGTACTAAATTTGAAAATACATGTTTAATTTAGTTTTATGAATAATTAGTTCATAATGAGAGGTTCCTACAAGAAACACAGAATGCAATATACTAACTAAGTGTAGTGGATTTGAGGTTCTTCGGGAACTTAAGTGTGAGAGCTTCGTGACTACGAAAGTATGTGACGGTTCAAAGTATAAAAATAAATTATTGAATCATTAATGTCCAAAAGTGATCTTCAGGTCAATAATTTTGGATTCATTATCAGATTAATGGACTGCAGGTCACATTTAATTAATTCAATAAATCGAGCCATACGGGGTCGATTGTAGAAGCTAAATAATATTAAAATAATATTATTGAATAAAAAATATAGCCCTAAAATAATTTTGGGCTTGGTGCCGTGGGTTATAGGTCAAGAGTTTGGGTGCCTTAAGCATAAGGCAAGGCCCAAATATCCTTGGATGGTGGCTGCAGGCCACGGGATGGACATCAGAAGCCCCAGCCGCAGTTGGGTTGTGTTTTGGGCTGCAAGGGAGTGCACGGACAGGTCCAGTTGCGCTGGACTGTGGGTTTGCGTGGGAAAAACGAAGGCCAACGCATGGGCTGGCTACAGGTGATGCAGGCGGGGACGGGGGCTAGGGTGCAGGCTGTGGGCCTGACAGCCCAGCAACTTTAAAGGTTGCAGCGTGCAGGGAATAGGACCCCATCAAATCCGAGCTGGGTTATGTGAAGGTTGCGGGCCTTGGTGCAAGGGTGAGGGGCTACAGGCCCATCCATTTGGATCCCAGGCCGAAACCTGATATAAGTTTGCACATAGAAGGTGCAGTGTTGTGCCGCACCATGCCCTAGTTCCCTTTTTTTTTTTTCCAAATCCCTTAGGGTTTAGGAAAAACCCTAAATATGCTTCTAATTTATTTTGTATAATTTGACTCACAAATTCCACATAACAATTTAATTGTGCGATGCATGAAACAAATATATATATATATATATATATCGAAAGGAAAAGATAAACATAGAGGGGTTCATGCATCATGGGGAATGTTTTTATGCTTCGTGGATATTTCAAATATAACTTTTATTTTAGGCGTACTTGATTGGCAGTATATAAAAAGGTTAATCGTGTATTGTGATACTTAAATGCATTTATATAAACAAAAATTACAAAATCTGTCACTGCATCTGACACACACTTCAACTGATACTCTGTTTCTCATTGTTTTTATATTTTGGAATAAGGTAATACAAATCAATGCAGTGTCTGTTTCCTTATTTCGTTTTTTACATTTGGATTCAAATGTCGCACTGCATTGTCCATTTATTGGTTTTGTTTTTTTTTTTTCATCACTCACACGCCTCTTACATGTTCATTTTTTACATTTGGATTCAAATATTGCAATGTAGTGTCCATTTCCTGGTTCCTTTTTTTTTTTTAATTAAGCAGACTCCTCCATGTAACAGAGTTACAGAAGGTGAAGGAGAGTGATAAAATATATGTCCTAACTATTTATAGGATTCATATCTCAAAATCAATTCCTTGGGGATCCAACAAACCTCTTCCCCTTCCTCTTTTCCCTCTCAACTCCTCTTTCTCCCTTGCACTGCCACACCCCACCTCTGTTAACAAACCCAAAATTCAATTGCAGGTCATATGTGCTCTAAGTCTGATTTTTTTTTACTCTCTCCTACTGTTTTAGCTTTTTTATTTGTCCCCTTTTTCTTCTTTTTCATCTTTGAGATTTCTATCTCAACTATAACTTTGGTTTTCTCTATATAGTTCTTCCATAGTTATGAAAATATCTCTGCAACCAAAAGACATTGGTTTGCAGGACCTCTCTATTTGATGTTTTGTTAATATTGGTTGAGATTTTAGGATCGAGGGACCTGCAATTGAGGGATGCGGCGATACTAAGACTGTTTTTCATGAGGGTAAAGTGAAGGACTTGCATGGTGATTATGGGTTGCGGTGGTGTTGGGATTGATTTTGAAGTGGGGTTGAATTTGATCTGGAATTTAGGGGGCGGTTAGTTTAAGGTTGAGAGCTTCGAATGAGGGAGAAAGAGGAGAGTTGAAAGGAAGAAAGAGAAGATCAGAGATTTTGGCCATTGGATTTGTATCAATGGATGAGATCCATCGGTCTGGATGATCCTCACAAAATTGATCTAGAGAGGGTTTAAATCCCTATTTGTAATAGCTTAAAGCCCATATGACATTCATAGAGAAAGAAAGAGGGAGAATGATAGAAAAATCAATTTCTAACTCTTTATAATGACTTAAATCTTATGTGGCATTTATTATTGACCTATATATAATCAATAAAAACATATCATTGATTAAGTCCAAAACAAAAATATGTCATTGATATATGACTTAATAGTAAAACATTTATTGACTCTTGGCCAAATTACCTCTATTTAATTATGTTTTTAATTCTTTAACGAATTTATAATTTTTCTTTTATGCCTAGGAATTTATAATTTGTTGTAAATATTAAAAATAAACTTTTATATTAGTTTCTTGTCCACGTGGTCCAAATTTGACCACGACTTCATCACAAATATAAGATCTACGTTTGCCACCTCATCATTTAACAGTTAGAAAAACAGATATTTTGACAGAGTGGACTATGTTATGTTTAACTATTCACTATATAGACCTAAGCAGGCTCATATGCGCCCGGCCTGCATTAAAGTAGGCCCATATAAATGTAAATCTAAATAAACAAATGTTTGGGTCGACATATATAAACAAACTGTTATGGGGTCGAAAACATAAATAATATAAAGATTTTGGCAAGATCTAATAACAAAACTTTAGGCGCGTTATAAGATAGACCTAAAGGGCAGAAGGAAAAGTATGCACTGACTCCCGGCATTCAGTCTGCAGCAGTGTTGTTCTCTCCGTTTGCGCTTTCGTCTTCGTTCCTGCCTCTCGATCCCCCTCTCTCTCCTCCTTCCGGTATCTCTCTCCCTCTCTCTCTCTCTCTCTCTCTCTCTCTCTCTCTTGTGTTATTAGGGTTTGATTCGTTTCGCCTTCTCTATCGATAGATCTCTCTTTTGTCTGTTTTGCTCTTCGTGCCCTAGTTTTTTTCTTCAGAGTGGTTTTATATTTTGTTCTCTCAATTCAGATTTCCTTCTCTTTTACCCACGGTACTGGGTAGGTAACGGATTTGAGCATCGATGATTGTTTATTGGGATTATTATCATAAGTTGATTCTGTTTTTGTCTTTCTTTGGTTTTGCGAGCTAGGGTTTTTCGATTTTTTAATTTGGGATTTCAATTTTATTGCTTTTTCGCATATATGATTATGGTTATGGTTTTTCTAGCGAATTCTGATTGTTTTACGATCTGGGTTTAATGGTTTTAGATGGGGATCAAGTATAATACGTGTGTAGAGGTTCTTCTTTTAATTGCTATGTGTGTAGCAGCTTTGTTCAGTTAGATATCTAATTGTTGATTATCAATTAGGGTTTTGAGGATCCAAATATCAATTCTTTGTGGGTTTGATTTGTCAAGAGTTTTGTTTTTTTTTTAATGAAAGAATAAGAATTTACTTTGTTTTGATGCTTCCTGTGTTTGTTGCTTAGTTTGCAGTTATTTTTTCTTTGGTTTTCATGTATTGATTGGAGTTTGTGTTCTAATATGTTGGAAACAGGTCTTCTTTTTGCACCTGATGTCTTTTGATCTCAACCTGAAACTTTCATCAGTTATTAGAGCATTTTGTTTTATGAGCCGAGGCCGGCTGTGGAGGTCGCGAAGGATATTGTTCCGAGACTGTACCTAGCCCTCCTTTTCCCGGGGGGACAGGGGGGAGTGTTGTTTGATAATAGTCTTTGTTCTGTAATCAAGAGTTCAGCTACTTGGTTCTTTCTGTCAGGGAATATTGGTAGGAAGAGGGGTTGTAATCAGGTAGTTGAACTCTAATTTTTAATTTTGTGATGGGGAAAATGTTTAAGGCTCCTGGGTTTCGGTTTCAACCAACCGATGTTGAGCTTCTAAAATACTTTTTGAAGCGGAAGTTAATAGGGAAAAGGCTCCATGTTAAAGTCATCTCAGAGGTTGACGTTTACAAGTATGATCCTTGGGATCTTCCAGGTATGGTTCACGTTGCTTTCTCTTCTTTGAATTATTTACCTATCATCTATGTTGTTGTTGAAGTTGTTTTGCTTGTAAGGATCTCCATAGTCTTTCATTCTTTGAATCATGTGGTTTCTTACTATGTTTTGCTTTTACACTTCAGACAAATCTGGCTGGGACAGTGGAGATCTGAAGTGGTATTTCTTTTGTCCGAGAGAAAAGAAATATGCACGTGGGAATAGAATTCAACGTGCTACTGTAGGTGGTTACTGGAAGACCACTGGAAAGGATAGGTCTGTTCTTTGCAGTGGTGCAGTTGTCGGGTGGATAAAAACTTTAATTTTTCATACCGGTCGAGCCCCACATGGAGATCGAACGGATTGGGTTATGCACGAGTATAGGCTTGAAGATCAGGGCCTGGTTGATAGGGGTGTACCTCTGGTAAGTCATTCCCTTCCTCTTTCCATTATTTTTAGTTTTACTTCCTCCTCTCTTTTTCTTTACAATGGAATTGATGTTCCATGTAAAATGGAACTAAAGATTATTTGTCTGTGTTCTGTTATTGTAGCAACCATGTGGATTCTATTTCCATTATTTTTAGTTTTACTTCCTCCTCTCTTTTTCTTTACAACGGAATTGATGTTCCATGTAAAATGGAACTAAAGATTATTTGTCTGTGTTCTGTTATTGTAGCAACCAAGTGGAATCTATTTCATGTATCGAAAATTGGATTGATCATGTTGGTATTTGGATTCCTCCATTCTTTGTTATACTGGCAGGTTATATCGATTGACTTTTTTGGTTCTTTTGATGTTGCAGGACTCATACGTTCTCTGTATGATTTTTCAAAAAGAAGGGCTAGGGCCAAGAAATGGTGCGCAATATGGTAAACCTTTTAATGAGGAAGACTGGAGTGATGACGAGGTTGCTGAAGGATTTGAAGATGCAAACACACCTGGCCCATATCTGGGGCTGCTGTGCAACGAAAATAGTCCAATTGCTAATAATACGCATTCTCTTGAGGATATTGGCATAGGTCCTCCATCTGGATCATGCATATCTGATATTTTACCGCAGTCTTGCAAAGTTCTTCAACCAGTTTCCAGTAACTATGTTACGATGGAGAAGTCTCATGCTTCCCATGGTGATGACATCCTGCCAACTTTTGATTACTCCAGAGAAGAAAACACTTTCTTTATGAGTGAGAATGGGAAAAGTATGGCTCAAATCCATTCAGAAGCAGTTCCTAATGCAAGCATGCCCAAGCTAAATCATGTGCTGCCAAGCAACCATAATGGTTTTGCTTCTACTAGTGCATTCTTTTCTGAGAGAATAGGCATTGGTCCATCTGAATCATTCATGTCTGATATTGCGCCACCACATTCCAATGCTCTTCAACCGGAAACTGGTAATTATGTTACAACAGAGAAGGCTCATATGTCTGATGGTGATATCCTTTCAATGTTTGATTACTTTCCTGAAGAAAGCACTCTTTACATGTATGGAAATGATAAAATTGAGACTGGAGGTTGTTTAGAAACAGTCCTGAATGCAAACATTCCTGAGCCAGGCCAAGTGCTTGCGAGCAACTATAATACTTTCATCTCTACTAATACCCAGTCTTCTGAGGTTATAGGCATTGGTCCTTCATTTCAATCATGCGGAATTGATGTTTTACCACCTTCTTGGGAGGTTCTCCAACCGGTCTCCTGTAATTATGTTGCAATGGAGAAGACTCCTGCTTCTAATGGTGATGACATCCTGCCAATGTTGGATTGCTTTGCAGAAGAAAGCACTTTTCTTATGAATGAGAATCACAATAATGAGGTGTGTATGCGCCCTTCTCTTTTTTCCACATGTAGTCAATGCAAATATCATTCCTTATTTAGTGGCTAGGTGTTTGGTTCTTCTGTTATCTGTTTTGTTTTATCCCAGTACCGTAGTCTGTTATCACTTCTTTAGATGTGTTTGCCATTTTCATTGTTGTCTCTGGGCATATGTTAGCTTTTTATTTGGTTCTGTGAATCTTGCAACTATTTGTTTCTTGTTTATCTGTGAGAAATGTTCAGTGTTCTTATGGTAATCTTATGAAGTGTTGTTAGACTTGGAAGCCTTTTTTTTTCCTGTCATTTTTTGTTTAAATTGTGGACTCATTACCAATACATATTTGCAAATGCAGTCAAATAATTTGTTTCCTTTTTTTATCTGATGCTTATTTTATATATATGTTTGGTGATCCTCTTTTTGCTACTGTTTTTCCTTCTTTGTTATCCTCTGCTGACTGATTAGGAGATTCTTTCTTGTCATGTTTTCTGGATCCTTCTCTCTTTGCTTTCCAACGAGTAATGGTATGCTACTGCTTACATTAGCCAACAATGGTATTTATTGGCAGTTTCAATGTACAAATGTCTTTTGAAGCATGAGTTTCAAACTCGATGGCATACTGTTACTTTTAGCCTTTAAATTTTCTTGCATACATGTGTGGATATCTGTTTCTACAAGCATAAGATTTGTACAAGTAGATTTATACGTGCACATTATCTTGCTAGTGTTGTCTTACTTTTTTTCATGGGTTTGCTTCTTGCTTGAAGGAACTGGATAATTTCATTGATTTTGGCAACAACGCTCAAGCTATACCTCATCTGAATACAAGCAATATGTATGAAAATTTAGAAGACTTGGGCAACAACCTAGACGGATACAATTTCTCTGGCGTGCATGATGATTCTGCGAATCATTTTTTGGAGCTAGGTGACCTTGACCAACCAATGAATGGCGATAATTCTGTGTAATTTCCTCTAGTGGAAGGGATCTATGGGTTTGAATTTATCAGTGAAGAGGCAGAGGCTCCAGATCGCATATTTGTGAGTGAAGTGGTTCATTGACTTCCTCCATATTATTATTGTCAATAAGGATCAATTGGGTGCTGTGATCTCCCTTTTTATTTGACTCTCCATATTATCTGTTGGTAATTTGATAATAACTGTTTGTTGCAAAACTGAGCGCAGGCGTTCTAGAATTCATACAGCCGATCCCATTTAGTGGGATAAGGGTTTGTTGCTTTGTTGCAAAGACAAGAGTGTAAGTTTTACAATTCAGTATTATGTTATCATTTTCTTATAATTTTCTTTTCACTGAATATTTTCCTTTAAATGAGATTAAAAGTTCGATGAATTAACGAACAATTGACCAAAATTGATAATTGAAGTAAACAAGAAGATCAAAATTAACAAATTTGTAACCACAATGCCTAAAAGAAACAAAATCCTTTATCCAAGACATGAACCGTACGTTTCGCGATCTATATGCAAAAGCCCCTGATTTACAGTAGGTAAGAGTGCTTTGGTGTCCAGAGTGCTACATCCTCTTGAACTTACTCTGTTTTAAGTTTAGACTTTCCTTTACTATTAGCGTGGAATAGACTAGTGATATCGCTTGTAATAAAAATAAAAAAACGTTTGGTTTAGTAGTCTATTCCAATTATGCGTTTTTACCTATTTTTCCTCATCACTTATCACCCTCTTATTAGTCCTCCTTCTGTTCATGTCCTCCTTTGCAAAATGTGACTTTCCCTAGACTTTTGTTCCAACTGAATTGGGAGTATCTCCAGTTGTGTAGGCAAACATAATAGGCAAAGTTGTAGTATAAAAGTTGACGTGACAAGTTGCATAATCAATTGGCTTATGAAAAAAAATGTGTCACTCTAATCTAATGAAACATGCAAATCAAGGAGGTAAAATTGTAATTTACTACTGTCTTTCACTGTTGATATTTATTTTTATCTTTTATTTTTGTCTTCTTCTCCTGACATCAAATGCTTTAGATATAGGGGTCTAATTTTGCCTACACATGTAGAAATAGGCGATGTTGCCTATTTTGGGGGAGTAGGAAACGTTTACCTATTCAATTGACTACTCCATTGCAGCCGACATGGCTCATCAAAAAGAATTTAGCTACTCATTTGCTTACTCCATTAGAGATGATCAGATTATCCTTAATTCTGGTTCATGCAACGTATCAGCCCACAGATTCTATGATGCTAATTTTGATAAAAAAACAAAATAAATTTAAAATAAAACTAGCAACAAAAATAATTTTGATTGAAATCCAAGTTCAATGCAACTTTTGATTTTGATACGAAAACAGACAACTAATTAAAAAGAGGCTGTAAATCTAATGCAAAAAAAAAAAAAAAAAAAAAAAAAAAAAATGGAAGTTTAAGCTTGCTAGCTCGAAGGCTGATCGATCAGTGACATCCGTTGTTCTTGTGACGTATTATTCTCCGAGAATCATAACTTCATTCTCCAATTCTGTTAAGTCGTGATATCGATGCGTTCTCTTCAATGTACTACTTCTCTCGAGCGTTTCTATTTTGTTAACCCTTCCCTTCTCTTTGACGATGTTGTTGAGAAAGAAACAAGACACGTTCTTAACAAGCACACCAAGCAAGCTTCCGATACCCGAACCCATCTCCGATGTCTCAATGTCCTTCATCTCCAGCCTAAGTGCTGAAATCTTTGTCTGATCAGTGAAATTATCCGATGGATTTATAATTCTTCGTCTGTGCCTGCAGGATGCCCCCTCTATTTATATCAGAAAAGGCATGGCTGGTTAGCTTGTGGGAGCTTTCCTCAAAATATATCCAATGGAGACCCGTAGGGAATCGGAGCATTATTGTATAGTCTCTCCAATTAGGGTAAGTTCTAAAGTAAGAGTTTTAAGTAAGGCCGTTTATCACCATCCAAGCAATACTTTGGGCAATAAGAGTATAAAGAGTTTATGACAAATATATGAATCTCTACAATCTCACAATTCTCAAAATGCTAATTCAAATTCTTTTCCGTAAGGAGATATTTATAAGATTACAAAGGAGCAAACTAGGAAATAAATCAAAACAATCCTTTGTCTACAAGACAAGGAAACCTAGACCAAATCAAATCATATAAAAACCCTAATTAAATCATATAAATTCACTAATTAAATCAAATCCTACAATACTTTCCTTTTTATTTTCCAACAAGAAGCCTACAGTCCAATCAATTATAACGCTCTTGTGGGAAAGATTACTCAGACGTAGAACTCCAACCACCACTAGTGAATTGCCTCGGTGGTTAAGATCTTTTCTTTGATCACTATGTTCTATATTCAAACCCTCCCCTTTTCCTAGTGTAAATTAAATTAGTAATATCGCTGACATTGAAAAAAAAGAGGCAACTCTCCTTTTCTCCAAACGAGCCCTTAATATATTGTAGTACTTTATAACTTATGTTTTATAATACAATTACATAACTATTTTTAAATATAAATAGACATTTATTTATATGTTACACAATAAATTATTTTATAAAAAAATTAATCAAAATATATAAATAAAAAAAAACCCTAGGCCCCGCTGAAAATATATTTATTTAGAAAATATCACGTTCACCAATTATGGCAGTGTAGTTTTTGCTGTAATTTGTAGTTTTTTGTTTTTTGCATGTGACGTTTTATTGCAGTAGTGAAAATCAATCATATCTTTGTATTTTGATGTGTGTTCATCTTCACCCCACTGATTTCCCTCCATCATAACAACTACCTAATCCACTAACACTATCACTCTACTTCAAAAGGAAAAAACAACTCACCTATTGTTTTCCTTTTTTTTTTTTTGTTGTGACACCGAAAACAAAGCTACATTGCCTTAATTGGTGAATTTCCTTAATATAGTAAATGCGTTGGAGATTTTTTTTTAAAATTTTTTTGTGAATTTCCTTATCATTCATTTCTTTAACAAGTTTCTTCCAGATCAGATTTTTTTTTCTTTAAAAAGAATTTCATACTGAATATCTAGTCAAATTACAAGAAAATGACAATTATGGTAAATGCAAAAATAAACAAATATAATTCCTTTTTTGCCATTTCATCCCTATCTCTTCCTAATGTGTTTGTACTAATATGGAACAAAACCCGCACAAGGAATTTACACCCTCCATTTACCATATTTGTCTGGATACACTGAACCAGAACAATTAGAAAGTCTGTAACTTCTCTAAATTCACTATATAAAACAAAACAAAACCCCCATCCATATATCACTGACAAGACAAACAAGCTAGCTAAGGACTCCCCATGAAACAAATAGCTATGGACTTCCACCTACCATCTCTTGTTCCTTTTGTGGTAGCATCATTGGCCTTTTCATTGTTCCTCTACTCTATATATTTTCAGTCAAGAATAGCAGTCAGAAAACTACCACCACAAGCCGGAGATGCATGGCCGATAATCGGTCACGTCCCCTTATTATTACGTTCATCTGAACCACTACATTTGGTGTTAGCTCAATTGGCGGACATGTATGGACCGATCTTCACTTAATTTTATGTTCGGAGTGAAGAGAACCCTAGTTTTGAGCAGCTCAGATATGGCGAAAGAGTGCTTAAAGAAAAAAGTGTTTGCTAGCCAAGTTAGCTCTTTAGCCTCCGAAATTTTGGGCTATAACTATGCCTACTTTCCTTTCAGCTCTTACGGCTACTACTTTAGTCATGTACAAAAGATGGTCATGGCTGAGCTCTTATAGCCCCACCGCACACGTCGAGATGCTCAAACACTTCAGAGAATCTGGAGTGAGTGCATCGATAAAAGAAATATACGACCGGTGGACGAAGAACAAGAAGAGTGGAAAAGGTATTCAAAGATTGGCTTCGAATGAATGCGACTTTTGTGGTATCGGACGTAAAAGAATTAGACGTCAACAACCCTAAAAGCCTAAAAAAAGTCCAGGAAGAGATAGACCAAAATACTGGCAGAGAAAGGGCAGTAAAAGAATTAGACGTCGACAACCTGGTCTATCACCAAGCCGTTATCAAAGAAACTCTCCGTTTATACTCTTCCGGACCAACCTTACTGCCCCATGCATCGACAGAAGATTGCTTCACAGCCGGCTACCACATCCCAGAAAAGACTCGCGTCCTCGTCAACATTTGGAAGATTCATCGACACCCAAAGGTCTGGCCCGATCCAAATGAGTTTCGATCGGAACGATTTTTCACAACATACAGCGACATTGATGTTAAAGGTCAGAATTTTGAACTGATACCATTTGGCAGTGGAAGAAGAACGTTTGCCGGAATAGTGCTTGCCCTCAGGATTATGCCACTGATCCTCGCTTCTTTGCTTCATGGATTTGAAATCGCAACTCCGACGGGTGAGCCAGTTGACATGCGTGAGTCAATGGAATTTACCAACCATAGAACCTCCCAACTTGAAGTCCTTCTCACTCCGCGCCTTCCTGCTCAAGTATATGTAAATAAGGCAACTTTGCTATTATTTAGGGCACAGGTTACATACAAGTGATGATTTGAGTTTTCATAAACTCATGAGAGGCATCACTAGGTTTTGCACTAATTTGATTACCTCTCTTAAGATTTAGTATTATGTTACTAAATCATGTTTAAGTTTTTGTTTTAAGGGGCTTCTAGATCTTAATAAATAAATAAACCTTGTGCTGCTATTAGAAAATTTTGTTTTATAAATAAAAAGACCTTGTGCTGCTATTTGAAAAAAAAAAAAAACATGCATCCTCTGGATCTAAAGCGAATGTGAACCATACTTGTGCTCGTCCTGTGCCCAGATACTACAGTAATAGACACCGGTGCAATCACAATACATAATCAGTAGATATGATATAAAGATGTCATGCCACATGATTATGCTCACAATGAACATAATAAACATAAAATGTATGAAAAGTTTAGTTGTATGCAAAACATAGCATGTCACAACAGTTATATATGCAAAAACAGTTATTGAGGAAAACCATATAAATATATAAAACATTTGTAAAGCAAAAACACCCACTCAATGTTATGTCACGAGACGTAACTGCATACTTATTTTGCACGCGGTACTCCTTTACATATTCTTATGAGAAATTACTACAATATTCATTAAACTAATAATAATTAAAGTAATAAGCCTAATTTCGTCTTAGTTTGCCCAAGAGCGAGATTTAAAACGATTGAAAATTGGTTTGAAGTAGCACGCACCAGCCAAAGCCGCCTTGCTATGGACTTGAGTTTGACTAAGTTTTAGTAGTCATTAAAATTGACAAAATATACTTATGTCGTTAGTTATATTCTAACTGTGACAATCCGTCCCAAATTTTATAAATTTTAAAATGTAAAATTACGAATATGCCCTAAAGGTGAAGGTTTTGACTTTCATTGACCAACGTGTTGTGAGACGTATTAGATATTCTTTTAGCGTATTCTTGAAGTACTCGACGATACGAACAAGTATGCGCAAGCAGAAGTGAATTTGGAGTGACGAACCAAAAGTATTTTGAAGAAATAACTATTCTAATTATATTATATTATTGTATATTAATTAAGAGGACATGTGTGTGTGTGTGGGGGGTGTGGGGGTGACGGAAAGGAAGAAAAAGAAAGAAAAAAAAAGGGCATTGGCTGCCCAATATGTGAAGGAGATGAGGAACGAACCAGGAGAAGAGGGAGGAGAGTCCAGCCAATCACAGGGAAGAACAAGGAGAGAAAGGAGAGGGGTAAGGAGCACCCAAATTGGACCCGTGCACCACACACCGGACCCAGTTTCGAACCGGTGAAATTCCGGCCAAATTCCCACCATTTTTCTAACGAAACATAACCATTTATCATTTGCAACCTCTTCCATAACCTCTCCTCTACTCTCTTCACCCAAAATTAGGAAAAGTTTAGTTGAAATTTGGTGGAAAACTTGACACGCCCCGGTCCCGATATTCCCCGAATACCAGGATAGACACGTGCTGGCCAACACCCAAGGGTGACGAAAGCCATTTATTGAGTGCAAATGCTGAAAACAAGGAATAGATAGAACTTATAATTGTAAAAGAATAAGGAATATGCATTTAAGGAACGTGTTCAGAGCATACAACTAACTAGAATACTAAAAGAAATAATATAAAATTGAATGAATAAAAGAATGGGTCCTACACCAAGAAGACTCGAAGATGCCGATGCGGAAGTGTCTGGATGTCGGGATTGTATGCCTCGATTCTAAGTCTTGAAAGGGGCGCAAACAAACATGAGTGGACCAAGTTGATATATATATATATATATATAATAAAACAGTTTTCAACGTACTAACCCCCAGGTTTTATGAAAACACATATATAATGATAAACATAGGTTTTCCGAAGCCTAACATGCCGTGCAATGTCTCAAATCATAACTTGTATATTAGTGAGTGTTCGATAACCCCTAGGCCCCATGCCGGCTCCCCGTCTCTGAGCAGACAGTCAGAGGAAAATACACTTGAGACCCCATGCCAGCTCCCCGTCCCTGTGCTAAATAGCCAGAGGAAACACGCTCTAGGCCTTATGCCAACACCAAACCGTCGCTCGGGATGGACCAGAATCCATCCCTACGTCTCGTAGCAGAAATGACCACTAGGTAAGTACAAAACCATTGAACATATATATATTGAAAAGCAACTTCATAGTATAAAGTCATCCATCATCTATACTATAAAGAGGTGTTCGAAACATGCTCTAAATATCATATTGTCATCCATCGGATATTATATAAGAACATGGGTTATAGGAAAAATAGTAATAATTCAAACTAGCCTCAGTAAGCATGTTATCTCAAAGCGTTTCATAAAACGTAATCATTAAATCATGCCTTTCATGTATGCATTTCTACTATTAAAACATGCATTTTTAGAAGGGGCCCACTCACTGTACTTGGCCGCCGAAAAGCCACGCAACTAGCAAAGACAGAAACGCCACTATAATTGCCCTTAAGCACATAAAGGGTCAAATTAATAAAACTATATAATAGCAATTGAATTTGGGAAAATAGACGTCAAAAACGGATTCAGGACGTCAAAATTAGCCTAAGAGAGGTTCCGGGTTAAGGGTTTTGAGGGTTGGCTTAGGATGCACGGGCCTAAGGCCCTAAAGGCCTTTAGTTTAGTAAATAAAAATAAAAACAACTTAAAGTAAATGGTTTTTGGGTTTTAAGGAGGATGGGCTGAAGGTCCTGATTTAAAATGGCCCAAGGTCCTTTTACATTAAAACAATAAATAAAAGAAATAATAAAAACTGAAATGGGTTTTGGGTTGGGCTCGGCAGGAAAGGCCCAAAGGCCTTGGGATTTCTGGGTTGCCGGATTTTGGCCGGAAAGCTACACCAACTTTAAACGGCCATAACTTTGTCAAAACTCAACGAAATCGAGTGATTCAAAAATAAAAGTTGTAGTACTCAGCGAGACGAAGAGATTGATACCTTGCAAGTAGGCCAAATCGCCATAGTTTGGCCAGAAATTGCCTCGAAAGTGGTGGTGCTCGCCGGAAAATATGGAGAATGCTCCCTGAGCAGTTTTCACGTTTAAATTGTAACATCCCACATCGCCCAGGGGAGTGATTCTTAAATGTATATTCTCATTCCTACCTAGCACGAGGCCTTTGGGGAGCTTACTGGCTTTGGGTTCCATCGGAACTTGGAAGTTAAGCGCATCGCCCAGGGGAGTGATCTTTAAATGTATATTCCCATCCCTACCTAGCTCGAGGCATTTTGGAAGTTCACCGGTTTCGGGTTCCATCAGAACTCTGAAGTTAAGCGAGTAACGTGCGAGGTCACTCCCATGATGGGTGACCCACTGGGAAGTTCTCGTGTGAGTTCCTAGAAACAGAACCGTGAGGGCGTGGTTGGGGCCCAAAGAGGACAATATCGTGCTACGGTAGTGGAGCGGACCCGGGATGTGGTGGACCCCGGGCTGGGATGTGACATAAAGCTCACCAAAAACCACTTTTTAGCAACCACTAAGCCTTCTAGACTACCATGGAGGAAGATGGAAAAGTGGTTCAACTTACCTTCGTTGGAAACACTTGCACATTGACTGTGCATAGTGCCAAAGATAGACCGGAGATGTGAGGGAGAGAATGGAGGTCCGAGTGATGGTGATGGGTGGTGCGTCATGGCCAGTTGGGTGTGAGGATGAGTGTGTGTGTGTGTCATCGGAGAGCCACAGTGGTGAATGCGTGATTGTGGTGCTCAGGTCGAAAGAGAGAGAGCAGAGAGAGTTGAGAGAAGAAAGAGGGAAATAGGGAAAGAGGGAAAGAGGGAAAGAAGAAGGTCATAGGGGGACACACAAATAAAGGGGTGGGCCCCTTGGGCTCACTAATTAAGAATTAAAAACCATTTTTAAATAAAATAAGGGTGGGGTTTAACAAAACCACCATAGGTGCCGCGGGTATCCTTAGCCGAAATCCATCAATTATGAAATGTTTTTCTCCAATTACCACCACTAGAACACTCCCCTAAAACCCAGGAACAAAGCCCAAGCAGTGATGGAGGCGTTGGAACAAGTTTGGAGGTCGAATCGAACATACCCAAAATCTAAGGTTCCGGCGAGTTTGAGCAAAATTGGAGCTTTTCCAGGTCAAATTGGCCTTGGCCGCAGGTATAAAGTTTGCTCTACTCTTTGAGATCTTCATTTCTGTAATTTTTGAGAATTTTTAGAAATAGTTGAATTTTCCGGCGAGCTGAGGCGGCCAACCGCCACCCGCGGCGGCTGGTGTGGCGGCGCGTGGCCAGAGGGCCGTCGATGTTATTCTTAGGATAATTAGATTCCTTGAATTCAGTTTTGAGAATTGCATGACGTAGATTGATCGTTAGAACCAAAATTCTCTAAGATACGTTAATAGGCCATTATATTAATCGACGATCCGACCGTTGGATCGTCATCAAACTTTACTAGGTTATCATTCATAATATTTGAGGAATATAGGAACTTCTCTAATTGGATTTGTAAGTTCATAAAATAAAATGTTAACTGCCACTTGGTTTTGGCAATTGGCGGAGATCCGACCGTTGGATCGTTTTGAAACTTTAGTATGTTATTCTAGAAGCATAATGTGGATCCTTGGAAGTTACGGATCAGAGATCTGATTTGTAGATCTTCTGGACTGAATTACGTAGACTCATGTGCGATGTAAGTTATGTATTGTATCGACGAGAATTCTGAGATAAGGTTCAATAATTGGTCACAAGCGCCGATCGTTCGTGACGCCTCGATGTTTGTACTAGGAAGTTATAGCGCGGACTCCAGGTGAGTGGATCTTTCCTTACTTATCATATTTTTTCGTGATTGATAATTCTATAAATGCTTTTAAATAAAACTGAGAAATTTATGCCATGACATATATATATATATATATATATATATGTTATAAAATACTACGAGATCGTTGAGTTTAGATTTCATCATGATATATCCATATGCGTATTACCATAAATGATTATTGTGAACTGTGAATGGCTTGATCCTTGCTTAGGGTACGTAGGCAGTCTAACGAGACGTTAGATGCAACCATATAAAATATGGGAACGAATAATCGAGACAATAGTCTAGTTTGGGAAATTGAGTAGTTTGAGGGACATTGGTGGAAAGTTTATAAGATTTGACCCTATGTGTTTAGTGGTTAAATGTCGATCATAAATCATATTGAAGTAAGGAAAGGGAATTAATTGATAGTTAATTTAACTAGTGTTTAATTAGGCTTATCATCGATGATTACTCTCAAAAGTAAATAGTTTGTGAATGGGGCATTACAGTTTATGCATTCTAGACTATTTGTTTATATATTTATATATCTTGAAATATTTTGATATGTTTAAAGTTCAGCCTTACATCCTGGTATACCCATATGTATATTCCTTGAACATAATGATTATGAACGCTCTGAAGTGCAAAGGTGAACGCAGGATGCAAAGGTAAGTTAAGGTAAGTATACGGTATTAGTTGATTTGATGGGGTTATGGTATGACTACATTTATGTTTTAAGCAACTCCGACTTTGTCACTTTGTCGTACAAGTTGCAATAATAGGTAACTCCGGTATTGTCGTACAGGTCGCTTATGAGTAGTACATGTCGTATTAGATGCATTTAAAGCTCATAAACATGCACCCCGGTGTTAGTGCTCCCGCCCGTGGCCAGGGCATAGTCCTTCACGTAATGTTCACCTCTCGCACCATGTGCTCACCTTGAATTCAAGGTAGATGCACATGTTTGTCGTACAAACCACTATAGGTGGTTCCGACTCGTAGGTGACTCTTCACGTGATCATAGCACTTGAGCGTATTCATTTACACCCAGTTATGTCGTACAGACCACTACTGTGGTTCCGACTCGTGTGCAGACGTAGTGCCGTATAGGTCACTAGAGGTGACTCCGGCTTATGTGCTAGCTTATGTGAGGAAATATGTGATGAACTAGTATATGTGATGAGATATGGATAAGTCGTATAGGTCACTATAGGTGACTCAGACTTACGAGCTAGCATATGTGATGAATATGTGACGAGCTAGCATATATGATGAATATGTGACGAGCTAGTATATGTAATGAATACGTTACGAGCTAACATATGTAATGAATATGTGATGAGCTAGCATATATGATGAATATGTGATGAGTTAATATATGTAATGAATATGTGATGAGCTAGCATATGTAATGAATATGTGATGAGCTAACATATGTAATGAATATGTGACGAGCTAGCATATGTGATGAATATGTTATGAGCTAGCATATATGATGAATATGTGATGAGCTAGCTTATGTGAGGAAATATGTGATGAACTAGTATATGTGACGAGATATGGGTAAGTCGTACATGTCACCCTAGGTGACTCCGACTTACTAGTATATGTGACGAGATATGGGTAAGTCGTACAGGTCACCCTAGGTGACTCCGACTTGCGTACTAGCATGAGTTATGAATCACATGATTATTTAATATTATTGATGAGATGCTGTGTTGTGCTATATTATGATTTTTCTGGAAATTATACAGGTGTTGTAGAGAGGGATTATAATGTTTTATATGGTTTCTATTAAAATATTACTTATTGGGCCACTCACCCTTGTCTTGGCTTCACCCTCCAAATCTTATTAGCTGAGTTTTCTTATCGTCGAAGATTCGTGGCGATTCTTAGTACGGGAGATTATTTTGAAGGTACGATTCCCAATTCATTTTTCTGTAGTTACTTATGCTCTAACATCACGTGTGTAGTGGGTTTATTCCCGCTCACCAGTGCACTCTGGTATTTAGGCACTCTTAGGTTTAAATTTATTCACAATTTTTCCACATCATCACACTTTATGGCTTCGTCACCTTCCAGGTGTCGGCCATCACAACTTGATTCGAAGTCCTAGTGGACATTCCGGGTCGGGGTGTGTCACTAACGGTGTGAGAATATGTCATCAGAGTAGACAGAATGTTCACTTTTCTTCATCGGTCTTCTCACTGTTCGTCGGTTGTAGTTTCATCGGAAATTGGATTTTTCTTTGAAAGATTTCAAACAATTAATACAGAGCCATTCGTAACCAATTTTCACACAAAGGAATCAAATATTGCTCGGAGTTTATAAAGTCTCTAGAAACTACATATCATCGACTCATATTTCAGTTAGCCGTAAACATCGAAACGTAATATCAACGATCCGAACTGTTTATTTTTCCGTATTCGCTAAAATGTCATGTTTTCAAAAAAGAAATATGAAAAATGAAATCTGGTAAGAAGAATGGACATAAACGACAATTGACCATTAAATATAAATCTAGGGTTTATGGATTATGGTGTCGAATCATGGAGTTGACCTCTTCGCGAAGTTTGTAAAGCTTGTCACTACGAGTGATTATATATATTTTTTACATTTTTTTACACTTCTACATTAATTATTATGAATTTTTATTTATTTTCACTCAAACAAAAATTACTATTGATGAGGTTTGGATGGTTTATAAAATCTAGACGACGATGTAACTATCGGCTAAGCGTAGAGGATGCAATCACAATCATTTACACATTCTTTCACAATTTTCACACTTGAACATTAATTATTATGAATTTTTATTTATTTGAATTCCCCTAAAAGTACTATTCATGGGGGTTTGTAGGGTTATAAAAATTCAAACAACGATGTACCCATCGTCGAGTGTAGATGCGATCACGAGCGTGTGTATATTATATTTTTTTTCTTTCACATTTTTCACTCTTGTAAATCAATTATTGTGAATTTTTAATGTGCTTTGGTATTTTTAATGTGCTTTGAAAATAATGTGACTATTGTAGTATGATTTTTTAGTTTAAAAATTATTAAACTAATTTTTTTCTTAACGGGTTGAAACGGGTTTACCTGCGAGTAAACTTGTTAAGAACTCTGTTATTAACGTGTAATCCGATAGCGACCCGATTAGTTGACGTGTTGATTCAAAAATTGTTACATTCATGTCGTTTAGATCGAGTTAACAGGTCGTGTAAGAAAGTGAACGATTGAGTGGAACGAGGAGAGAGAGTGAGGCGTGAGAGAGATGTGTTAGAGCATCTCCAAAGGCGATTTCAAAATCCTATATGGAAAGCCACTACGAAAATTTGGCATCAAAAGTCTCTCCAACCGAAATGTTATTTGCTTATTGGATTTGAAGGCTTTGTGATTTGGCATCAAACTTGACATCTATGTCAAATTTATTTTTATTCATTTTAATAGTGAGTTTCTTATTCTATTAACATTTCAACCAATAGAAATTTTGTTTCAATCTTTTTTTAATAATTAAAACCATTTAAAGCTCTATTTAAATAATAAAATAACATTTGATAATTCAGTTGGAGAAGTACAAAATTTAACATAAGACTTTAGATTGCCACATCAACCATCATTTGTAATTTGACTCTTACAATTTGATATTTCCTTTGGAGATGACCTTAGAGCACTTCCAGTGTAGTAAACCTCCTCCCATGCTACAGGCAACTCAATCCCCTTAGTGAACAGTAATTGCATGTAGTGAATATTAATTGTCCAAGTGCATCTTCACACCTAAACTGAATAGCCAGATAATTGGTATTAAAATATTATTATGTTTTTTTTATAAAATGATAAAAAAATAATTTATTTTTAATATATGATAATAATAAAAGATTGATTGAAAGTATTTTAAAATATTGAAATGTGATGTAAGGTGGAAGATTTATAGAAAGAATATTAAATTTTTTTTCAATTTTTACTGTAGTTTAAATTAATTATTGTATTTTTGGTTAATTTTTATTAATTTATCATGATGTCATCATTTCATCACATAAACAGGCCTTGGGCCTGTCGATTTATGCCTGGGAGAGAAACTGTGATCCCTCGGAGCCCAGTGGACTTTTGAAACGTTGGAGCCCTTTTGAAGGGGGAGGGGATTAACCCACTGTGTAGCTGTTCTTAGTGGATAACTTCTAATGGTGTTGTAGAAATGATGACTTCTGAGTGGGTATTTAAAACCCATCAGAAATAATCCACCTGCACATTGAACCGTTTCAAATGGGAGTAAAATTCTCTCTTCTTATTATCATTCCTTTAGGTCATCTCTAACTGAAGGGTCCAGAGGGCTGAAAATAGCCCAAAAATCATCTCCAACCCAGGGCTAGGCCAAATAGTTCTTGGGCCCCATTGGACAAAAAGAACCAAAGGGCCAACTGGGTGGCCTAAATGAACTAGCCAGCTAGCCCGGGCCGGGCCACAAAATTTAAACACAACAGCTAGATGACGTCAGTGTGACGCTAGCTAGCATCGGCTAGCTAACATCATGTTGACGTCAGTTACCGTTGGATTTGAATAAAAAAAAATTTGGGCCAAAAGTTTTTTAAAAAATTCTCATTTTTTTTCCTATAAATACCTAAGTCATTCCTACATCATTCTCACATAATTTTCACCATTCCTACACCATTTCAATTCTCATACCTCTTCCAATAATCTTTCCTTCAATTTTTTCAATAATTTTTAAATGGCCTCATCTGCAATGAAAGGTAGGGCTTGGACCAAAAAAGAAGATGAAACTCTTTGCAGGGCTGATAGATGAGTCTCGAAAGATAATGTGGAGGGGAGTTCTCAAACAAGTGAAGGTGTTTGGACTCGTGTGTCCAAAAAATGCTATGAGTTCTACGAAGACACTACTCCATTGAATACTCGAAACCACGAGAGTTGTTCTTCAAGATGGAAGAAACATCTTCATCCAAGTTTGAATAAATGGCATCAAGCACTATTAGCAGCCGCAAGTAGACATGAAAGCGGCGCCAATTACTACAATGAAGTAAGTGTTTTCACAATTTATATTAAATATTTAATTATATTACATTTAATTTCATAAATTAATTTCCTTTAACTTTTGTAATTATATTTAATTATATTACATTTAATTTCATAAATTAATTTCTTTTAATTTTTGTAATTATATTTTCTAGGTACGCTAAGTGGAGGAATTGGAGGGCAGCTTGAAACATTTTTAGTTTCACGGTTGTTGGAAAATTTGTAAAGGGTGGGTGTTATTTGAAGATCCACCTCAACATATAGTAGGTCCTATGCCGGTGTTCGGAACTTAATCCTCATCTGTAGATGGGGATGAAGATGGATCTTCTACCATTCAAGAAACAAGGGAAAATCTGTCTTCGGGTGAATGTTCCATACCTAGGGCTATGAGACGAAACAAGGCCCGAAGGTTGAAGGAAAAGGGTAAGGCAAATGTTGATTACGCCGCTCAATAGGAAGTGGCGGCCCCATTGCGATTAATGGTAGAGCAAAATGCCTTTGCCGCGGAAGAAATGAACCGTAGGCATGAAGTATGGGCCAAACCAATACAAGAAGAGATGGATGATAAGAATATGCAAAAGGAACACTTCGGATTACAGTCTAATGAGTAAGGCCTATTTTGATAAAAAAAAGAAGGAAATTATGGCCCATTGGCAGTTGTTTACCTCCGATTATACTCTTACAATGGCGGATGATGATGAAGATGATGTTGATTATGGACTCGAAATTTAACTTGTTGTATTTTTTAAATTTAAGTTGGTTTTTTTTTTAATTTTAGTTGTAGTTTTTAAATATAAGTTGTAGTTTTTAAATTTAAGTTGTTATAGTTTTTAAATGTAAATAATAAATTATGTTTGGCCCTATGATCCTTTGGTCATCGGTTGGAGATGGTTTTTTGTGACAGGACTATGTTTGGCCTTATAGCCTCTGTTGGAGATGATAAGAAATATAGCCTTGCAATGTTCATTAAAATATTAATTTTTTGGAAGACTCATTAAAATAATAATTTTTTGGAAGACCAAAGGGCTAAAACGAGTCATTTGACTCTCATTCGGTTAAAGATAGCTTTACCTTCCTTTCTTTCATACTTTTTTTTTGTCTTTATTCCTATATAAATAATTTAAAATAAAATTTTAACATAACTTTTTCGTAACTAGTTAAATAAATAAATACATAAAAGAGATAAAATAGAGATTATATGAGAAAAGAATTATGCTCCTTTCACATGTCCAAGGTGTCCAACGATTGTTCTGCATGAAACCTCTTTAAGGAGAGATTTTTCAATATTTATAACACGTAGTGTACCATTTGTATTCGCGACAGAACTAAAAATTTATCATCTTTAAAGCTGAATCAAGTTCCCAACGCAGCACAACAAACAAAGCCACTCTCACCACAGACCAAGGCAGTGGTGTACACTGCACGAGGTCAGATTTCAAATTTGAATGTGTGGCAGGTATTTTTACAAAGTAGAGCACAACTTGTTCGTTATAATTTCTAATAAAGTTCAATCTGTGATCACGTGTTCTTAAAATTGAGTACTTCAAAAAAATAATCAGTTACGAGTCGAAAAGTGGAACGAAATTTGAAATCCACGTAGAAGATTCACATGGCTACTCAGAACATTTTGATAATTTCATTACTACTAAAAATAAACATCAAATTTTGAGACGAGACGTGAAACCTTCCATATCAGATTTTTCTCTAAATTCACAAACAAACCCCTCTTTCATGTATCGCTGATTAAACAAACTAGGCAGCAAAGACTCCCCATGAAACAAATACCTATGGACTTCCACCTACCATCTCTTGTACCTTTTGTGGTAGCATCATTAGCCTTTTCATTGTTCCTCTACTCTATATTTTTGAAGTCAAGAAAAGCAGTCAGAAAACTACCACCGCAAGCCGGAGGTGCGTGGCCGATAATCGGTCACCTACCCTTGTTAGTACGTTCGTCTGAGCCACTACATGTGGTGATAGCTCAATTGGCGGACACGTACGGACCGATCTTCACTTTCATGTTCGGAGTGAAGAGAACCCTAGTTTTGAGCAGCTCGGAAATGGCGAAAGAGTGCTTAAAGACCTACGACAAAGTGTTTGCTAGCCGTGTAAGCTCTTTAGCCTCAGAAATCTTGGGCTACAACTATGCCTTCTTTCCCTTCAGCTCTTACGGCTACTACTTTAGTCATGTACAGAAGATGGTCATGGCGGAGGTCTTATCCCCCCACCGCGTCGAGATGCTCAAACACTTAAGAGAATCCGAAGTGAGTGCATCGATGAAAGAAATATACGATCGGTGGACGAAGAACAACAAGAGTAGTGGTTCCGATAAGGTGGTGGTACCGATGAAAGACTGGTTTGCGGAAATAAACCAGAACGTGGTCTTTAGAATGATTATCGGGAAACGAATTTCAGAAGCTACAAATTACACCCATGGAGACTTGATAGGGAGAGAGGTATTCAAGGATTGGCTTCGACTGAATGCTACTTTTGTACTGTCGGATGCGCTTCCGTTCTTGAGGTGGTTGGATTTGGGTGGCCATGAGAAGACCATGAGGAAGGTAGCAAAGGAGGTAGATCAAGTGCTTCAAGGATGGTTAGAAGAGCATAAGCAGAAGAAAAAGAGGACTGTTTCTAATGGAGTGAAAGGTGATGAGGAGGAGCGTGACTTCATGGATTTGATGCTTTCAGTTCTTGATGATGCAAAAGTTACCAATTCTTTTGAAGCTGACATTATCAACAAAGCTACCTCACTGGTACGTATGTGGAGTTTAGCATTTAATTGTTTAAATTTTCATTTTTGCTTTCTTTTCTTACACATTCATCTTTATTTATTTATGGCCATCAGATTGAATAAATGAGTAACGTTAAGAAGACATATTTATAACACATTAGTGTATATATCATCTTAATATCCTTATGTGTCAACTAATGCATATAATCAATATCCAATGAGATAAACTCATTAATTGCCGTAGTATCATTTACAACATCAGATTGTATACAAATGTATCACAAAAAAGTAGTCTCCTCAGCATTTTCCTTACTGAATGCATCTAATAATTCTATCGCCCTTCATCGATAAGCATAGGGTTTCATTTATTAGAAAGTGTGTCTGCAAGTGTGTAAATTTTGTTTGTACAAATACTATTGTTGAATTTTACGTACTTCTCTTGCAGAGTCTTCTTCTAGCAGGTGTAGATGTGACGACAGGGACATTAACATGGGCACTGTCTCTACTTCTTAACAGCCCTAAAACTCTAAAAAAGGTCCAGGAAGAGATAGACCAAAATATTGGCAGAGAGAGGGCAGTAAAAGAATCGGACGTCGACAACTTAGTCTATCTCCAAGCCGTTATCAAAGAAACGCTCCGTTTATACCCTCCCGGACCAACCTTATTGCCCCATGCATCCAATGAAGATTGCGTTCTAGCCGGCTACCATATCCCAGCAAACACTCGCGTCCTCGTCAACGTATGGAAGATTCATCGAGACCCGAAGGTCTGGCCCGATCCAAATGAGTTTCGACCTGAACGATTCTTCACAACACACAGCTACATTGATATTAAAGGTCAGGATTTTGAGTTGATACCGTTTGGCAGTGGAAGAAGAATGTGCGCCGGAATAGCACTTGCCCTCAGGATTATGCCATTGACACTCGCTTCTTTGCTTCATGGATTTGAAATCGCAACTCCGACGGGTGAGCCAGTTGACATGCGTGAGTCGATGGAATTTACCAACCATAGAACCTCCCCACTTGACGTCCTTCTCACTCCGCGCCTTCCTGCTCAAGTATATGAAGAGTATGGTAAATAAGGCAAATCTGCTTTGCTGGTATTTAGGGCACAGGTTACATGCAAGTGATGGCTAGAGTATTCATAAACTCACGGGGGGCATCACTACGTTTTGCATTAATTTGGTCACCTCTGGAATTATGTTACTAAATCATGGTTAAGTATTTGTTTTAAGGGGCTTTTAGATCTTAATAAATAAAAAAACCTTGTGCTACTGTTAGATCTAATTCAGGTGCTTTTCTTGATGACTTAGGTACACAAACTTTGGTTTTTGTTTTCTTATTATAACATGGATTTTTTTTTTGTTTTGGTCCATAAATGTTCTAGTTTTTTTCTATGCCCATTTTATCCCTACATTGCCATAATTGGTGAATTTCCGAAATATAGTAAATGCGTTGGAGATTATTATTATTATTTTTTTTGGTGAATTTCCTTATCATTCATTTCTTTAACAAGTTCCTTCCAGATCAGATTTTTTTTTTCGTTAAAAAGAATTTCATATTGAATATCTAGTCAAATTACAAGAAAATGACAATTATGGTAAATGCAAAAATAAACAAATATAATTCCTTTTTGCCATTTCATCCCTATCTCTTCCTTTAATGTGTTTGTACTAAGACCATCTCCAAACTTGGGCTAAAAGCCAAATTACCGCCCAAATTACCCCCCCAAACACTCTCCAACCCATGTTAAAATTTTAGGCTAAATGCCAAATATTATTTCTGGGCCAAATACTTCCCAGCTTTCCCCCCGGGCTAAATGCCAAATGTTTATCGGAATTTAAATTTTTTTAGATTAAAATGTTCATAAAATTAATTTACAATAATCTACATATTTATTTAAAAAAAAAATTGATTTAAGAAAAAAATTAGCCTAAGTTCATTCTTTAATAATTCCGGGCTAAAATTTTAGGGCAGAAGGGTTGGAGCAGAAAAGATGTTTCTGGGCTAAAAGCCAAATTTTCCGGGCTAAAAAATTTGGCTTTTAGCCCAAGGGTTGGAGATGGTCTAATATGGATTGGAGAATTTTTTTTTTTTTTTTTTTTTTTTTTTTTTTGTGAATTTCCTTATCATTCATTTCTTTAACAAGTTCCTTCCAGATCAGATTTTTTTTTCGTTAAAAAGAATTTCATACTGAATATCTAGTCAAATTACAAGAAAATGACAATTATGGTAAATGCAAAAATAAACATATATAATTCCTTTTTGCAATTTCATCCCTATCTCTTCCTTTAATGTGTTTGTACTATGGAATGGAGATATTTTTTTTTTTTGGTGAATTTCCTTATCATTCATTTCTTTAACAAGTTCCTTCCAGATCGGATTTTTTTTCTTTAGAAAGAATTTCATACTGAATATCTAGTCAAATTACAAGAAAATGACAATTATGGTAAATGCAAAAATGAACAAATATAATTTCTTTCTGCCATTTCATCCCTATCTCTTCGTTTAATGTGTTTGTACTAATATGGAATAAAACGCACAAGGAATTTACACCCTCCATTTACCATATATGTTTGGATACACTGAACCAGAATAATTAGAAAGTCTGTAACTTCTCCAAATTCACTATATAAAACAAAACAAAACCCCCATCCATATATCACTGACAAGACAAACAAGCTAGCTAAGGACTCCCCATCAAACAATCTCTATGGACTTCCACCTACCATCTCTTGTTCCTTTTGTGGTAGCATCATTGGCCTTTTCATTGTTCCTCTACTCTATAATTTTTAAGTCAAGAAAAGCAGTTAGAAAACTACCACCTCAAGCCAGAAGTGCGTGGCCGATAATTGGTCACCTACCCTTGTTAGTACGTTCGTCTGAGCCACTACATGTGGTGATAGCTCAATTGGCGGACACATACGGACCGATCTTCACTTTCATGTTCGGAGTGAAGAGAACCCTAGTTTTGAGCAGCTCGGAAATGGCGAAAGAGTGCTTAAAGACCTACGACAAAGTGTTTGCTAGCCGTGTAAGCTCTTTAGCCTCAGAAATCTTGGGCTACAACTATGCCTTCTTTCCTTTCAGCTCTTACGGCTACTACTTTAGTCATGTACAGAAGATGGTCATGGTGGAGGTCTTATCCCCCCACCGCGTCGAGATGCTCAAACACTTTAGAGAATCCGAAGTGAGTGCATCGATGAAAGAAATATACGATCGGTGGACGAAGAACAACAAGAGTAGTGGTTCCGATAAGGTGGTGGTACAGATGAAGGACTGGTTTGCGGACATAAACCAGAACGTCGTCTTTAGAATGATTATCGGGAAACGAATTTCAGAAGCTACAAATTACACCCATGGAGACTTGATAGGGAGTGATGTATTCAAGGATTGGCTTCGACTGAATGCTACTTTTGTACTGTCGGATGCGCTTCCGTTCTTGAGGTGGTTGGATTTGGGTGGCCATGAGAAGACCATGAGGAAGGTAGCAAAGGAGGTAGATCAAGTGCTTCAAGGATGGTTAGAAGAGCATAAGCAAAAGAAAAAGAGGACTGTTTCTAATGGAGTGAAAGATGATGAGGAGGAGCGTGACTTCATGGATTTGATGCTTTCAGTTCTTGATGATGCTAAAGTTACCAATTCTTTTGAAGCTGACATTATCAACAAAGCTACCTCACTGGTACGTATGTGCAGTTTAGCATTTAATTGTTTAAATTTTCATTTTTGCTTTCTTTTCTTACACATTCATCTTTATTTATAGCCATCAGATTGAATAAATGAGTAATGTGAAGGAGACGTATTTATAACACATTAGTGTATATATCATCTTAATATCCTTGTGTGTCAACTAATGCATACAACCAATATCCAATGAGATAAACTCATTAATTGACGTAACATGTACGCATCATTTACAACATCAGATTGTATACAAATGTATCACAAAAAAGTAGTCTCCTCAGCATTTTCCTTACTGAATGCATCTGATAATTCTATCGCCCTTCATCGATAAGCATAGGGTTCCATTTATTAGAAAGTGTGTCAGCAAAAATGTGTAAATTTTGTTTGTACAAATGCTATTGTTGAATTTTACGTACTTCTCTTGCAGAGTCTTCTTCTAGCAGGTGTAGATGTGACAACAGGGACATTAACATGGGCACTGTCTCTACTTCTTAACAGCCCTAAAACTCTAAAAAAGGTCCAGGAAGAGATAGACCAAAATATTGGCAGAGAGAGGGCAGTAAAAGAATCAGACGTCGACAACTTAGTCTATCTCCAAGCCGTTATCAAAGAAACGCTCCGTTTATACCCTCCCGGACCAACCTTATTGCCCCATGCATCCAATGAAGATTGCGTTCTAGCCGGCTACCATATCCCAGCAAACACTCGCGTCCTCGTCAACGTATGGAAGATTCATCGAGACCCGAAGGTCTGGCCCGATCCAAATGAGTTTCGACCTGAACGATTCTTCACAACACACAGCGACATTGATGTTAAAGGTCAGGATTTTGAGTTGATACCGTTTGGCAGTGGAAGAAGAATGTGCGCCGGAATAGCACTTGCCCTCAGGATTATGCCATTGACACTCGCTTCTTTGCTTCATGGATTTGAAATCGCAACTCCGACGGGTGAGCCAGTTGACATGCGTGAGTCGATGGAATTTACCAACCATAGAACCTCCCAACTTGAAGTCCTTCTCACTCCGCGCCTTTCTGCTCAAGTATATGAAGAGTATGGTAAATAAGGAAAATCTGCTTTGCTGGTATTTAGGGCACAGGTTGCATGCAAGTGATGGTTAGAGTATTCATAAACTCACGGGGGGCATCACTACGTTTTTCATTAATTTGGTCACCTCTGGAATTATGTTACTAAATCATGTTTAAGCATTTGTTTTAAGGGGCTTCTAGATCTTAATAAATAAAAAACCTTGTGCTACTGTTAGATCTTCAGGTGCTTTTCTTGATGACTAAGGTACACAAACTTTGGTTTTTGTTTTCTTATTATAACATGGATTTTTTTTTTGTTTTGGTCCATATGAGAAAATATGCCCGCGCGTTGCTGCGGGACTTGAAAGTTTTAGTCGCAACAGGCATGAATAGTTTTCACACAAAACAACTAAAAAGACGTAGTTGTAGACATCGAAATTTTGGTAAATAAATGTTGACCGATAAATCAAAGTTTCAGCGCTCATGTATTACATAAATTTTACACGCAGCGTGTGTCTAAACAAAAAATCGAGAATCATCGGAAAAGTCATCAAACAGGACACGTGTCAACACCTGGCAGAAACGACTTATTTCATCTGGAATATTATATTCAAAATTAGGCCTTGGAAAATTCTATAAATAGAAGCCAATTTCATTCATTTGGAAACCAATTCATATTACACCTTGAAGCTCTGAAGCTCTGAAACTTCGAAGCTCTCAAGCATCCAGGTTCCTTAAGAATCAAGAAAGCCTTCTTCGTTCTTCGTTCATCATTCTTCCAAGATCAAGCCTCGACGGCCCCTTGGATCAACAATCATCCACCTTCAAGATCAAGCCCCGACGGCCCTTGAAGAAAGTGTTCTTCGTTATTCGTTCATCGTTCTTCTAAGATCAAGCCCCGACGGCCCCTTGGATCAACAACATCAACAAATCCACACGTCCAACCGTTCTTCAAGATCAAGCCCAAAAGTCCCTGGAGATCCGTTCATCACTGTTCTTCAAAGATCAAGCCCAAAAGCCCCTTTGAAGATCTGCTCAAATCCACCTTCAAAGATCAAGCCCAAAAGCCCTTGAAGAAACTTCCAACTATTCATCCAAGATCAAGCCTCGACGGCCCTTGGATCAACGAAACATCCACAAATCAACACCTTACGGAGATCGAATCAGAGGATCAAGATAGAGAGATTGTAACCCAAAATCATCAAAATACAAATATTTGTTTGTGCACGTTGTTCTTGTCTATTTCGTTTCAGGAAATTTTCGTGTTTACAAATTTGGCACGCCCGGTGGGACAATCTCTACCTCTAATCTTTTTCTCCGTTCAAGGAATCCAAACACACCTCAAAGTCAATGGCATCAAGCAAGGGACAAGCCGTTCTCGCAACCACTGCGGGAAGGATCCTAAGCACTTATGCCGCAAACGGACAATCCATTGGCACCACAACCGCACCTCAACATGCCACTTCAAAGTTGGTGCCGCTAAAAGAGCAAGGGGAGCATCAAAGGTGTGAGTTTGTCATCAACCTGACCTCGCTAGGGGCACCAAAGCATGCTGCTGAGGCACACAAGATGACATCCCAAAACAGCCAACGATGTTCTTCGTCAGCATCTTGGATGTCTAAAGGAAAGTCACGTCTATTGGTTGCACAAGTCATGACCATCGGCGTTACCTCCATCGAAGAACAACTGGCTCAAATGAATGAAGCAATCGCAAGGCTAACCTGAACTGTGGAAGAAAAAGACTTGCAAATTGCAGCACTAGTTAACCGATTGGAGGCACATGACGGCGAGAAACCCGACCCAGAAGATGAGCCTACGGTAGAGAGAATCGATGCGAAGCCGGAGCCAAACCAAGCAGCGGCACTCATGGGATCTCTTTCTATCCAGCAGCTGCAAGAGATGGTCACCAACACCATCAAGGCACAGTACGAAATGAGCTCAACTACCTTCGGGTTGTACTCGAAGCCGTATTCAAAGAAGATCGACGCCTTAAGGATGCCGATAGGTTATCAACCGCCAAAGTTCATGAAATTTGATGGAAAGGGAAACCCGAAACAACACGTCGCCCACTTTGTTGAAACTTGCAACAACGCAGGGACCGAAGGGGACTACCTCGTCAAGCAGTTTGTGCGCTCGCTGAAAGGAAACGCCTTTGAGTGGTACACGGACCTAGAGCCTGAGTCCATCAACAGCTGGGAGCAATTGGAGCGGGAATTCCTCAACCATTTCTACAACACTCGCCGCACTGTGAGGATGCTAGAGTTAACGAGCACAAAACAATGGAAAGATGAGCCGGTCATTGACTACATCAACAGATGACGCACTCTAAGCCTCGACTGCAAAGACAGGCTCTCGAAGACCTCTTCAATCGAGATGTGCGTCCAAGGTATGCAATGGGGTTTGCAATACATCCTTCAAGGCATTAAACCACGGACATTCGAAGAGCTAGCCACCCGCGCCCATGACATGGAGTTAAGCATCGCCCATCATGGGGAGAAAGAACCGATCTCTGACTACAAGATTGACAAAGTTCTTGAGACAAAGGTGGAGAAGGCTGCGTGGAAATCCACTAAGGAAGCAATGACGGTCAACATAACTCCCGTCAAAATCCCTACACGAGGCAAGGCGATTCAAACCGAAACTTTTCGTGATCAAGAGATGCGTAGACGCACTTTGAAGGAGCTCGAGGAGAAGACTTATCCATTCCCCAACTCTGATGTGGTTGCCATGTTAGAAGACTTGCTGGAAAAGAAGGTGATCAGCTTGCCTGAGTGCAGACGGCCAGAAGAGATGAATCGCACTGACAGTCCAAGGTACTGTAAATTCCACCGCTTCATCAGCCATCCAACAGAAAAATGCTTCGTACTGAAAGATCTCATCACGAAGCTAGCTCAGAAAGGAATCATCGAGCTAGATCTTGACGAGGTGGTGAAGTCAAACTATACCACCATCACTTCTGGCTTTTCCAACTCAAAGTTTTCACCTCAACCGCTGGGGGCATCCTCAAAGACAAGCAAAGTTGAAGGATGGACTCAAGTCACTCCTAAGAAATTGCACAAGAAGCATACGTCTCGTCCACAAGTCCGCCAATCGGAAAGGGGGCAAAGCAGCTCTTGTCAACCTTCAAAGCAACGTGAACGTGTTGAAGATGATGAAATTGCGACACAAAGATCGTCCGTTGCCATCACGATGCGCGACTTCTTGCCCGAAGACTTCTTCAATCATGCGGTCAAAGCTTCTTGCTATGAAAATTGTGAGGAACGCCTCTCCAAAATTGCTTGACAAATCTACAAAAAAAAAAAATTCTCCTCGCCCGCACGAGTCTAAACTACATGGCACAAAGCTCCTGTTCTGCACGAGCATAAAAGGCAACACCAATGCTCCTTGTTCGCACGAGCCTAAACTGCACGAACCAATGCTCCTTGTTCGCACGAGCCTAAACTACACGAACCAAAGCTCCTTGTCCACACGAGCCTAAACTGTAGGACACGAGGCTCCTCGCCTGCATGAGCCTAAACTGCATGACACAAAGCTCCTGGTTTGCACGAGCATAAAAGGCAACACCAAATGCTCCTTGTCTGCACGAGTCGAAACTGCAAACGACACCAACACTCCTTGCCTGCATGAGTTAAAACTGCAAATGGCACAAAAAAGAAAATACCAAAAAAAATATATAATATGTATGTATTTGAACTACGTTACGACTTGATCTCTTCTTTGGAGGGGTATGTAGGCAGCTTGAATATTCAAAATTTCGAGTTCACTCACATCAAAATATAAATAAATGTTTTATTAAAGAAAGTCAATTTTACAAAAAAAAAAAAAAAAAAAAAAAAAGGGAATATATATATATGTCTAGGCCCAGCACCAACAATGGTCCAGACAGATCCCATGGCCCATCCTCATTCAGCTCCTAAACCCAAGACCAAATATGGGCCCATCTCCTTCCTTGTCCACCAATTACAAATCCGGGCCCAGCTCTCAAAGCCCATCTTCACAAGTCTCACTCTCTCTGCTGAAATAGCTGCGGGGAATGTGAAACCGAGCGAATCGATGGTCTCGACGATCGTCATTCCTTCTCCACCGTTCCGCCACCAAACTCTCTTGCTTTCGCGCAACCATCAAAATGAAGACAACGAACAGTGAAGAAACAGTGACTAAGTATGTCTTGGATTGGGCCGAGTTGACCCAGGAGTGCCTGATCAACATCTTGGGTCAGCTCACCCTGGAGCACTGATGGAGTGCGCTGATGCTGGTCTGTAAGCCGTGGCTGCAGGTGTGCAAGGATCCCTGCCTCAACTCCGCCTTCGACCTTGAGCGGCGGATCGATTCCATGATCTGATCTGTCGTCTATTGGAGCGCGGGCTCGTTGAAACAGATTCGCACCAGGCACTGCTCCAACCAGTCCTTCCCGCCACAGTCCACTGCCAAAACCCAATTCCAGCAACCGTTGGAGCCGTGTCCAATCCTCCCGGAAAGAGAAGCTCGACGACGCTCTAATCCAGGAACAAGCTCTCGCCGAAGCAATTCTGTTCCAACAGCAACGAGCAGGACCCTTCTGCCATCGATGAGATTGGGTTGTGGTATTGTTGTCAGAAGGGCTAAAAAATAGATGGTTAATGAGCAGAGAACCCCTTTAATGGTTGCTGCTACATATGTTGTCGAAGCTCAGAGACGCAACAATGCCGATAAGGTTGATATGGAGAGCCACAGCTTTTACGATGTCGTCGAGATCAACGGCGACATCGTCGTTTCGTTACGTCTGCATCCGGGCTATGGCATCAAAGGCCCAAGCCCAACATGTGGACTTCAAGGCCCGAGACAAAACAGAATTCCTCAAGACACCCAACAAGAAATGCAGCCCAGGCCCAATCTCTCTCTACTCCACCCGCAAATAACGATATCTGAAGGAAGACAATCATTTGTACTCTCTACTTGTAGCAATGACTTGGCGACTGGATCTCGAGCAAGTTCTTATGTTCTCCTTCCATAGATTTGCAGTCTTGTGGAGTCTGCTCAAAGCTTTTAAACAGAGAGATCTTCATGGTGCAAACGGTGGTGATGCAGTGCATCATCTGGGCACCCTCTCCGTTGTGCAACGCCTAAGTCCAGCGAGGAACCCAGCTCCGAAGCGTTGGCACCGTCTGTCCACATCTCTCTCAATCTCTCTCCTTCTAGAAGTTGAATAGCTCGTACATGCACTGTGTGTGTAGATGTGTAAACCCAGCTTTACACCCAGCTGAGCAGGAGCAGCTCACCATCAAATTCTTCCAATGTCAAAATCTGAGGCGCCTAATAACGAGCTCACTAACCGCGGCGACGGCGCATGAGCCATGGTGGAGCAGACCTCGCAGAGGCCGTTAAGTAACAACGTCTTAGCCGTCAAGAAGCCACCCGGACCGACACAGCAAGGTCGATGGACGGGGCCGCCGCATCCGCATGCCCATCATCTGCGCAACACGTGTCTTCCAGCTCACACGTGAGCTCAGCCACAAGTCCGACAGCCAGACCATCGAGTGGCTCATCCGCCAGGCTGAGCCCTCCATCATCACCGTCCCGATCCGTGCTAAGGCTTAGATAGATTGGCTTCATGTTCTGCAGAGTACTATAAGTAAGGTGCTCATTTTGCTAAATGGCGTACAGTTGTTAGCATTCCTTGTGGTCCTTCTGCTCTAGCTGTTAAGGAAGTTGCATGGAGACTTGCTCGTTATGCTGCCATTTCTCAAGACAATGATCTTGTGCCCATCGTAGAGCCTGAGATTCTTCTCGACAGGGACCACCCAATCGAAAGGACACTTGAAATTGCAGAGAAGTACTCTGCAATCAAATATGAGGAAGTTGTCATTGATAATTGTTGTATGATGCTTGTGAAGAATCCGGCACGCTCCTGCAACCTGGAAGTCGTACGACGAGACGCCATGTTCATGAAGAGGCGTTGTTTCCTCAGCCCTCACCTTCCTCCTACGTGCTCCACGAATCCATGGCCACCATGATAGCAGAGAACTTCAACGACCGCCGTCAAACGACTAGCCGGTCGTGAAGCTCGAAGCACCATCTTCTCGGCCTCCTTGCTCCGCTCCCTGCAAATTCCTCTACCCACCACCCAAATTTATACAGAAAAAATATATTAAAAAAAAAAAAAGGGGATGGTGGAGCAAAGTGGTGCTGGCACTACGTGAAAAAAAAGGGGGGCATCAGGCACCATGTGCAAAGAAAAAAAAAATAAAAAAAATAATATATATATATATAGATGGTGCATCTGGCACTACGTACCAGCAAAAAGAAAAAAAAAAGAAAAAAAAAATTGAGTGATAGTGGTAGTGCCAGCAAAAAGAAGAAAAAATAAAATAAAATAAAAAAAATAAAAAAAATAATAATAAACAAAATGATGAATATATATATGATAAAAAAAATGAAAAGCTGAGATTGCACCATGTGCGGGAAAAGAAAAGATAAAAAAAATGATGATGGAACTTGGTGCATCCAGCACCAAGAGAAAAAAAAAATTGCATTGAGAGAAATAAAGTCCGTTTTTTATTTATTTTTTCTGGAAATTTTACATAAATTTGCATTATACATACTTAAAAAAAAAATCAAATCAAATTTACAAGAGGGGATATTCAAGGACGATCAGGTGCCGCCTCACCACTCGGCAGAGCTCCAGAAATGAGAGGCGCTGGAGGTTGACTGTTTGAAGCCACACCACTCGGCGGAACTCCAGGAAGAAGAGGAGCTAAAGGTTGATCATTTGGAGCTTCATTACGCGGTACAGCCCCAGAAGAAGAAGGCAAATGCTGTTGGAACAAACCCACAAACCTCTGATGATCAAGTAAAATTTGACTGTCAGATTCCTGCATCTGGCTAATCTTCCTCTTCATGGTTGTAGCATAGTTATGTGCGAGCTTGTGCAACTGTTTATTCTCATGCTTAAGCCCTCTAATCTCCTGTTTGAGACTCATCACCTCAGCCGCCAATGATTCAACTTGACGGGTTCGAACAAATAGGCGTTGGGCTATATTAGACACAGAACCTGCACATTGAGAGCCAGAGAATCCTTAACAGCCAACTCATCAGACCGCTTGGAAAATAGTCTGTTATCTTTGGGAGTGACAAGGTTCCGAGCCACCACCGCAGCGGTCATATCATTCTTCATCATCGAATCCCCAACGGTAAGAGGACCAGTAGGGGATATGAAGGATGGGCGCCATATGTTATTTGGAGAAGACGGGGCTGCCTCTTCACCAATGTTCAAATCAAAACGACAGTCAGAGGGTCCAGACATTTTCAAAGGTGTTGAAGAAATAAGAAGTCGGACAAAATCAAGATCTTAGAAGTGCACGAAGGGAGTTTTCTACAAGCAAAAAAAAAATTCAAGTGTGCTTTGAAACGAACTGCGTGCCTCTATAAAAATCAACACTCGACGGGATTTCAGAGATTGAAGAAGCGAGCTTAGAATTCAAAGAGGCCAATTCAAAAAATCGAGGAAGCAAGCTCAGAAATCGGAGAAGCATCTTACTTTTCCAGAGGCGTTAGCACCCGTCACGTGCAAACTCAGCTTTACGGAAATCACGGGCAATTTGTTAAAGCGCCAATCCCAGATATCGAAGAGGCGCCGGTCTTTTTCAGCCTCGTCAGCACCCGGCACGCGCAAACTTAGCTTTACGGAAATCACGGGCAATTTGTCGAAGCGTCGATCCCAGATATCGAAGAGGCGCCAGTCTTTTTTAGCCTCGTCAATACCTGTCACATGCACACTCAGCTTGACGAAAATTACAGACAATTTGTCGAAGATTTCTGATAAAGAAGAAAGCACGTGAAGCCATACTGATCAATCACGCATTGGTTGCCGACACAAGTAAAAGAATAGTACCTCTACAGGTACTAAAGAATTTCCTATAACTGTCCACCTTCACCCTCCATAGCAAGGCAGACATACATAACCTTTCTTCATCTCCGAGAACCTTTCTTCATCTCCGAGAATGCCTTCCCAACGAAGCCTCTCGAGTCACTCAGTGTTTCTTATTCCTTGGGGTACCTCTGCTAACAAATGACACCAAAGAAAAAGTATCTCATATCACCAGGGTAGAAAGCAAGAGTATCTCATATCATGCGTTCTCCCTGTCATTTCCTTTGTCCTTGTTCTTACCTACAAAGACAAGGATAAAGAAAACAATATGCCGGAACCTCCACTCAAACTCGGATGCCACATTTGCCTGGAGAACAGATAAGGCAAGTGAAAATGATACCTTGCAGCATGTGGAGACAACGTGCAGAAGAAACAAGCAGAGAAGAATGCAGTCTTCACAGTCAGCTCAGCAGAAGGAGTCCGAGCTGAGGAACTCAAGAAGCTGCCACATCTGCCTGAAGAAACAAGCAAAGAAGAATGCAGCCTGCACAGTCAGCTCAGCAGAAGGAGTCCGAGCTGAAGAACTCGAGAAGATGCTACATTCTGCCAGAAGAATAGATAAGACAAGGGAAAATGATACATTGAAGCATGTGGAGACAAGCACAACAAAGCACGTGTCGATTCATCCGTTACTTCTTCAAAATCAAAAGTATCTCATATCATCAGGTTTGCAATCACTCTGGGTGGAGAACTCGTTTTAACCCTCAAATTCTTGGGTCGACTTGCTAGGCGTTGTGGGCTGCATGTGCCATTTCACCACCCTTGAATCAAATCCTTAAAGATCAAGTCACCAACTGGAAGAAGAGCCCATCAATCTTGAAGATCATACCGTTGACCAAACTGCTCAGGTGTGAATTAGAAAGATTGAACAAAGCAACAAGTCGTCACCTTCACCTCGTGCCTGCTTGCCATGTGTTCGAGTCAACCTTTAAGAATCAAGCCTCAACGGCCCTTGAAGAAGTTTCCGGCCAAATTCAAGATCAAGCCTCGACGGCCCTTGAAGAAATCACAAGTCCGATTCAAGATCAATTGTCTACCACTTTTGAATCAAAACCTAGTTCAAGAATAAGCTGTGGAAAATCAACAATTGGAGGAATCCAGAAAATCCTCCAACCTAGTTCAAGATCAAAGCTGTGGAAAGTCAACAAAGCGCAAAAAAAAAAAATACGTGCCGATTCATCCACTACCCAAGCCAAAGATCATCTACCACATGAAGCTCCTTGTGGTCCAATTTCAACCTTCAAGATCAAGCCTCGACGGCCCTTGAAGAAATTCCAAACAAATTCAAGATCAAGCCTTGACGGCCCTTGAAGAAACTTCCAGCCCAATTTAAGTTCAAGCCCCGACGGCCCTTGGATCGACATCTACAATAAGGGACTTCAAAACACATCTCCTACACATGACAAGCACATGTATACGACGCGCCTTAAAGTGGGGGCATTTGTAGACATCGAAATTTTGGTAAATAAATGTTGACCGATAAATCAAAGTTTCAGCGCTCATGTATTACATAAATTTTACACGTAGCGTGTGTCTAAACAAAAAATCGAGAATCATCGAAAAAGTCATCAAACAGGACACGTGTCAACACCTGGCAGAAACGACTTATTTCATCTGGAATATTATATTCAAAATTAGGCATTGGAAAATTCTATAAATAGAAGCCAATTTCATTCATTTGGAAACCAATTCATATTACACCTTGAAGCTCTGAAGCTCTGAAACTTCGAAGCTCTCAAGCATCCAGGTTCCCGAAGAATCAAGAAAGCCTTCTTCGTTCTTCGTTCATCATTCTTCCAAGATCAAGCCCCGACGGCCCTGTGAAGAACTTCCACCAAATTCAAGATCAAGCCCCGACGGCCCTTGAAGAAAGTGTTCTTCGTTATTCGTTCATCGTTCTTCTAAGATCAAGCCCCGACGGCCCCTTGGATCAACAACATCAACAAATCCACACGTCCAACCGTTCTTCAAGATCAAGCCCAAAAGCCCCTGGAGATTCGTTCATCACTGTTCTTCAAAGATCAAGCCCAAAAGCCCCTTTGAAGATCCGCTCAAATCCACCTTCAAAGATCAAGCCCAAAAGCCCTTGAAGAAACTTCCAACTATTCATCCAAGATCAAGCCTCGACGGCCCTTGGATCAACGAAACATCCACAAATCAACACCTTACGGAGATCGAATCAGAGGATCAAGATAGAGAGATTGTAACCCAAAATCATCAAAATACAAATATTTGTTTGTGCACGTTGTTCTTGTCTCTTTCGTTTCAGGAAATTTTCGTGTTAACAGTAGCACCTAAGAATCGATGAACAATTGGGACATCTTACTCATATGTGAGAGTCTCAATCCCTATTGGACAAAAGTCCTATTTCTTCTTCAAATTGAATCGGCATCATTGATCAAGCAATTAAACATTCCTAACGGCAAATAATTGACCCAAGAGTTGAGTAGATATATAAGGATTGGAAAAAGAGGACGCAATTAAACTATATAATTTAACAAAAGTAAAGGTCAACAGAACTCTTCGAATTAAACTATATATCTAATTTACCAGAAAACTTTGTAAAATTGATAGTTTACCTGATATAAGCACTTAATTTTCCTATTTAAAACAGTTTACCCATTCTTGATAAGTAAAATATAGCTTAAGCTTAATTTATTAACAGCTTAATGCAGTTCAAAAGTATTTTCTATTGTGGCGAGAAGGAGAAGCTACAGCCAACCCACCTTAACTTTTAACTTTTTCCATATGCATATGTACAGTTTACTTGCACCCTCATACCATGTGTCTTGAGCTATTATCTATCCTCCACTTGTAGCATTTTTGCTCTTCTGCACGAGAATCTTTTCAGCAAACAATTTCATTTGTTACCGTTTAATGGAGATGTCTTTTGCACGACTGGATTACAAAGGGAGAGAAAAACATTATTAGAAAAACACATTATACTCAAAATTATCACTAAATTTATTTTCAAACAAATCACAATACATTACACAAAGTGGATCCAACTCCAAGGCAAGGCTAAGCAAACACACAAACTGTATAAAAACCCAATAAAAGTAGATGTCACACCTTGATCCTGACATACGTTGGATCGACATGTGACGTCACTAAAAACCCGTATCTCTAACATACCCCACCTCCGGGAAAAGGCAAAACATAACTTAAGATCCAACTACGCAATAATTCTTCGTAGACTTTATGGCTGCATCTAACATCCTCGTTAGACTGTCTACGTACCCTAAATAGGGATCAAGCCGTTCGTAGTTCATTATTCACTGCACTCAAACATTCATCACATAAATCGTTATGTCCCAACAATATACCACAATGCATATCATGCAATATTTCAAAGAACAAATGACAAAGCACAATCATACTCTCTAGCCATATTTATCAACAAGTCTAATCATAACAATAACAATGATATTTCCACTTCATCCATCACATAAATCATCATGTTTCCCACATAAAATCACAATTCATAGCGTGTAGCGTATTAAAGAATTAACAATGCACAATATTATTCTCTAAAAACATTGATCAACTAAAATAATCATAATAACAACACTCATATCCAGCGTCATTCCACAATCCCGTCAATTAATCAATTCATGAATCAAAGATGCACGATCTTAGCATTTAATTATGTTAATCAATCAATGCGATAACATATCATTTCACGAATTTAACCAAGGAACTCTATATAATTTCCCACTTGGATTATGAATAATAACATGGTAATTCTAATTTGTATTCACAAGATCTTTTGTGGGTAATTCCCATTCACTCGAATTTAGGATTCTAAGATAACTTTACGGAAATGAATAAGAGCAAGGATTCCGGACCATTCAATAGAATCCAACACAATCGGGTTCCGGACCACTCAACGGAACCAAAATATCAAGCAGTTTCTCGTAATCTACCCAGACTTATCACATGTAAAGTCAATGCCTACATTATGGGAATGGTACACTGGCAAATTAGGCACTCAGATAAGCTGCGAGGCTCGGGTGAGTGACAATAACACAAGTATGTGATATTCAATAAAAACAAACCATCGATCACAATTTATAAACATCAAGTATAGAATCATGCTTTATGAAATCATAATCAAGTTGCTGAAAACTCCAAAGGAGTCACCCAGACATCCAACAGCTTTTCTAATTCAAACCACAAGATTCTCAAAATCCATCGTTCATATGTACATTAAAAACTAGGGCTAGAGAGACGCAGTTCGGCCGAAGCCTACATAAGTAACCAAACACAAAGTGCCCTCCCCAAAGCGGATTAACCAAGCAGAGTCACTCCTACACCTGTTAGGAAGTGATCACCCAATGTGGATTAACCAAGCATGATCACTCCTGAGCATACATGGCCATAAGGATCGCCCAACGCGGATTAACCAAGCGCGATCCACATATAGTATGGTCCCCCAATGTGAATTAACCAAGCATGACCACTAGTCACCCCCCCAATGTGGATTAACCAAGTAGGGTCAAGATAATCAGGTAGGTAGTGACCCCCTAACGCGGATTAACCAAGCAGAGTCATACCTACATAACTATTAGGCAGTGATCATCTAACGCGGATTAACCAAGCATGATCACCCCTAAGTATAAATGGCCATAAGGATCGCCCAGCGCGGATTAACCAAGCACGATCCACATATAGTATGGTCCCCAATGCGGATTAACCAAGCAGAACCATTCATGTACCACTGCGACATGGTGCAGGAAATTCAACTCACAACCTACCCACAACTCAACCCCTATGGATTACAACGTAGTCACTACACCATCAACTTCTCATGGCCACCAACTAATACATCACACAATCATATAAATTCTACAAAATACTTCTAATAGGATTCTAAGATCACATAGTCATAGCATTTATCATACTTATCATTCACATTGCTAAAAAGAGATAATTAAACACACATATATCACAACCATCATCAGTACACAAGCCAAATCATGTTTCATAAATATAGGTCTATGGCTAAATACATAAAAGTCACATTTCAATAGAAATCATAGTTATAAAACCAATTCATATTCACAACGGATACTAATATAAGAATTTAAGGTAATAAACCTACCCCATATATTTAGGTCACTCTTTAACCAATGTGGGTCCACTAGACTTCACTTAGTCTCTTGTAGTACCAATTTTAGTATCCAGAACGTTTCGGAACATGTTGACCCAAAAGTCAACTCTCGATCAACGGTAGGGTTTGCAACTCCGTAATTTGAGCTGAAAGATCTGCCCATTGAACTTTAGATCCGTAACTTCTTAGGGTCCTCATTATTCTCATAGAACAACATACTAAATTCTTATCGAGATCCGATGGTCGGATCTCCGCCAATTACTAGAATTACGTGGCGGTCAACAATTTATTTTGCAAACTTAGAAATCCAATTCGGGAAGATCCGTACGTTGGATTCCTGATCCGTCAGTTCCTAACATCCTCAAATATTACGTATTATAATGTATTAAAGTTTGGTGACCATCCAACGGTCGGATTATTGATTCATATTTTGATCAAGTAATGTCTCATAGTGAAAATTAGGTTCAAACGATCAAACCACGTCATACGAATATTAAATACAAAATTAGGACATCTAATTGAACTTAGAAAGGCATCGTCAACCCACTAGCCACGCACCACAGCAAGTGGCGGTTTCCGGCGAACGGAAACCCAATTTTCCGACTAACTCCAAAAATTACCAAATTTAACAGAAATGTAGATAACAAGTTTCATATATGTGGCCAAGTCCAATTTTTCCGGAAAAAGCCCCAAATTCACTCAAACCCTCCGAAAACCCTAAGATGGGTGCTCTTTGATTCGACTTCCTCGATGTTCCAACGCCCCTACAATTGATTGGGTCTTGTTCCTGGGTCCAAGGAGAGTTGATTCAGGGTGGTGGTGGGTGGTGAAACTTGCTGGAATGGCAGAATCACCGTCAAATCTCCATGGGTCACCCGCACGGTTTTACAAGATTTTGGACTTAAATACCCTCAAATTTGGGCGGAGATGGAAGATGGGAAATCCCCTAGTGTTTTGCAGGTGTCGGATGATGGTGATTCAATGAAAAAAAATGGTGAAATTCGTCGGAATTAAACCGGGTTGATGGTGGTGCACGGGTCGATAATCGGGGGGGGGGGGGGGGATTTCCTTTCCTCATTGGTTGATCCTTTTATTTTTTATTTTTTATTTATATATTCTGATTGGTCCCTCACTCTCTTATCTCATTGGTCCCTTTCCCACAAGGTGGGAGTTTTAAAATAAATTTAAAATCTATAATTTAGTAACGACTTCAAATGTCCGTAACTATACCGTTAAAACCCGGACTCCCAAATGGCTTCCGCCTATGTGCTCGTGGTTTCGAGATCTACTCGAAAACGTTACTTGTGACCTCAAAAGGTCAATGAATCTTAAAGATTAATTACGAAAATTCAGACCCGATAACTATTCAACTTAATTCCCAAAATTTACGGAATTAAAATTAAGTAATAAAAATAACGTAAACGTGAAATACGAATTTAAATTACGAGATACATAATGAATAGTGAAATTCCGGGGACAGGATTTCACAGTAGAAGTGTAACAATATTGTTATGCATGTAGATTTATTCTCACAAATAACGAATACAAGAATTTGATGAACTTGTCACTCAAGCTCCAAGGAAAAATGAAATAAAATTCAATTGTTAAAATTAATCCTTATGTAAATGTATTCCCCACATCTATATCATTCAAGTACAACGAAATTCAATGGTTTCAACAAAAAAAAAAAATCCTGATTGACTTGAGTTCAGGACATTCAAGTACAACGTAATTGAAATCTGTGCAAGAGATTCCATGAAAACATAACATACAAACAAATCTTAATTGAAAGCAAAAGGAAAAACTTGGACATGAGAACCGATAAACACATTGTACCATAAAATGGCTCTACATGAGAGAGGGAGCGAGGGAAGAGCAAGTGTGTAGAGAGAGAGAACGCACAGAGTCATAAATCATGAAACATCCCAACGTTACAAAAGCAGTAGTACAAAATGCCTCACATAAAGATAGAAAAGCCCAACAATAAGTAAGAAAGACATTAGTTGCTCCATCTATAGCACATTTTGCAACAACAGTTGGGCTCTTGAAACTAAAAGATCATAAATACATTTATGTAAGGGTAGTCGGAACAAAAAAATGGAATTGAAAGTCGATTACGGACTACTTCGGTGTTTACCCAATATTGGGGAATCAAAAATTTGGGAGACTATGCAAATTTTGGAATCCAACTATAAAATTTGGAGGAATTGGATTCCTTACAATTTGGTGGAGGCTAAATTCCGAGTTATTGGAATGCATTTTTCCTCCCCATTATACCCTAAAAAAATATAAACAATCATTAGAGACCGAGCAGCACACACTCATAAATAAAAGATTAGCAACCTTAACTTCAAGATAAACATAATGCATACAGAAGAATAAAACTGCAACAAAAAACTTTGCACACAAACTTTTGCACTGAAGATGAGAATTAAAAGAATCACACCAGACTTACCCTTTCAAAAATAAATCCTGGACCTACAGATTCAGAAAAACCCTGTGAGCCGTTCACATATACCTGTAAAAGTGCACAACACCATTAAATGCTAGAGTTGACATCTACATGTTCATCCATAGAACAAATACAGTGAAGGAGACACAGAAAACAAACCAAGCTTCAAGTCCTGTTGTCTAATCTAAATTAGAGAACGCTCACCCAGAAGACAAAGTAATACACATTTCTTAGGAAATTGTTTTGCATTAGAGGCTATATAAGTGATCATTTCAGCAACCTGTTGCTCAACCTGTGTTTATCAAGACGCAACAAAGTAAAGCAAACAAAAAAATGCATTGTTAAATCTTCCTAACTACAAATTCATAAAATAACACCACCAAAACAAACAAAAAAACGCGTTTTTAAATCTTCCCCACTTTAAAACAAAAATTAAGGAATATCCCCACCGTAAAAAGTAACACCACAAAAAAAAAAAAAACAAAAAAAACAAAAAAGACTTCGTAAAGACAGCACTCTTGTTAAGATACCCCAACTAAATCAGTTAGCAGCAAGAGACCAACATGGCAATGGGAGTCTACAAAAAGGAAAAAGAACAGGAGATATAAAATAGTAGACAAATGGTCATAGTTATATTAATTGAAATTGTTCAGAAAAAAACAATGTTGAATACATACTTCCTTACAACAACAACAACAAAGCCTTTTCCCACTAAGTGGGGTCGGCTATATGAATCCTAGAACGCCATTGCGCTCGGTTTTGTGTCATGTCCTCCGTTAGATCCAAGTACTCTAAGTCTTTTCTTAGAGTCTCTTCCAAAGTTTTCCTAGGTCTTCCTCTACCCCTTTGGCCCTGAACCTCTGTCCCGTAGTCACATCTTCGAACCGGAGCGTCAGTCGGCCTTCTTTGCACATGTCCAAATCATCGGAGCCGATTTTCTCTCATCTTTCCTACAATTTCGGCTACTCCTACTTTACCTCGGATATCCTCATTCCCAATCTTATCCTTTCTCGTGTGCCCACACATCCCACGAAGCATCCTCATCTCCGCTACACCCATTTTGTGTACGTGTTGATGCTTCACCGCCCAACATTCTGTGCCATACAACATCGCTGGCCTTATTGCCGTCCTATAAAATTTTCCCTTGAGCTTCAGTGGCCTACGACGGTCACACAACACGCCGGATGCACTCTTACACTTCATCCATCCAGCTCGTATTCTATGGTTGAGATCTCCATCTAATTCTCCGTTCTCTTGCAAGATAGATCCTAGGTAGCGAAAACGGTCGCTTTTTGTGATCTTCGCTAGATTGCTCCGGTCATTAGTGTGGATAAGTATATAAATGGATAGAGATAGGAAAGCAAACACAAGATGTACGTGGTTCACCCAGATTGGCTACGTCCACGGAATAGAAGAGTTCTCATTAATTGTGAAGGGTTTACACAAGTACATAGGTTCAAGCTCTCCTTTAGTGAGTACAAGTGAATGATTTAGTACAAATGACATTAGGAAATATTGTGGGAGAATGATCTCGTAATCACGAAACTTCTAAGTATCGGAGTGTGGTGTCGTCTTGACTTGCCTTATCTGTCTCATAGGTAGATGTGGCATCTTCTCTGGAAGTACTCTTCCTCCATCCAGGGGTGGTATCTTTAACTGGTGGAGATGCACAAGGTAATGTATCAATTTCACTTGAAGCTTACTTGTAGTCTCAGGCTTGGTCAAGCGCGATACAAACCATGTAGTAGGAGTCCCCCAAGTCGCCGAGCTAGGGGGTCTGCTGAAAGAGGTGACAGACAAGGTAAGCAATCAGAGCTCCGACTGATTGTTCACATTCTCCCCATCTTGCAGCAGCATGAAGGATAAAGAGAAGAAAAATGAGAAGAGATGATATGAGATACTTTTGCTTTTGAAGAAGTAACTTTCCACAGGCTTATTCTTGAACTGAGCTGGAGGGTTTTCTGGTTTCCTCCAGAGTATAAGGCCGACTGAAGAATTTGAGGGTCAAAACAAGTCCATCAAATCTAGAGTACGTTCCACCCTGCTGATATGGGATACTTTTGCTTTTGACAGAGTAATGGGTGTATCGGCACGTGTGCTGTTACGCTTGTCTCCACATGCTTCCTTGTATCCTTCGCACTTGCCCTATCTGTTCCTCAAGCAGATGCGGAATCTTCCCTGGAAACATAAGATGTTGAAGATGAGTACTCGAGAGCAATGCCAGGTAAGTAATCAGGTAAGGGGTTCCAGGCAGTCAGTTCCTGGCTGGAAGCTTGATCCAAGTGCTGACTGATTGCTCTCTTTCTCCTTGTCTTGCAGGTAAAAACAAGGCCAAAGGAAAAGACAGGGAAAAAGCATGATATGGGATACTCTTGCTTTTAACCCTGATGATATGAGATATTCTTGCTCTAGTATAGCTTGTTTGCAGAGGTATTATCGGGGGGAAAGAAAGCTGAATATTTCGAAAGGCTTCGTTGGGAGTGCCCTCTCAGATATGATGAAGGGTTGAGCATTTTTGCAGGTCTGCCTGTCCATTGGGGATGGATGTCGACATATATAGGAGTCTCCCTAACAACAAGTAGTAATGCTATTCCTTTACCCTGCTTGGTCATAGCACGATAGTGGGAGCTGCCAGTTTCACATGTTTTAACTCTGTCAGAGCACTTTGAAAAAGTGGTCTGTGGTATCTGGCTCTCGAGATTCGGAGAACGATGCCTTTTCGATTTTTGAGAAAGCAATCATGCTGGGGGTCTGGCTCTCGAGATTCGTAGAGCAGTGTCTCTTCGATTTTTGAGGAAGTAATCATGTTGGGAGTCTGGCTCTCGAGATTCGGAGGGCGGTGCCTCTTCGATTTTGGAGCAAGCAATCATGTTGGGAGTGTTGTCTCGAATGTGAGTAAAGGTTGGGCATGTTTGCTAGTCTACCTTGCCACGAAGCACAAAGGTTGACACACAGAGACTTTCCAATTATCCAGCAATGGTACTGTTCCTTTACCCTCTCTTCGCTTTTGAGAAAGTAGTCATGTTGGGAGTCTGGCTCTCGAGATTCGGAGGACGGTGCCTCTTCGATTTTGGAGCAAGCAATCTTGTTGGGAGTGTTTTCTCGAAAGTGAGTAAAGGTTGGGCATGTTTGCTAGTCTACCTTGCCACGAAGCACAGAGGTTGACACACAGGGACTTTCCAATTATCCAGCAGTGGTACTGTTCCTTTACCCTTGTGGGTAATAATATGGTAGCTAGACCTTCAAAATTTATGTGTCTAAACTTTGTTAGTGCTGTTTCTTTGCTATTCTTTTACCTTTCTTGGTCAGAGCGATGTAGTGGGAGCTGCAAGCTTCACGTGCTCAACTTTGGCAGAGAACTTTGGCAAAGTTATCTGTGGTACCCATGAGCTATTGTTGCGTGTGGGAAGTGGGTGATTGAACAGTAAGATTCATGTGCTTTCTACTTCACCAGAAGTCTTCGACAGAATGCCCATAATTTCTGCAAAGCTGAGTGTGCGTGTGACAGGTGCTGACAAGGCTAGAAAAGTAGGTGCCTCTTCGATTTCTGAGATCGGCCCTCGTGGTCTCTGAGCAGCCCAGCTTTTGAGAAAGCGAGCGCCTCTTCGATTGATTCGGAGAACGATGCCTCATCGATTTTTGAGAAAGCAATCATGCTGGGGGTCTGGCTCTCGAAGATTCGGGGAGCAGTGTCTCTTCGATTTTTGAGAAAGTAATCACGTTGGGAGTCTGGCTCTCGAGATTCGGAGGGCGGTGCCTCTTCGATTTTGGAGCAAGCAATCTTGTTGGGAGTGTTTTCTCGAATGTGAGTAAAGGTTGGGCATGTTTGCTAGTCTACCTTGCCACGAAGCACAGAGGTTGACACACAGGGGCTTTCCAATTATCCAGCAATGGTACTGTTCCTTTACCCTCTCTTCGATTTTTAAGAAAGTAGTCATGTTGGGAGTCTGGCTCTCGAGATTCGGAGGACGGTGCCTCTTCGATTTTGGAGCAAGCAATCTTATTGGGAGTGTTTTCTCGAATGTGAGTAAAGGTTGGGCATGTTTGCTAGTCTACCTTGCCACGAAGCACAGAGGTTGACACACAGGGACTTTCCAATTATCCAGCAATAGTACTGTTCCTTTACCCTTGTGGGTAATAATATGGTAGCTAGACCTTCAAAATTTATGGGTCTAAACTTTGTTAGTGCTGTTTCTTTGCTATTCTTTTACCCTTCTTGGTCAGAGCGATGTAGTGGGAGCTGCAAGCTTCACGTGCTCAACTTTGGCAGAGAACTTTGGCAAAGTTATCTGTGGTACCCATGAGCTATTGTTGCGTGTGGGAAGTGGGTGATTGAACAGTAAGATTCATGTGTTTTCTACTTCCCCAGAAGTCTTCGACAGAATGCCCATAATTTCTGCAAAGCTGAGTGTGCGTGTGACGGGTGCTGACAAGGCTAGAAAAGTAGGTGCCTCTTCGATTTCTGAGATCGGCCCTCGTGGTCTCTGGGGAGCCCAGCTTTTGAGAAAGCGAGCGCCTCTTCGATTTCTGAGATCGGCCTTCGTGGTCTTTGAGAAGCCCAACTTTTGAGAAAGCAAACGCCTCTTCGATTTCTGAGATCAACCCTCGTGATCTCTAAGCAGCCCAGCTTTTTAGAAAGCAAACGCCTCTTCGATTTCTGAGCAGGCGCCTCTTCGATTTCCGAAGCTCCGTCGAGTGCAGATTTTTATAGAGGCTGACATTAAGTTCCAAAGCACACTTGAATCTCCACCAGTAGAAGCTTCATTCTTGCACTTCTAAGATCTTGATTTGTCCGACCTCTTCTCTCTTCAACACCTTTGAAAATGTCTGGCCCCTCCGACCGTCGTTTTGACTTGAACCTTGTTGAAGAGGCAGCCCCGCCTTCTCCAGACAACATATGGCGCCCATCCTTCGTCTCCCCTACTGGTCCTCTTACCGTTGGGGATTCCGTGATGAAGAATGATATGACCGCTGCGGTGGTGGCCATGAACCTTCTCACTCCCAAAGATAACAGACTACTTTCCAAACGGTCTGATGAGTTAGCTGTTAAGGATTCGTTGGCTCTCAGTGTTCAGTGTGCAGGTTCTGTGTCTAATATGGCCCAACGCCTATTTGCTCGAACCCGCCAAGTTGAATCCTTGGCGGCTGAAGTGATGAGTCTCAAACAGGAGATTAGAGGGCTCAAGCATGAGAATAAACAGTTGCACCGGCTCGCACATGACTATGCTACAAACATGAAGAGGAAGCTTGACCAGATGAAGGAAACTGATGGTCAGGTTTTACTTGATCATCAGAGATTTGTGGGTTTGTTCCAAAGGCATTTATTGCCTTCGTCTTCTGGGGCTGTACCGCGTAATGAAGCTCCGAATGATCAACCTCTGATGCCTCCTCCTTCTAGGGTTCTGTCCAGTACTGAGGCTCCAAATGATCCCCCTCCGGTGCCTTCTCTTTCTGGGGCTCTACCGACTGCTGAGACTTCTCCTAAGCAACCTTTGTGAAGGCTCCGTCTTGTGTGTTTATTTTGACTCATGTATATGTACATATTTGTAGCTGATCGGGGATATCAATAAATAAGCTTTCCTTCATTTCAACGTATTGTGTTAAATACACCAAAGCCTTCTTCGCTAAGTTCTTTGAATTTTCTTTTGTTGAAGCTTGTATGTTGAAGCTTTCTGAGTGGAGCATGTAGGTTGGGGTAGTGTTCCCTTAATTTCCCGAGTGAGGAAAACTTCTCGATTGGAGACTTGGAAAATCCAAGTCACTGAGTGGGATCGGCTATATGAATCTTAGAACGCCATTGTGCTCGATCCTGTGTCATGTCCTCCGTTAGATCCAAGTACTCTAAGTCTTTTCTTAGAGTCTCTTCCAAAGTTTTCCTAGGTCTTCCTCTACCCCTTCGGCCCTGAACCTCTGTCCCATAGTCGCATCTTCTAATCGGAGCGTCAGTAGGCCTTCTTTGCACATGTCCAAACCACCGTAACCGATTTTCTCTCATCTTTCCTTCAATTTCGGCTACTCCTACTTTACCCCGGATATCCTCATTCCTAATCTTATCCTTTCTCGTGTGCCCACACATCCAACGAAGCATCCTCATCTCCGCTACACCCATTTTGTGTACGTGTTGATGTTTCACCGCCCAACATTCTGTGCCATACAGCATCGCCGGCCTTATTGCCGTCCTATAAAATTTTCCCTTGAGCTTCAATGGCATACGGCGGTCACACAACACACCGGATGCACTCTTCCACTTCATCCATCCAGCTTGTATTCTATGGTTGAGATCTCCATCTAATTCTCCGTTCTTTTGCAAGATAGATCCTAGGTAACGAAAACGGTCGCTTTTTGGTATTTCTTGATCTCCGATCCTCACCCCTAACTCGTTTTGGCCTCCATTTGCACTGAACTTGCACTCCATATATTCTGTCTTTGATCGGCTTAGGCGAAGACCTTTAGATTCCAACACTTCTCTCCAAAGGTTAAGCTTTGCATTTACCCCTTCCTGAGTTTCATCTATCAACACTATATCGTCTGCGAAAAGCATACACCAAGGAATATCATCTTGAATATGTCCTGTTAACTCATCCATTACCAACGCAAAAAGGTAAGGACTTAAGGATGAGCCTTGATGTAATCCTACAGTTATGGGGAAGCTTTCGGTTTGTCCTTCATGAGTTCTTACGGCAGTCTTTGCTCCTTCATACATATCCTTTATAGCTTGGATATATGCTACTCGTACTCCTTTCTTCTCTAAAATCCTCCAAAGAATGTCTCTTGGGACCCTATCATACGCTTTTTCCAAATCTATAAAGACCATGTGTAAATCCTTTTTCCCATCTCTATATCTTTCCATCAATCTTCGTAAGAGATAGATTGCCTCCATGGTTGAGCGCCCTGGCATGAACCCGAATTGGTTGTCCGAAACCCGTGTCTCTTGCCTCAATCTATGCTCAATGACTCTCTCCCAGAGCTTCATTGTATGACTCATTAGCTTAATACCCCTATAGTTCATGCAATTTTGTACGTCGCCCTTGTTCTTGTAGATAGGCACCAAAGTGCTCGTTCGCCACTCATTTGGCATCTTCTTCGTTTTCAAAATCCTATTGAAAAGGTCAGTGAGCCATGTTATACCTGTCTCTCCCAAAAGTTTCCACACTTCGATTGGTATATTGTCTGGGCCTATTGCTTTTTTATGCTTCATCTTCTTCAAAGCTACAACCACTTCTTCCTTCCGGATTCGACGATAAAAAGAGTAGTTTCTACACTCTTCTGAGTTACTCAACTCCCCTAAAGAATCGCTCATTTCATGTCCTTCATTGAAAAGATTATGAAAATAACCTCTCCATCTGTCTTTAACCGCGTTCTCTGTAGCAAGAACCTTTCCATCCTCATCCTTGATGCACCTCACTTGGTTTAGATCCCTTGTCTTCTTTTCCCTTGCTCTAGATAGTTTATAGATATCCAACTCTCCTTCTTTGGTATCTAGTCGTTTATACATATCGTCGTAAGCCGCTAACTTAGCTTCTCTGACAGCTTTTTTCGCCTCTTGCTTCGCTTTTCTATACTTTTCACCATTTTCATCGGTCCTCTCCTTGTATAAGGCTTTACAACATTCCTTCTTAGCCTTCACCTTTGTTTGTACCTCCTCATTCCACCACCAAGATTCCTTTTGGTGTGGGGCAAAGCCCTTGGACTCTCCTAATACCTCTTTTGCTACTTTTCGGATACAACTAGCCATGGAATCCCACATTTGGCTAGCTTCCCCCTCTCTATCCCACACACATTGGGTGATTACCTTCTCTTTGAAAATGACTTGTTTTTCTTCTTTTAGATTCCACCATCTAGTCCTTGGGCACTTCCAAGTCTTGTTCTTTTGTCTTACTCTTTTGATATGTACATCCATCACCAACAAGCGATGTTGATTAGCCACGCTCTCTCCTGGTATAACTTTGCAATCCTTACAAGTTATACGATCCCCTTTCCTCATTAGAAGAAAATCTATTTGTGTTTTTGACGACCCACTCTTGTAGGTGATCACATGTTCTTCTCTCTTCTTAAAGAAGGTGTTGGCTAAGAAGAGATCATATGCCATTGCAAAATCCAAGATAGCTTCCCCATCCTCGTTTCTCTCCCCAAAACCATGGCCACCATGAAAACCTCCATAGTTGCCTGTCTCCCTGCCCACGTGTCCATTTAAATCTCCTCCTATAAATAACTTCTCCGTCTGAGCAATTCCTTGCACCAAGTCTCCAAGATCTTCCCAAAATTTCTCCTTCGAACTCGTATCCAACCCTACTTGAGGTGCGTACGCACTAATCACATTGATAAGTTCTTGTCCTATTACAATCTTGATTGCCATGATTCTATCTCCTACCCTCTTGACATCTACAACATCTTGTACCAAGGTCTTGTCCACGATGATGCCAACACCGTTTCTCGTTCTATTTGTGCCCGAATACCAAAGTTTAAACCCTGAGTTTTCTAGATCCTTTGCCTTACTACCAACCCACTTAGTTTCTTGTAGGCACATAATATTTATCCTTCTCCTCACCATAACTTCCACTATTTCCATAGATTTTCCCGTTAAGGTTCCTATATTCCACGTTCCTAAACGCATTTTGCTCTCTTGAACTCTACCCTTCTGTCCTAGCTTCTTCACCCTCCCCCGTCTAATAGGATCAAAGTACTTCTTTTGTGTGTCCCGGGTAAAATTGATAGGAGCATATGCTCCCAAACAACTTTGAGTGGAGTCGTTCGAAAAGAAGTTTCTATGGCCCCCTTGCTCATTTAACACTGCATCCGGGTGCCGATGGAGATGCAGCGACCCTTGCTCACTTATCACTGTGCTCAGGCCACACAGCGCGCCACTTACGGGTGACGCCCTAGCTTTAGCGCGATTTTGTTCTGGATTCATTTTCATAAGGATTCGACGTGATCATGGAGTGCCGGCTGTCGACTACCTGACGCCCTCCCCCTCCTCCTTTATCCGGGCTTGGGACCGGCCATGTAAGACATAGGCGGAGTTGAATACATACTTCCTTAGAATAAAAAAAATTGATTAATTCATTATAATGGTTTTTTGTAACCCAAGTAGAAAAGGATACAACTTATTACGTGTGGAATAAAAAGGACAAGAAGTAAGGGTTTTAGTCGAGTCTCCTTAATTTTTTGGTAGAATTTTGATACTTTGCTTTATATTTTCAATATAGGACATTCAACTTCCTCTGGAGCAAAACGTGACCAAACGGACGAATTTTGGAGTAATTCCAATTAGAGGATGTTCGTGTGCCTTTCATGATGATTGTGTCAAAATTCCAGATTTTTCTACTAAGCCGTTTGAACGTGGCGAATAAATAAAGGCCCAGCGCGCAGCTTTCCCAGATTGACGTTTCTGGACGTTTTGGGTATTTTGGAGGTCAACATGACATATTTTGAGGAAGATTCCTTTTGAAGATTTGTTGTTGACGTCTTCAGCTTTAAAAAGAGACCTTTCGAGACCAAATCGGAGTTGATTTGGTCAGTCAAAAGATGAATTTTCTGAGAAGTCCGAATTTTAGTTTAAATAGGAAACCTTTTATTTTCTGTTTTATTATTTTATTATGTTTCCTAGTTTTATTCTAAGACCTTTTAGGGTTTTATTTTGTATTAGTATAAAAAAGACTTTTTAGCCATCAGGTTAAAGAGGAGGAGGGGAGAACGCAATACTTTGGCTTTAGAGGAGCTTTTGACAATTCAAGTTTATTTTTAAGGTGTTTTCTATCCATGTCTTTAATAATATTTTGTTTTATGATTATTTGTAACTAGTTTCTTTTGCTAGGGCGAGGCCACGAGCCATAGCAAGAATATGTAGTTTCTTTTCAATTTACCTATGATATTATGCATGCAAGTTTTGAATTATTAATCACTGTGCTTTAAACTATCTAATTGTCTTGATGATTGGCCACCATTAGGGTATTTAGAAAAGTAATTTGATGCAATTTTGGCGGAGGGCTGTCCCTGAAATTGGCGCTGGCTTCTTGTGATTAATATCTGTAACTTCTTAGGATGGACGACACATCTTAAGGGTTGTATGGTTTTTCAAAAGGATTTCACAAAACTTAATGAGTCTTGCATGTTCACATTCAATTTGGACGCCACGGACGGGTTGCATGTTTGATATACGTTCTATGTTGGAGCTTCCAAGTAGGATATACTTTAGGAAAACCTAACCTACAAAATATGCATGTGTAATTCATAAGTAATTGGAAGAACTACGTAGGATTGTTAAGGTGATAGCGGAACCCTAATGCTCAAATTTATTTTCAAAACTATTTTCTTTTGTTTTCTTTACTTTCTCAATTTATTTAATTGTTTTTAATTAAATTCGTTTTTAATATTTTAGGTCATAAAACCACCTTCTTCCAAACTTTGTTTTCAAATAATTAATTAAGATTTGGTTTTAACATAAATTATTCATTCAATCTTTATGGAGATCGATCTTGCTTGAGCTGCTATACTACGATAACCTTGTACTCTTGCAAGTATTTTAAAGGGCTTTTATCCCTACTTTTGCAAGTGGTAAAATCACTATAAACATTTCCAAGAATCCTGTTCAACATTCTCGTACCAAACATATTGACATTTGTCACCACTTTATTTGTGTCTTGGTTGAAGAGAAGGTTTTAATGTTGGAGTTTATTGCCACTGAACATCAACTTGCAGACTTATTTACTAAGCCTTTAGACACTCATCGTTTTGAAACTCTTCGAAAGGCATTAGGAATCTGTCGTGTTCTTTAAATTTTTTTTTCATTTTCCATTTTTTTTACTTAGTTGTTTCTTCCTAAAAATATTGAAAACGAAGTCCATTTTTGTTTTTTTTTAGTCTGCAAAACTTTTGTCCACTACATTATTTGCTTCGTGCTAAACATAATATGTTTTGCTTTGGTGGTTGATTCTATATGTCTATTTTCTGATTAAACATGTCTACTTGCCTGTAACTCCGCCCCCTATGAGCTTTTGAGCCTCCAGTTAGTGTATGCATTTTTCATACACTTTTAAAATCGTTTCTGTGTGCTCTATCTTATGTGATTTTTAACTCTCTAGAACTTGCTTTGAGATCTCTCGAGGCTTTGTATTGCTCCTTACTCTCTTTTTTAGATGAAAATAGGAATTACGTGGTTCCATCATTATCATATACGCCAGTGTCTTATTTTTTCCCTGGTCCACATTATTGAGCCTCTCCTTCAGTATATACTATCTTCCTCACCTTTTATACTCTACTTCTCACCTCAGTTGCCCAATCCAAGCCACGGGGAGAGTCCACGATTGGTTCACCATTGAAGACTTAATATTGTGACGACAGTAACTTCCCAAGTCAAGAAACGATACTTTAAAAAAATAAAATAAAAATTCAAGATCCGTGTGTATAACACACATGGTGGTTGTTTATCTCTGAAGAAAATCAAAGGTACAGTTGTACATGAAGACCACAATATATCAAATGTGCAAAGCACTCTTTATTGCTCCAGTGGTTCTCTCTGTCTCAACATCTCTCCAGTTTTATTTCTAAAGGACTCTATAGCTTCTCGGACTTCTGTCCTCCTTATTCTCGTTTATCTTAATCCAGTGCTTACGTCCTGTTATACCTCTTCGTACGAACCTATTTCATCTCTTGAGGGTAAATTGTTGATGTGTGGAGATGAAATTGATCTGCAAGCCTATGGTAGAGTATTCGCATAATGATCTTTTTGAGTGTAAACACTTCACCCCAAACACTTTGAGTGACATTTGAGAATATTCCTTGTGAGTTTAGGGGTTGCTGTTGAGTTGGCTTGTTTAATCATATTGCATTTCTATAGTCTCGATTGTTTTGGCTTTCTCTAGTTCGTATTTTATTTTTGTGGACATTACAAAAAAATAAAAATAAAAATAACAAAAAAAATCGTTATTATCCTTATCTTTGCTATATCCTTTCAAATTTTAGATAATGTTGATTGTTTTATTTTTTTGATTATCTTTTTGGTCTTTTAGTTGTTTTGCATTTGGACTCAACTTTTGTTCTTCTCTTTTTTATTGTCATGCTTTCAATTGTTGTCCATAACATCTTTTTCATCATGGTTTCCTCACGCAAGTCTGCACGTCCCCATGCTCTAAAAGGCAAGACTCCTCTTATCACTCCTTATGTGACTCGTAAATTGTTTTCTTCCTCATCTGCTCCTTCAACTTTTCCTGCTGTTGATTTTTCCAACGAGATCTTCAAACATATTCTTGATATGCGCCAGCAATTCTCTCTGTTGGAGCATTTCATTAAGATTTCTACCGATGATCTCAGCCATCGAATTTCTCAATTGGAGCAATGTCTCCAACGCATCCCCAACCACATGCTTGTGCCTCTTATCCATCTTTCATCCTTTTTTTTTTTTTTTTTTTGGAAAACCTCGACGGTACGAGGGTAATTTTATTTATAACGAAAAAACAAGTTACACCTAGTCAGGGGGGACATAAACCTTACCCCTCCAAAAAACAGAGACAACAAAAGGGAATACACTAGAAAGAAGGGGGGACATAAACTTTACCCTTATAGAAACAAAAAATGAGAATGAAACAAAGAAAAGAGGGGGGGGACATGAAACCTAACCCCTCTAGAACCAAACATGAAGGTCTAAACCTGGATGCCAACATGCACATTAATTTGAGAAGCGGTAACCAGACAAGCCAACATAGTCAGAAAACAGAGTAGCACGAACCGCCATCGGAGGAGAATCATGTCATGTTAAAGATGGAGAAGACAAGCCCATGTTAGCAAAATTGTCCGCAACAAGATTTTCTTCTCGATATATGTGAGATGCGTAGAAAGTCATTTTCCGAATGCGATCTAAACAAATAGACCATTGCGTATGAAGAGGCCAAGGAGGATCAAAATCAGATGATTGAAGAGCAGAAATAACACTAGAACTATCAATTTCCAACCAAAGACAGTGCCAACCCCGCTGATAAGCAAACTCAATACCAATAATAATTGCTGATAACTCTGCAAAAAAAGAGTTGCAATGACCAATCCATTGACAGAAACCTCCGAGAAAAAGACCATGGCAATTCCTGAAAACACCTCCACATGGAGCAAGACCGGGATTTCCTTTAGACAAACCATCTGTATTAAGCTTAACCCAAGGAAACCAAGGAGGAGACCAAAGGACATGAAGAATAGTAGGTGCCTTGCGAGGGATAGGTTGGATCCCCAAAGAAGAAATGATCCGAGTGTCAAAACCCTGAGAATAACCAGGAATAAACTTCCCACCATGAACAATCGCCGAATTGATAGACATGCAAAGACGATGAAAATAGATTGGACGACCCTCAAAAATAAATTTATTTCGAGCCTTCCAAATAGCTGAAATAGTATAAAGACCCGCAAAAATCCATAGATTGTGCAATTGTTTGGAAAATGGCTTACGAACATATACATCCCAAAAAGCAACCAAAGAATCTGGAAGAGGTAAAGATGTACCAAATTGACATGCTAACCACCTCCAAAGTTGCCTAGATATCCGACATCCAAAGAAAAGATGAGCAGTAGATTCTTCAGAATTATGACATAAACAACAAATGGATGCTAAAGAAATACCACATCGTTGTAGCGCATCTTCTGTAGGAAGTTTATCATGAAAAAGCCTCCAAGCCAAAATATATAGTCGTGGCGGAATAAAATGTCGCCAGATAACCTTAGCCCAAGCACAATCACTATGTCTCATTCGAATAAGGTGATAACCAGAAGAAAAAGAAAACTTCCCGGTAGGTGAGGGCTCCCAAATAAATTTATCATCCTTAGCATTTAAAGGTAAAGGAAGACGTAAAATCTGTTGCACAATTGAAGGGAATAAATTTGAAAAATAATATGGCAAAGACCAACTTTGTGCTTCAATAACATCTAAAACCCGAGGAAGAACCTTAGGTGAAATGACCGAAAATAAAGAAGGGCTAATAATAGGCTCATCCAACCATTTGTCAAACCAAAAGAAAACTGACCTCCCATCACCAATAATCCAACGACTATTATTATTCAAAATAGGCAAAACACGCTTTAAACCATGCCATACAAAAGACCGTAAATAGATATTTTGATTTCTGTAAGGCGAAAGAGGAAAACGCTGACGAGCAAAAGAACCCCACAGAGAGTAAGATTGTAAAGCATCCCATCCAAAACTAAGCAAAACCGTCAAATTCAAAGAAGCTAAATCATGAAGACCAAGCCCACCTTATCTTTTAGGTCCACACACCATACTCCAATCACCTGTTACCAATTTTCGGGAAGATAAATCCCCTGACCAAATAAAATTCCTTGCGCAAGCAGAAAGATGCTTTAAAACGCAAGATGGCAATTGATAAACTGAGAAGTTGTGGAGAAATAAGCTTTGATAAACAGACTGTACCAATTGAAATCGTCCAGCCATTGAGAGAAGTTTACCTTTCCAACCCGAAAGGCGAGCTTTAGCCTTGTCTACCAAAGCTTGAAAGTGAATTCTCTTTAGCTTACCGCGAAAAATGGGTACCCCAAAATAAGTGAAAGGAACAACACCCAAACGAAAGCCAAGATGCCTGGAAACATGAGCTTTACGATGGACTGAGGAAGAGCCGAGATAAAAAGTACTCTTAGATGCATTAACAAGTTGCCCCGATGCACAACCATACTTATCCAAGAAATTTCGAAGAGAACAAAGAGATCGAACATTCCCATGACAAAAAATGAAAAGATCATCAGCATATAACACATGAGTAGGAGGGCAACAACTTCGCGGAGCTGAAATAGAAGTAATCCTTCCAGTAGAGAAAAGCAAAGATAAACCTCTACTCAAAGCTTCCTCTGCTAGACAAAAAAGAAGTGGAGAAAGAGGGTCACCCTGACGTACCCCTCGGGAGCAAGAGAAAAACCCATGCGGTGTGCCATTTACCAGAATTGAAAGGCGAGCTGACTGTAATAAAACACGCACCCAATCCACAAAGATACTAGAAAAGCCAAAACTAGAAAGCACATGGAGAAGAAAATCCCAGTTCAAAGTATCAAAAGCTTTAGCGATGTCGACTTTTATGCCTACGTTACCACCAAAAGCCTTTTTGTCCATAAAATTGAACCCTTCTGAAACTAGCCCAATGCAATCAGAAATACGTCTACCTTTCAAAAATGCCGTTTGTTGAGGAGAAATAATGCGAGTGGCAATTGGGCCGAGCCGATCAGCAAGAATCTTGAGGATAATTTTGAACAAAAAGTTAGCAAGAGCAATGGGCCGATACTGAGCAATCGTGGCAACACCTTCTACTTTAGGGATAAGCACCACAAAATTGCAATTGGCATTGGGATAAAGCCATCCACGCTTAAAAAAATCTTGTACAAAAGCAATCACATATAAACCAACAATATCCCAGCATGACTGATAAAAGGAACCAGGAAAACCATCGGGTCCCAGAGCACTCGAGGGATCCATAGAAAAGACAACACTTCTAATTTCATCTGCTGAAGGTAAACAAGAAAGAGAAAGATTTTCCTCTTCACTAACCATAGGTGGTATTACACCACAAACATCATCAATTCCAGTTGGGGTGAACGAAGAATTATATAAAGACTGATAAAAGTTTACCACATGATCAACAATAGCAGTATGTGAAGAGAGTCCATTATCACCATCTAAAAGAGTTACAATCCGGGAGGAAGAATGCCTACCTCGAGCATAAGCATGGAAAAAAGCGGTATTACGATCACCCTCAGTGAGCCATTTAACTCGAGCACGGTCATGCCAAAAAGCTTCTTGCATCTGAAGAGCATCGAGGACAGCCGTCTTAGCCACAACTTCCTCATTAAACTTCTCTTGCGAATTCCCATCAGAAGAAATACTATTTTGGATATTATGAAGTCTTTCCTTAGCAAAAGTGACATTTCTATGGACATCGCCAAAAACATTAGAGTTCCAAACTCGAAGACAACGCTTAAGGGCCTTAAGCTTTTCCAACATAACAAACATGGGACACCCATAGACAACAGTTGATTGCCAACACTTAGCAACCAAACCAGAAAATTCTGAATGTAAAGTCCACATGGACTGAAACCGAAAAGGCCGCAGACCTCCAAGGCGAATAGCAGAAGCCGAGAAAACTAGACAATTATGATCAGAAACGACCCTAGGTAAAGCACAACAACTAGTATAAGGCCAAGACTGTAACCAACGTGTGTCATAAAGAGAACGGTCAAGACGCTTCTCCATGTAACCACAGACATTCCAACCATTAGTCCAAGTGTAAAAAGCGCCAGTAGTATCCATATGAGTAAAGTCACAAAGCTCAGTAGTACTGCGAAAGTCCTCACATGAAGTTCGAGTAGGCAAATGACCACCCATTTGCTCATGCGCTCCAAGGATAGCATTAAAGTCACCAATTGCCATCCACGGAATTGTAGTATTAGAACGGATATTTAAGAGGTCACACCATAAAGCACGACGAAGAGTCGAGGTAGTAGCCGCATAAACAATAGTAAACTGAGAAAGAACACCCTCAAAAGAAGTCTGAAAAGTAACTCGTTGCCCTGAAGAAGAAATCATAGTAGGAGAACAATAGTCCGCACAATACAAAACCCAAATATTAGGCAATAAATCACCCCTGTTATTGACAATAAGTAAAGAGAGACCTAATGAATTCCAATAAGCAGAAGGAATAGAATCAAAAGTAACCATAGGTTCAGAGATGCAAACCAAGTCAGGATGATGAGAGTGGTAAACATTAGAAAGCTTCGTACGTGTATCAGAGTTACCAATACCGCGAATATTCCAATAAACTAGCTTCATTTGGAGGTAGAGATAACTTGTCTTCCTGCCCATGTAACATAGGGTTCTTCTTGCCTACATGTAACTTTTTGGGTTTTCTTTTGTTTCTTCTGCTGGGATTTACTAAGAACTAGAGTAAAGTCATTTGAATCCTTCCCTGCATCCACAACGTTGATCTCATTCCTTAAACCAAAACCAGGTGGGACATCAACATCAACATTGTGGTCGATATTAATTTCTTCCGTAGGCACATCTCTCATCTCCTCTGAAAGAGTATCCTTCAAGTTGCAAGAAGGGGAATCATTAATAATATTTGTTGGTTGTACCTCTAGAAGCTGTCTATCTGAAATTGTCTCTAAGTGACCATGAGGATCTGTTAATGCATCAATGACCTTGTCAGCCAACACACTTTGCTCATTATTCACAACAGTCATTAGTATTTGATTCGCAAAATCGTTGACTTGTTCAGTATGGCGTTGCTCAAGAGAGCTACAAAGTGGGGCCCCCATATCATTATTAAGTTCAGTAGAACGATTATTATGAATAATTTCAACTGAAGGGGAACGTTCCATGTGTATAGTATCACCTGAAGGAGAAACAGTCTTAGTCGACGGTTTTGGACGATAAACTTGACGAGTTGGTGACCGTCCGCGACGATGCGCCTCAACATCCGGATGCATCCCATCAGAATGATTACCCTTTAAATGTCGGCATTTGTTTGTATTATGGCCAATTACACCACAATGTCCACAGGTTGGTGGCAAATTCTCATAAATAATATCAACAGAAAAACCATGTTGTTCCCGCTCAACCATAATAGTCGAAGGCAAATCAGCAGAAAGATCCACATCGACCAGAATTCTAGCATAATAACCATATAACTTTTCACATGTAGCATGATCCAACTGGAGTGGGGTACCCACTCCACGAGCAATTTCCATAAGAATGCGAGGGTGCCAATACTCTTGACTTAGGCCATATATTTTGATCCATACCTGAGCATGTGTTTGGGGAAGGACATCACCAGGTTTGAAATCTGGTTGCCATTGAGACAACCTAAAAAGACCAAATTGAAGTGTACAGGTTCCACCACCCCACACACTTCTCATATCTTCTTCGCTGGAAAAGTGAAGATCAAAATAGCCCTTGCCAAGAGGTACCAGTTTCCATGAATTGTGAAGCTTCCATAAAGAAGCCAAAGCACTCTTGAGAAACTCAGTCTTCATCGGCATCGTTCCTTTTTTTAACAAAAGCCAACCAATGAGGTTTGTTCGACATGAACGTAATTGTTCTTGATAAAGGTCCTCACTGATTTTGACATAAGTCACATCTCCCCGAACAGTAGGAGAGGGAAGTTGACTTAAATTAACTGAACTTTACACACCATTTATGGCAGCAAAGGTCCGTGCTTTTGGAAGTTGTCCGGACAATTTACCAGTGGCAGTATTCAATTTGGAAGAAGTAGCAGAGAAGTCAAGAAATCCCCATGGGCATAAGGCAACGGGTGACTTGTCCATGGAAACCAAGAGATTAACCTAGAAAAAAAGGCATTCCAAAATAATAATATAAAAAATTAAATATAAAATTAGATAGTTGAACCTGTTGAAAAGTGTGTAGGTGCAACCAATTGTTGAAAATCCTTCAAAAGCAGAGTCTGTTGGTGCAGTATAGGTGCGGCAAGACCCTAAGAATTGCTGGAGATTAAAAGCCCCAATTGCGGGCTATCGCAATTCGTAAACAGCAGTCAATCTTCAACACCGAAGAGTAACCAACGCAGCGAAATAGCGAACCAAGACCAATGGATGGAGATGTGGAAGATTCAACAACGGCGCTGGGACGATGCCGCCTGGGACGACGCCGACAGAACACCGTCAAACCCTAGGGTTGTCCTATGGTTGTGACGACGACAATGACTTCGATGTATGTTACTGCGCTAACTTTCTTCCTTACGGACTCTCTCTCTTTCATCCTCTGATGACGATTCTGGATTCAATTCCGATTGTGTTACACCGCCTTCCTGTATTCCTTTTTCACCTGTTCTGGAACATACACCGCTGCCAACTCCTACTCCAGATGATAATCCTGAGGAGGATCCCGAAGAGGATCTAGAGGAAGATCTCTACTGGGTTAGCGATGAAGACTCGCCGCCTAAGCATGATTGCTTCTATGACGTCTTTGGCTTTTCCTATGACAAAAAGGGGGAGAGACTTTAGCTAGGGGGGAGATTTTAGCTAGGAGAGTTTTTTAGTTTAGTGAGAGTTTTAGCTAAGAGAGTATCTTAGTGAGAGTTTCTTTTAGTTTCTTATATATGGAGAATAAACGATGTTTGAATGATTATCTTTATTTCTTAATAAAGTCTATTTTTATTGCAACATCTATTGTTTGAATGTCACGAGTATTTTGTTTAATGTGTGCAGATTACAACCTTGCATAAGTTTTAATAATTTTTTTCTTTTCTAAAATGTTGCGAGTGAGGGTTTTGTTTAGAAATCTCCCCCTTTGGCATTTCCTAGACAAAACCCTCACTCGCAATATTTTAGAAAAGAAAGAAAATATTAAAACTTATGCACTAAAGGTTGTAATTTGCACACATTAAACAAAATACCCATGACATACAAACGATAGATGTTGCAATAAAAATAGACTTTATTAAGAAATAAAGATAATCATTCAAACATCGTTTATTCTCCAAATATAAGAAACTAAAAGAAACTCTCACTAAGATACTCTCCTAGCTAAAACTCTCACTAAACTAAAAAACTCTCCTAGCTAAAATCTCTCCCCCCTAGCTAAAGTCTCTCCCCCTTTTTGTCATAGGAAAAGCCAAAGAAGTCATAGAATCAATCATGCTTGGGCAGCGAGTCTTCATCGGTAACCCAGTAGAGATCTTCCTCTGGATCCTCTTCGGGATCCTCCTCAGGATCATCATTTGGAGTAGGAGTTGGCAGCGGTGTATGTTCCAAAACAGGTGAACAAGGAATACGGGAAGGCGGTGTAACACAATCGGGACTGAATCCAGAATCGTCATCAGAGGATGAAAGATGGATAAGAGGCACAAGCATGTGGTTGGGGATGCGTTGGAGACATTGCTCCAATTGAGAAATTGGATGGCTGAGATCATTGGTAGAAATCTTAATGAAATGCTCCAACAGAGAGAATTGCTAGCGCAGATCAAGAATATGTTTGAAGATCTCGTTGGAAAAATCAACAGCAGGAAAAGTTGAAGGAGCAGATGAGGAAGAAAACAATTTACGAGTCACAGAACGGGTACAGGGATAAGAGAATGAAGGAGTGATAAGAGGAGTCTTGCCTTTCAGAGCATGGGGACGTGCAGACTTGCGTGAGGAAACCATGATGAAAAAGATGTTATGTACAACAATTGAAAGCACGACAATAAATAAGAGAAGAACAAAAGTTGAGTCCAAATGCAAAACAACTAAAAGACCAAAAAGATAATCAAAAAATAAAACAATCAACATTATCTAAAATTTGAAAGGATATAGCAAAGATAAGGATAATGACAATTTTTTTGTTATTTTTTATTTTTATTTTATGTAATGTCCACAAAAACATAATACGAACTAGAGAAAGCCAAAACAATCGAGACCATAGGAATGCAACCCCTAAACTCAACAGCAACCCCTAAACTCACTGGAGCAATAAAACTATAGTCCTTTAGAAATAAAACTAGAGAGAGGTTGAGACAGAGAGAACCACTGGAGCAATAAAGAGTGCTTTGCACATTTGATATATTGTGGTCTTCATGTACAACTGTACCTTTGATTTTCTTCAGAGATAAACAACCACCATGTGTGTTATACACACGGATCTTTATTTATTTATTTATTTATATTTAATTATCATTTCTTGACTTGGGAAGTTACTGTCGTCACAATATTAAGTCTTCAATGGTGAACCAATCGTGGACTCTCCCCGTGGCTTGGATTGGGCAACTGAGGTGAGAAGCAGAGTATAAAAGGTAAGGAAGATAGTATATACTGAAGGAGAGGCTCAATAATATGGACCAGGGAAAAAATAAGACACTGGCGTATATGATAATGATGGAACCACGTAATTCCTATTTTCATCTCAAAAAGAGAGTAAGGAGCAATACAAAGCCTCAAGAGATCTCAAAGCAAGTTCTAGAGAGTTAAAAATCACATAAGAAAGAGCACACAGAAACGATTTTAAAAGTGTATGAAAAATGCATACACTAACTGGAGGCTCAAAAGCTCACAGGGGGCGGAGTTGCAGGCAAGTAGACATGTTTAATCAGAAAACAGACATATAGTATCAACCACCAAAGCAAAACATATTATGTTTAGCATAAAGCAAATAATGTAGTGGACAAAAGTTTTGCAGACTAAAAAAAAAACAAAAATGGACTTCGTTTTCAATATTTTTAGGAAGAAACAACTAAGTAAAAAAAATGGAAAATGAAAAAAAAAATTAAAGAACACGACAGATTCCTAATGCCTTTCGAAGAGTTTCGAAACAATGAGTGTCTAAAGGCTTAGTAAACAAGTCTGCAAGTTGATGTTTAGTGGCAATAAACTCCAACATTAAAACCTTCTCTTCAACCAAGACACTAATAAAGTGGTGACGAATGTCAATATGTTTGGTACGAGAATGTTGAACAAGATTCTTGGAAATGTTTATAGCACTAGTGTTATCACAGAAAACAGAAAAAGTGCCTTGATTAATGCCATAATCACTAATCATTTGCTTCATCCAAAGCAATTATGTACAACAGCTACCAGCATCAATGTATTCGGCTTCGGCAGTGGATAAGAAACACAGTTTTGTTTCTTACTATGCCAAGCAACAAGATTATTTCCAACATAGAAACATCCTCCTAAAGTACTTTTTCGATCATCAACATTTCCTGCCTAATCGGCATCTGAAAATCCAGCAATTTCAGAATTGGTTTCAAAGGAATAATGTAATCCAAAATCAACCGTGCTGCTCACATATCTGATCATTCTTTTGATAGTTTCCAGATGCAATTCTTTTGGATCAGCTTGATATCTTGCACAAGCACCGACACTATAAGAGATATCAGGCCTACTAGCAGTAAGGTACAATAAACTTCCAATCATACTCCTATAAAGTGTTTGATCAACATTGTTTCCATTTGGATCCTTGTGAAGTTTTGTGGTTGTTGCCATGGGATATGAGACTGGTTTTGCTGAATTTAACCCAAACTTCTTAACTAGCTCACTTGCATATTTTGTCTGAAAGAAAAAACTACCATTTTCAACTTGTTTGACTTGTAATCCCAAGAAAAAGTTCAGCTCCCCACACATGCTCATTTCGAATTCACTCTGCATAACCTCAGTAAATTCTTTTACTATGTCCAATGTTGAACCAAACACTATATCATCCACATACACCTGAGCTATCATCACATCCTTCTTGATTTTTTTAATGAACAAGGTTTTGTCAACAGCTTCTGGAGTATATCCTTTCTTTAACAAATGAGTTGAGAGTTTTTCGTACCATGCTCTAGGAGCTTGTTTCAAACCGTACAGAGCTTTCTTCAATCGATACACATGATCAGGATGTTTTGGATCAACAAACCCCTTAGGCTGCTCCACGTATACTTCTTCTTGAAGTACTCCATTTAAAAAAGCACTCTTGACATCCATTTGATATAATTTAAAACGTAGATGACATGCAAAAGCAAGTAACAAGCAAATGGACTCCAATCTCGCAATGGGAGCAAATGTCTTGCCAAAATCCAATCCTTCTACCTAAGTATATCCTTGAGCAACAAGGCGAGCTTTATTTCTCGTGATGATACCGTGTTCATCAGTTTTATTCCTAAAAACCCACTTCGTTCCAATAACATTTGTTTCTTTAGGTCTGGGAACAAGGTACCATACAGCATTTCTAACAAATTGATTTAGTTCCTCTTGCATGGCCATTATCCAATTTGTTGGAGCAATATTAGAAAATATGAAAAATAACAATATAATTCCAATAATAACAATAATAATAAAGAAATTCACAACATCAATTATATATGAGATTAATATAAACAACTAGAGTGAAAGTTAGAGAACTGACAAACTTGGAGATTGAGGCTTGCATAAATGCAATGTCCTAAAGATAGAATTTCGCCCCTACTCTTGTGCTTGTAGTTCGATAGGCGTCTATCTCCCAGGATTCAACAATCTATAATCCGAAGTCAAAGCACTTCAATCTTCGGACTCTGGCGAACTTCATATATTCCGTACTCTCAAGACACGACTCGGAGTTTGACTAAGAATGAGAGAAATAAAGTGGGGAAACCCTATTTCTCAAGAGTAAAAATTAACTCTAATTTCTCTTTATCTAATACCAATGGTTTCATGGGTTTATATAGAATCCAACTTCTACTTATTAAAGAGATGTAACTTTTCACTATAAGTATACATCACTTATTAAGGGAATATCACTTAAACAACATAACCTTTCTAAGAAATTGGTTAACACTATTTTTCATTCAATTATTAAAATTATATATTACAATATTTCATATTATAATATATAATTTCCAACAATCCCCCACATGAATGAAAAATTAGGAAGAATTTGAGAGTACAGGAGGACAAGAGATGCATCGGGAGAGGTGTCTTTTGGACTTGAACCTACCCTAGTGAATACTTATCGGATTTACTTGGTGACGCAGTGAATATAGAATCTTGAACTGTTCACCGTAGTAGTAAACCGAGACAATAAGCAACACACATCACTAATCCTAATATATTCCGGTTCATACGGTTGTGTTCATTTTGGTCCTGAACAAATCCCGGATTCATGAGAGCTTTAGAGAATTTAGCCATCTCATTCTCATAGAAGCGACCCACTTCTACTCTCACATAGGTGACCACTGATTAAGAATAGTCTGCTCTATTCCTCTTATTTATAAGATATCATTGTCATTAAGTATAAATATACAACCTAAAACTTCTGCAGACAACACACTTCTTCCACCATAGGAATGAGGTATATAGTGTGTTAATTTCTTTGAATCATGCCCAACCAGTTTGCCTATTGAACTTAGACCATGGGATCTCCAATCAACTAAGTTAGGTTTCCGCTCGGCTGATTCATTAATTATGTTGGCTTTAGCCTCATTCCTCTCGATGATCAACTTACTCTCTAGTCTAACCTTTAATAATTGGATCCACTACTAGGTTGACTATTTTTAATGGTGTGCACAATCCATCTTATGAAATTATATTTCATACGAGAGTAGTTGATTTACAATGTCAAGTCCTCAACCGTACATGTTGGGATTTTAGTTAGTAATTTGCTAATACTTGGGCATACTCCCCCACATTTAAGGTAGTTGTAAGAAGGTCTCTAACCTTGCCATACCTTAAACAATTACTCATTACAGGAGATGACATCTTAAATGTCGTTCAATTAGCAAATTACTTTTAACCAACCCCCACAATTCTTTCATAATTGTAGTTTCTTGTAATGCTATCATTAAATCGATCACATTTTCCACTTCAAGAAGTAAGGAACAATTAAGATAGACTTTATCTATCTTTTTAGGCATTCATGCCTCACTAGAAATTATGAGAAAATCACTTCTTGGCTTTCATTCTTTCCTTACTATGACCAACATGCATGACCCAATGGCCATGTCCAATCATATGCTTACTTAATAAGCATCATTATGTCGAATTCAAATCTGCGAAATGTCTTTTACATTTTCAGTATGGTTTTGTCCTTTTTTGAAAGACCCCCACACTTTCATGATTATTTCTTTATATTAATATCATTTTAAATGACACTCAATATCATCTTGAGCCTCTTATAATTTATAAATATATCACTTCGAAGAAAGCATATAAATGATTTTGTAACATTATTATCACTATATGATAATACATCCAGTCGGTATGTAGAAGTTTACATACCAGCCCATGAACACATTTGAATATGTCAATGACTAGTTGGAAATGTCATACCCTTTCACTATGAAAAGAAACACTTCAAATGGCATGCTTTTCCTTTGAATTTCATGGCAGATTTCAATTTTCAATTCCATCACATTACAAAACCATCCATTTGTTAAATAGTTGCATCTTTCTGCAACTTAACCTCCACATGGTTCAATATAAGTCTTGGACCTTGACCCCATAATTAAATAAGCATCTTTCGATATTGATAGATAACTCATCTAAAATGAGTTCAGTTTATCAATTTATTTTTGTTGCTTTTCAAAGCCAAATTCATCCACTTTCTGGGTTCTTATCATGACTGAACGCTAGACCCAATTTTGCATATGCACACATATGCCTGAGTAATTGTTCAATTTTCTTCATACGTATTCCATTTTTTCCATGAATAGACACTTACATATGAGTAGTCTGCACTCATCTTATATTTCATGATACCATGGAAGTTGGGTTCATATCTTGTACAGGAGTTTTCCAACTGTTTCAATACAAATTTAAAACAACCCCATTTTATTTGGGTATTCACTCTTCATCAAGAGCTTTCGCTAACATCTTTATGAATATAAGGGTTTTCTCAACAAAAACCTACTAATCATCCTCGTGCCCAATCAAATATTGATCTCCTTTGTCCCAAGAAAGAAATATTGCATCAGTCCATGAACTGGTACATTATGGCCCTTTTAGATTTGCAAATAATGCAAATTTTTGTATGACTATTGAAGAAAGTTGGGATTCCAACATACAACCAATTGACAATATGGAGAACAACTCAATTCCTTATAAGGTCTTGTTATGTTTTTCTTTTCACTGATGTGGAACCCCTTTTGTCTTCACATCCTCACAATCATACCATTTCACTTGGCCTTAATCGACACCCTTCTTCATATAAAGGAGACAAACACTGAACATGGATTTTAAACGGATCTGATAATAATTCCAGTACCCATATAATAAAAATTGTTATCACTGTATCTTTCTGGAAACTAGAATCTCCATCTTTTAATTTCTATGTAAAGCAGTTAAAAGAGACATATACATAAAGTAACAGCCAAGTATGAGATTTCTATATATCATAGAATTTATACACTTAACAACAACAGTGGCGGCATGCATAATTTTACCAGGCCTCAAACTTTAAAACATTTCCTGATCGCGACATGCCCAGAATGCCAAGAGAAATTAAATTCAAACTAACATTAATTTAAAAGCAGTTAGATTATAATTTCTAATAAATATATATAAGACAAATAACCTTCTATCTTAATCATCATCATCATCAATAAATCCCAAAATTCTTGTGTTGTTTTGTGTACTATATATACAACTTTCAACACATAATCAATCCCTGATCTATCTTTACAATATTTTTTCATTGCGAATCTCTAAAGCCCTAGGCTTTACTCATATTTTCTAATTGCATAGAGATATAAAATTCTATCTTTAGATTGTTGGAGCAATATTAGAAAATATGAAAAATAACAATATAATTCCAATAATAACAATAATAATAAAGAAATTCACAACATCAATTATATATGAGATTAATATAAACAACTAGAGTGAAAGTTAGAGAACTGACAAACTTGGAGATTGAGGCTTGCATAAATGCAATGTCCTAAAGATAGAATTTCGCCCCTACTCTTGTGCTTGTAGTTCGATAGGCGTCTATCTCCCAGGATTCAACAATCTATAATCCGAAGTCAAAGCACTTCAATCTTCGGACTCTGGCGAACTTCATATATTCCGTACTCTCAAGACACGACTCGGAGTTTGACTAAGAATGAGAGAAATAAAGTGGGGAAACCCTATTTCTCAAGAGTAAAAATTAACTCTAATTTCTCTTTATCTAATACCAATGGTTTCATGGGTTTATATAGAATCCAACTTCTACTTATTAAAGAGATGTAACTTTTCACTATAAGTATACATCACTTATTAAGGGAATATCACTTAAACAACATAACCTTTCTAAGAAATTGGTTAACACTATTTTTCATTCAATTATTAAAATTATATATTACAATATTTCATATTATAATATATAATTTCCAACACAATCACCATCCAAAAGAGCTTTCTTGGCATTCTTTGGCTTAATTCTTGATAGGTAGCATGTGAAGTTTACTACAACAGTAGTTTTACTTCTTGTTAACATTTGATCTTCTACGTTGCCAATGATGTCTGACTTGGAGTGGTCTTTTTGCACCTGCTTGTGTCCTTTTTTCAAAGCTCTTGTTGAGTCAACATCTTGGTTCACTTCAACCTGAGTAGTGGATGAATCATTGATTGATTTAATTTGAAAGAAGTCTTCATCTGAAAAAGGTTGTTCAATACTTAAGGAGGAGTCATTCACAACAACATTAATGGACTCCATGACATTTTTAGTTCTCTTGTTGAACACCCTGTATGCTCTACTGGTGAGAGAGTATCCTAGAAAAATTCCAATATCACTCCGTGAATCAAATTTTGCTAGCATTTCTCTATCTCTGTAAATGTAGCATATACTACCGAACACTCTCAAATGCTTGACGTTTGGTTTCTTTCCTTTCCAAATCTCATATGGTGTGCATTTTGTACTGGGTCGAAGATAGACTCTATTTGTAGTATAGCAAGCACTGCTGACTGCTTCAGCCCAAAAATGCTTAGCCAAATGAGTGCTCGTTAGCATGACATGACTCATGTCAAGCAAAACACGATTCTTTCGTTCAACAACTCCGCTGTTGAGGAGTGATTGTAGCAGAAAAATTGTGATCAATTCCTTTTTCATCACAAAACTCAGAAAATGATGTGTTTTCAAATTCAGTTCCATGATTGGTTCTCAGTTTTATCACACGATCATTTGAAGCAATTATATCATTTTGAATTTTATTCAGCAAGCCACAAAGTGCTTTGAATGCATCAGATTTCTCTCGCAAGAAAGCAACCCAAGTGAATCGTGAGAAATCATCAACCAAGACAAGTATGTATTTTTCCCCCCAATGCTTTTGGTTTGCACCAGTTCAATCAAGTCCATGTGCATCAACTCCAAGGGTCGTGAAGTTGAGATGTAGTTTGTTGACTTGTGTGAACTCTTTGTTTGCTTTCCCACTTGACATTCTCCACAAATTCCAAGTTCTCCAGTCAACATTGGTAAACCTCTCACATATTCTTTCTTGGAAAGCTTGATCATATCCTTACAATTCATGTGGCCTAATCTTTTATGCCATAAATTCAAAACATCGTTAATTGCTTTATTGCACATATTTGGCACATGTAACTCATTTGCATTCACACAATAACAATTGTCTTTGGATCTTTTTCCTTCAAAAATATCTACCCCACTAGCCACTTTTACACTACATTTCAACTTATTAAAAAATACTTCAGCATCATCATCATCACAAATTTGACTAATGCTAATTAGATTAGCTTTAAGTCCATCAACCAACATGACTTTTTTAGACATGGAATTCCTAGAGTTTTGATTTCTCCTTTTCCAACAATCCTAGCTCTTTTTCCATCTCCGAAAGTGACTGCTCCATTTTTACAATCCTCGGTGAAAGTTGTGAACCATCTTTTGTCTCCAGTCATATGCCTCAAGCAACCGCTGTCAAGATACCAAGTATCTGACTGACAAGTTGAGAGAGCAGTGAACGCCACTAACACATAAGATTGTCTTCCTCAGATGATGATGACATCTTATCTAATAAGCAATTCTTAGTCTCCTTTCTTCTCCATACTTGCTTCAAGTTTGGAATGATGGAATTAGGCATTATTTTTAAAATTCTATTCATTTCCTTCGGTTGAGCAACAAATCTCACTTTGAGATTTGATTTTTAAGAAATCCAAGGGGTGGTGTGTTTAGTTCGATTTTCCTTTCGAAGTTTGTTACACCTAGGTCTGATATGTCCTATTTTTCCACAGAAGTGGCAAATAGGAATAAAGAATTTTGACCTAATGAGATTCTTTGGATCAATGAAGGTGCTCACAGAATTTGACTTATTTGTAGTGGTATACGAATTTTCAAAACCTACATCATTACTCGCTTTCCTACTTGGTTCTTGTAAAGCTTTGACAAACTTAGTAACGGAGGAGGAAGAATTTCTAGTCATATCAAAACCTAAACCGCTTCTATCACCTGAATTCTTTCCATAGCTCAACATCTTGTCAATTTTTCTTGAGCCAATACTAAACTCTTCAACCTTCCTTTTCATGTCACTCAATTCATTTTCAAGAAATTTATTGTCTGATGCTAGCATATGTAACTTCTCCAACATTGACTCTCGTAGCTTTTCTGCATTTTCCATTTGAGATTGATGCTCAATATCAACTTCCTTCTTCTTGCTTTCAAGCTGCACAAGTTTATGTTTCAGCTTATCATTTTCTTTTTTCACTTTCATGGTGATATCATAAAGTGTAGTATATTTTTGTAAGACTTCTACAGAGTCAGGTTCTTCAACTACTGAGTCATCAGTCTCATATCCATAAAAAATTCCAATAAACGTAACCACTTCGTCATCATCTTCAGATGCTGTGTCTTTTTCTGAATCACTGTCACTCCAAGTGGAGGTTAAAGCCTTGTTCTTTTCATCCTTCAACTTTTTAAGAGTGTTTGCACATTCATGAGCATGATGTTCATACGCTTGACATTCAAAACACTTGTCTTTATCATTTGAACTTTTCTTTTCACCAAGTTTCACAAACTTAGAGGAATTTCCATGAGAGACATCTCGAGAACTAGATACTTTGGAGTTTGAATCAAAATTGTTCATGTCCCCTGGAACTTCTAAGCATAAAAAATTTCCTTGCTTGTTTGGTGAGAAGAGAAAATTCATCTTGAGTTAAGTTTTCAAATGAATCCTCATTCACTTTTTCATTATTGACTTTGAAGGCAACATTTTTTCCTTTCTTGACTTCGATGAAGTCAGATTCATACGTTTGTAGGGATCCAATCAATTGTTCCAACTTGTAAGTGTTTAAATCTTTTAATTCTTCTATAGCTGTCCTTTTCGCATGAACCTTGAAGGAATATATCTTAGAATTTTCTTAACAATCCTGTATTCTGGAATGCTGTCACCAAGATTGTGACAACCATTGACAATTACACTAAGCTTAGCATAAAAGTCAGAGAAACTCTCATCATCATCTAGCATTTTGATATTTTCAAATTTTGTGATGAGATTTTGAAGCTTGGATTCTTTGACAGTGGAGTTACCTTCATGAGTAACTTCTAGAATATCCCAAGCTTCTTTCGCTGTTGTGCATTTACCGATGTAGTCAGCAGTGAACAACGCATTCAATGCTCTTTGATTGAATGTACTGGAGCTGCGTTCATCCTCGCTCCATTCCCTTCTAGGCTTAAGCATGGAAATAATTACATAAGACTATCATTCGCCTTTGGTTTCTTTAACTGTTGGAGGTTCCTAGCCTTCTTCAACCGCAAGCCACACTTTGTCGTCAATCGCCCAGAGAAATGATTTCATCTTTGCCTTCCATGCAGCGTAGTTGTCGCCCTCAAAGTGTGGTAGATGGGATATCGACCCCATTGTACGATTCATCCTAGTGATCCCACAAATCTCACTAAATATATATAGTGACCTGCTCTGGTGCCAATTGAAAGTCCTAGGATGAGTACTAATTTAACCTAGAAATATAACTAAATTTCAACTTAAAACTAATCCAAATTATGGTTTAAACTAATCAGTTATGCAAACTAAATCCTACACGAATATTCAGAATAAATATAAAGAGTACGCACATGATGTAGGCTTTAACGAGGCAAAACCCACCACTGGGAAAATCCTCGGGCTACCAAGCCAGGAAGCACTAAGAAAGAAAGAGTACATAAAGACTTACAAAACTCATCAACTAGACTCACATACCAGTTGGCAGCTTTGTCTTCGCGCTTTGCTACTCGATCCTTCGTCAGTCTTCAAGTTGAAAAAAAACCTGTTTTCCAAAGCTGCAAATAGCAGCTTCAGTTTTTTCCTTTGATTTCAGCTTATTCTCATAGCAGCTTCCAAAATAAACCTTTTTTTTTTTTCAATTTACCAAACACCTAAAATTCTTACAGCTTTTTTTCATGGATACTTTTTTTTAAGCACCTCATTCCCAAACAATCTCTAAAAATGGAGAATTCTGCTCCTTTCACATGTCCGTCCAACGATTGTTCTGCATGAAGCCTATTTAAGGCTGATTCAAGTTCCCAACGCAGCACAACAAACAAAGCCACTCTCACCACTGACCAAGGCAGTGGTGTACACTGCACGAGGTCAGATTTCAAATTTCAATGAGTGGCAGGTATTTTCACAAAGTGGAGTATGACTTGTCCGTTATAGTTCTGAATAAAGTTCGATCTATGATTACGTGTTCTTAAAATTGAGTATTAATAAAAAAAAAGAAGCCAGATACGAGTCGAAAAGTGTGAAAGGAAATTCGAGATCCACGTAAAAGATCCACATGGCTGCTCAAAACATTTTGATAATTTCGTTACTTCTAAAAATAAACATTAAATTTGGGAACGAGACGAGAAACCTTCCCCGTATCAGATTTTTCTCTAAATTCACTCTATAAAACAAAACAAAACCCCCTTCCGTGTATCGCTGATTAAACAAACTAGCCAGCAAAGACATCCCCCATAAAACAAATAGCTATGGACTTCCGCCTGCCATCTCTTGTACCTTTTGTGGTAGCATCATTAGCCTTTTCATTGTTCCTCTACTCCATATTTTTTAAGTCAAGAAAAGCAGTCAGAAAACTACCACCGCAAGCGGGAGGTGCGTGGCCGATAATCGGTCACCTACCCTTGTTAGTACGTTCGTCTGAGCCACTACATGTGGTGATAGCTCAATTGGCGGACACATACGGACCGATCTTCACTTTCATGTTCGGAGTGAAGAGAACCCTAGTTTTGAGCAGCTCGGAAATGGCGAAAGAATGCTTAAAGACCTGCGACAAAGTGTTTGCTAGTCGTGCAAGCTCTTTAGCCTCAGAAATCTTGGGCTACAACTATGCCTTCTTTCCTTTCAGCTCTTACGGCTACTACTTTAGTCATGTACAGAAGATGATCAAAGCGGGGGTCTTATCCCCCCAACGCGTCGAGATGCTCAAACACTTTAGAGAATCTGAAGTGAGTGCATCGATGAAAGAAATATATGATCGGTGGACGAAGCACAACAAAAGTAGTGGTTCCGATAAGGTGGTGGTAGAGATGAAAGACTGGTTTGCGGACATAAACCAGAACGTGGTCTTTAGAATGATTATCGGGAAACGAATTTCAGAAGCTACAAATTACACCCATGGAGACTTGATAGGGAGAGAGGTATTCAAGGATTGGCTTCGACTGAATGCTACTTTTGTACTGTCGGATGCGCTTCCGTTCTTAAGGTGGTTGGATTTGGGTGGCCATAAGAAGACCATGAGGAAGGTAGCAAAGGAGGTAGATCAAGTGCTTCAAGGATGGTTAGAAGAGCATAAGCAGAAGAAAAGGAGGACTGTTTCTAGTGGAGTGAAAGGTGATGAGGAGGAGCGTGACTTCATGGATTTGATGCTTTCAGTTCTTGATGATGCTGAAGTTACCAATTCTTTTGAAGCTGACATTATCAACAAAGCTACCACACTGGTACGTATGTGCAGTTTAGCATTTAATTGTTTAAATTTTCATTTTTGCTTTCTTCTCTTACACATTCATCTTTATTTATGGCCATAAGATTGAGTAAATGAGTAATATTTGTTGGTATATGGTCCAGCCCATGATCAATGTTCTAGATTATTCTAGTAAGCAAGAGATGAGGCTGGAGCTTGCTAGACAATTCTAGCATGTTATTAAGTTGATGGAAGAAGCTAGAGAGTACTAGCTTCCTTGGTTGCAAATGGAAAGATCTAGAAGCTACAAGTATGTGGCTAGTCTAGATCTTTCTATGCTAGAGGTTTGAAGAATACACTAGAAACTAGTAGAATGCCAAACCCTCACCTATAAATATGGGTGTGATGTTGTAGTGAATCAAAAAATCAAGAGAAGAGTGAGTAGCAAAGGATCAAGTCCAAAGCTAGAGTTCCACTCCAAGAGTGAGAGTGAGAGTGTTCCACTACACATTGTGTGAGTGAAGTTTAGAGTGATAGAAAGTGTGTGTTATACTTTCTTGTATCCATCAAGCCTTGTCTTTGGCTTGGTAAGACTACTCTTGTTGTATTCATCTTTTTCATATAGTGAAGATTCCTTGTTTGGTGGACGTAGGCATAAATTGCCGAACCACATAAATTCTTGGCGTCCATTTTCTACTTTACCTTGTGCATTCTCTATCTTGTAGTACCGACATTCCTAACAAGTGGTATCAGAGCCCGGTTGGCTCGTACTACGAGATGGAAGGAAGTGGCACTATGATCAAACTCACCAACTCCAATTGGGTAACATGGAAGCCAAGGATGGAGGACATTCTCTATTGCAAGGATTTGCATGAGCCAATTGAAGGAGATGCCGCTAAGCCCGAGAGCATGTCCGATGCCGAGTGGAAGAAGATGAATCGCAAGGCTATTGGCACAATTAGACAATGGGTGGATGATAGTGTTTTTCACCATGTGTCTAATGAAACCAATGCTCGCGAGTTTTGGACGAAGCTTGAGTCCTTGTTCGAGAAGAAGACCCCAGCCAAGAAAGCCTTCTTGATCAAAGAGCTCATCAATGTGAAGTACAAGGATGGTTTAAGTGTAGCAGAACACTTGAACAATTTCCAGAATATCATCAACCAGTTGGCTACTATGAAAATGATGATCGAGGACGAGCTACAAGCGCTCTTGTTACTTGGATCCTTGCCAGACAGTTGGGAGACCTTTGTGGTGAGTATAAGTAACTCTGCTTCTAATGGTGTTCTTACTCTTGATAATGTTAAAAATAGCATGCTCAATGAAGAAACAAGGAGAAAGACTTCTGGCACAGATAGCAGCCAAGTATTTGTCACAGAGAACCGCGAAAGAAGCAAGAGTAGAGGGCCTAGAGGTCATGGCAGGAGTCCTAGCCGATCCAAGTCAAGGTTCAGGGGTGCATGCCACCATTGTGGCAAAGAAGGCCATATGAAGAAAAATTGTCGAGTTTGGAAGAGAGAGCAAAGGGAAGGAAACAATCAGAAGAAAGATGATACTGGCAATACCACCGCTGTCATATGTGGTGATGTACCAGAAATATTGTCTGTTGGTGAATGTCTGCATATAGGCAACTCTGACAGAGACATTGAATGGATCTTTGATAATGGAGCTTCCTTCCATGCTACGTCCAAACGGGAGTTCTTCAGTACATACAAAGAAGGTGACTTTGGCATAGTGAAGATGGGGAATGAAAGCTATTCCAAAATTCTTGGAATCGGTGATATCTGCTTAAGAACTAATCTCGGCTGCCAATTGATGTTGAAAGATGTGAGACATATTCCTGATATACGTCTCAATCTGATATCCATCGGTACCCTTGATCGACAAGGATATTATCACCATATTGGCGAAGGAAAATTGAAGCTTACTAAAGGCTTAATGGTGGTAGCAAGAGCACGACTTTGTTGTACGTTGTACCGGTCAAATGCCAAGGTTTTGAAAGGTGAGTTGAATGCTGTGGAGGACTCATCTCTAGACTTGTGGCATAAGAGGCTAGGTCACATGAGCGAGAAAGGCCTACAGGTTTTGGCAAAGAAGTCTCACATTCCCTTTGCCAAAGGTACGTCGTTAAACTCTTGTGAGCACTGTTTATTCGGAAAACAAAGAAGAGTTAGTTTTTCTGTTCCATCTACAAAGAAAGGAAACTTGTTAGATCTTGTTTATTCAGATGTGTGTGGTCCCATGGAAGTCGAGTCACTCGGAAGAAATAAATATTTTGTTACTTATATTGATGATGCTTCACGAAGGGTGTGGGTGTATTTGTTGAAATCCAAAGACCAGGTGTTTCAGACATTCCAGGAGTTCCATGCCATGGTGGAGAGGGAAACTGGGAAACCTCTCAAGTGCCTTCGTAGCGACAACGGCGGCGAGTACACATCTCACCAGTTTAGAGAGTATTGTGTAAAACATGGCATACGTCATGAGAAGACAGTTCCTGGAACTCCACAACATAACGGTGTTGCTGAAAGAATGAACCGAACCATCATGGAGAAAGTCAGGTGTATGTTGAGGACTGCAAAGTTATCTAAGCAGTTCTGGGGTGAAGCTGTAAGGACAGCCTGCTATTTGATCAACCGATCTCCATCAGTACCATTAGGTCTTGATGTTCCAGAGAGAGTATGGACTGGTAATGATGTGTCTTACTCTCATCTGAAGGTGTTTGGTTGCAAAGCTTTTGTGCATGTGCCCAAAGAGCAGAGATCGAAGTTAGACTACAAAGCTACACCGTGCATCTTTCTTGGTTATGGCGGTGAAGATTTTGGTTACAGATTATGGGACCCATACCAGAAGAAGTTTATCCGAAGTAGAGACGTGGTCTTTTATGAAGATCAAACAATTGGGGATTCGGATAAAGAGGCACAACCAGATGGCGCAGTCAGAGGAGTTGATCCATTAGCTTCAGATGAAGAAAGTCACGATGACATCCCTGAAGCAACTGCCAATGAAGTGCCTGCAGAATCAGATAATGCTGATCAAGAGGAGCCTGATCAAGATGTGCCAGACCATGAGATTGCTGATCAGGGGGAGCCTAGTCAAGAAGAGCAGATTCAAGGAAAATCCAATCAGGGGGAGCCTCTAGCCCCGCCGCAAGAGAATGAAGATCAGGTCAGAAGATCCAGCAGAAGTCGAAGACCGTCTACCAAGTATTCTTCATCAGAGTATATCATGTTGACTAATTATGGAGAGCCCGAAACTTATGAGGAGGCCAGAGCTCATAACGACAGTGATAAATGGATGAAGGCAATGGAGTCAGAGATGGATTCCTTATTAAAGAATAATACCTATGAGCTGGTGGAGCTTCCAAAGGGCAGAAAAGCATTGAAAAACAAGTGGGTGTTCAAATTGAAAAATGACGACAACATGACAAGGTACAAGGCTCGTTTGGTTGTCAAAGGTTTTGGTCAAAAGAAAGGAGTTGACTTTGATGAGATTTTCTCACCGGTGGTGAAGATGACTTCCATTCGAGTTATCCTTGGTATGGCAGCAAGCATGGATCTTGAGCTCGAGCAGTTAGACGTTAAAACTGCATTTCTCCACGGTAACTTAGAAGAGGAGATATATATGGAGCAACCCAAAGGCTTTGAAGTCAAGGGTAAAGAAACTTTGGTGTGCAAGCTCAAGAAAAGCTTATATGGTCTTAAGCAGGCTCCAAGACAGTGGAATAAGAAGTTCAACTCATTCATGGTGAGTAATGGGTACAAGAGAACTCATGCTGACTCTTGTGTCTATATCAAACAATTTTCTGGAGGTAAATTCATCATTTTGTTGCTTTATGTTGATGACATGTTGATTGTCGGTCAAGATGCTTTTATGATTAAAAAGCTCAAAGAAGAGTTATCTAAGTCCTTTGACATGAAGGACTTAGGGCCAGCCAAGCAGATTTTGGGCATGGAGATAATTCGTGACAGAAAATCCAAGAAGTTGTGGCTGTCACAAGAAAAGTATGTTGAACGGGTGCTTGAAAGGTTCAACATGAAAGCAGCCAAATCGGTAAGCTCACCTTTAGCCAATCATATCAAGTTGAGCAAAGAGTCGTGTCCAAAAACATATGAAGAAAAGGAGAAAATGGCAGTTGTTCCCTACTCTTCAGCAGTAGGAAGTATCATGTATGCAATGGTGTGCACACGGCCAGATATTGCTCATGCAGTAGGTGTGGTGAGCAGGTTTCTCTCTAATCCAGGGAAGGACCACTGGGAAGCTGTTAAGTGGATTCTCAGATATTTGAAGGGGACTTCTAAGATGTGCTTGTGCTTTGGCGGTTCCAAACCAATCTTGGAAGGATTTACAGATGCTGACATGGGAGGTGACCTGGATGGTAGAAAATCTACATCTGGGTACTTGTTCACTTTTGCCGGGGGAGCCGTGTCTTGGCAATCCAAGTTGCAAAAGTGTGTTGCTTTGTCCACAACCGAGGCTGAATACATAGCCGCTACAGAAGCATGCAAGGAGTTGTTGTGGCTGAAGCAGTTTCTCCAAGAGTTAGGTTTGAAGCAAAGTGATTATGGCATTTATTGTGATAGTCAGAGTGCTCTGGACTTGAGCAAGAACACTACATATCATTCACGCACTAAGCACATTGATATTCGTTATCACTGGATTAGAGACGCTATCGAGAACAAGTTGCTGCAGCTGAAGAAGATTCATACCGATAATAATTCTTCAGACATGTTGACAAAGGTAGTCACAAAATCAAAGTTGGAATTCTGCATTAAAGCTGCTGGGATGAACTCCAGGTAACTTGGAGTCATGATCGGAATTCCTCCCTCATGGACTGGAGGGGGAGATTGTTGGTATATGGTCCAGCCCATGATCAATGTTCTAGATTATTCTAGTAAGCAAGAGATGAGGCTGGAGCTTGCTAGACAATTCTAGCATGTTATTAAGTTGATGGAAGAAGCTAGAGAGTACTAGCTTCCTTGGTTGCAAATGGAAAGATCTAGAAGCTACAAGTATGTGGCTAGTCTAGATCTTTCTATGCTAGAGGTTTGAAGAATACACTAGAAACTAGTAGAATGCCAAACCCTCACCTATAAATATGGGTGTGATGTTGTAGTGAATAAAAAAATCAAGAGAAGAGTGAGTAGCAAAGGATCAAGTCCAAAGCTAGAGTTCCACTCCAAGAGTGAGAGTGAGAGTGTTCCACTACACATTGTGTGAGTGAAGTTTAGAGTGATAGAAAGTGTGTGTTATACTTTCTTGTATCCATCAAGCCTTGTCTTTGGCTTGGTAAGACTACTCTTGTTGTATTCATCTTTTTCATATAGTGAAGATTCCTTGTTTGGTGGACGTAGGCATAAATTGCCGAACCACATAAATTCTTGGCGTCCATTTTCTACTTTACCTTGTGCATTCTCTATCTTGTAGTACCGACATTCCTAACAATATTAAGAAGAAATAACACATTATATATATCATCTTAATATTTTTATGTGTCAACTAATGCATACAACCAATATCCAATGAGATAAACTCATTAATTAACATACGCATCATTTACAACATCAAATTGTATACAAATGTATTACAAAAAAGTAGTCTCCTCGGCATTTTCCTTACTGAATGCATCTAATAATTCTGTCGCCCTTCATCGATAAACATAGGGTTTCATTTATTATAAAGTGTGTCAGCAAGTGTGTAAATTTTGTTTGTACAAATACTATTGTTGAATTTTACATACTTCTCTTGCAGAGTCTTCTTCTAGCAAGTGTAGATGTGACGACAGGGGCATTAACATGGGCACTGTCTCTACTTCTCAACGGCCCTAAAACTCTAAAAAAGGTCCAGGAAGAGATAGACCAAAATATTGGCAGAGAGAGGGCGGTAAAAGAATCAGACGTCGACAACTTAGTCTATCTCCAAGCCGTTATTAAAGAAACGCTCCGTTTATACCCTCCCGGACCAACCTTATTGCCCCATGCATCCATTGAAGATTGCGTTCTAGCCGGCTACCATATCCCAGCAAACACTCGCGTCCTCGTCAACGTATGGAAGATTCATCGAGACCCGAAGTTCTGGCCTGATCCAAATGAGTTTCGACCTGAACGATTCTTCACAACACACAGCGACATTGATGTTAAAGGTCAGGATTTTGAGTTGATACCGTTTGGCAGTGGAAGAAGAATGTGCCCCGGAATAGCACTTGCCCTCAGGATTATGCCATTGACACTCGCTTCTTTGCTTCACGGATTTGAAATCGCAACTCCGACGGGTGAGCCAGTTGACATGCGTGAGTCGATGGAATTTACCAACCAGAGAAACTCCCAACTTGAAGTCCTTCTCACTCCGCGCCTTCCTGCTCAAGTATATGAAGAGTATGGTAAATAAGGCAAATCTGCTTTGCTGGTATTTAGGGCACAGGTTACATGCAAGTGATGGTTAGAGTATTCATAAACTCACAGGGGACATCACTACGTTTTGCATTAATTTGGTCACCTCTGGAATTATGTTACTAAATCATGTTTAAGTATTTGTTTTAAGGGGCTTCTAGATCTTAATAAATAAAAAACCTTGTGCTACTGTTAGATCTAATTCAGGTGCTTTTCTTGATGACCAAGGTACACCAACTTTGGTGTTTGTTTCTTATTATAACATGGATTTTTTTTTTTTTGGTCCATATATTTTTTAGTTTTTTTCTATGCCTGTTTTGTACCTAATTGTATGGTTATGTCATGAATAAATATCGAACTCTATGGAAAGAGGAATGCAACAGGTACTCGCTCAAAAAACGAGTCCCACAAGGTTAGAGAGTTTGGGAGACTCGTTTTCTCCTTGAGCGAGTCTCTGTAGCATTTCTTCTCATGAAAAAATGAAAATAATTTATGGAGACATATCTCTTTTTGCACACTTTATTTGTTCAATCCAAATGTCATAAATAAATAAAGATGTGATATCACTTTCTTACAAATTAAAATAAAAAATAAAAAAATAAAAACTGTATTCAGTTTTATGCATTTTTTTTCTTGAAGGTCCAAAGAGACTAACCATTTTCTTTTGCTTAGCCATTTTCACCCAAAATTCAACAAATTGTTACTCCAAACCAGTAACCAACAACTTAACTAGAGCCAAGTAACATTGTGAATAGTGGTTAGCTAAACTTGGACAAGCATTAAAATATTAAAAACTTAGCCACTTGGTGAAATATAAAATGAAATATTTAGGATTAATTAAAGTACTTAGCTGTCTTTGAGTTTTACCTAACAACAAGGATGCATGGTTGGCGATTTAATGAAAACCAGCTTTTTTGGACGCGCCTTGCACATAGGAGTGACATTTTTACATCTTGACAATCTACTCGTGGCAAATAGAGTTTTTTGTTTCCACATTTGTGCATTTGTGCATGCATAAAGACGTTTTTATTTTAGAAACATTTCGTACGTGTTCTACATGCTTTAGTTTTATATGTCTATAATTTCCCATATCAAGAGAGGGATAAACTAATTTTCATACTTTCATGAGATAGATAAATTGTTAGATTAAAGATCATAAATATAAATTCTATTGCAGAAAGATTCCACACAATAATTGCACCTTTACCTTATGAGACAACTCTCGCTAATTCCAAGAGATGCAAACACAATTGTGGAATTAATTTGATATCTCCTTTTACATTGCTTTGGCTTTTAGCATGTTTTTTTATTTTCTTTTTGTTGCAAAGGGGCTCAAAGCCCAAGCAGAACCGCAAAACAAGGAAGAGCATCAGCCCAAAAGGCTTACACAAATAGCCCAAGTCCTAACAAAAGCCCCATAAATATCGTCTAAAATTAAGCCAACGATTGAAGGAGGAGGGTCATCCAACGTAACATAGTCTAAGTTCAAAAAAAAAAACTCAATTTTGCCAAACCATCAGCCACCATATAACAAAGAAGCTAAGGGATGCAACTCATGGTCAGTACATTTGACGAGTGACACTAAAACAACAGAGTCAAATTCCACAAGAATTCTCCTAGCAACCTTATCCAAAGCCATTTTCAGACTTAAAAAAGACCCCACAGTTCAACTTCAAGGACTTCTCCTACTCTCATATTAGCTGAAACCCCCCCCCCCCCAAGAGCGATGATGATCTCTAAGTACTCCTCCCGAAGAGATAGCATGATTTTACCCTCGACGAGAACCATTAATATTTAATTTCAACCATCCCTCATTTAGATAAACGCAAGCCAACTTTTGAAGAATTCTGCGGGGCTTAGAATGCATGCATTTAGCATATGTTATTGCACTTGTTTTTCGTTCTTTTTTACCGCATACATAATTATAATCATAGTAGAGGAAACAAAATCACACAAAATGAAAACATGAAATCAGAGAAATATGTTTTTGTATCTCTAGCTTTGGTAGTTTATCCGTCATTCTACCCTTTTTTTTTAATTTGTTTTTTAAAGTTTTTTCTCAACGTATAAAAAGAATTTTAAATTTTTGTGTTTTTGACAAAATTATCCATGCGAATTTGTTTCTATTATTTGTTGCTAGGTTTGGATTTTTCTGTTTTTAGGGCTTTTATGTCCAGTGCTTAAAATTTCTTTGATATGGTCGATATTTCCGTATAAATTTCTAAAAAATTAGAGAAAGATATGGAAATAGGGGTGAAGCTTAAACTTCAACTCATACAGGACAAACTTTTAAGTTTAGGCTAAAATCGACATATATCGTAGATATTTTTTACATATGTTAAATATCGGACACTAGTACAAAAAACAGTTTGCGCGACGCATGTACTTTCAACATGCAAAGTAAAAAAAAGTTACCTAAAAATTAGCCCAACGAAACCTTCGTTGCGCAAGGGCAGTGACAATAGGGTTTGCGCAATGCAGGTACTCTCTGCATTGCGCTTTGTGAGACGTAGAACTTGTGTTGCGTAGGGTTTGCGTAATGCAGGTACTCTCTGCATTGCGCTTTGTGAGACGTAGAACTTGTGTTGCATAAAGTAACTTTGTGAGACGTAGAACTTGTGTTGCGTAAAGTAACTTTGTGCGACGGAGGTTCTCTCTTCGTCGCGCAAACCCTTGTTTTTTCTTCGTTTTTTTTTTGACAAAAATATTTTTTATTTAAATTTTTATAAATATTGTAATTAAATTCTAAACAATAATTAATAACCCAAGAAAAAGTATTTAATTATAAAATATATGAAAATGTACATACAAAATGTCTAAACAAAAAAGAAAAAAACTACAACAACTAGTCTTCTAGGTTCGATACATCAGGCTACTTGGTATCGTTCAATGCCAAGCTTTGCATAACATTACACTCAAGTCCCTGAGTAATTCCGCAGCGTGCCCGACATTTGTCTCTAATTAGAAGAATTCTACACTTCCCCTTGGTCCTCCTGGCTGCTACTCTTCAAGATATTTTACATGTAGAGGGGACAGGTAGCGTTGATAAAAAGCCACTTGTCGATGGAGGAATAGTGAAAATGGTGGGCACAAGGAAGTTACCTTAGTTCCACTCCTTCATCATAAGAAGAAAGGCAGATGCAGCACTCTTGTAAATCACAATGATCATCATTCAAATGTAACAAGAATCTCTTGACTGGTCCAAAGATTTCGTTAGTCCACACATTGCATTTGAATACAAAAAAAATCCAATTATATAACCGGTCAAGTAGAAAATGTTCCTCCTTAACTACCAGAACTCAAGGGAGTAAAAAATAGTATGAGCTAAAGGTCAAGAGCCACTTACCGCATCCTCCTGAGAAATAACATGTTCGATGGGTGAATCTGTTCCACAATCAGTCATTACTCCTCCACCTTGTACGTCACTGGCAACTTTCTCATTGGCAACTTTTCTGAATCTGAATTTTGAAAGATGTTCGATGTCTTCCTTAGATGCTCCATCCTGCTTCAATAACAGGTCAGACGAATATACAAGGGAACGAGAAAATAAGGCATCAATATTCTATATAATTCTTCCAACTACACTCCATTAAATTTATAAACAATGAGGAGGCAAATTGATAGAGTAAACAACACTTCCAAGTTTTAGTTACAACAACAAAACATCAAGCATTGTCTCATCAAATTTTTTTGTGAGGCCCATTAAATTTGATGCAACTAAAACAGAGCCAGAACAAATTAAATGAAACGAATTAGTATTACAATAATAAATCTTTCATCCCGAAGTGCTCCAAGGGAAACTACTATACATCAATTTTTCCAACCCTCTTTTAACAATAGAGATAGAACCATGTAATTCAACTATCTATCAATACTATCAAATTTGAGAGGATATAACAGATATTTCTAAGGAGATGAAAGTTTAGCAATGAATGGCAGAAGGGTACTGTTTAATTTAGCGCAGCCTATTTTACCAACACAAGAACTCGCCCATTTAGTTGAGCTCATGAAGGCTATCAACAAACTTGTATACAAAACATCACTTGCCAACCCACCCCAGATAAGGTTATGCTAAACCAAAATCAAGCCCATCTTAGTTGAGTTCCATTTTAGAGTCCAAATCCTCATACTTAAAATCTTGATACATTGATATTTTCGTTCAAACAAACAAGATTTGACTAATTTTTGCTATTATCAACTAACTGGTAAATAAAGTTTGCTATTGCAGAAACATATAGAACTTGTCAGTTTCCGGTTTCATTTTTCAACTTGTAATACATCAATATTCACCGAACCTACAGAATGGTAATGATAGAAGACATTGATAGTTATGGACATGAAAACCAACACACCCCCACACACACAAAATAGAGATTATTGGGGATGAAAACTACCTGATCTGCGACAGCATATAAAAGTGCAATAATGCACGGAAGACAGCAACAAACTGCGATACCAATCATACATGCCAGTGCAACACAGAAAAGGACAAAAAACACATCAAAACCCAAGAAAATTATACATAGCCTGCAGACAAAGCCACATTGCCATAGTTAGGAGTTTATCCTTGATTTTCAAATAAATGGATGAGAGAAAGAGATAGATAGCAAAAACCAGTAAAGCTGGGGGGAGGTGCATGCTAAAGATTGACCACTTGCCGATACCCAATAGAACCCATTGATCCACTAGAAGTTGAAGGGATGAGATTTTTAAATGAATAAAAACCCTGATTCAATCCCCATTTCAAATTTAAAACCTTAATTCCCATTCACAAATTTTTAAACCCTGAAATCCATCCCATGCCCTAGTAATTTATCCCAAATTAAAACCCTAAATTCTAAAATTCATCTCAATTCACAATCAAAATCCTTAATTTCACAATTTCATAATTTGTAATTAGACTTACTTTCAAGGAGAACCTCCGAGCATGACGAAGAGGTGGTGGCTACCCGTCGTTTAGAAAGAGAGGGAGAGAGACAACCAACAAAATAGTGGTGGTGGTTGGATTCGAGAATGGGAAGAGGAAAGAGAGGTCTGGGTTCAAGATTTGGGGTTCGAGCTTGCAAAGAAGACAGAGAGGTCTGAGTTCAAAATAAAGAAGATGAGGAGGAAGGCTACGGGAGAGGATGAGGAGATGATGAGGATGAAGGATAAAGAGGGTGGGAGAGAGAGAGCGAGATGAGCGAGAGGGAAGAGAGAGATTGAGTGAGACAGAGTTCGGGTGTGGGAAAATGGGAAAATTTTAAGATGGCGCCCATTTTTCACAATTGCACCGCCAAAATTATCAGGAATGGCGTGACCTAGGTATACATTTGGACTCCATGCAAAGTGTTTTTGCTCAATGATCACATTATGGCGTCGCGCACGGTATTTAAAAAAAAATATTATAAAATTTACTTAAATATGACTTTATTCTTTTCAAATTTAATTTTTTTTACATAAAACACACAATAATATATTTTTCTAACAAAAATTCAATCTGAATTACAATAATAAATTTAAAGCTACTTAATAAATATGCATATCATTCAATTTCTTAAGTGTTATACGTACTAAATAAATAAATTTAAAGCTACTTAATAAATATGCATATCATTCAATTTCTTAAGTGTTATACGTACTAAATAAATAAATTTAAATCTACTTAATAAATATATATACCATTGAACTTGATGGGATACACATTGTACAAAACTAATTTCAATGATCAACCGTCAAACTTGTTTGTATATACTTCGAGATCGCATACACCAAAAATCGCAAAAAATAAACATTTAGGGATGAAGTAAAGGGACAAAAAAATTCGACGGTTATAAACAAAAAATCACGATTTAATGGTAGTTTTAACTCCAATTTTGATGATTTTTTACAACTACACTCCTTGATCCAATATGAATACCATGAACTAATTCGATCGTCAATTTACAATATTTACACTATTGGATACCACAAAATCTTATGTTATACATAATAAAAGTATAAATAAACTCAGTGTTAGTGAATCTATATGCGATCTCGGAGTATATACAAAAAAGTTTGACGGTTGGATTGTTGAAATTAGTTTTGTAGAATGTGTACCCCATCAAAATACGCCAAAAATCGCAAAAAATAAACATTCAAAGATGAAGTAACGGGACAAAACTTTTTTACAGTTGTTTGTACCATACTTGACAAATCCCGAAACTATTAAGCACGGTCAACGTTATATCGTCAAGGACCCAAAAGAGTTTCCCTCCAACCAGGAGGCCAATCACAGCACGACACGTGTGGACATCAGAAGCCAATCATAGCGTGACACGTGTTAACATCAGAAGCCAATCACAACACGACACGTGTCAATGTCAAAATGAAACTAGAAACTCTCTTCTATAAATAGAGATCATTCTCTCACAATATTTCCTAATGTCATTTGTACTAAATCATTCACTAGTACTCACTAAAGAAGATCTTGAACCTATATACTTGTGTAAACCCTTCACAATTAATGAGAACTCCTCTACTCCGTGGACATAGCCAATCTGGATGAACCACGTACATCTTGTGTTTGCTTCCCTGTCCCTATCCATTTATATACTTATCCACACTAGTGACCGGAGCAATCTAGCGAAGGTCACAAACTTAACACTTTCTGTTGTACCAAAGTCCTCGCTGATTTTGTGCATAAACATTTGGCGCCGTCTGTGGGAACGACATTTATTCCCACTCTCTTCAGCTTTGCCAAGTTGGTTTCCACCATTCGTACACTCTCTTTTGACCAAGCATCCCTCTCAAACATAGGGAGAGAAGGAAGCCACAACACACAGAATGACACCCCTCTTGCACCTAGTGCAAAACAACTAAAGAAAAAAGGAAAGAGGGTTGCTCTTCAAGCTAAAGTCGATGAGCTAGAAGCTCAGAACAACAAGATAGCAATGAAGAATGAGGTCATCCAGAAGTAGTATGAGAAGCTCTTTGAGACGCTCCACGAAACTAGGCGTACTCAAACACGCGAGCTCGTTGCCCTTGTGGACATCAACCATTATCTGAGTGCCCCCCAACACGGAAGATAACCTCCCTTCGACATGGGTATCCCTGATAAGGAGCGAGTTTATCATCAAAACATTGATCAACATGAGACTTCTCTCAACCTAGATGCTTCGACCCGAAGTAGAAGAAGTGGAGGAAGACACTTCCTTACATAAGGGTTGGAAGGATCGAAAGCCGTTTACGTGACTGCCGAGACTTCCTAAAGCAACGTCGAGAGAATCCCCTCCACATATGCTCGAAGATCAATGACCCAAGGGTTTCTGAAAGACTCAGCCCCCTCATACGACCCAGACCAGCTGCCAATCTAGGAAAGGAACAACAGGTCCCAGAGGAACATGAAGGTACGGGGGACTCTGAAGTATTCCGCCAGACTCACCCTAGAAGTCAGTACGGCGAGTCCAAGAAAAAACCACACGCCCTTGCTCAAACTTTCCTACTTCCAAGAGGCGATGGAGACTTACGAAAGAAAATTCCAGTGGTACATGACTCCACTCAGGACCCCATTGTCCTACAGCTCATTGAGGAAGTAAACAAGTTGAAGGCCGAACGTCAGGCCGAGATACCTAACTGGAACCAACCCAGGCTTGGCCCTCTCACAAGAAGGATCATCGACACCCCCTTCAAGCGAAGACAAAACAAACTCTTGGTTTACAACTCTATACAGGAAGGGAGAACCCAATTGAACACTTTAACCTCTTTGAGTCCACCATGGCATATTAGATACACACCGATGAAAAGTGATGTCTTCTCTTCCCCTCCACCCTCTTTGGCGGAGCTCTAAACTGGTATTGCGGTCTTCCACCTGAGACAGTAGACTCATTTGAGGAATTAAGGAAATTGTTTCTCTTTCAACACATCTTCCAGACCGATCACTTGTATTCTGCAGATGACTTGTACATTATTCACCAGAAGCCGGACGAGTCACTACGAGAGTATGCCGATTGCTTCAGCCATGAGTATTCTCGCTGCGCTGTAGCAGATGACAAGACCACCCTCAAAGCCTTCACGGCAGGCCTACGTGGTTGTTTCTTCAAGTACATGATCAATGCCAACACTTGGAAGACTTACTTTGAGGTGATGACACAAGCTTACAACCACGCCTCCGCCGAAGCAAGGTCATACCAAAGGAACCCCCATATGGTTAACCCTTATCAACAAATGGGAAGTAGAAGTCAAGTTCTACCGAATGATGAGATATTGGCAATTCAGACACCCATTACATCATCTCATGCCTCATTTAGCTACTCGCTAAGTCACCAAACGTATCTGTCTCTTGGTAAGAGGAAGGATTTTTACTCGCAGTAAGCCTATTACAACAAGAAGGATAAAAGTTCGTATCAAGACAACCAGGGGTGAACGTACCATCAACTATTATGACTATAGGACTAAGCCTCACTCTTTCAAAGTTGAGGACTAGGTACTGAAGGAAATGCTATTATAAGAAAGCATACACATTACAAATGTTTTGACTCTCAATCGCTTGAGATCTTTTGTCATACAAGCCATTCGGCAAATATTTAAAGAAGAGGAAATTCAGACAACTCCTTCTGAGTCTTTTGCGTTCCTAGCACTGGAACACTTGGTCTACGCTGACCTACCCTTATACTCCAACTCAGAGCTTCAACATGCGTACTTTGACACAAAGTATGTGATACTAAATGTTACAACCAACATGGTTCACATATCAAAAGCATGGATCCCTTCATGCATAGCAAAATATTCATAAGCATCACTCATATCAATCAACATAAACACTATACATTCCAACACATTCATACATAAACATTATACATTTCAACACATTCATACATAAACATCATAAATTCCAACACATCCATACATAAGCCAAATGTGCTTCGAAAGGGTTCAACATACTTTGTGTCTTCGACACTTGTTACAATGTGCCTCGACACCTTGTCCTTATTCTCACTAACCAGGTGATGAAATGTAAAGAATGAACTCATCTTCATGTCAACAACCAAGTGATGAAATGTACAACCCGTACTTTCCTTCATGCCACCAACCAGGTGATGAAATGTACAACCCGTATTCTAATATCAATTGGCAACTTATCACTCATGCCACCAACCAGGTGAAGAATGAACTCATCTTCATGCCACCAATCAGGTGATGAAATGTACAACCCGTACTTTCCTTCATGCCATCAACTAGATGATAAAATGTACAACCAGTACTTTAATATCATTTGGTAACTTGCCATTCATGCCACCAACCAGGTGATGAAATGTACAACCCGTACTCTTCTTCATGCCATCAACCAGGGGATGAAATGTACAACCCGTACTCTAATATCATTTGGCAACTTGCCATTCATGCCACCAACCAGGTGAAGAAGGAACTCATCCTCGTGCCACCAACCAGGTGATAAAATGTGATGAAAGGTGATGAAGGAACTCACATTCGTACCACTAACCAAGTGATGAAAGCAACTCACCATTCATTCCACCTACCAGAAGACGAGTGGTACAACTTGTACATGTGAACTCCTATCATTCACAAATAATAAAAAACCCTCAAGCTTGACAACTCAACTAGGGGAGCACTTATGCCCAACATGAGTTATAGTCACCAACAAAGTCTTATTGCAAGCCAACAACAACTTCAGTGCATGGCATACGAAGATCAAGCTATTCAGCCCTCTTACATCTGCTTCAGACATTTCCCCTCTGTAACAATGCAAACACTACAACTTGTAGAAAGCTTCACACTCTTGATCAAGACAGTGTGAAGCAAAACCAATTTATGGTGCCAACAAGAGCTTCATCAAAGGAGTTCAACCACAATTCTCAAAAGTTTCACACATTCTTGATCAAGACAGTATGAAGCAAAACCAATTTATAGTGCCAACAAGAGCTTCATCAATGAAGGGCATCCATAATTCTCAAAAACTTCACACACTCTTGATCAAGACAGTGTGAAGCAAAACCAATTTATGGTGCCAACAAGAGCTTCATCAATGGAGGGCAACCACAATTCTCAAAAGCTTCACACACTCTTGATCAAGACAGTGTGAAGCAAAACCAATTTATGGTGCTAACAAAAGCTTCATCAAAGGAGTTCAACCACAATTCTCAAAAGTTTCACACACTCTTGATCAAGATAGTGTGAAGCAAAACCAATTTATAGTGCCAACAAAAGTTTTATCAATGGAGGGCAACCAAAATTCTCAAAAGCTTCACACACTCTTGATCAAAACAGTGTGAAGCAAAACCAATTTATAGTGCCAACAAAAGCTTCATCAATTAAGGGCAACTACAATTCTCAAACCTTTGAGGCAAATTCAAGACTGTTCGAAGCAAATTCAATTTATATGGTTCATCCAAACCTTCAACTACTACAAGGTGTGGCTTGCATCACAATCTCTTGCTCAACAGTGTGGAAGCAAAATTTGTATATGTTGTCTCTCCCACATTTTCAAATTTCTAGTTTCCCAAACAAAAAAAAAAGGAAATTCAACAAAGCTTCATCAATGAATGACAACTACAAATTCTCAAAAGCTTCACACTATCTTGATCAAGATAGTGTGAAGCAAAATCAATTCGTGGTACCCAACAAAGCTTCACCACAAAAGCTTCATCAATTGAGGACAACTACAAATTCTCAAAACCTTCACACTATCTTAATCAAGATAGTGTGAAGTGATAGGAGCATATTTATGCGACTTAGTTAGCTTGTTCTTGTGCATTTACGTTGTATTTCCTTAGTTATTTTAGTGTTTAAAGTTATTTTTGTGTGTTTTCAGACTCTAAGTACAAAGTAGGCAAGAAGATGCATTTTGGAAGCCTTTGGAGCATGTTTCGGGCTTGGAATGGATAGCAAATGCATGGGCCAAAGTGGATGGACGAATTTGAGAACTAAAGAGGCCAAGAATATGAAGAATTATGGTCCAAAAGATGAAGAAAACAGCCCAAAAATCTGTCACCCCAACTTGCATTCCTTGCCATGCAAACCACATAGAATTCCCTTTGGATTCCATGCCATGCTTGATCACTCTTGTCCCCTACATAATTTCTAATTTCATGCTTCAATTCATTTAATTATTACACTCAATTGCTTGATACCTCTTGTTCCCTTCACTCATTAGATTTTAGACAACATTTACATCCATTACATGCACCAATTGATGCTCCATCATTCACATTTGGAATCCAATGCCATGTGCAACACATGTTGTTGCACATTTGACCCATTTGTTGACACATTTCACCTCCCTTTCCATCTCTATGCAATGTACACAATCATTCATGCTCCCTAGCTACAACACCACTCCATTTTACCCTTCACACTATGCATCATTACTTCATTTTCACCCTTGGACCATTGAACACCACACACACAAATTGCCATGCATTTCATCCTTAACCTAACCTGATTTTCTAAGGTTTTTGGGGCCTATAAATACATGTTTACACCCCTTAGCCAAAGGACAATCCCCCATATTCACCATTCATCACAGAAATTCGTCCATACTCACCCTAGGTAGCAAAACACCCCAAAAACACCATTCTAGTGCCTAGAAAACATAACAGCCACTCCACCTTCTTCCACCCTCTTTGCCTAGTTCTCCACCACCCTCCAACCATCAAACACTCCTCCACACTCACCCTAAACCCTTCCATACCATTCCCCATCCATTCTACATCATAAAACTACCCAAAATCTGTCCATAACCCAATCTGCCGCAAGCAAGGGAAATGAGGAATCTTGGATGCACTTGCTACCAAGTTGGAGCATTTTAGGTGTTTTCTTTCCTTTGATTTTAATGTCTAATTTTATGTATCTTTGCTTTGTGAGTATGAGGAACTAAACCCCTCTTAGTTAGGGGGTGATTCGAAACTATGTTCATACTTGCAATATGATTTGATTACATCCAGTTGTGATTCATAAGTTGTGAATTCAATTTACTTATCCGTTCATATAAAAACTAATTTGTGTATGTTGGTTAAGAGTGCACGCTTAATTTTCATGTATGAATTTGACGCTAGAATATAAGGGAGTTTCACCTAATCGTTATAAACTTATATTCACAAGTAGTGAAGGTTGCTAGTCACAATCACGTTAAGTAAACTCTTGGCATAAGTTTCATGCAAATCATAGTAACGAGTGCCTCGTCAATGCTTATGTTTTTCATAGAACTTAATGATTCTTGCTTGTATCTCTATTATGCAATTCATGTAGGGAACTTGTAGGGAATGTTTTGGGTTGTCGTATGCAATCATCCAACCTAATAACTTGTGGAAAAAATTGAGGGTTAATTAGTGCAATTCACGGTTAATTTGGGGCGTTGAGTATTCATAGCTTATCGAAAAGCAACTGGAAATCGTTTTGTATGCAAGTGTGACATATGTGGAGAAGAACCTCCTAGCTAATCTTCCATCCATAAGTTTCATTCAAATTCACTTACAATCTGTTTTGTTTTACAAAGTTTGTTTTGTTTTCAAATTCATTAAAACCAAAATCCCCCTTTTACTTTATTGTTTCAAAGTGTTTAATTTCTGTTTTGGTTGTGTGTTAGAGTGTTTTGATTCACCCAAATTTGTCTAAGAATTTGTTTACTTTGTTCTTGTCTTAATTTAATTATTTTCGTCGAAAATCAACCCCATCTTATTTCTTTGAGTCATATTAATTAGAACTTGTCTTAGATTATGTTTTTTTAAGTGTTTTAGTTCATTAGAAAACCAAAATTTGTCCAAGTTTGTGTGAGAGTCCCAAAATTGCCCAGATTGTGTTTTTAAGGTAGTTTTGAGTGCTTAGGGGCTGTTTTGAGTCTTTTGGTTTGTTTTAGTGTTTTAAAGTATAGTTTTGCATTCTTTGAGTCTAGTTAGTGTTTTAAACTTTGTTTTTACGTTTTCAAGTCAGTTTCCAAGTGATTTAGCAATCCCTCCTAATCCCCGGCCTAGAACGATCCCTACTTACATACTTTACTACAATTGATAAAAAGAGGGTTTAATTTGTGTGCTTATATATTTCGCATCAAATTTTGGCGCCGTTGCTGGGGATTAGCAACTTTGCTAATCTCTTGGATTGTTTTCTTTCGAATTATTGTATTTTGTTTAAGTTTCTGTTTAAGTTGCTGATTTGTTTTGTTTTCTTTGTTTTTAGGTACTAGTTTATGACCCGTAGCTCACAACCTGTTCGTGAGCATATCTCCGACTTTGACGGTGATTTTGAGAGGACTTTGAGAAGGAAAAAGAAATTGCAAGAGTCTAATCCTCCTAGTCCCGAGCCTGAATTAGAAGAGCAAGAAGTTGAGGTTGAAGAGAAGGCCACGGCACAAGTGGGTGGAGAAGAGCAAGGTATAGCCATGGACAACCGTACGCTCAAGGAGCTTGCCGCCTCGGGTTTGGATAATGCCGCACCATTGTGTATCCAATATCCCATGGCTGCTCAAGGTAAAACCGAAGAGTTCGAGTTAAAATCAAGTTTGCTCCACCACATTCCAAAGTTCCATGGGTTGTCCATGGAGGATCCGAACAAACATTTGAAAGAATTTGAAGTGGTGTGCTCAAGTATGACTCCGGTTACCGTTGACGGAAGTATTTTAAAGATGAAGGCTTTTCCATTCTCTTTAATGGACAAAGCCAAGGATTGGTTATACGAGTTGGCTCCCGGTACAGTTACATCTTGGGAGAGTATGAAGAGGGCGTTTCTGGAGAAGTTTATCCCAACTTCTCGTATCATTCTTCTTCGTAAAAAAATAAGTGGAATTCAACAAGATGAAGGTGAGTCTTTTCCTACATATTATGAACGATTTAAATCACTTGTTGCTTCTTGTCCACAGCATCAGATGAAGGAGGAATTGCTTTTGCAATACTTCTACGAAGGGCTCCTACCACTAGAACGTCAAATGCTCGATGCCTCGGCGGGTGGAGCATTGGTAGACAAAACGCTCATGGCTGCAAAAATCTTGATTGCTAATCGAGCATTGAACGCTCAACAGTACGAGGGTGTAGGCCAAAGAGGACCCACACGGCAACAAGTGCATGAGGTAAGTTCCACTTCCAATATTCAATCTCAGTTAGCTTCTTACTTCTCTTGTTTCACAGATGGCCGAGGGAATGAAGATTCAAGGACCCATGGTGTGTGGCGTATGTTCTATCCAAGGACATGCATCCGAAAAGTGTCCTCAACTCATTGAGAATGGTGGATGAGAGAGCGCTAATGCCATTGGGTTTCAAAGCCAAAATCAGCCAAGACATGATCCATATTCCAACACGTATAATCCGGGGTGGAGAGACCATCCAAACTTCAAATGGAGAGAGCCACAACAAGCCCAACCACAAGGAGGCTTTAGGCAACAACCCCCGGGCTTCTACAACAAACCATATGCACCCCCTCAAGTCCATCCACAATCTGCCCCAAATAATTCAGGTAATGCTTTGGATAATGAAACACTTGTTAAGTTACTAACCACTTTGACTAATGGGCAGGAAAATCAAAACAAGAGAGTGGACCAACTAGAGAAACAAATGGGTCAGATTGCCGACGTTGTTGGGCAGATTAGAGACCAAGGAAGGCTCCCTAGTTCTACCATTCCAAATCCAAAAGGAGGTTTCGAAACCGCTAAGGCCATCATGTTGAGAAGTGGTAAACAGGTTGGAACAGACTCAAATACATCCAAATCAAGTCAAGACGAGGAGGATAAGTTGCTGCAAGAAGAAGCAAAGGGAGCAAAGCCCACGGCCAAGGATGACCAAACCTTGCCGAATTCATCTAGTCCTCCTAAGCTGTCCCAAACCACCAAGGTAAGTCCCAATTCGACTTTTTCTAGTTCTATTCCACTAAATGTGCCCTTTCCTGGCAGGTTTAGGCAATCAAAGAAGGAAGAAGCCGAGAAGGACATTCTAGAGACCTTTCGGAAAGTTCAAGTCAATATCCCACTCCTTGATGCAATTAAGCAAGTCCCGAGGTATGCTAAGTTTTTAAAAGAACTTTGTACAACAAGGAGAAGGATTTCGAACCAAGAGGTGGTTCAAGTAAGTGAAAATGTCTCTGCTGTGTTACAAAGGAAATTACCCCCTAAATGCAAAGATCCGGGTAGTTTTACAATTCCGTGCGTTATTGGTAATACTAAGTTTGAACAATGCATGTTAGACTTAGGGGCTTCGATTAATGTTATGTCATACTCTATTTATGCATCTATGAACTTAGGTGAGCTTAAAAATGATGGTGTGATAATTCAATTAGCCGATCGTTCTAATGCATATCCAAAGGGTGTTTCGGAAGATGTTTTGGTGCAGGTTGGTAACTTGATTTTTCCAGCGGATTTCTACGTGCTTGACATGGAGGATTCACCCCATTCCACCCCATTGCCGATTCTATTAGGGAGGCCCTTCATGAAAACAGCCCGCACCAAGATAGATGTGTTTAAAGGAACTTTAACGATGGAATTTGATGGGGAAGTCATTGATTTCAATCTTTCTGAAAGTATTAAATTTCCTAAGGACGATCATTCTTGTTTTTCTATTGATATAATTGATGATTTGGCGCAGGATTTTCTCGATTCTTTGGAGAGGGATACACTTGAAACAACAATTGCACAAGGAATTGGGCAAAAATCTGGTTTTGCCGTGCCTAGAAGTGTGGAGGAGGCCGAGATAGTGGCTGCCCTTGAGTCACTACCTCAACACCATGGTAAGCCTTCTAACCCAATTTCAATTTCCACTAATAAGTTGTTACCCTCAGTGATTCAGGCACCCGTACTTGAGCTTAAACCGTTGCCCGATCATTTAAAGTATGTCTTTCTGGGAAACAACGAGACATTGCCCGTCATTGTCTCCCCATCACTCACAGCTATAGAGGAGGAGAAGTTGATCCGAGTGTTGAAAGAGCACAAGACGGCCATTGGGTGGACTTTGGCCGATATTAGGGGAATTAGCCCGACTACGTGCATGCATCGCATACTTCTAGATGAAGGGGCTAAACCAACTCGAGAAGCTCAGCGCCGTCTCAACCCTCCAATGATGGAAGTTGTGAAAAATGAGATTATCAAACTTCTTGATTGTGGAGTGATTTATCCGATCTCTGATAGTCGTTGGGTGTCACCGGTGCAATGTGTTCCAAAGAAGTCCGGAGTGACAGTGGTGAAGAATGCCGAGAATGAGCTTGTGCCAACCCGTATCCAAACAGGTTGGCAAGTGTGCATTGATTATAGGAAGCTCAACGCCACCACAAGGAATGACCACTTCCCTTTGCCGTTCATTGATCAAATGCTTGAAAGGTTAGCCGGTCATTCTTTTTATTGTTTCCTTGATGGTTATTCTGGATATAATCAGATTGTCATAGCGCCATATGACCAAGAAAAGACAACTTTCACATGCCCCTTTGGTACTTTTGCTTATCGTCGCATGCCTTTTGGTTTATGCAATGCTCCGGCCACGTTTCAAAGGTGTATGGTAAGTATCTTTTCAGATTTTGTGGAAAAGATTATTGAGGTATTTATGGATGATTTCAGTGTGGTTGGTGATTCATTTGATGGTTGTTTGGAAAATCTCACGATAATTTTGAAACGATGTGTAGAAACTAACCTTGTGCTTAATTGGGAAAAATGTCACTTTATGGTTAGACAAGGCATAGTTCTAGGGCATATTGTTTCAAAAAGAGGAATTGAAGTGGATAAATCGAAAATAGATCTTGTACGCTACTTACCCTCTCCTACTTCAGTTCGAGAGGTTCGTTCGTTTCTTGGTCATGCAGGATTTTATAGGCGATTTATCAAGGACTTCTCCAAGATCTCAAACCCTCTTTGCCGTCTCCTCCAGAAAGATGTGGCGTTTGACTTCAACGAGGAGTGTGAGAAGGCGTTCAATCACCTCAAAGAAATGCTAACTTCGGCCCCTATCATAGTTCCACCGGATTGGAGCCTTCCTTTTGAGCTTATGTGCGATGCTTCCGATTATGCATTAGGAGCTATTTTGGGGCAAAGGAAGGAAAAGAGGCCGCATGTTATCTATTATGCCTCTCGGACTTTAAATGATGCACAATTGAATTATTCTACCACTGAAAAAGAACTTCTTGCTGTTGTATTTGCTTTAGATAAATTCCGTTCTTATTTGCTTGGTACTAAAGTTATTATTTATACTGACCATGCAGCATTGAAGTATTTGTTCACCAAGAAGGAGGCCAAACCACGACTCATTCGTTGGATACTTCTTCTCCAAGAGTTCGATATCGAAATCCGGGACAAGAAGGGAAGTGAAAACGTGGTGGCTGACCACTTGAGCCGTATGGTGCATGAGGAGGATGCCGTGCCTATCATAGAGACATTCCCATATGAGCAACTGATGTCCGTCAAGGTAAGTGAACCGTGGTATGCTGATTTGGTGAATTATTTGGTGTCTAAACATGTTCCTAGTGAATTACTTAAACACCAATGTGATAAATTGAAGAAAGAGGCACGGTTTTATGTGTGGGATGACCCGTATTTATGGAAATATTGCCCTGACCAAGTTATACGTAGGTGTGTGCATAATTCTGAATTTCATTCCATTCTAAGCTTTTGTCATACATATACATGTGGTGGACACTTTGGCACACAAAGAACAGCCCTTAAAGTATTACAATGTGGATTCTATTGGCCTACCATCTTTAAGGATGCTCGAACTTTCTGTTTAACATGTGATAAATGTCAAAGAACCGGAAATATTAGTGCAAATGACCAAATGCCGCAAGTTTCTATCCTTAATGTTGAAATTTTTGATGTTTGGGGTATTGATTTTATGGGTCCTTTTCCTTCTTCGTATGGTTTCATGTATATTTTGCTTGCGGTTGATTATGTGTCGAAATGGGTGGAAGCAAAGCCCACCCGGACTAATGACTCTAAAGTGGTTGCAGATTTTATTAGAATGAACATTTTTGCAAGGTTTGGCATGCCACGGGTAATCATTAGTGATGGAGGGTCACACTTTTGCAACCGGACCATTAAGGCGTTATTGAGGAAATACAATGTCACCCACAAGGTTTCTACACCTTACCATCCTCAAACGAATGGCCAAGCTGAGGTTTCCAACCGAGAGATCAAACAAATTCTAGAGAAGACCGTTGGGCCTACAAGGAAGGATTGGAGCTTACGGTTAGATGATGCACTATGGGCCTATCGTACGGCGTACAAGACACCCATTGGAATGTCTCCATTTCGGCTCATCTATGGCAAGCCGTGCCATCTTCCCGTTGAGTTGGAGCACAAAGCTCATTGGGCCATCAAGAAGTTTAACATGAACCTAGATGAAGCGGGAACTCATAGAAAATTCCAATTGAATGAGCTTGATGAGATGAGGCATGAAGCATACGAGAATGCCAGCATTTACAAGGAGAAGACCAAAGCTTTCCATGATAAGATGATTCGAGGCAAAACATTCTCCGTAGGGCAGAAAATGCTATTGTTCAATTCCCGTCTACGGTTATTTCCCGGTAAGTTACGTTCTAAGTGGATTGGACCGTTTATTATTACTAATGTTTTTGTTCATGGTGCAGTCCAAATCCAAAACTTGAAAACGGGACATGAATTCAAGGTGAATGGGCATCGATTGAAGCCCTATTACGAGCATTTTGAGGAGCATGCCGTGGAAGACATTCCCTTGCATGCCGTGGGCTCCAGTGGGGAGTAATTGTGTTCATCGTCTGGCTGGAAGACGTTAAAGCAAGCGCTTTAAGGGAGGCAACCCATTTATTCTGCTTGATTGTCAATTTTATTACTTGTTTAATTATTTTTGGTTGTGATTTTCTATTTTGAAACATTAACAAATATGCAAAGGATTTTAACATTAAACTTCGTGGAAATGAACAGCAAACTGGGAAATAAAGAAACATAGCATAATACAAGAGGGAGCCTTCACAAAGGCTGCTTGGGAGAGGTCGCAGTAGTTGGCGGAGTTGCAGTAGTCGGCGGAGTCTCAGCAGTCGGTGGGGCCACGGAAGGAGGAGGTATCGGAGGTTGATCAGTTGGAGCTTCACTACGCGGTGCCGCCCCAGAAGACGAAGGCAGATGCTGTTGGAACAAACCCACAAACCTCCGGTGATCAAGTAAAATCTGATCATCAGTTTCCTGCAGCTGGTCAATTTTCCTCTTCATGTTTGTGGCATAATTGTGTGCAAGCTTGTGCAATTGTTTATTTTCATGCTTGAGTCCTCTAATCTCCTCTTTGAGACTCTGTATTTCAGCCACCAACGATTCAACGTGACGGGTTCGAGCAAATAGGCGTTGGGCCATGTTGGACACAGAACCCGCACACTGCACGCTAAGAGCCAGAGACTCTTTAACCGCCAATTCATCAGACCGTCTAGCGAGCAGTCTGTTATCTCTGGGGGTGACAAGGTTCCGGGCCACCACCGCAGCGGTCATGTCATTTTTCATCACCGAATCCCTAACAGTAAGAGGACCAGTAGGGGATATGAAGGACGGACGCCATATGTTGTCTGGAGAAGGAGGGGCTGCTCCTTCACTAAGGTTCAAGTCAAAACGACGGTCGGAAGGGCCAGACATTTTTCAGAGGTGTTAAAGAAAGAGGAGATCGGACAAGTCAAGATCGTAAAAGTGCAAAACGGGAGTTTTTACAGACAGAAATTCAAGTGTGCTTTGAACGTCCTGCATACCTCTATAAAAATTAGCACGCGATGGGATTTCAGATATCGAAGAGGTGAGCTCAGAAATCGAAGAAGCCATTCGGAGATCGAAGAGGCGCCAGCTTTCTCAAAAGTTGGGCTTGCTCACAAACCACCAATTCCAGATACCGAAAAGCGTCAACTGGCTCAGCCTCGTCAGCACCCATCACACGCAACTCAGCTTTGCGAAAATCACGGGCAGTCTGTCGAAGCACCGATTCCAACCATCTGTCTCTCTCAGCCTCGTCAGCACTTGTCACATGCAATCTCTGCCCTCAACGAAGCTCAAAAATCGAAGCGTAAATTCCGGATATTAAAGAGACCTCTGCTTTATTGAGACGTGTCAGCATCTGTCAATTTGCACATCTGCATTGCGTAAATCACGCGCAATCTGTCGAAATTTTTTTGGAGAAGCGGAATGCACGTGGAAACTACTGTTAAATTATCCCAGGCTTGCCGACACGAGTAATGGAACAATGCCTTCCCAGCCATTAAGAAAATTCTATAAATGTTGAACTTCAAAGTGAAGCAGTCTCACCCAACTTTCAGCCTCACTTAACCCTTCATCCTCTCTGAAATGGCTTTCCAACAAACCCTCTCGAGTCACTCTGTATTTTTCATCCCCTGGGATACCCCTGCAAACAACCCATCCAGAGCACAAGTATTTCATATCATAAAGGTTGAGAGCACGAGTATCTCATATCATACTTTCTCCCTGTCCTTTCTCCAGCCAGCTCTTGCTCTCGAGTACTCATCATCTTATGCTTTCGCTTTGTCTCTCACTTATAAGGGAAGTGAAGATGATACCTCGAAGCATGTGGAGACAACGTGCTGATTCATCCTCAACTAAGGACAAGGAGAAAGAAAGCAAGAGGTGGGCACTTGGAAAGATTGAAGAAAGAAACAGACCAATACCTCTCCCTCGTGCCTGCCCGTCGTGCAGAAGAAACAAGCAGAGAAGAATGCAGCTTGCACAATCATCCCAACAGAAGTAGTCTGAGATGAAGAACTAGAGAAGCTGCCACATCTGCTTGGAGAACAAATAAAGAACTGCAACATCACCAAAGAGCAAAGCTTCGCCGTACAATTCCAATCCAGTTCAAGTTCAAAGCTGTGGAAAGTCAACAAGATCAACTATCTCCACAACCAGATTTGCGTTCTTAAACTCTACTCTGTCTGGTTTTTACTTTGCCATATTTGTCATGTTTATTTGTCGTTTGTTATTTGCTTGTTTTTGGTGTGAGTATATGCTTGAAACATTGAGGACAATGTTTGATTTAAGTGTGGGGGGGTAACCATTGTTTTGCATGAAATTCGTAGAAATTTATCACCCATTACTTCTAGTGTTGTTCCTTGTTGTTTTAAGTATTTTTTAAGCCGTTTTGGAGTGTTTCAGTGTGTTTTGACATAAAAATCTGAAAATTCATAAAAATTTGAAAAATTGTTTTTGAAAATCCAAAAAAGAGTTGTTTTTGTGCGCTTATTTGTGTCTTAGGGTACCTTCCAACACAATGATGAGGATTCGGTTTGTAATTGCATGACTGTTAAAGAGAGTTATAAACATGGATGAAAGTTTGATTTACTCTTTATTTATGCGTGGTTGTGGTTATAACTTATGAAATCACATGTAATCATAAAAGAAAAAAAAATTAGTTTTTGTAACATGCTTGAAGGAAAGAACTCAAACTAACGCTACAACCTTGTAAGACTTGAGCTTAAACGTTTATTTGGAGAGTTAAAATCTGTGCATTCTTGTTTTCTAAAGTCGTTGCATGATCTCATTATTCTTTGCTTGGTTATTACTTAGAAGGCGTTTCATCATTTAGTTCCAAATGCTAGAACTCATGCCTATTTCATTCAAAGCATGCTATTGATTTGCATAAAACATATTCAAGATGAAGTTGTGTAGTTACCACCACCAAAGCCAAACTGCCATGTATCCCATATCGTTATATGTTTAAGTTAACCCCATTGAGCCTTGATAGCCTACATTCTTTGTTAAACCACATTATCCTTACCTAGCCTAGTTTAGGACCATCCATACCCTTGTTCTTGAAGCATAATAAAACATGATTCAAATTGAATTTCTTTTGATTAATGTATGGCAGAAAACAAGTGTGGGGGAAGTGTGAGTTATTATGCTTGTTGAAAAGAAAAGAAGAGTTGAAAAAAAAAAAAAAAAAAAAGTTGAAAAATCTGCGAAAAAGAGTTTTAAAGTGCTGCTTGTTGAAGAAAGGGTCCAAAACATAGAATTCGGCCCTAATTATTGCTTGAATTTTCCCTTCGTGTCTAAAAGCTGATTTCTGCAATCTAAGTGAATTCTAAGTTTCAATTTCATTACTTTACTTGCTATTGCTTTAAGAATGATTGTTATCCTTATCCTTCATTTGTTAGCCATCACCCCAAGCCCCGTTACAACCCTTAACTTCATCTTGAGTGTCATTCATTTCAATATGTGGAGTTTGAATTTGGTATGAGCATATGGTGTCACTGGTTCTCGCATCTAAGTAGTAGCATTCCATTCATGAGATCATATCTAAACTTGCTTATTAACTCCAGAAATTGCTTTCTTTGTGATACATATATGTGAGCGTTCGTTTTCATATCTACATCAATCTTCTCACATATAACTAGTATAGGGTGTGTAGTTAGAAAATCTGAGTGAAAATTGAGTGCATACTTTGAAAGGAATTGAGTAAATTCTCTAAGGCATGTTACTACATCAAAAACATTGTTTTAATCGATTAATTGTGAACAAGTAAGTAGTGACTATGATTAAGTACGTGTTTAAGTGTGAAGATGATTCAAATCTGTGGGGATAATGATTTTTAACATGTCATATGCATTGGAATCCCTGAGGCAAATGTTGGAAGGTTTAGGTTGTATTTTATTTGTTTTGTTTCGTTTTATTTCTTTGTTTGCTCGAGGACTAGCAAAAGCTAAGTGTGGGGGAATTTGATAGGAGCATATTTATGCGACTTAGTTAGCTTGTTCTTGTGCATTTACGTTGTATTTCCTTAGTTATTTTAGTGTTTAAAGTTATTTTTGTGTGTTTTCAGACTCTAAGTACAAAGTAGGCAAGAAGATGCATTTTGGAGGCCTTTGGAGCATGTTTCGGGCTTGGAATGGATAGCAAATGCATGGGCCAAAGTGGATGGACGAATTTGAGAACTAAAGAGGCCAAGAATATGAAGAATTATGGTCCAAAAGATGAAGAAAACAGCCAAAAAATCTGTCACCCCAACTTGCATTCCTTGCCATGCAAACCACATAGAATTCCCTTTGGATTCCATGCCATGCTTGATCACTCTTGCCCCTAGATAATTTCTAATTTCATGCTTCAATTCATTTAATTATTACACTCAATTGCTTGATACCTCTTGTTCCCTTCACTCATTAGATTTTAGACAACATTTACATCCATTACATGCACCAATTGATGCTCCATCATTCACATTTGGAATCCAATGCCATGTGCAACACATGTTGTTGCACATTTGACCCATTTGTTGACACATTTCACCTCCCTTTCCATCTCTATGCAATGTACACAATCATTCATGCTCCCTAGCTACAACACCACTCCATTTTACCCTTCACACTTTGCATCATTACTTCATTTTCACCCTTGGACCATTGCACACCACACACATAAATTGCCATGCATTTCATCCTTAACCTAACCTGATTTTCTAAGGTTTTTGGGGCCTATAAATACATGTTTACACCCCTTGGCCAAAGGACAATCCCCCATATTCACCATTCATCACAGAAATTCGTCCATACTCACCCTAGGTAGCAAAACACCCCAAAAACACCATTCTAGTGCCTAGAAAACATAACAGCCACTCCACCTTCTTCCACCCTCTTTGCCTAGTTCTCCACCACCCTCCAACCATCAAACACTCCTCCACACTCACCCTAAACCCTTCCATACCATTCCCCATCCATTCTACATCATAAAACTACCCAAAATCTGTCCATAACCCAATCTGCCGCAAGCAAGGGAAATGAGGAATCTTGGATGCACTTGCTACCAAGTTGGAGCATTTTAGGTGTTTTCTTTCCTTTGATTTTAATGTCTAATTTTATGTATCTTTGCTTTGTGAGTATGAGGAACTAAACCCCTCTTAGTTAGGGGGTGATTCGAAACTATATTCATACTTGCAATATGATTTGATTACATCCAGTTGTGATTCATAAGTTGTGAATTCAATTTACTTATCCGTTCATATAAAAACTAATTTGTGTATGTTGGTTAAGAGTGCACGCTTAATTTTCATGCATGAATTTGACGCTAGAATATAAGGGAGTTTCACCTAATCGTTATAAACTTATATTCACAAGTAGTGAAGGTTGCTAGTCACAATCACGTTAAGTAAACTCTTGGCATAAGTTTCATGCAAATCATAGTAACGAGTGCCTCGTCAATGCTTATGTTTTTCATAGAACTTAATGATTCTTGCTTGTATCTCTATTATGCAATTCATGTAGGGAACTTGTAGGGAATGTTTTGGGTTGTCGTATGCAATCATCCAACCTAATAACTTGTGGAAAAAATTGAGGGTTAATTAGTGCAATTCACGGTTAATTTGGGGCGTTGAGTATTCATAGCTTATCGAAAAGCAACTGGAAATCGTTTTGTATGCAAGTGTGACATATGTGGAGAAGAACCTCCTAGCTAATCTTCCATCCATAAGTTTCATTCAAATTCACTTACAATCTGTTTTGTTTTACAAAGTTTGTTTTGTTTTCAAATTCATTAAAACCAAAATCCCCCTTTTACTTTATTGTTTCAAAGTGTTTAATTTCTGTTTTGGTTGTGTGTTAGAGTGTTTTGATTCACCCAAATTTGTCTAAGAATTTGTTTACTTTGTTCTTGTCTTAATTTAATTATTTTCGTCGAAAATCAACCCCATCTTATTTCTTTGAGTCATATTAATTAGAACTTGTCTTAGATTATGTTTTTTTAAGTGTTTTAGTTCATTAGAAAACCAAAATTTGTCCAAGTTTGTGTGAGAGTCCCAAAATTGCCCAGATTGTGTTTTTAAGGTAGTTTTGAGTGCTTAGGGGCTGTTTTGAGTCTTTTGGTTTGTTTTAGTGTTTTAAAGTATAGTTTTGCATTCTTTGAGTCTAGTTAGTGTTTTAAACTTTGTTTTTACGTTTTCAAGTCAGTTTCCAAGTGATTTAGCAATCCCTCCTAATCCCCGGCCTAGAACGATCCCTACTTACATACTTTACTACAATTGATAAAAAGAGGGTTTAATTTGTGTGCTTATATATTTCGCATCATGAAGCAAAATCAATTCATGGTACCCAACAAAAGCTTCAACTCCAAAGCTTCACCTACAAAGCTTCAACTCCAAAGCTTCATCAACAAAAGCTTCATCAATGGATGACAACTACAAATTCTCAAAAGCTTCACACTATCTTGATCAAGATAGTGTGAAGCAAAATCAATTCATGGTACCCAACAAAAGCTTCAACTCCAAAGCTTCACCTACAAAAGCTTCATCATTGGAGGACAACTACAAATTCTCAAAAGCTTCACATTATCTTGATCAAGATAGTGTGAAGCAAAATCAATTCATGGTACCCAACAAAAGCTTCAACTCCAAAGCTTCACCTACAAAAGCTTAATCATTGGAGGACAACTACAAATTCTCAAAAGCTTCACACTATCTTGATCAAGATAGTGTGAAGCAAAATCAATTCATGGTACCCAACAAAAGCTTCAACTCCAAAGCTTCACCTACAAAGCTTCAACTCTAAAGCTTCACCTACAAAAGCTTCACCCACAATAGCTTCACCAACAAAAACTTCACCCACAATAGCTTCACCTACAAAAGTTTCACCCATAAAAACTTCACCAACAAAAGCTTCACCCACCACAAAAGCTTCACCCATAAAAGCTTCACCCACCACAAAAGCTTCACATACAAAAGCTTCATCCATAAAAGCTTCACCAACAAAAGCTTCATCCATAAAAGCTTCACCAACAAAAGCTTCACCTACAAAAGCTTCCCCCACCATAAAAGCTTCACCAACAAAAACTTCTTCACCAACAAAAACTTCACCTACAAAAGCTTCCCCCACCATAAAAGCTTCACCAACAAAAACTTCACCCACCACAAAAGCTTCACCCACTACAAAAGCTTTACCCATAAAAGCTTCACCAACAAAAGCTTCACCCACAAAAGCTTTCCCCACCACAAAAGCTTTCCCCACCACAAAAGCTTCCCCCACCACAAAAGCTTCACCCACAAAAATTTCACCCAAAAAAGCTTCACCAACCACAAAAGCTTCACCTACAAAAACTTCACCCACCACAAAAGCTTCACCTACAAAGCTTCAACACAAAAGCTTCACACTATCTTGATCAAGATAGTGTGAAGCAAAATCAATTCATGGTACCCAACAAAGCTTCAACCTCAAAGTTTCACCTACAAAGCTTTAAAATATATATATATATATAAATATATATTTTTTTTTTTTCGAAAATTCGAAAATTCAAAAATTCAAAAAAAAAAAATTTGAAAAAAAAAGAAAATTTCAAAAAAAAATTGCTAAGCCTCCTCTTCTTTGGGCCTAACAACTTTCATAACAAATATATATGAAGGAGTTTTGGGCTACCACTTAGAAAGGAAATACCTCATTCGTCAACTCCCACAACCTGAGACTTGGGGAACTCCTACCATATGCTACTGCACCTTGATACTCGGAAGTCTCACGACCACTCAGTGACTTGGATTTTTCAAGTCACCAAACAAGAAGTTTTCCTCACTTGGGAAATTAAGGGAGCACTACCTCAACCTACATGCTTCACTCACAAAGCTTCAACATACAAGCTTCAACAAAAGGAAAAATTCAAAGAACATAGTGAAGAAGGCCTTGGTGTAGACACATAAATTTTGAAGGTCCAGCTACCCTATTATTACCCACAAGGGTAAAAGAACAGCACCACTGCTTGATAACTAGAAAGTTCCAATGTGTGTCAACCTCCGTGCTCCGTGGCAAGGCAGACTAGCAAAAATGCCCAACCTTTACTCACATTCGAGAAAACACTCCCAACAAGATTGCTTGCTCAAAAATCAAAGAGGCACCGCTCTCCGAATCTCGAGAGCCAGACTCCCAACAGGATTACTTGCTAAAAAATCGAAGAGGCACTGCCCTCCGAATCTCGAGAGCTCCCAACAGGATTACTTTCTAAAAAATCGAAGAGACACTGCTCTCCGAATCTCAAGAGTCAGACTCCCAACAGGATTGCTTTCTCAAAAATCAAAGAGGCACCGCTCTCCGAATTTCAAGAGCCAGACTCCTAACAGGATTACATGCTTAAAAATCGAAGAGGCACCGCCCTCTGAATCTCGAGAGCCAGACTCCCAACTTGATTACTTTCTCAAAAATCGAAGAGACACTGCTCTCCGTATCTAAAGAGTCAAACTCCCAACAGGATTGCTTTCTCAAAAATCGAAGAGGCACCGTTCTCTGAATCTCGAGAGTCATATCCCCGACAAGATTGCTTGTTCAAAAATCGAAGAGGTACCGCTCTCCGAACTTCAAGAGCCATATTTCATTGGATAAAGCTTGTCTGCAATCTTCACACGCAATATCAACTTTCCAGATACCACAAACCACTTTTTCAAAGTGCTCTGACAAAGTTAAAACACGTGAAGCTTGCAGCTCCCACTACATTGCTATGACCAAGAAGGGTAAAGGAATAGCACTACTACTTGTTGTTAAAGAGACTCCTATATATGTCGACCTCTATCCTCCACAGCCAGGCAGACCTGTAAATAAAAAAAATGCTCAACTTTTCTTTACATCCAAGAGGGCACTCTCAGCAGAGTTTCTCGAAATACTCAGCTTCCTTTCCTCCCGATAATACCTCTACAAACAAGCCACACCAGAGCAAAAGTATCTTATATCATCAGGGTTAAAAGTAAGAGTATCCCATATCATGCTTTCTCCTTGTCTTTTCCTTTGGCCTTGTTCTTACCTGCAAGACAAAGAGAAAGAGAGCAATAAATCAGCACTTGGAATCAAGCTTCCACTCAGGAACTGACTGCCTGGAACCCCTTGCCTGATTATTACCTGGCATTGCTCTCCAGTACTCATCTTCAACATCTTATGCTTCCAGAGAAGATACCACATCTGCCTGAGGAACAGATAGGGCAAGTGAGAAGGATACAAGAAAGCACGTGGAGACAAGCGTAACAAAACACATGCCGATACATCCACTACTTTGTCAACAGCAAAAGTATCCCATATCATCAGGGTCGAACATACTCTAGATTTGATGGACTTGTTTTGACCCTCAAATTCTTGAGTCGGCCTTATACTCTGAAAGAAACCAGAAAACCCTCAAGCCCAGTTCAAGAATAAGCCTGTGGAAAGTTACTTCTTCAAAAGCAAAAGTATCTCATATCATCTCTTCTCCATTTGCTTCTCATTATCCTCGTTGCTGTTTACAACACAATGAGAAGGAGAACAATCAACTGAAAGCCGAAGTCGAACCTCCGATCCAGGTTGCTTGCTTGGAAGTCTGATTACTTACCTTGTCTGTTACCTCATTCGGCAAATCTCCTAGCTCGGCGACTTGGGGGACTCCTACTCTAGGGTTTGTATCGCACTTGACCAAGCTCGAAACTACAAGTAAGCTTCAAGTGAAATTGATACATTACCTTGTGCATCTTCATCGATTAAAGATACCATCCCTGGATAGAGGAAAAGTACTTCCAGAGAAGATGCCACATCTACATATAAGACAGATAAGGCAAGTGAAAATGATATCACACTTCGGTACTTAGAAGTTTCGTGATTACTCAATGACTTGGATCTTGCAAGTCCCCAACCGTGGAGCTTCCCTTACTCGGGAACTTAGGGGATCACTGTTTGTACCATACTTGACCAATCCCGAAACTACGAAGCACCGGTCAACGTTATACCGTCAATGACCCAGAAGAGTTTCCCTCCAACCAGGAGGCCAATCACAGCACGACACGTGTCAACATCAGAAGCCAATCATAGCGCGACACATGTCATCATTAGAAGTCAATCACAACACGACACGTGTCAATGTCAGAATGAAACTAGAAACTCTCTTCTATAAATAGAGATCATTCTCTCACAATATTTCCTAATGTCATTTGTACTAAATCATTCACTAGTACTCACTAAAGGAGAGTTTGAACCTATGTACTTGTGTAAACCTTCACAATTATGAGAACTCCTCTACTCCGTAGACGTAGCCAATCTGGGTGAACCACGCACATCTTGTGTTTGTTTCCCTGTCCCTATCTATTTACATACTTATCCACACTAGTGACCGGAGCAATCTAACGAAGGTCACAAACTTAACATTTTCTGTTGTACCAAAGTCCTCGCTGATTTTGTGCATCAACAATGGTTATAAACGAAAAATCACCATTTAACGGTAGTTTTAACTCCGATTTTGATGATTTTTTATAACTACACTCTTTGACTCTATATGAATACAATGAATGAACTCGATCTTTAAATTTAAAATATTTACACTAGTGGATACTACAAAATCTTATGTTATATTTAATGAAAGTATAAATAAACTCTTAAGTGTTAGTGAATCTATTGTTTTGATGAGATATGCATTCTACGAAACTAGTTTCAACGATCGAACCGTCAAACTTATTTGTATATGCTTCGATATCGCATACGCCAAAAATCACAAAAAACAAAACATTCAAATATCAAGTAACGGGACAAACCTTTTCGACGGTCATAAACGAAAAATCATGATTTAACAGTTATTTTAACTCCAATTTTGATTATTTTTTACAGCTACACTCCTTAATCCTATATGTATACAATAAACTAATTCGATCGTCAATTTAAAATATTTACACTAGTGGATACTCAGGCCCAGTGCCACCAGGGCAACTATCCAGGGCCCAAAAATGAAAAGGGCACCAAAAAAAAAACCCAAGCAACTAGGTATAAAATAAAAAATAAAAAAAATTACCAGAGCCCAAATAGGGGCTAGGCTGCTGGAGGGCAAAGCCAAGTTTGACAAAAGATGAAAAAAGGGTTACAAAAAAAAAATCATAACAGGGACCACTCGGTCCCATTAACCCTAACTTCCAACAAATACATTCACCCTTTCCCAATTCCCTACCCCCTTGTTCCCCACTTCCCCCACCGTCCTATCGTCCCAGTCTCACCCTGACTCCCTTTTCTTTTCTCTCAATACTTAATTCCTTAACAGAAGAAAATATTTCAGTCATTGGAAGGGTAGATGATGGAGGTCGAAATCCATGGATTGGCAGGAATATGATTCTTTCAACTGTTTTCGCAATGGAAGAACCTGAAAGGAATCTTGGAATGCATCAGAAAGAGAGAAGCATATGTGATATAAAGGTAAAAATAATTGTACCTTCTATATAAACAAAAAGAAGCTTCAAATGTTGCAGGTGAGAAATAAGTTCTAGAGATCCAAGTAAATCATATAGTTTAAAACTTTGGGCTGAATAATGATCGGTTATGATCACAACTATAGATCTGGTTACTCTAATGGCAGGGGAGGAGGACCGCACACTAATAAATGGAATAAGACAAGCTATGCAGATGATGAGTGCCACACAATCATCGTTGGTGCCGATGGAACACGAAGACAAGCCATATTAGCCACTATGACTCAAGATAGACTAAATGGATTAGCAATCTTATGCATTGAAAATGATGAGATTGAAGACTTGGAGTGCGATGATATAATTGATGATTTTGCTTCAAAAAATGCCAGAAGACAATTTTTAAAGGTTGAGATTTCAAGGAGCTTTGCTAGAAGTGGTTGTATATGATTGTATTTTTTATTGTCGAGGTTTAGGTATTATGTCTCCTCCGTTGTCTATTTTCTCAAGTAATATAATTTGGGCATGAGCCCCCCCCCCCCAGCTTCGACTGGGGTTCCAGCCCTCGTTAAATATTTTTTTTAAACATATGTTTCCGAATTAAAAAAGGGCACATTTTGAGTTTTCGAACTAGACAACCAAAAATTTAGGACCGGCAAAATCTTATGTTATACTTAATGAAAGTATAAATAAACTCCAAGTTATGTTATACTTAATGAAAACTCCAAGTTATGTTATACTTAATGAAAGTATAAATAAACTCCAAGTGTTAGTGAATCTATTTTTTTGATGGGATACGCATTGTACGAAACTAGTTTCAAATATCAAACCGTCAAACTTGTTTGTATATGCTTCAAGATCGCATACGCCAAAATCGCAAAAAACGAACATTCAAATATTATGTAACGGGACAAACCTTTTCGACGGTTATAAATAAAAAATCACCATTTACGGTAGTTTTAACTCTGACTCCTTGATCCTATATGAATACAATGAACTAATTCGATCGTCAATTTAAAATATTTACACTAATGGATACCACAAAATCTTATGTTATACTTAATGAAAGTATAAATAAACTCTAAGTATTAGTAAATCTATTGTTTTGAGGGGATACGCATTATACGAAACTAGTTTCAACGATCCAACCGTCAAACTTGTTTGTATATGCTTCAAGATCGCATACGCCAAAAACCGTAAAAAACAAACATTCAGATATCATGTAACGAGACAAACCTTTTCGACGGCTATAAACAAAAAATCATGATTTAACGGTTATTTTAACTCTGATTTTAATAATTTTTTACAGCTATACTCTTTAACCCTATATGAATACAATGAACTAATTCGATAATCAATTTAAAACATTTACACAAGTGGATACCACAAAAGAAAAAGGCAATGCAAGAACCCCGACATAAAAGCAAAAGGAAAAAAAAAACTTTGATTTTCTTTTCCCCTTTTGCCTATGACATCCAAAATCCAAACAAAACCCTCTTATTTGTGTTCTATGTTTCGAAAATGAACTTGTGGTTGTTTATTGAAACAGGAATCACAATTTATCTTTGTTTTGTGACTCTCTACTTTTCCAGTTCTACTTTTGGTTTCTCCAATATATTTATAAAGAGGGTATAGACTTCAAACTTTTAAATGAAGGAAAAAATATACATTGTAATTTGCAAGGTTTGTGCTTTTGACTTGTGTTAAAACACAAGAAAGAAAGATAATGACTTTGCGAAACGAAGCTAGGCATCGCGCAAAGTTGTTTTGCGTGATGTAGGTGCACCAATGTCACGCAAAGTTGGGAAAAAACGGTAAAACATTCTTGGTTTGGCCCCAAAATCTTGCACGACGCACAAAATGTCACGCAAACAGTCTTTGCGCAACGAATCTTTGCGCGACGAAGCCTGACGTCGTGTAAAATGGTTTTGCTCGACGTAGGTGCGCCTTCGTCGCACAAAGTGTCGTTGCACAAAGGTCGTCTGCGTGACGTTTTGTGTTTAGCGTCACACAAACATACTTTGTGCGACGAAATTTGTTGCGTCGTGCAAGTTGCCATCGCACAAACATGTTTTTGTACTAATGGGAGAACCTATTATATTCATCGAAACCAATGTTTGACCATCCCTAAAGTTTCATATTAAATTCTAATCATTTCTATTGAAAGCAACCGATATTAATATTCGATATATCCGTCGATATTTTCACAAATTTACAAATCAATAGTTTTACCGATATTAATATTTTAAACACTATTTATGTCTACATCTTTTTGATGAAGCCTTGTGACACCAAAATACTCTTCTTGCCTTCTAAAGTACCCTTATAGTTTTTTTTTAAGTACTCTTATTGTTGAGATATTAAGGTAAATCTCAATTTACTACCCTCAAGTTTCGTAGTTTTCAACATTTAGTACATGAATATTTTTTCATCCCAGAGTCATACCTAAAGTGTTAATTTTGGGACAGTCTCATACATCCATTAGTCTGGCTGTTAAGTCTCCCGTTAACTGATGATGTGGTGCCTATTTGGACAATGACTGGGCGCCAGTGTCATTATGGAAATTAAAATTCAAAACAAAAATCCAAATATTCAAATTTCAAAATTTATAATGGGAACCCTACCAACTCGCCGTCACTCCACCTCGTCGTCGGTCTAACTCGTCCTCTCTCAACCTCGCCGTCACTCCACCTTGCCATAGGTCCAACTCGTTGTCGGTCGCACACTGTCGTACGTTGCGCACACCTTTGCACATCAAAGAATGGGCACCGTTTATGGGCAAGGTTGTCGTGAAGCCATCACTGGAGTTGGGGTGGCAAAAAATGAGGATTAAAGTAACTAAAACACTAGTTTATTGTAAGTAACCTACCTTTTTCGAAGTGTAGATAATATGGGTTTAGGTTTTCCGATTTTTCAATTTTGAATTTTAAGGATTTGTGAGTTCTAATCCCTTTTTTTTCCTATGGTTTTTGGAATTGTGTTTTGTAGTGGGTTTCTTGAATTGTTAATTGTTTTCAATGTGCATGTGGTTTTGTCTTCATTCGTGGTCTCAATTGCAGCCTTTAAAAAACCATGTGGTTTTGTTTTCACCTTTTTGTCGTCATGGTCCTACAAGTTAGTGTTTTGGGTTAACTTTTTGGGTTTTAAAACCTTTTTCCTTGACTTTGCTGGCATGCCTGAATTATTTACTCTTAAAATTAACCACGGTGGGAAGTGGTCTGAAAATGCATATACGGGAGGGTTTGAGGCTTGGTTTGATTATGTAGACAAAGATTTCATGTCTTTTTTCGAGATTGATGAAATGGTTAAGAAGTTAGGATATGACGGGTTTATCTTGTATCACTATAGGATTCCTGGGATGTCTTATAGGGAGGGATTAAGGCCTGTTGATTGGGACCAAGATGTGGGTAAAATGTGCAAGTATGTTCTAAGGAAATGGAAATGTACTTAAAACATCTAAGTTTGAAGCAAGCTGCCATGAAACATAAGCTTTTGATGAATCGATGAGAATGGCATATTAAAAAAAGGTGTCACTATTGATGATATTGAGGAATCGAGGGTGGCAATTTCGATTACAAAGAGAAGTGGATCAAAATTAAAAAAGGGTATAGCAAAATGGGGTGTTGATCACTTAGAAAAACGACTATGTCGATGATGAACATGAGGCTAAAGCAACTGAGGGAAGACAAGGAAATGGAGATGAGGCTGAAGATGGTCCTTTCAATGCTGATAATGAATGTGATGAAGATGATGAAGGTGATGAAGGTGATGAAGGTCACGAAGCTGAATAAGTTAATGAAGGGGCTAAACTAGAAGCTAATTAAGGTAAAAATTTTGAAACATTTATTTTTGCAATTTTAATTTCAGTATTCAATTATTTTTGCAAAGTTTAGGTTTTTAACAAATATGCATTGTTTGTGGCAGTGAATGCAGAGGATGACACTACTGATAGTGAGTTTATGGACAGTGACTACAGTTTGGAAGATGATGATTGTCGTGCAGTAGATGATACGGTTGTAAACACTATGATTGGAGATGCTGAAAGGGGTGAAGGGCTTGGGAACTAACATCTAGAAGAAGTTAGTGATGCAAAGGATGTAGAAGATGTTCTCCTTGATGATGAGAGAGAAGGTTCAGATAGCATGCACAGTGTTGACAATTCAGGTTCAAAATGTGATGAGAATGTCATCTACCCTGAGTTCAATGAAGAAGTCGACAAGGATGATCCAAAGTTTGAAAAGGGATTAAAGTTCAGAGATGCTGCACATTTGAGAAAGACAGTGTAGTTTCACTCCAAGCATGATGCACCTTCTATTAAGCTAAAAATGAATGAGAAATGGAAGATTAGTGCAAATTGTGAGAAAAATTGTCCATAGAGATTGTATGCTTCCAGGATGTACAATGAAGATTTAATGCAAGTGAAAATTTATGTTAGGAAACATGAATGTCCGAGGATTTTGAGGGAAAATCCTAACTGCAAAGTGGCATGGCTTGTGAAGAGGTATGTAAACAAGTTTAAACTCAACCCAATCATGCCCATCACTACATTTATGGAGGCAGTAAAAGAGGAAAGAATGGTTGAGATCCACCTCAAAACAGCCTACAGAGTAAGAGCACAGTGTTTGAAAATCCTTGAGGGAAGTAACATGGCTCAATACATAAAGTTGTGAGAGTACTGTGATGAGCTTAGGTGGATAAACCCTGGTAGTACAGTTAAGATGAAGGTGTTGCCCTATGATGATGCTCATGTGATATTTTAGAAGATTTATATTTGTTTAGGGGCTTGCAAAAATGGATTTAAGAATGGATGTAGGCAGCTTGTAGGGTTTGATGGTTGTCACTTGAAATGAGTGTTCAAGGGCCAGTTATTGTCTGCAGTTGGAGTGGATACAAATAACCAAACTTGGGTTATTGCATATGCCATAGTAGAGCTCGAGAACAAGGACAATTAGGTTTAGTTTTTAGAACTGCTAACTGTTGACTTGAGAATTGTGAACCAGCGTGGTTGGACTTTCATTTCTGACAAACAAAAGGGTTTAATACCAGCTTTTGAGAAGGTACTACCTAATTGTAATCATCGATTATGTGTTAGGCACTTATACACCAACTACAAGGCAGATGAGTTTACAGGGAAATGATTAAAAGATGCCTTATGGAATGCTGCCAAGTCAACAACCATTGTTGATTTTAGAAAGAGTATAGCTGAGGTGAATAAGCTAAATAATGAAGCTTATAAATGGTTGGTGAAGAGACTAGCCTTGCACTGGAGTGTGTCAAACTTTAAGACATACATTTAGTGTGACATTCTCTTAAACACCTATGTGAGAGCTTCAATTCTTTTATCTTAAGGGCTAAGGACAAGCCTATTATTACCATGCTGGAAACTATAAGAGTTTTATTGATAAAGAGGATATGGTTGAGAAGAGATGTAATGAGGAAGGATAAAGAAGTTATCTGCCCAAAAATCCAGAAAAACTTGGAAGAGTACAAGCTGAAAAGCTTATACACTATAGCTACATGGTCTGGAGGAGAAAAAATTGAAGTGGATGAAGGCAAAGGCAATATATTCGTGGTGGATTTGAATGAGTGCACTTGCTCATGCAAAAGATGGGATTTGACAAACTTTCCTTACATGCATGGTTGCTCGGCTATCTATTATGCAAGGAGACAGCCTAAGGAATTTGTTTACTCTTGGTATAAGAATGGGAAGTACTGAAACTTACGAAAACCTGATTCAACATGTCCAAGGCATGAAATATTGGGAGCCATCTGAAAACAAATGCATTATTCCTCCAACTTTTAAAAGGCAGCTTGAGATACCAAAAAAAGAAGAGAAATAGCGAAGGTGATGAAAATGAATTCAAGTTAAGCAAGAGAGGACAAAAAAGTGTGAAATGTAGTGTTTGCAAGGGCTCAAGACACAACAAGGCCAGATGCCCAACCACTAATCCTCCTCCAAATGCTAGAAAAAGGAAGAAAAAAACAAGAAAAATGAGGTATAATTTTGATATTTTTTGTTGATTTTGCATTTCTTAAGTGAATTTGTTATTTGTGAAGTGTAGTATCTATAAGTGCTAATGTTTTATAGGTTCATTAATTAGGCCTCAACATCTAAAGCATTACAACCCTCTCAGTCATCACAGCCATGCACTCGGGAAGCTCCACAAACTTCATCTTAGCCAACTCAAGTCTTTCAAACCACTTCAAAGTCTATTGCAAGAGGTCAGAAAAAGGAGGATGAATGTTCCATGATGAATGCTTTAATGCTTTAGGTTGTTTAAGGGCTCATTTTGTTATTGTTGAATATGCCCTTAGTTTTTTTTTGAAACAATTTTCGGATAGATCTTTAGTGTTTTGGACAGATCTTTGGTGTTTTTGGTACTCTTATTTTGGTTTAGTTGTGTACTTATATTTTGGAAGAACACCTTTACTTATTAGTTGTTAAAGTTGTGGTCTTTTGATACTTTCCTATGAATTGAAGGGTATACAATTTGAAATATTAAACTTTGTTGTGAAAAATTTTGGCGGGAAAAAAGAAAGGCAGTACACAGTTATGGGTTAAAAATTTGGGCGGGATTTTTTTTTTTTTTTTTGAATTTTTAATTTCCATGTTCAGTGCAAATGGAGGACAAAATGAGTTAGGGGTGAAAATCAGAGATCAGGAAGTACCAAAGAGTGATCGTTTTCTCTACCTGGGATCTATCTTGCAAAAAAACGGAGAATTAGATGGAGACCTCAACCATGGATGAAGTGAAAGAGTGCATCCGGCATGTTGTGTGACTGTCGTATGCCACTGAAGCTCAAGGAAAATTTTTATAGGACGACAATAAGGCCGGCGATGCTGTATGGCACAAAATGTTGGGCGATGAAGCATCAACACATACATAAAATGGATGTAGCAGAGATGAAGATGTTTTGTTGGATGTGTGGGCACATGAGAAATGATAAGATTAGGAATGAGATATTCGAGGTAAAGTAGGAGTAGCCGAAATTGAAGGAAAAATGAGAGAAAATCGGTTACCGTGGTTTGGACATGTGCAAAAAGGCCTACTAACGCTCCGGTTAGAAGATGCGACTATGAGACAGAGGTCCAGGGCCGAATGGGTAGAGGAAGACCTAGGAAAACTTTGGAAGAGACTCTAAGAAAAGATTTAGAGTACTTGACACAGAACCGAGCACAATGACGTTTTAGGATTCATATAGCTGACCCCACTTAGTGGGAAATGGCTTTGTTGTTGTTGTAATTTTTAATTTCCACGTGGACTCCTTAATATCACGTGGCGTCCAGTCATTGTTCACATGGGCACCACATCATTAGTTAATGGGAGATTTACCAGTCAGACTAACGAATGTATGAGACTGTCCCAAAATTAACACTTTAGGTATGACTTTGGGACAAAAAAAACTTCATGTACCAAATGTTGAAAACCACAAAACTTAAGGGTAGTAAACTGAAATTTACTCGAGATATTATATGGTTTTATCCATGACAATCCAGGGTAGAAAAAAAAATAAAAAAAATAAAAAAACCCGGTGGATTGGGGAATGGCAAAGTGTTCATCCAAAAAAAGGTCCGTTATGTTGTAGCTCGGTTTGGGCTTTGGGCCCACAAATGTACCTAAAAAAGAAAAACTGGGCTTTTGGGCAATTTAAGTAAAATGTAGGGCATTTTCCGAAAATCGGGTTATTATTTAAACCCCACAGAGCTACTAGGGTTTATTCTTCATACTGAGTGGGTGCATTTCGCCGCAGCTAGCTAGAAGCTCAGGTTCCTTCTCCCTCTACCCTTCTCTCTGCCCGTCTCTCTCTGCTCCTCTCTGTGTCTGTATCTCTCTTCATTCTCTGTGTGTGTGTTTCTCTCTCTCTCTCTCTCTCTCCATTGCTTGTCTTCTGGTAAATTGGGATTTTCTTGTGTTTGCGTATTGTCCATGAAAGTTATTTGGATTCGATCATGTTGTAGGGTTTTAATCTCTTTTTTAGTTGAATTTGATTCATTTTTGTAAAATATATATTCGTTTCTGTAACGTTGGAATATACTGAGGTTGTTTGGTTTCTGAATGCTATTATTGTTCAATATATAACTATATTATATATGTATAGATCGTTGTGTCACTATTAAAATTTGGTGTTAGATCCTGTAATATTTTTCAATAACATGTATGGACATCTGGGTTTTATTTGTATTGATTTCTGTTGCCTTTTTTCGATTAAAGGAAGAGGAGGAAGATGTCTCACAGGAAGTTTGAGCACCCCAGACATGGATCCCTTGGATTTCTTCCAAGGAAGCGTGCCGCTCGTCACAGAGGCAAAGGTATATATAGCTCCTTCATTTGGCTTACAGTTTACATCGAAGAGATTTGTACAATATTTTATCATCTGCTTGCCAGTGGTTTGTTTGTTAACAAGTATTGTATTGAATATGATATTTCTATATTTAAGCCGAATGCTAACGCTTTTCCTTTTTGTAAAACAATTTGTAAAGATTTTAAAAGTTTGTGTTTTGATAGTTAGCGTTTAGTGTGAATGTCTGTATCGGTGTAATTTGTTTGTGTTTATTTGTATTTATGTATCACTCACTCTTCTGTCAATTTTGTGGTCATGCAGTGAAGGCATTCCCCAAGGATGACCCATCCAAACCCTGCAAGCTGACTGCTTTCCTTGGTTACAAGGCCGGGATGACTCACATTGTCAGAGATGTTGAGAAGCCTGGATCAAGTATGCGACGCTCTAACTAACATCTCTTTAGGTCATATATTTTGTTGATGGGGTTACCGATATATAACATAGTTCCTTAACTTTATGATTTCTTTTGTGCTTGATCGAGAAGGTCAATAAGAGATGTTGGATACTTAGGTTGGAAACATGCATCTGTTTCATATTTACTGTCACAAAATACAATGCTTAAATAAGTTCAACACGAATTTGTGCTTTTTTTTTCTTCTGACGTGTGCGTTCAAGTGGTTCACTTAGCAAGCAGAAAATGTGAGTGTTTGAGGTATCAATGTCAGTTGTTTTTTTTCTAACAAACTTTTAATCTCTTTAGAGCTTCACAAGAAGGAGACGTGCGAGGCTGTTACTATCATTGAGGCTCCTCCCATGGTGGTTGTTGGAGTTGTTGGTTATGTGAAGACACCACGTGGCCTTCGTTCTCTGAACACAGTGTGGGCTCAGCATCTGAGTGAGGAGGTGAAGAGGAGGTTCTACAAGAACTGGTGCAAGTCCAAGAAGAAGGCTTTCTCAAAGTACTCAAAGAACTATGAAAGTGAGGAGGGAAAGAAGAGTATTGAATCCCAGTTTGAGAAACTTATCAAGTATGCTACTGTCATCCGGGTGTTGGCTCACACTCAGGTATTGATTGGACTTTGTGGAATTGATGCTGTTCTTGTTTAGTCTGCGTATTTTTTGTCATGATATTTGATATTTGCTTCGTAGAACCTTCAGCCAGTTTACCCTACAAATTCGTCTTTAAAAAATGTAGTTCTGATTTTATTTGTTCAGCTAGATTGAATAAATTGTTTGGAGGCTAATGTTTGTCATGTTTTTTTTTGCTTCGTTTTTAGATATTATTCCGAATACAGTTTTTATAATAGCTGCAACATTGCATTGAAACAAGTAATGTTATGCTCTATGGAACTCTTGATTGATGTCGCATGTGCTTGTTAAGTAATTTTTTTAATTTTTTTTTATTTAAGTTGTTTCTCGTAGTATTTGTTATATCTTACTGTTATGTCCTTTTTATGGTCCTTCAGTGATGTTTTTGTGCCTTTGTCCAAAAAAAGTGATGTATTTGTGCTTGTATTTTACATCTGCAGATTAGGAAGATGAAGGGATTGAAACAAAAGAAAGCACATCTTATGGAGATCCAGGTGAATGGAGGAACCATTGCCCAGAAAGTTGAATTTGCCAAAAGCTTCTTTGAGAAGCAGATCCCTATTGATGCTGTTTTCCAGAAGGATGAAATGATTGACATCATTGGTGTCACAAAGGGTAAAGGTTATGAAGGTGTTGTTACTCGTTGGGGTGTTACCCGGCTTCCTCGCAAGACTCATAGGGGTCTGAGGAAGGTGGCTTGTATCGGGGCCTGGCATCCTGCTAGAGTCTCATTTACAGTTGCCAGGGCTGGTCAGAATGGATACCACCACCGGACTGAGATGAACAAGAAGATTTATAAGCTCGGAAAGGCTGGGCAGGAGTCACACACTGCTGTCACTGAGTTTGACAGGTTAGTAAACTTAATAAACTTGCATGATTTTAGTACTCTGCATATGTCCTGTTGGTTCCTCTTTAGTTTTTGTTGGGTTCTTGGTTTAGGTTTTAGTTTCGTGTTTCTTTAGAAAATATGCTGATATCGATGATGTTTCAGGACCGAGAAAGACATCACTCCCATTGGTGGCTTCCCTCACTATGGTGTGGTGAAGGATGACTACATTCTGATCAAGGGATGCTGTGTTGGACCTAAGAAGAGGGTCGTCACTCTTCGCCAGTCCCTTCTCAAGCAGACCTCTCGTCTTGCTCTCGAGGATATCAAGCTCAAGTTCATCGATACCTCCTCAAAGTTTGGCCATGGTCGCTTCCAGACAACACAGGAGAAACAGAAGTACTACGGACGTCTCAAGGCATAAGGATGAGAACTCCCCAAGAGTTAATAGCTATCGAAGTAGTAGTCGAGTTTTTAGTTTCTATGCAAAAGACAGTAAGTTGCAACAATTCTGTTTTTCATGGTTTGTTTTGGTTTGAATTGCCGAGGATGTTGAACGGTGCGGATTAAGTTTTGTTTTCTTCGGAGTACTTGAATATTTGATGGTTATTTTTAGAATTACTACTTTTGAACCTGTTTTTAATGACTGCTCATTTGACAGCTAAAATCACGGGGATAAGGGGAGAAAACTAGAGGGTAGGAAAAAGTTATTTGATTGATAAACGGTGACTGGTGAACCACAAGTGGTCCACTGGTAAGAGCGCGAACTGTGGTTTCTCAATAAACAAAAAAATGTGAGAGGTTTTAGGTTTGATGCTCCGAGTTGGTGAGTTTGTTTGACTGTGGTTGAGTATGGTGGAATTTCTCAGTCTTTCCGAGTTTGGAAGGTTTGGATAATCGTTTCTTGTCAACAGTTGTTTCCTTCGAATTTCAAAAATAAATGGTGACTGGTGAACAACGGCAAGTGGTTCATTGGTAAGGGTGCTGATTGCGGTTTCTCAATAAACAAAAAAAAAATGTGGGAGGTTCTGGGTTTGATGTTCCGAGTTAATGAGTCTATTTGATTGTGGTCGAGTAGGGTGAAATTGTTCAAAGTGTCTTTGGGTCTGGAAGGTGTGGATAATCGTTTCTTGTCTTCACTTGTTTCCTTTAGGAAAAAAAATTGGTGACCGGTGAGTGCATATAAGGTCCTGATATACTTTTTAGTGACTTGGCGTGATTTCTTGGACAAATTATGTGATCTTACCATTGTCATAAAGAAAGGTTGGAGCATATTGTCAAAATTATGGGTCGGTTGATCCCATCCGTTTGGGGTAGTGTGGCACTTGGTGCTAACTGTTTGGAATGTATTTGTGGCTCAAACAGCAGTAGCCATGGTCCTTACCAAATGTTCACCTGGACAGAGCGAGAGCGCGATAACAACCCGAAGACGAAGATGGTTAGAAGATTAGAGAAACATTGTGGGAAGAGACTTGGAAGATAAGAGAAACATGACGGGTAAGAGACTTAAAGAGGAATTGCCCCCTACAGGCCAAGGGAAGGGTTTAGCGACGATTAGTTGTTCTTATTCATCAAGTAACTTAGATTTAGCCAACGCAAATATAGCATTGAAGCTGAACTTGAGCTTGACTAAACTAATTTACATTTTTTTAATTTATTTAAAAATATATATATTTACACAGAGAGGGTGGCGGAATAAATTGATTTCAAAATCGTCATTACAAGATATGAACCTAACACTATTTATCAAGAAAGAGGAATACCACTAAACTATTGTAGAACAGTTGGGATTGATGTGCTTTAAAAAAAAATAAAAAAAAACCGACTTTTCTTTAAGAATAATCAGTTGTAACTTAAGCAAATGAGTATTTGATAAACTATATTTTTAAAAAGGGGTGTGATATCCACACACCATTTTTTACTTCTCCCATATCTTTTTGGTTTCGGCCGTCGGATCGGATGAATTGAAGAAGATCAACGGACAGAAATTTATAAGGAGTGTGTGGTTAGCACCCCTTTTAAAATATGAGCATGAAAAATAGTGTAAAAACGCTTGGTAAATTTATATAAGTTTGTATATGATAAAAAAAAATGGACATGTAGTGGCGGTGGTGGCAACGATAAGCGGTAGCAAAGGCAATGATGGTTATTTTACATCGACAATGGTGGAGGAAGGGAGGTAGTGACACTAGTAGGGTGTGGTGTTTTGTAGTGTAGAGGTAATAGTGATGGTAGCGAAAGAGGTGATCTCCACGGTTGTGTAAGGTTGGTGATTGCAATTATATAGGTGGTAGCAGCTATAGCGGTGAGGGCGACATTGGTGATGGCAGCAACAATGGTGAGGCTATGATGGTGGTGCCAATAGTTGGGTGTGATGGTTGTGGTGCAGAGATAACAACAATGGTGGTAGGGAAGCAACGACGATGGTGGCAGTGGTGGCAATTGTGGTTGTGGTGACGACAATGCGGTGGTGGAGGTGGTGTTGTGGTTGTAGCGGTAGTGGTGGCGGTTGTGATTGTTGTGTTGGTGGCAATGGTGGCAATGGTGGTGACCATTGTGGTAGTGGTGTAAGATTAGTGGTTGTAGTGGTATGTGGTGACAATCACTTTGTTACTTTAGAGATAAAATGTGTATAAAAGAATAAATAATGTCATTGTTAAATTAATAATGGTATTACAAGAATTTAAAATATTCATTATATGCTCAACTCCGCTTTTTATGGAAGCAGTTTTATAAAGTAACCTACAAACAACTTTTTACAAGTTATTGTCCAAGGGTCATTATTTCTATAATAAGTGAAATATTTAATTTTACCAAACGTTTTTTTTTAATTTTATTAATTAACCATAATGCAAATTAGGCTTATTAATTGAATAAATGGTCCTCGTGGTTACATGATATTCAAAAGATAGCTCTTGTGGTAAAAATATTCAAATTTAAACTACTATGGTGAAGTTTGTTAGGATTTATGTCCAAAATTAAAATTTCTGTTATTCCTCTGATAACCTACACATGAGCCTCAAGTGTGAGGCTAAATACACGAGGCTCACTTGTGGGCTATTAATGGAGAAATGACAGAAGCTTTGATTTTTGACATAAATCATAACAAACTTCAACACAGGAGTTTAAATTTGAATTTTTTTACCTATGAGCTATTTTTCGAATACTTTGCAACAATGAGGACCATTTGCCCGATTAGGCTTACATTTTTTATGGTTTTAGTGGGGTCCAAGGACTGACCCTGGCCTCGCACGTGTTTGAAATCCAAGTTTAGGTTAGGGCAAATGGGTGTGGGTGTTTGTTGTACTTTGATTGTGCGCATTCCAATCTAACCATATCTTGCAATTACATGTCAAACACTCGATCTCTCTCTCTCTCTCTTTGCGGCCCTGACTGAGTTTCCCTCTTCACTTCCGACCTCCTTCGATCGCTCTGTGTGTGTGTGTGTGTCTCTCTCTCTCTCTCTCTCAGAGGCAAGTCCCTTTCCTCCGTCTTACCTTTCATTGTCGATGTCGTTTTAAGCATATGAAGGTGCGTTTGGTTGTAGAGAAATAGCCAGGGAAAATCATAATCCGGTAACTGGGAATCTGGGATCTAATACATCACTGGACGTGTTTGATTCTGCAGCTATATTTTCCTTCCGTTGCTTTCTCGGCAACCAAACAGGTCTTTAGGCTTTGAGTTCTTTATCAATTTTGTCAGCTCAGTTTCCCCTTTTCGTTTACTATTTTGCCCTCTGAAAAAAAAAAAAAGCTTAATTTGGTATTCTAATTAATTTTTTGAAGAAAAGCTCAATAATTTTTTGTATTTTGAAGGGAATTATTGTTGTTTGAAGCCATTTTTATCTGGTTAATTTGGGGTTTTCACCGAACTTAAGAATTTGCATTGCTATTACACAGCTATGGTGTATTTGGTGTTGTTTGAAATTGGGTTGTGCCTGAAAATGCTAATGTGTGGTTGGCTATGGTTGGTTGGGTTGTTGCAGGGTTTTCCACGATGACAGAACCTTCTAAAGTCATTCATGTTCGAAACGTGGGGCATGAAATTTCTGAAGTATGTTTATGCCCTTCACTGTGTCTCTGCAAATGCCGAGATTCAGCGGATTTAAAATTTTAGATTTGTTTTGATGGCTTTCCAAAAATTTGTATGATTGACAATGTACTTTACTTGGGTTGAATTCGTGGTCTCCTAAAACTAGAAGCATAGAGTCTTATACTGATGAGTTTAGTGCCTCTTGGACAATCCAGAAGAAAATTATGTTTAATTGACTTTCACTATATCTAAATGTGAAGAGAATGGTTTGATACGATGAATAATGAGAATTAGTGCTGATTTTAGAGGGAAGTACCTTTCTCTTTAAAGGAGTTTAATTCTTTAATTTGTTACATATAAGTATTACGTGGTAGAATCATTTTGAGCTTATTATGCTTTTATTTCTTTTAACTATTTCTGACGAATCTTATGTTGGTCTACTAGAATGATTTGCTTCAGCTATTTCAGCCATTTGGAGTCATAACTAAGCTTGTGATGCTTCGTGCAAAAAATCAGGTTTAAATTCTCATTACAATATGGTAGAGAATCTAGAGATAGAGGGTTTATGTTGTATATTTCATGTGTCATGTGAAATCTGCTACATGTGCAGGCTCTTATCCAAATGCAAGATACTGCTGCTGCAGTCAGTGCACTGCAGTTCTATGCAAATGTTCAGCCTGCCATAAGGTAAAAAATGGTGTCCCCCCCCCCCTCTCTGTATTACGCTCTATATATTGTGATTTGCATAGCAATTTAAGTAAAAATTTGTTTCCATTTCTGGTTTAGTCTTTAATATCATATACATTTTAATCTCAGTTTATACTTTCTATGATATTAGGGGAAGGAATGTATATGTCCAATTCTCCTCACATCAAGAACTGACAACAATGTACCAGAATGCTCAAGGACGAGGAGATGAGGTTGGTACTTTGTAGGCTTGATACTTCTATAAAAAGTGTTATCCAGTAATAAACATTAGAATGAATCACCTTCTGGTATGTTAGTACTTTTTACTCTGTCGTTAGTAGAGCTGAAGTGGCATGTGGTGAAGGTATAGACATATTGGTCCGATATTTTTCCGATGGAGGTTGAAATGTCACATGGGGAAGTGGACGTCTATGCTTTATAAATAAATAAAAAGGTCGTACCCAGTGCACAAGGCTCCCGCTTTACGCAGGGTCTGGGAGAGGTAAATGTCGGCTAGCCTTACCCCCATTTATGGAGAGGCTGCTCCCAAGTCTCGAACCCGAGACCTACCGCTCATGGGCGAAAGCACTTGCCATCGCACCAAGTGCGACCTCTTACGTCTATGCTTTATAAATAAATAAAAAAAAAAAAAAAAAAAAAAAAAAAAAACCCTTTATATTGGTTCAAAAGAAAAAGGTCCATATAGTTTTTTATGATGTATTAAGGCCATAAACCGCATTAGTTTTAACCTTCTTATGTATTAAAGCCATAAACCATATAAATTTCCATATAATTTCGACAATTTCTGTATAATATTGTACTTTCACTATAATTTTAGTTAATACAGGTGCGAATGTTTAGCGTTATATTTACCTAGGCAATAGTAAAATGTATCATGTTTAAAAATCTGTTATTCAGAGAACTTATGTAATTATGTATGTTATAAGGTCATATTTCCTGCCTCACATTGTTTTCTTCACCTGACAGGTTATATATTCTCATGTATGTAAACCTTATGTTTTTAACCTTTTTTAAAGAGAGCATTTATTAGTGTATTGTGAGTGAATTGGGGAAGCATAGTTCTGCTTGGCCTCCAATGGTTTATCATAAATTGATGGGTCAGTTACCGGTGACTTTTTGAAGAAAAACAAAACATGTGCAGGTCGTGTGCTACCAAAATTTGCTCTTTAGGATCCTATGGCAGAATGCAGATGTCATAAAGTCTTTGCAATTAGTACCAAAAGAAGTCCCTTTGCAATGAATAGCAGCACCCCTTCTGTGTTTCTTTTATTTTTTATAAACAAAGTACCAAAAGAAGGCCTATCAGTTGCATTTGGTTCTTTTTCTGGAGGTCACTTCTGTGTTTCTTTTATTTTTTATAAACAAAGTAAATAGCATTTCAGGTCAAATTGATTTTTAAATGTGGTCAAGGGACATTCAGTATAAATTACATAATAAGTGATAGGATTAGCATATTCCTGAAGGTTAACATCTTTTGTCTTTTGTGATGTAATGCCCAATGCCTCATCTGCATACTTGTCTTAGAACAGCCAGATCAAATGCAGATAGGTTATTGGATCGTTTGCGGGGTAGCCTGAATAAGAGAAGTTTCTTTTTCTTTCCTCCCTCTTTAATATGTCTTAACAGGGCCTTCTAATAGAGTAATGTCAACCTTTTAAATATATTTTTCTGTTACCACAGTTTAAGATTATAATCAATCTCTGATAGTCCAGTTTGATTGGATGAATACTGTTCAAATTTTTAGAAGATCTCCCAATACTTGTTGACAGGGTTCAGGATTCAACAATGAACACAAATAGTATAGATTACACAAATCAAGCCTGTTCCGAATTTCTTCATGGGCACCTATATTCGTATCTTAGATCCTTTCATATTTCTTTTCATGTTTTACATGCTTTCCATCCTTTTATAGTTAGATATTAATTTTATTATCACTTTACATGTCTCTTTCTCTATCTGTACTTCTCTATTTATTCTCCTCTCTCCTCTGTTTCTATGCTGTTCTGCTGTCGGACACTATCTGGATGCACAGCCAAACCGAATTCTGTTAGTTACAGTTCATCACATGCTATATCCTATTACAGTGGAAGTCCTGCATCAAGTGTTTTTTCCTCATGGTTTTGTTGAGAAGATCGTCACTTTTCAGAAGTCAGCTGGTCAGCTTCTACAAGTTTTCTCCCTCTTTCTATCTCAGTCTATGCCTCTTTTATTTTAGATTACAACTCTCAAGTTGACTCTTGATCCAAAGCTGGATGCATATGTGCTTGTTTCTATAAGAATGATCATATTCGCTTTAATTATTGATTATCAGTGTTTCAGTAGCTATAAAAAACTTATTTTTATATTTTCATTTTGTAGAATGATTCTGTTTGCAAACCTTATGCCACAAACAGTGCATGGATGCTTTATTTGTTGTAATGTATTTTCCATCCTGTTTGTGCAACCATGTAGGTTTTCAGGCCCTAATTCAGTATCAATCCCGCCAGAGTGCTGTTGCAGCTAGAACAGCCCTGCAGGTATTCTTCAAACATCCATATTGCTTTGCAGCTTGGACAGAGACTTTGTTTGAAGGCTGCATCCTAGTTCTGTTAATTGTTGAGCGTTGGTTAACATATCTGCTCTACAGGGACGTAATATTTATGATGGTTGTTGTCAACTAGACATTCAGTTCTCAAAGTAGGTTTCAAACCTTTTATCATTTGCGGATTCAATTTATATGCTTGGATTGGTCATATTTCTTTCTCATTATCTACTGATAATATTAATTTGTTCATTATTCTCATCATAATCCAGCCTTGACGAATTACAAGTGAACTACAATAATGAGCGTTCAAGGTTTGTTGGAATCTGATGGACTTAGTTTTATCTTCTTTATCTTTTTGACGTTATCCTGCTGTTAGTGCTGAATCATTTTTTTCTTTCATCCTTTGCCTAGGGATTTCACAAATCCCAATTTGCCTTCAGAACAAAAAGGAAGATCTCCACAAGTGTGTTCCACTGCATTTTGTTGTTTATTTCAAATTCATATGTTATATCCTTGCTAGTTATCTAACCCTTTGTATTATATTTCTGTTCACTTTGTGCTACAGTCTGGATATGGTGATGCAGGAGGCATGTATGGCCTTCAAGGTACTGGAGCCAGGGCAGGTGCTTTATTTCTCAGGGTTTTTTTTTTTTATTGCAGCAATCTTGTGATCTACAATAATTTATTAATATCTGTGTTCATTTTCGTGTTTCAGTTGGATTTCCGCAGGTGGGTATTGTTCAGACTGTCTTGGATGTGTATGAGATAAACCGGAGCTGAGGATATTACCTGCAATTTTGTGGAAAATATTTAGGATGTCTAGTGGATGACTTTTTCCTTGTGTTTTCATTCTTTTTGCTCTTAAATGTGAAATTGACCGCATGGTTTCTGGAACTCCACCGTGTTTGTGTGTCAGCTCATGCTTGTTTAATTTGAAATGTGCCTACTGCTTTTGGGGATCTCCTTCAGTTTGTTTCGGTAGTGAGTGGGGGGAAGTTGGTCATTTGAGATATTACATTATTTGGGGGCATAAGATAAGATGTCTGCTGATACCTTTGCAACTAGACATTGAAAAACGAAAAAAATCTTTGGATCGCCTTGGCCTACATTGGTTATTATAAAGAGGATCGTAACCAAGGTTTCTGTATATTTATGGTTTCTGAACTAGTAGTGAGCAACACTAGGACTATTTAAAGCAAGGAGCCTCTCAATATCTTGAGGCTCATTAATTCCAATTAAAATGGTTCCCACCTTTTAAGTTGGAAATGTATGTTTTTTTCAAGAAAGATTATAGCTTCTACTTTGTGATGTTATCTCCAATTCAGTATGTGGTTCCTTAATTGTATGGGAAATGATTTTCACACCCCATTTTCTCCCCCTACACGGTTCTCTCTTTTTCTGGCCTTTGGATTGAATAAATCAAAGGAAAATAATGGTCAGAATTTTACAGGGGCATGCAGAAATAGGAAAGGGGTGTGTCGATTTCATTTCCTAATTGTATCTCTGTTTATATTCATACTATAATGCAAAATATAAGTAATTAACCATTTTTTCCCCTTAAATCTAGATGCCAAATGCGGCTGCAATTGCAGCAGCCTTCGGTGGAGGTTTGCCTCCTGGTATAAGTGGAACCAACGACAGGTGTACAGTCCTTGTCTCCAATCTGAATCCTGATGTAAGTCATGCTACTACTACTCTTCCTTCTTTCTCTTATGTTCTTTATTCTTGACATGTCGGCACTTTTTATTTCAGAAAATAGATGAGGACAAGCTTTTTAACCTGTTTTCCATCTATGGAAACATTGTGAGAATTAAACTTCTTCGGAACAAGCCAGACCATGCCCTTGTCCAGATGGGTGATGGCTTCCAGGCTGAACTGGCAGTACACTTTCTAAAGGTGTGGTTGTTTAAACTTCTCTTATTTATTGTAGGATACAGTGTGTTTATACCTAGGGGTCAACCTCACTATGGAATTATAGTATTTTTTGGTGAGTGATGCAAGCTTAACCGTCTGGGGGTCTTTTGTTTTGGTCATGTGGCTTGTAAAGAGCTTTGACAAGAGATGTGTGGCATCTGTTTGTTGGTTTTCAGGTTTGAAAGTAGGTTTAACATTGTTGATTATTACTACCATTATTATAATTATGTTTGGATAGTTGTACACGACCCATATATTCTCGATGATATCATAACTGTTCTTGATGATTTACCAAGTCTCTGAAAGCTTGGCGTAGAAGTTGAATAATGCAGTCTTTGGTGCCACTCAACTTTGGTTTTGAGTAGTCCGGCAGAGTTTTCGTTATTGGTTTTTTTTTTTAAATTTTTGGTAACTAAGGGTAGAGAAGAAAACGAGGGAATACTGACATTTGTTTGACACTAGGGATGATAGTAGGGAGAAGAAAATTTACCTGCAATGATTCACACGACAAAAACAAACAACAAAAGCCAAAAACAATGTTAAATGGACGTTTTCCCCGTCAGTTAAAGTTTTATATATTCTTTCTCATTTCTTCTTCACATTCTAACATCTATTCTCCGATACACTTTTCCTCTTCACACATTTCTTATAGTGAGAAAAGTTGTCCTTCTGGTACCAATGCAAATTCATACCTGTGATGCAGGGTGCACTACTGTTTGGGAAGCGATTGGAGGTCAACTTCTCAAAGCATCCAAATATAACGCAAGGTGCTGACACACATGAATATGTGAACTCAAATCTCAACCGCTTCAACCGTAATGCAGCAAAGAACTACCGCTATTGCTGCTCCCCAACAAAGATGATCCACTTGTCTTCTCTTCCCCAGGAAGTCACTGAAGAGGAGATTGTGAGCCACCTAGAGGAAATTGGGACCATTGTCAGCACGAAGCTCTTTGAGATGAATGGAAAGAAGCAGGCCTTGGTTATGTTTGAAACTGAGGAGCAGGCCACTGAAGCACTTGTGTGCAAGCATGCTACTTCCATCGGTGGGTCAATAATTCGAATCTCCTTCTCGCAGCTACAGGCAATATGATAACTTAATTGTTTCAGAAATAACAGGGATGAGGATTATAAAGCATAACAGGGTTGAGGCTTCATAAATGGGAAATATTTGTGGAGCTGAAGCTGTTATTTGCTGTTGCTTTTGTTTGTAATGGTGTTTTCGAATTGCGATTGTGTTGGAGGATCTGCTTCTTGATCATTTATGGTCTTCGTTATCTCCGGTGTTTGTATCAAATCATTTATTAGGTTCTTTACGTCTTGGAGTTAGCCTTCGTTCTTAGAGATGCCAAAAATTTTGAAGCTTAGGAAAAGGGAAAGTTTTACCTTTTTTCAATTTTTAACTTTTTAGAAGAGGGATTTCTTATGTGTACATCTCTTGTAATTCGGGTTGATTAGGTCATCTCTGTTGTATTCTCAATCCATGGCCATTTATGTTCCACTCAATTCCTTGATGTGCTACTCTTGTATGTTCACCTTCTTCCTCTCTCTCTCTCTCCCTCTCCCTCTCTCCCCCTCTCCCTCTCTCTCTCTCTCTCTCTCTCTCTCTCTGTGACATTGACTGTAAGTTTTATGTATTATTCTTCCTCGCCTCTCTCCCTCTCTGTGACATTGACAAAGTGTAAATTTTATGTTCGATTCTTCCTCTTTCCTCCCCTCCTCTCCTCTCGTCTCTCCCTCTCTGACAAATGGTTTGAAAATTGTATGTATGAATCTGCCTCTTTCCTCTCTCTCTCTCTCTCTCTCTCTCTCTCTCTCTCTCTCTCTCTCTCACACACACAGATTGACAAAGTGAAAATTGTATGTATGATTCTTCCTCGCCTCTTCTTCCACTTCGTCTGCCCTCTCTCCCTCTCCTTTTGGTTTAACTTGCAATGTCTTAACCATAAAATGTCTTTAGTTTCTCTTCACGAGCCCGTGAGAGAGGCACTTTCGTGTGACATGCTATGGTCTCAACGCGTTTACGAGTAACTGGACACTGGTAGGATCTGGCATTGGAAAAAACACGTCTAGTTTAGGTGCAAAAGCTATAAAAGTGTCTGATTTGTTTAGGGTTTAGGGTTTAGGACCGTGCACGGCAATATCCAATTGAGAGGGCTAAAGGTCCAAAAGCTAAAAAATTGTCTGATTTATTCAAAAACTCATCTCCAATCGATGACTAGGCTATAATTTTATGGAAGCCCAACAAGCTATTATTTGGCCGAAGAGGCGTTAGGCTGGCCAAATGTAGCCCTCTCTTAATCCTTTTTTGGGGTCAAGCTTCTCAGTTGTAATCATTGATTCAATTTCAACAACTAGATTTGAAAACATTTAACAGTAGTTTAACTAAACTAACCAATAAATTTAAGATATAAACTTAAAACTAATAAATTATTTGGGAGCTATGTTTAACTCCTTTGGTTGGAGATATATGAATATGGCTTGACACGTATATTTAAAAATAGTTGTTTGTAGGGCTATAATTATAGACGGGATTATGTATAACCCCTTCAGTTAGAGATGACCTAATATCTTCAAAAACTAGCTCAGCACGAGTAATGACTATCATAGAAAACACGACCCAAATCCAATTGCCCAAGAGGATGGTTCTTGTGGAAACTGGAGTAACTGCTATAGCGGAACCTGATTCAACCACAAGTTCACGAGACAAACTACGAACACAGGCAAACACGGGCCTCTTCGGTTGGCAGGGCAGCGTGCCATGGACACCGAACTCGAATCTCCTATCGTTTATCATCTGACGATTGTTTAGGGCAAACAAAACGAAGCTGTTATGTTTGTATTGTACACATGGAAAAAAGTCAGCAGATTGAAAAGCCAATTTATAGACCACAGCGTTCCTTCAGCCTTGGTTTAATTACTAAAACATGCAAGTCATTGTAGCATTGCATCAGTACAATACGCATGGAATCATTTCTGTTCGACGACAAACGGAATAAAACAAAACTTTAGGGAATTGTAGAGAGTACAGAGGGCAACTTGTATCAAACCGGAGCTTACAAAGAGAGCATACTATGACAAATCCCCCACTCAGGTTGCTTGCTGGTAAAGCATCAACACAGCACATCAGTGTAATTGCCAATTGAACTCAGTCCGGCGGTCATTCTTTGTTGCTGGAAGATTTTCCTTCCCTGACAGCTCTCCTCTTCTCTTCCCTGCAGAATTTTGAAAAAGGTTGAGTTAGTTCCGAATAAAAAATGATGGGAAAGAACTCTAGTTATCCATAGAAACTATGTTTTACCTGGCTTTTGATATTTCCTCTCTAGGAGGGTGCTTCAGTTTCGGGTATTTCTTTTTCTGTTCTTGTTTTTGTTCCAAGGGGGTTTTCCCATTCAGATGAGAGAAAAAAGCAGGGAAATTCATATCCTTCGACCTTAACCCAGCGCCCTTCCTCCTTTTCAAAGTGACGGGGGATTCCTTCTTTTGGTTGGTAGTGCCAGGAGATTTTAGTTTCCCATTTTCAGCAACCTCTTTTTCCAGAACCTTATTTTCAATTTTAGTATCATCCTCTGTCAACATCTGTTGGTCATCTTCCTCAGCATTCTCTTCTTCAGTCATGTTTTGGGCTTTCTCCACTGTTTCACCGAGTTCAGACTTTTCTGCAGATGGCTTCAAATTGCTCATCTTTTGCAGCTGCAACCATTGAGTAATCAAATAACTAATTATGGTCGCAATTCAAGGAGATCCCTGACCCATGACTTCTAGTATTTAACCCTTTACTTTCACCTAAAGAAAGGGAAGATAAAAAATCAACACGTGCACACAATTTTACCTTCGCCACAAAAAAGCCATCCATATTGTGAACATGAGGGTAAAATCGCCTCGTGTTCTCTAATGATGGGTGAAACCGCTGTTCCCTGAACCGGACAAACCTGATAAAAAAGAAAGAATCATTAGTATAGAACTGTAAAACTCTCTGCATCAACAACTGAGCCACACAAAAAGAGAATTATCTTTACCCTTTAACCCCAAAGCTAAGTCCACATGGGACAAGTTTAACATTTCTCTTTTTGAGTGCATAGTCAATTACTGCTTCATTCTGCAAGACATGTTAAATAAATATTAAGGAACAAGTAAAACAAGAAAGACAACTTAGGGTGCAATAAACAAACCTCAGCAACCAAAATGGAGCACGTGGAGTACACGATGTATCCCCCGGATTTGGAATTTGCATCCACCATGTCAATGGCAGCAAGTATCAGTTGCTACAGAAAAAACAATACAAAATTTAAAGGCGATCTAAATGATGAATGAATATAGTAATTTAGAAGAAAACATCGTTAACTGAAAAAGGAAAAAAGAAATATATAGGTCTGCCATCGATCTGACATGAAAAAAGGTCCACATTTTCTCATAAATATTTTGGGAAAGGGGAGTAAAAGTTGATTTTTCAATTTAATAGAAAAGGAGAGATTAGATTGTTAATTGCTTTTGTAATGTAATAGACACGTATAATAACTGTTGACTTTCTACCAACTTCTTGGTCTAGAATCACAAGTCGGAGAACAATATACCTTCTGCAGGTGAGCACATTTATGAATTTCATCAGAGCTTTTAGAAGTTTTAACAGACTCATCTTTAGATATAACCTGCAACAAAAGACTTGTTACGTTTCATACATCCACGAAGCCAAGTAAATGGTAGCACATTCACCCCAGTTGCTTACCCCTGTCCCACTGCAAGGAGCATCTAATAGAACTCTATCAACTGCGTTGACTCCCAGAACCTTAGGGAGCTGAAATAGAGGATTTAATCAACAGAAGAAAAAGAAAAGATATAAAATTGGGCAGAACATAATAAAACACAATAATCCTCAGAAATAGTCCTATACAACAATACATGATAAAAAAAATTGAAACCAATCAAAACAAAACTATGCACTTATAATCTAACCTCTTTGCCATCATAGTTACAAACTACTGTGTTTGTCACCCCCATGCGGTGCAAATTAGCAGTGAGTGACTTGAGCCTTGGCTCCTTCATTTCATTGGAAAAAATTATTCCTGAAACAAATTGCATCGTAACAATGAAAAAACCAATAGAACAGATAGGTGGAGCTTCTACAGGTTCTGAAAAAAAAAAGGACTAAAAATCGCATATGAGGGAAATATGGCACCAACATCTTGATCTTAATGTTCTCACTTCTTTTTGTTCTTTTAAGCAATATCATTATACATTTGAAGTATATGTAAGATGCTAGATCATGCATTTGTACACTTGAAAGGATTTGTAGAGGATTAAAGACGGATGCACAAAATGGAAATTTTAACAGAGATTTTCTCACGTAAGAATTAATTATCATAGATAATGTGATGAAATGAACCAAAGGGCGATATCCTTGCATGAAATGGTTCAAAAGACGCTAAAAAGCATGTCTACTGTTATCATGCAAAAGGCTTTTCACCACATGCAGACACATACACAACACCTCACAAGTTCAAATGCGAGCATCAGCACATATATTTGGGATCAAGGTCCATACTAACTTAACTAACCATGCTTTCACATTAACATAGAAGTACATCAAAAGAAGAGCAGGATAAATAAATAAAAGAAGGAAACTGAAAATAATGAAAGATGAAATGTTGTCACGGTGTTGTGCGGGCTGAAAGTCAAAATCAAATCCAGGATATGAAAAATAATTACAACATGTTGAAAAGAATGGATGCAGATAATAGCTTACTACAGCATAACATGTCATTCATCAATTGCATCACTCCACATACCACTATTTTTCATTAGAGCGGCAATATAAGTTGTTTTACCACCAGGTGCAGCGCTGCAAAGGGACAAAAGGTGTTATCACAACGGAGAATACAACTGTGGTAGAAGTTGGAGTATAATGTTCAAGACAATTAAACCAATCTGTTCTTATTACATGACACTGACAGGGCATGCAAGCATGACGATGATGCCAAGCACATAATTGCTTAGTAATCCAGAATCCTTAGGAAATTTAACACTTCAAAACATGAACAGAATTTATTCTCTCACTCAAGCACACCCTGCAAGAGCGAGGTTACATGACTTACATTCAGAGAAGATAACCCATAAAACAGACCAGGTTTCTTCTATTTATACTTGATGTTCTAGTAAAAAGTTTAATTCCTTCTTAACCCTAAATTTTAAGCACATTGTTTAATTCAGTTTTCGCTAATCAGACCCCCAATTACAGCAGGAAGAACTTCTAAAATGGAGCATAGCATCTGTTAAGCAGACAGGTATATTAGGTACGGCATACACATAGTAACCAATGATATCTTCTTAAGGTATTGTGAAAGTTAAATTTAAGAATGATCAAATAATGATATATCATTAGTAGGAAAGTAGATAAGCAAAATAAAGTAAAAAAGAAAATTACTTACGCCATATCAACAATTCGTTCCTTTTCTTGAGGAGCAAGGGCCATGACAGGCAAAAAGGAGCTTGCACTTTGCAGCTGAGCAAACAAATTAACAGTAAGCAAATCACTTGAAGGATGACAATTGAAACGAGCACCACAATATAATGCTATATCGTAAAGCATGTACCATGTAATAACCAGCCATATATTCAGGAGTGGCACCAATTGGAACTTGAAAATCATACACAACCAATCCAACCTGCAATCACAATATGAACAGTCTCATTAATCTTGATAAGAGATAGAAGATGAAAAAGACAGCTAAGAAAAATACATAGATGAGATGGTCCTTACTTTCGACCACTCGCTTAAGGGAGCTAGGTTTACTCCTCTGTTGATTAAAACATCTGCCAAATCCCTCCTTCGTGTCTAAGCACAATGGAAAACATCAATTTAAAATATGCAAAATACTGAGGGTAAACATAAAAACAAGTCACATTTCACAAGTTCAATATGTTATAATATTCTGTCACCTTTAGCGTATTAGTTCGGAGACACATTGGTCGAGGTTTTTCAAAAGCTTCTATGAGTTCCACCAACTCAACAGCCGGAAACATCTAGATAACAGAATAAGATACTCATAAGTTTCTGAAACCAAACAAAGTAAGAAAAGATCATTGCAGAATTGATACAAAAAACAAGACAATGTGAAGATATATATCAATCACCTCTACTAAAGCCCCAGTTAAAAAGCTATTGTAGCCATAGTACGAAATTAAATCCCTCTTAAGCTGCTCAACATAATCCTTCCTTGGTGCCCCATCTTGCCTCAAAGCCTTGAAGTTTGAGAGCACTCGAACAACTAGATATAAATGTTAAGCTTAGATTTAAAAAATAATAATAATAATCAAGAATTTTTTTAATTTTAAAAATACAAAAGCCTAAGACATGCTTACTCTCTTTTATCCTCCTCAGGAGATTTGGAAGATCAGGAGGCCGATGTGCCTCTTCTTCCAGTTCCTATTATCATTAAGTAAACAAGTTAAGTTAAGCATGAAGTAGAATATATCAGCTGTTAATTTAAAATGTTAATTAATATTCCCATTGTTTGCAAAAACATAATGCGGTCCAACAATAACCTCTTGGGTTGGTAATCTGAACTCATCAGATTCTTCCTTAATGTTTAGCTGCAGTTCCTCTTCACCTTCTTTTTCTTCCTTTGTCCTCTTCTCATCAATAAGTCTTGATTTTTTCTCAATATCAGATTCATCTGAATCAGAACCTGAATCAGAACCTGAATCAGAACCCAAACCTGAACCGTTCGCTGCACCAACATAACAACACAATGATATATGATATTCAACTATCAAAGAACTAAAAGCACAACAGACAATAACCGAAGCACGAAAACAATAAAAAGCCGGATACCATCATCGTCACTTCCTTGGAGAGAAGCATCATCATCAGCAAGGGGATCATCACCGAAAAGACTGTCGGAATCTGAACCAGACCCTGCCTCATCTCCATCAAATTCTACATGTTGTTCCTCTACCTCTTGTTCATCCGAGCTTTCGTAATGGTCCGAAAGCTCAGGTTCCTTCGGGGTTTTAGGGGCGAAAGACCCTTTCTTTTGCCTCTTTTTGGGGGAAGCCTTGTTTGCTTTCGGACCCTTTCTCTTATGTTGGGCAGAGATGGCCATTAAAGCTGTGATGGAAAGACAAAAATTCCAATATTAGGGTTCTTAGCTTGATATTAACTGGAGGAAAAGTGATGAAGTAATCCAGAAGCAATCAAATCACAGTTTAACCACATAATTAGCAAAGACTGGCTCACTTCAGTCGTTGAAGAGAGAGAGAGAGAGAGAGAGAGAGAGAGAGAGAGAGAGAGTTTGAAGAGGTCTTACTGTTTTGCAGTGGGTGAAAGGGAGCTTTGGCAGCAGAGCTTCAATGGCGGGGGAGAGGAGGATTTGACTGAACGAGGGAGGGAGGGAGGCAGCTCAAACAAAATTGACGAGAGGAGAGGAGAGGAGAGGAGAGGGGAGGGTTTTAGGTCAGAATTAGGGTGAGGGGTTTATGCGTATGGTGGCTCATAGCCGTCAAACCCTGGCCGTAGCTTTGTTTCAACGGTCAGGCTTGCATATAAAAACAATCCGACCCTCAGATCGCTCCACATCAACCTTGCGTCTCACGTGCGGTGATAACACGAGAACTCGACGACGTGACGGCTAATTGTAGCTAAAAACTCATTGCTTAAAAAAATATATGTCACTTGATACAACGGTCCATTTGTATTTCTTTTCATTTGTAAGTGAGAGGTCTTATATTCGATTCTCACCAAATGTAAATTTGAACTATATTATTGCTCCTCCTCTTTAGTGTAGATAATATTGATTGTTAAAAAAAAAAAAAATATATATATATATATATATATATGTGTGTGTGTGTGTTTTTTTATTGCGTTTAAGTTAGCTATAAAATAAAGCAATTGAACGTTTCATAACCTATATTTTTAAAAGCATTGTGATTATGAAAAGTGTTGTAAATAGTATAATATGTATGCCCACATGCATACAGTGAACATGTCATATGTTTAACAGTGTTTTTGTTTGTTTCCATGGTGATGCTTTATAAATAGAGCTTTACGAATGTTCAACAAAGCAGAGAGAAAAAGGAAAAGAAAATATCTAATAGCAATAATATACATTAATTCCTCTGCAACAACTTGTGTTGGTACAATACTCTGCAACTGCTTCGTTCCTGTCCCGAATAAAGGTTATCTCTCTATAACTTTTACATTTTTATAACACGTTATCAGCACGAGTCTCTAAGTATAACCATGTCTCATTTACATTCACTAAACAATAAAGGAAATCATTATCTCATTTCTCTCCGCCGAACGAAAAAAAAAAAATGTTTCTTCTAAGGTTTTTCCTGTTCATCTTCTTCATCTGCCTCAACTGCGCGGTATATCCCCGCGACGAACTATTTGCTCCATGCCTGCTCGTAGTTCTCCAACTAGCGGTTACATACATCTTTGATTACTTGTTTGGTTTGGATATTGATTACTAACATAGTATTTATATTGATTTTACTGCAATCCAAGATGGTGCGGTACAATCGCCCATCTTGAACTGCAAATTTCATCTTACTGCGATCCAAGATGGTGCGGTATCATCACCTATCTTGGACTGTAGATCTACTTTTACTGCAAATTTCAGGTGGAGCGGTATAATCGCCCTCCTTGCTCTTCAAATTTAAATTTACCTGTTATTTAATTTCATTGCAATTTTAGGTGGTACGGTATAATCGCCCTCCTTGTTCTCCAAATTTAAATTTACCTGTTATTTAATTTCATTGCAATTTTAGGTGGTGCGGTATAATCGCCCTCCTTGTTCTCCAAATTTAAATTTACCTGTTATTTAATTTCATTGCAATTTTAGGTGGTGCGGTATAATCGCCCTCATTGTTCTCCAAATTTAAATTTACCTGTTGTTTAATTTCATTGCAATTTGCTCTGCGTATTTCAATTTTCTTGCTACTTGAGTGGTGCGGACTAATCGCCCATTCCATGTTACATTCTTTCAATGAGAATGGTGTGGTACAATCGCCCTTCTCATTCACCCTAAAAATCTCGAGCCAAAAGTTTCGAGTGCTTATCATTTTGGCCTGAATATCAAAATGAAAAATTTGTAAGAACCAGAAGTTCTAACATCACATTCCTCTAGGAATACATATTACTGCAAGTTCTTACACATCTCATTTTCTTTCAGAAAAGAAAATGACGAACTTGGCTAAGCTTGAATATGCTGCCCTGGACATTACCGGGAATAATTACCTTACTTGGGTACTTGATACCAAGATCCATCTGGAAGCAGGGAATCTTGGAGATACCATCAGGGAAGAAAGCAGCTCATCTTCTCAAAATCGGGCGAAGGCTATGATCTTTATTCGCCGCCATCTTGATGAGGCACTAAAGAGTGAGTACTTAACGGTTGAAGATCCGTTAACTCTCTGGGAGGCCTTGCGAAGCAGATACAATCACCAGACAACGGTGATTCTTCCAAAAGCTCGCTATGAGTGGTCTCACCTGAGAATTCAGGATTTCAAATCAGTGGCGGAGTACAATTCTGCGTTGTTCAGGATTACCTCTCAGATGAAGCTCTGTGGGGATACCATTACTGATGAAATATTGCTGGAAAAGACTTACAGCACATTTCATGCCAATAACGTGCTCCTGCAGCAGCAGTATAGAGTGCGAAGCTACACTGAATACAACCAGCTGATATCTGTACTCCTGGTAGCTGAACAGAACAATGAGCTCCTGATGAAAAACCATAATTCCCGACCTACTGGATCTGCACCATTCTCAGAAGTAAATGATGCTCCCCTCGAAGTGAACGCCACATCCTCTGGTGGTAATTATCATAAACAAGGACGTGGCCACAAACGAGGTCGATGGAATAGGAAAGGCAAAAACCATGGTGGTCAGTTTCACAACCAGGTTCAGAGGCATAATTCTGGCCCGAGCTTCAAAAATGTGAATCGTCACAAAGGCAAAGCTAACATGACCAATGCTCCCAGGAACTCTGAAGGAGCCTTCCATAGGTGTGGTGGCAATGGGCATTGGGTGCGAACTTGTCGTACCCCAAAACATCTGGTGGAGTTGTATCAAGCCTCCCTCAAGAATAAGGGTGTCAAGACCAATTTTCTCGACCAGGCTAAACCAATGGATATACCTGATCCAGTGTTTGATTTATCAGGGCAATTTGACGCAACTCACCTAGATGTTTCAGACTTCATTATGGAAATGGAGAATGAAGTATATCGGTCCGACTAAATCGTTTATGTTTGATGTACTTTTATTATGCTGAACTTGTTGTCTAAAACTAGTTTTTCAAATTCAATAAAAATGGCATGTAAATTTCCTGTTATAAATTGTTTGTTAACTGTGATTCCATTTACTCAGAAAGCATGGATAAAAAATGTGGTTATTCTCAGAACATGAGAAATGGCGGAGATATTTGTTTTGCAGACAGTGCAACCACACATACAATACTTCGTGATTGAAAATATTTCTCAAGCTTAATGATTACAAAAATAGGGGTAACAACAATATCAGGACCTTCAGATGTGATTGAAGGCTCAGGGAAAGCCTAGATTATGTTACCAAATGGAACAATATTGTCCATACAAAATGCATTGTATGCTACTCGATCTACTCGAAATTTGTTGAGTTTCAAAGACATACGTCTAAATGGATACCACATTGAAACGAAAAGTGCAAAAAATGTGGAGTATCTATGCATTACCTCCAATGATACCCAGAAGCGTATATTGGAGAAGTTGCGTGGTTTTTCGAGTGGATTATATTATACATACATAAGGACAGCTGAATCACATACTATCATGAACCAGAAGTTCATTGATTCAAAGGTTTACATGCTTTGGCATGACCGTCTGGGTCATCCAGGATCCACCATGATGCGTAGGATCATTACCAACTCTAATGGACATCCATTATTGAGCAGAGACATTGCTATCTCAAATGATAACCCTTGCAAGGCTTGTTCTCAAGGGAAGTTGGTAATTAGACCATCACAACTAAAGGTTGATGCCGAATCCCCATCATTTCTACAAAGAATTCAAGGGGATATCTGTGGACCTATTCAACCATCTTGTGGACCATTTCGATATTTTATGGTTTTGGTTGATGCATCCACCAGCTGGTCACATGTTTGTCTCTTGTCTACTCGGAATGTAGCTTTTGCGAGACTTCTTGCTCAGATAACTAAGTTACGAGCACAATTCCCAAATTATCCCATTAAATCAATCCGACTTGATAACGCTGGTGAATTTACATCTCAAACCTTTGATGATTACTGCATGATATTGGGCATTGATGTTGAACACCCTGTTCCTCATGTCCATACTCAAAATGGTTTAGCAGAAGCATTGATCAAGCGGCTTCAGTTAATAGCCCGCACTCTGCTTATGAAAACCAAATTGCCAGTTTCTGCATGGGGATATGCCATTCTACATCCTGCATCATTGGTTCGATTGAGACCTATAGCCAACCACCAATACTCCTCAATACAACTCGTGTTTGGACATCAGCCAAACATTTCACATTTACGAGTTTTTGGTTGTGCTGTTTATGTGCCTATTGCACCCCCGCAACGCACTAAATGGGACATCAGCGTAGACTGGGAATTTATGTGGGTTTTGATTCACCATCTATTATTAGATATTTGGAACCCTTGACAGGTGATATGTTTACAGCTCGTTTTGCTGATTGTCATTTTGATGAGACAGTCTTCCCATCGTTAGGGTGAGAAAAGACCGTTCCAGAAGAACGGAAAGAGCTGACATGGGTTGTTCCCACCTTGTCTCATTTTGATCCTCGAACCCTTCAATGTGAAAATGAAGTGAAAAGGATCGTTCATCTTCAAAGCATTGCCAATCAAATGCCAGATGCATTTAATGACGTTATGAAAGTGACAAAATCGCATATACCAGCTGCAAATGCACCTGCCAGAATTGATGTCCCTGTTGGACAAAATAAAGTGGCAGCGAATGATTCATCTGGTGCACGCATGAAGTGTGGTAGATCACCAGGTTCAAAAGATTCAGCCCCTCGGAAGAGAAAGACGAGGGCACAACTGAATCCAAATGAAATCATTCAGGAAGAGAGAGTAAATGACAAATCCACAATTCATGACTCTGGACTTCCAGAAGAATAAAATGGTCCTGAAGAGACAGAAGTACATGAAAGCAAAGAAATCTCCATAAATTATGCATGTACTAATGAATTGTGGGATCGGAATGAAATAATCATTGACGATATGTTTGCATTCGCAGTAGCCACTGAAATCATATTAAGTGATGATATTGAGCCCCGCTCTGTTGATGAATGCAAACAGAGACAAGATTGGCCTAAGTGGAAAGATGCAATCCAGGCAGAATTAAATTCCTTGGAAAGGCGAACTGTTTTTGGACCAGTAGTCCAAACCCCAACTGATGTAAACCCCGTAGGTTACAAATGGGTATTTACAAGGAAACGCAATGAGAAAAACGAGATTGCTAGATACAAAGCACGACTCGTTGCACAAGGCTTTTCACAAAGACCTGGAATTGATTATGAGGAGACATACTCTCCTGTAATGGACACAATTACGTTCCGTTACTTAATAAGTTTGGTGATTTCAGAAAAACTTGACATGCGACTTATGGATGTCATCACCGCGTATCTATATGGAGAATTAGATACTGACATATATATGAAAGTCCCAGAAGGACTTAAGTTGCCTGAAGCAACAAACAAACCACGGGGTATGTTCTCAATCAAATTAAGGCGATCACTATATGGGCTGAAAAAATCTGGGCGAATGTGGTATAATCGTCTCAGTGAGTATTTGATTAAAGAAGGATATATCAACAATGTCATCTGCCCTTGTGTGTTCATTAAGAAATCCAACTCTGGATTTGCTATAGTGGCAGTATATGTTGATGATATGAACTTAGTTGGGACTCCTGAAGAGCTCCATAAAACTGCTGAATATCTGAAAAGCGAATTTGAAATGAAAGACCTTGGGAAAACCAAATATTGTCTAGGCCTGCAGATCGAGCATTGTGTTAGTGGAATTTTGGTCCATCAATCAGCTTACATTGAAAAAATACTAAAGCGATTTGGCATGGACAAGGCTTATCCACTTAGCACCCCAATGGTCGTTCGTTCTTTAGACATTAAGAAAGATCCATTCCGTCCAAAGGAAGATGATGAATTGGTCATTGGTCCAGAAGTACCATATTTGAGCGTAATAGGTGCTTTATTGTATTTAGCACAATGTACTAGACCAGATATAGCTTTTTCAGTTAACTTGTTAGCCAGGTACAGCTCTGCTCCAACAATTCGTCATTGGAAGGGAGTCAAAGATGTTCTACGATACCTTCGTGGGACAACAGATATGGGTCTCTTCTACTCAGACAAGCCCACAAATGAACAAATCCTTGTTGGATATGTAGATGCTGGTTTTCTCTCCGATCCGCATAAAGCCCGCTCACAAAATGGATATGTGTTCACTAATGGAGATACTGCAATTTCATGGCGATCAACGAAGCAAACGCTAGTTGCAACATCTTCCAATCATTCGGAAATAATTGCTCTACATGAAGCAAGTCGTGAATGTTCTTGGTTAAGATCAATGATCCATCACATCCGGAATTCATGTGGTCTACCTTCAAAGACAGACACTCCAACTGTCATCCATGAATATAATGCAGCCTGTGTCGCCCAGATGAATGAATGATTTATCAAAGGTGATAAGACTAAACACATATCTCCAAGATTTTTCAGTGCACATGAGCTTCAGAAGGCTAAAGTTATTGAAGTCAGACAAATCCGTTCCAATGAAAATTTAGCAGACTTGTTCACCAAATCTCTACCAAAGTGCATATTTCAGAAGCTGGTGCAGGGAATCGGATTACGTCGGCTTACAAATTTGAAGAATGCAGAATCAGGGGGAGATCCAATTCAGGGGGAGCATCCATGATACATGCATGTTGTACTCTTTTTCCTTCGCTTAGGATTTTTCCCACTGGGTTTTTCCTATCAAGGTTTTAACGAGGCAACATAAGCATGCTCAACACCATCTGGATAAAGTTGTACTCTTTTTCCTTCGCTATGTTTTTTTTTCCCACAGGGTTTTTCCAAGCAAGGTTTTAATGAGGCAACTGATGTTGATATGTGGGCATCCAAGGGGGAGTGTTGTAAATAGTATAATATGTATGCCCACATGCATACAGTGAACATGTCATATGTTTAACAGTGTTTTTGTTTGTTTCCATGGTGATGCTCTATAAATAGAGCTTTACGAATGTTCAACAAAGCAGAGAGAAAAAGGAAAAGAAAATATCTAATAGCAATAATATACATTACTTCCTCTGCAACAACTTGTGTTGGTATAATACTCTGCAACTGCTTCGTTCCTGTCCCGAATAAAGGTTATCTCTCTATAACTTTTACATTTTTATAACAAAAAGCAATATTAAAGCGCTTTGTAATTTTTAACATGAGTAATATAACTATATATAATTATGGGGGTGATGGTAGGGACAATGGTGGAGTTATAGTGGTGGTGTCAATAGTAGAGCGTGATGGTTGGAGTGAGGAGGTAGCAATGGTGATTAGCAGAAGGGGTGACAATTATGGTAGTGGTTGTGGCGGTGGCGGTGACAACAATGGGGGCATCGATGGTGATGGCAGCAATGATAGGGGTATGGAGATGGTGCCAATAGTCGAGTGTGGCTAAGGTTCTGTTTGATATTGTTTTTCTTTCACCAAATAAAACAAGTCTATTTAGACAAAAATTTATGTATGTTATTTTTTAATTAGCACAAGATGTCATCGTAGTGTTATACCCATGGTATATAAGTCCCTCTCTCATTTATTGTAATATCTGGTTGTATCAAAACAAGAAGGGAAAAAACATTTCGATACTAAATATCGAATGGCTCAATATTCTTAACTTGTGTTCGTTTTTGTAATATACATATATTGATTTTTGAACATTGTCAATAAATTAAGGGTTTGTTTGGAAATGCTTTTAAAATGACTAAATGTGCTATTGGTAAAAGTGTTTCTGGGTTCCAAAAGTACTTGAGGTGCTTTCTGCAATAAGCGCATTTCAAGATTTACTTGCACTTTTACTAATGATTGGTTCTAAAAACATTCTCATAAAAAACAATTTCAGTTATTTTAAAAACACTTCCAAACGAATGCTAAGTGTAGCTAGCTCTTGAGAGCTTTGACATTAAACCTCCAGCAAATCATATGGGTTTGATTGATTGGATATTTTATACGATTTCTCCTTTGTTCCTTGAAAAGCTATTTACAACCAGTTATCAAATTTGCGATCAAAGAAATAAGTTAGGTTCGTACGGTAATGTTTTATAAAACGATTTTGAAGAACTATTTTGTAAAACAAAAAGGACAGAATTTTGCATTTTTATGATTTGAAAATGCGTGCGTCTGGTAGTTTAATCTGAGAGCAGTTTTTGAAAATGAAAACATTTCCAACTGGTTTGTGTTTGATGATAGTAGTGTTTTTGTAATGTAACTAAGATGATAAAAAACAACAGTAAATTTGTGTTTAATAGCAACGTGTGGCCGTTTAATGATCTCGTTGAAGTGTTTGGTTTAACAATTTTCATAATATAATATTATGTAGGTTAACATTTGATTTGTATGGAATAAGACCATCTCCAAACGAGATGTCAAATTTTGAACATAAAATTTAAATTTTGACCGCTTATGTGATACTTTAACATCTTTTAAAGTTTTGTTCTCCAACCGATATGTCAAATTAAATTATTATTTTATTATTTTATAAAATAAATTATTAAACTAATTAAAATTTAATACAAAAACATTTAAAATTTAATTTGTAATTTGTTCATCTTCCTTGATTGAAAAGAAGAAAAAAGTAGGATAATTATATCCATAAACTCAACATTAATTATAATAAATGATTAAACTAATTAAAAATTAATAAAATACATTTAATAATTAATAAAACAAAACATTTGAAGCTGCTGTCAAATTTGACAGCCACCTCTTTTGCTGTCAATCCATGTCATCGCAACATAAAATTTGGCACTTCGGTTGGAAAATATTAGTGTGATATTTTTTTTTACTGTTATAGCTGATGTATACATTTTAGTCATAAGATCTCATTGTAATTTACTCCTGTTTTCAGAAGGAATGAAAAAAAAAAAAAAAACCTAATGAAAAGGGATTGAAAACTTTTAGTTTTAACGATAAGGACAAAACAAATGGTAAAGTGAATAGTACCAAGATTGACTTTTTAGTGTTAAAATGTGGTTTTTCGTTAAAGTAAACAGTACCATGAGCTTTTCGTTAAAGTTCCACAAAAAAAAATGGTACGCTTCCCCTTCTGTTCTCATGTTCATCTCGCGTCGCCTTTTTTCATCGGTCACATCATGTTTTCCTACTCTCAAGCTATATACTATGCAACCCTCATTTGCGGTTTAGAATTGGATTCAAAGCAAGCTTGAAGTTGTGTCCTAGACTCCTAGTTAGGGTTGTCCAATGATTATGACAGTCAGGTAACTATGATTATTTATCCATAGCCAATTTCAAGCTTGAGCAGTGACCATAATTCAGCATGTAAAATTGCTCCTGCACCTAGGTGAGCAGTGAATCCAAAATTCAATCAGATTTCCAATCCCTACTAAGACCCCCTCACCCAAGCTAAGAGAGCTTCACTTCAGTTCTTAGGGCTGGATTGGTATTTGAAAAAAAGCTGCTCTTACTGTGCTGTGAAAATAAACGGCTGTGAAATAAAGTTATAAAGTGTTTGGTAAACTTTTTTGTAAAAATGCTTTTGAAAAAAAAACAGTATTATAATGTTTGGTAAACTTTTATGTAAAACAAATGTGAAAAAAAACCGATTTTTCAAAGCTAGGTTTTGCAACTTCTTGTTTTTGGCTTTTTTTCATCCAAAACTGTGAAAAAAAAGCTGAAGTTGAATGTTTACCAAACACAAAAAAAACCCCAGCTTTTTTTCATACCAGCTTTTATTTTAGGAACTTTAACGAAAAGCACCCGGTACTGTTCACTTTAACGAAAAACCACATTTTTACACTAAAAAATCAATCCTGGTACTATTCACTTTACCCTTTATTTTGTCCTTATCATTCAAACTCAAAGTTTTTCATTAGTTTTCCTTTTATTTTAATCACCTAAATCCCAAACTGCACCTTAGTGGCCTATTATTCAAGGGTACGTTAGCCTTGAACCAATTTTGGGCATATTGCAGAATACAATCACAGCAGGACCATTGGGGAAGCAAAAATCCAGGTCAAAAACCTTAAGAACATCTCTACTTCCCATCATACCAACAAGCAACAGCAAAAATAAGACTCCAATCAAGCCCAACAAACCTGATTTAGAGTACTTCAAAGTTTGACTCGAACCCTCACGCACCCTCAACATCAGTTTAAATAAATCAAACAGAAACACGGTCAAGATTAAACAGGAGTGTTTGAGAAGTAAAAAAATTATCAGGTCCAAACAATTCAAACCATGCACTTGGACTTGATTTTATCATCTGTAGATTCTGTACAAGGATTCAGTTTTAAGAAGTGCTCGAGTTTGCTCCTCTTGACGCGTAACATAAATAGGTTGTCATTATACTACAGTACTGTTTACCAGGGAGAATGTAGAGTTTTCAAACACACAAAATATTGAATTTATAAATACATACACGCGGGCACACAACAGATGATCCTTGAACTAGAGCTGCCATTTGTAATATGCCAATCCTGCATTCCGATCATCAGAAGATGTAGTTGGGCAGCTGGAGGGGAAACCGTGCCACTGCAACTTCAAACGGGCCACCCTTTGGCACCCTCAAACTAAAACCAGAGACACAACACAAGTTACAACTATCAAATGATATACTTATGATATTGCTTCCATAAAGCCTTTCAACAGAGTGGAGTGGCAAACTTAATATGTATATCTATGATTGTTACAAAATAGATTTTATGCACACAAGAGTCATAATTGATATGTTCATACAGATTTTGGCTAACAACCGGAATTCAAAACTAGAAAAATTCAAAGTTCGTGATACAGAAAAATCAAGTTGGTGAAAGATCAGCCAAGTAGGAACGTCCTTCAACATAACTACTTTTGATATGGTGGAAGTTGCTCCTATGTAGCTCCGAATGACAAAACATAAAGTCCTGGCTTTATGGAGTTTGGTTAGCCTCTTCTCTCTTGCTCTTATTACTCGTCTAACTACCCCATTTCTTGTCCAAAACTACACTTAAAAAAATATCCAGCTAAAATATGTTGCTTTGGCTTTTCCATGAATTCAATTCGATGCTATTTCTACTCTATATTATGGGTTAAAGCAATTCCTTAGAGATTCTACATTCCAAGTAAAGTTCTCAATCATCCCAATCTTAAACCAACAACTCAACAGGCTGAGAGTATGGGTCAACTAGGGGCTTATTTGGGAGCTTCGACAGGAAACACTGTTGCTCATAATTACTTAGCAAAAGCTTCAAGTTTTTTCTGCCAAACGTGATCATAAGCACTTTTGGTTATCAGAAAACAGTTTTGGCCCTTTCAGCAGTCTCAAACATGCCCAAAATCAGAGTCATAAGCATCATGCACCAATCTTAAAATCTGAACTAAAACCCCAGGTGCTAACTGAAGAAGGAAAATTACAGTGGAAAGAAAAAATCACATATTATTTTCCGTCTCTTCATTGGCAAGGACAAAATCTAAACAGGCAAAAAAAACCCTTTTCTTTTTATCACGGGAATAAAGAAATAGCTGAATCAGTTCAAGCAAAGGAACCGCCAGTGCTCCAAGGTTGTATATAACCACAATACGATGCTTTTCAATCTTGGTCCAAACAAAACAAAATATGCTTTCAATCAAATTTTGGGTGCCACATAATCTACTTAGGAAGAAAACATAAAAGTTGTTGTACAGGAATTTAGGTCAAGTACCTGCCAGGGACAAATGTAAAAGAACCTTCAATAGAACCTGAAGAAGATGGTAGACAAGAGTAACTCTCATAAACAAATTCCTCTTCACCTGGACGCAAGAGTGGGTACTGCAAACATGTAGAAGTATAAGATTTCTAACAGAAAATTTATTCCCTTTTCATGCGTAGTTTATATTACAATCAGAAGTGTGACCTCCAAAATAATTTTAACACTTGTCTACTTTTCTTCTTCTCAAGTGGAACCCAAAATTTATTAAAAAAGTCAAACGTGCAATTGTGGAGGAGTCCACTCTCAAATTAAATCACTCACTCTAACTGCCTAAACAATATACATGACAATTAAGAATTAGACTTCCAAACCACAACACATAAATTCACAGCAGCAATGCTGACAAGGAAGGCTTCCTAAATTCTAAAGAAATGTAGACAAAAACTAACTCAATTTCAATGCTCACCATCACCCACCCATGTGTTCCTGAAAAAGCTTTATATTTGACTCCATAAAAATGACTAAAATGATAAGATACACCTTGAGAAATATATTTTCAAGGGGTTTGCCTTGATGTCTGAGCATGGATTTAGCAATCCAACCATTAGTAGCAATTCCATACTTACTCCTATCAACCTTATGCCACAAAGAGTCAGCTTACAAAGGGTATCTCCACAACGACTTCCCAATAAATGCTTTATTTTTCTCATTAAATTAACCACACCTATGCTCCCTTATCCTTGCTTCTATCCACCAAGTGATCGTTCCTTCCTCCTCTCTCCTCTTTCTCCCTCTCCTGCGACCCTATCTTTTTAGATCTCTTTGTCTAGTTTAAGTCGTAAGATTTAAAAAATTTAAATTGCAAACCAATCAAGTTTTTTCGTCTTGAAGAAAATTGTTTTCAAGAAATGTTTTAAGAAATGATAAAAAATTTAAAATAGGATACAAAACAGCCCCTAAATTCTCAGAGTATCCAACGTGCTATATTTATAAAGACAAATGCTGCAGGGACTTGGTCAAAAAGCGAGTCTCCCCGAACTCTCCCGCCACGTATACTCCCTCTCTAATGCATCAATCCTGTATATGGGCCCCACCATTGTTACGATTAAAATTAAAATTTTATTTTTCTCTCCTCTCCAGCATCTTTTCTTATCACCTCACTGAAAAACTTAACAGCATCTTCTCTTCATCTTCACTGGATTAAAACTCACTTCACCTTCCTCCTCGCTTCTCCTCTGTTTGCATCATGGCAGATGTACCATCACCGCCATCACCGCCATCACCTCAACATGAAGTCCTCCTCCATGAATGTAAAACCCGGAAATTTCCAAATCTGAAAACTCAGATCAATATAGAAGAACTAATTTTTCCTTTTGTCTTTCTCATCACCAAAATTGCTTTAGGTAGTTAATGAAAGCTAAAATGGGTTTGAGCATCATATATTAATTCTTTCAATCTTGTGAATTTGAGAAATATAAATTAATATTAAAACATTAATGGTGAGATTTGAGACAGCGGCATATCCAAACCGCAGATCTGCTAGATGATGAACCATGAGAAGGTGGAATAGAGAACTGGAATTTTGGCAGCCATGGTTACCAATTCATGGTTTGAGTTTACTGGAATTTTTGCAGGGAATTAATGGTTTTTTTTCCGTCCATCAGGAAGGAGAGGGAGAGTGATGAAGGACAGAGAAATTATGATTTTCAATTGCACTTTTATCTTTGAATTATTTTAATAGTGCGACCCATGTCTAATTTAATTCAGGACGCATGTATGGAGAGTCTTGCCGGACTCACTTTTGAGTGAATCTGGCTAGCATTTCTCTTTTATAAAAAAAATCTGCATGGTTTAGAAGGAAAATAAGTCTTCTGGTAAGAGTAACACACCTCAGCCAAGTGAGCTATACGGATTAAGCAGATATTAGGACTAGTAACTATGACATGGCATCAGCAGATTGTTTAAAACAAATTATTTGAAATACGTTTATAGGGTCATGTCTTTAAACACCCCTCCATTGAAAGGTGGATAACCGTCTATCTACTAAAGGGAAGAAGAGTGATTCAATTAGATTCTGGAAAAAAAATCTGATAATAGAAGCAACTGACCAAGTGAAATCGTACCTGTCCAATAACAGCTTCTCCTCCAACATCAGCTACCACAACATCATTAGAACGAATGATCCAGTGCCTCCTATTCAACTGACAAGAGCTGAATGGCATTCCATTAATCACACATCCTTCGGGAAGAAGGGACATGCGGATCGAATAAGAAAATGTATACTTTTCAGAAGTATTTTCAAGATCAGCACACTCTGGGACAAACACAGCAGAAGCACGAACCTAAAACAAAAATCACAGTATAAATATTTATATTGCAATTGAAAAGTTAAAGTAGTCATTCATGTAATTGCATTCAGAATTACTGTCAAACAAATCACTGTGACGGACAGTATTTTGTAAGAAGAATGGACAGACCAATAGTGTTTTAGAACAAGTAATATAACTATAATCATGCATAGTAATGTTTAAGAACTTAAAAGTCCCCCATAAAATGAGGGAGGTCGCAAGCAAAACAAATTTTGGATCCAGCTTTCCAGCTCATGTCTGACATGTGAGGTCCCTAAGATATTTTCTATCTGGAAACTATTGGCACCTTCTAACAGCGTAGATATTACCTGCTTATTTATCAAGAAAAGAGGTAATGAGGAACTAAATGTGGGTTTGCTGACTTCAATTCAGGCACAGTAACAATCTACAATCAGGCGATTCTCAATGCAAATGCCCATGATACAAAGTTAAATCTGTTCATTCCAATATACATCAACCACAACATATACTTTCCATATTTATTTGTTTTTGACTAGCCCCAAGAGAGAGGAAATAAAAGGAAATCATTATGCAAAGGATTGCACACTTTCAAAGACATGTGAATGAAAAAATACACACAATTGACTACCTTTACGCCATTCGTTATAGCAGTGGAACAGAGAGGGGATTCTTCTGGAAACTGACTGATGGTTCTGAAATTTTCTTCTTGACGAAGTTTAATAATGCCATTTTCTAAACGACGGCCATGCTCTTCTAACCAAAGCAGCATGCCATCCTGCTGTTGATCAACATTGCAATCATGAATTGAACTTATCAACGCATCTGGTACGCAAGGAAGCATTTGCCCATCAGTTGGAAGATTTCTGGTACCAACATAGAGTTGACCACTTGTACAGTTCAGGAAAAATAACTTCCCGCTATATGCACAAGAATCCGCCACAACAACATATTCTGATCTACCAGTAAAACCCAGTTTACGTCTGATCTTCATTGTTTCTAAGACTACCTGACGTAAAGGCATCAAATACACAGTTACCAAGTGGTCATAAAATGCATAACCACCTATAAGTCCCAATGGACAGCCAACCAGGCTATTTTGAAAATGTTTTTCCTCAAAAGCTTGACCATTATGAAAACGATAGAGGATCCTTGTTGGAAGAGGAAGTTTCACTTTCAAGATTTTCTCCACCTCTTGTATATCAGCTTCTGATGCACCCTTTTTCAGTGTAGAAACAGCCTCTGGAAAATTAATAGTCAACCAGTTTCTAATTTTGTCCCAGCATCTTTTGACTCGCTTTACAAGCGACCAAGGATACATTTTAAAAGATACACGCCATAGTTGGTAACTTTCCTGAAGAGAGGAGGTGTGTTATTAAAAATAATATTATTTGACAAGATATTAAATATATAAAAAATTCAAAAAGGTGTCAACCCTGCTACTCGAAATATGATCCATGAAATCTTCACGGCTACAGAGCTCCATGAAGTGTTAGACAATCATACACACCAAAATAGTGAAGCTGCTAGGAAATGAGCAAAATATGTAATATCATGTTAACACGCCATCACATGCAGCCCCATTCTGCATGTGGAGAGGCAAAGAAATGTAAACAGAGAAAGACATATAAGTACCTCCCCACCCTGCACCTTGAAACCCAAAAAAAGAAGTGGGGAACAGTGTTTAGAGGTTTAGAATCCAGGACCTTCTACAAATCAAAGCTCTGATACCAAGTTGGACGATAACTAGACCTCAAAGAATTAAGCCATTAGGTGATGGCCCCAAACATGGATCAAGCAAAAAAGGACTATATTCCTTGGAAATCAAGCCATGTCTCACAGCGGTGCTACAAGTTTTGGACCAAATATGATATGTATAATGCATTTAAGCAAAAAAACTGAGAAGCTTACCGCAAGAACTGCACAAAAAGTCTAAGTAGACATCTAAAAGACCATGAGACTGCACATATCAGCTCTCGGTCATCCCATAGACGCTCAAGAAACAATACTCGCTAAAGTATGTTTCCAATTTAGAATCGAGAAGCAAATTTGAACCAAACAAACCCGTACCCACTACCCACACTATTATTTTAACTAGACCCATAACATGACAAGGCATGGATTTCATATGGAACACCACGCCGGAGCCTTGACCCCTTAAAATTTGAGTCTTCAACCCAAGTTCCCAACCGATCAATCCGTCATGTTTATACGCAGTCTGTGCAAAAGCCTATGATGGATTTCCTATGAAATTTCCACAAATACAATCGACCCAAATCAAAATGGAAGAATTTCAATCTTTTAACAACTTTGGAGAGAAATGAGAGGTCCCCATAAAACCAACCCAGAACCCAAAACACAGAAGTAAACACCAACCCACAAACCAGACTGAAAATTCAACATTTTTTCATTTTCCCATGATCACATACACTGACATACATAAGAAATCGGAAAAAAAGTTGGAAAATTGTGTGAATATATACGATTCATACCTAAAAATTTGAATTCAAAGGCCAAAAATTTGTGAGAAATTGACCTTGAAAGAAGGGGCGAGGTTGCCAAGGGGGTCGAGGGGTTGCGAGAGGTGAAGGTCTCGAGCACAGAAAAGGGACCAAAGGGATTCATCGGAGGCGGAAGCTCTGAGTTTGGTGCTGACGCATGCTGCTTTCGCTGAGTCTTCCGCTCCTAACTTGCTGAGGATTATGTGCAGCGCAAGATCACCCACTGCCTCCAAATTCATCTCTCAGATTCAGCTCTTACTCTCGCTTTCTCTTTCAGCCTTTCAGGTGCCTTCTACCGCGATGGCCCGGACGCGTTTATATACGCTGCCTAAACTCACCGTCGAATGTTCTACAGCGATATAGAGAAAAGAGGCACACATACATTTTACTTTTCAGACATCTCTTCATAATTTCTATCGGTTGATCTTCTTCAATTCAATTCATCCGATTCAAAAGTCAAAAATTAAAAAGGTATATGAAAAGTAAAATAAGTGCGTGGATATCACACCCTAGAAAAAATTGGGGCAATAGTATTAATAATATTATTACACTTAGATATGAAGGTTTTAGGTTCGAATCTAATGGATGGTAAATTTAATACCAAATTAGGTTGTTCATTATGTGACTTAACCGAACTTCATTTCTTCTTAGTGTAAAAATATCAATGTATTCAAGGAAAAAAAAAAGAAGTTCTGGGTTGACTTATAAATACATGAGTATTTGTAAGAGATTTATAAAAAATAGTAAAATACTTATGAATTTTCATTTCAGGAACTAAAATTCTAATTGAGTTAAGATTTAAGAAATATCGCCCCAATTATCCCAACATATGATGTCCTTCCAAAAAATTTTATGTGTTTCCCCTCAAAAAAAAAAAATTATGTGCTAGAGTATATGCTATTCTACGATTTTAACCTTTTAATGTTTGACTTTTTAAATTATTAATCTTGATTTCTATGTATTTTTAATGAATAAACTATTCAGAGCATTTGATACTTAAACCGTCATAAAGAAGTCTCATGTCCTAACTTCTAAGTAAAGCACCATCAAATTTTAAAAGTATCATGTTCTGAGTATTAATGGTAGCAAGTCACTTAGTTATACCGTTTAGTAATATTTTCATTCATTTATAAATCGAAAATTTTTAATTTTGAATTTTGTGAATGATTTGATACTAATTTACTCTTCCATTTTTTTTTTTGTAAATACCATTGTATGGAAAGAAACTACAACCATCTCTAATACCAAGGTAGTAAATTCCAGCTGTGTGGCTCACTAAAATACATTTTGGTACGCTCTTCTTCTTTTTTTCAATTCGAACACCCTGGTATTATACCAATTAATATTATGATTTAATGATATTTTTTTTCTTCTTATAAACGAAAAATCTCATATTTAACTCACATAGATGACGAGTTCAATACAAATGTATTTCTCCACCATGTAATTATATGGCGGTAAATACCACCAATTGGTCATGACAATCACTACTGTTACATTACTTCTTGGATGAATTTGATTTAACCTTATTCTGCATGCCAATTTTTTGAAACTCTTCAATTAGGTGAAGCTAGAATTTTGTGGCTCCAAAACCTAGAGCCAAGTTAAGACAATAGGTCCCAATATTTCAACAAATAAAAGAAAGTCTCAATTTCAATCGACAATATGATCTTATTATGTCATTATGTTGACCTTAAAAAATATCAAGCCTACGTGGTGTGCAGGCCGAGTAACTAATAAGCTAACTATGTCATTCAATTATGTGTGGGGCATGCTAACTCGTTAGCCGAACTCAGCCGGGGAGTAGAATGTGTTGATATCGCGTTAGACGCGCTGCTGACTTCTCAATATTGTGGCTGCAGCCGAGGAAGGAACACATTTCGACCTTTGGGTTCTAAAGCTTGAAGACAAGGCTGCTAGTTCTACGAAGTTCACAAATCGTCGGCGCCAGGTTCGGTCACAGTGATTATATTCGTGAAAATATAAGCACACCAAACTATATGGACACAAGTACTCAAAAGAGATATACGTCTTGATTGTAAATGTGGTTCGAGCGTCGGAATGTCGAACTCTAAAAAATACTTGTGAATATCCAATCATAAAACAAAACTCGGCTTTCAATGTGCCGAGCCTAGTAACTTGTAACACCTCACTTTGCCGAGAAGGCTAATGAGATGACCTCTACCAACAGGGATCCGAAAATCCTTGTCGACCGAGTCTTGGATAAATAACCAATCGGCCTCAAAGCAATGCTATTTATCTAAACTGAAGGTGCTCCTCGATCAACTAATTCTACGACTCCAGTGCTGTTTATCCAAACTAAAGATATGTTAGTGGGAAGAAAAAGGGAGATGAGAAAATCTCAGGGTTGTAGAGAAATTTTGCGCATGGCAATTTGAGTATTGAATTGGAGATGCCTTGAATGATGCACTTCATTCTCTATTTATAGTAGTGAATCCCCTCATGGCCGAACTAGAAATGGACTAGGACTATAACTCCTAAACCCAATCCGATCAGGTTTCGCCCAATCCTAATTCCTATAGGACTTTGAACTAAGCTTCTTAACAAACCAGATTCATCCTCTAATTCTCAGCATCCTTAGCCTTAAGAATCTTTGTTGCACTAGGATTCAACCAACTCACCCTTATCCAAACCAAACCTCTTTGTAATAGGATTCAGCCGACCTTAACTGGACGGCCCATAACACGATTCTAGATGAATGCCACCGGGCCGAGAATGATTCTAAGCTCGGCCCAAAATAATATTTTGGGCCCAAACACATCCGTACTAGAATTTAGTAGTATTCATCTTATTTATAAATTGAAAGTCTTATGTTCTGACTCTTATGTGCAAAGGTTTATCATTGAAACGTGATCTAGTTTCTTCTTTTGTGAAAACAGGATTTCGTTCCAATTATTTTTTTAATAGTAAATTCTTTCAAGTATTACCAGCTTTTGCTCTTGACAAGCAAACTGCAGCTGAAGCAACATTCCACCAGTTGCTTAAAGATAGTTGTCTTCTTGTTATTAACAGCTTTTGCTTCTCTCAGCCCATTTTTGCTTATTTCAGAACCAAAACTGAGAGGTTAGAGTTTGAGAGTGATTTGTTTAAGCTAAGGAACTCAACTGTTAGATTTCAAGCTTAGTGTATCTGTAAGCTACTTTATTATTGAGCTATCATTCGATTTTCAATTGTTTAGGGTCTGTTTGGTACTTTACTTGGATTCAATTTTTTAAACTCAAAAACAATTTTCAAGTTTTAACCTTTAAAAACTTGTTTGATAAGATTATTTTCAAAAACTGAACTCAAAACTTTTTAAACTTAAACTCACTCATTTCTTTTCTCTCACTCTTCCCCTCTCACTCCAAATCTCTCTTTTTTTTCTTCTTTCTCTCTCCTCTTTTTTTTTTTTTACCGTTTTCGTCTCTCCTCCAATCCGCTATCTTAATTCTCTCGGTTCTTTCTCTCACTCCTCTTCCTCTCTATCTCGTCTGATCATCTCTCTTCTTTCTTTTTCCTTCAATCATCTCTTACTTTCTTTCCTCCTCTCTTCTCTTTCTCCCTCTCATGTAACCCCATCTTTTTAGATCTCTTCGTCTAGTTTAATTCGTAAGATTTAAAAATTTTAAATTGCAAACCAATCAAGTTTTTGAGTTTTAAAGAAAATTGTTTTTAAGAAATGTTCTTAAGAAATGTTTTGAGAAATGTTTAAAATTTTCAAATAAGATACCAAACAGGCCCTTAGATTACTTATTGAACTTTGTAGCTCACTCTTTTTCCCTTCCCTTTCAAATCAGCTTGGGTGAGAAGTTGACATGTTATTTGAAGATTTTCCTTCTTTTTGGAAGACCTTAGATAGCTGTTTCGACAACACTGTGTACACTAATGTTTTGTACCTTTGTTATGAATTTTGGAAGATTTGTATTTCATTTTGAGGTCTATTGTAAGAAATGGTAATGAATTGTTTATGTTCAGTTTTGGAGACTCGGAAGTAGTTACCTTTTGCTTTACAAGTAACGTGAAGTGTCGCCTGCTCAAATTTAGCTTGGACCGAATACCGGACGTGACATATGCACCATTTAACCAGTCATAAGTCGTTAGAATATTTTCTTTTAATCTTTATTTTACACACAGCGATAACTAAACTGCAAAAAAAAAAAAGGGTTCGAATTTGGGTGCATAAGAGGTGGCACATCTGCTATAGTCAATGTCCCCCTTAAAAGCCAAAACGAGAGAGAGAGGGAGATATACAACAAGCGCTCAATTAAAAGAGATACGAAGGTTGATGCTAACAATCTGAGAAGCTACACTCTAGGAAAAGAAAAACAAAAAAAACTAGGGCAACATCATTGTATTTGTATGTGCTTCAAAAACTGAAACAACAAATTAACAAAATAGGCGTGTCGACCTTTCGAAACAAAAGCCAAACGTACTTTTAAGCATGTACAAAACATCTCCTGGTTTTCGAGTTCCTCGGAAGGACCCTTTTCTCTTTTCACGATTGCAAAACGAACGTCCATAACGCGAAAATCCGTTCTACTCCGAACACCTTGTAAACACGAACCTACAAGTCCGAATAGACAGCGAAACGCTGGTTCAAACCCTGAAATAAACGCGTAAAGATAAACGGTCCTTGAGTATGTAAATGACAAAAACATCTACTATTTGGTTCCTAATTTCGTATTAGTTGCTGTGATTAGTGGTCGAACCAACTCGTATATCAAGTAATGAGACATTTATTTAACAGATTAGCGAACCCAACGGAAGATAATGATGCTCATCAGTATGGAAGCAAAACATTTGAATTTGCTTGACCGTTCAGGGAAATCATATCTACTTCTACTCAAGTTTTGTTCACAAGATAGACAGGGCAAAGTCGTTTCATTCAAAATTCGGATTCGAATCTCCTCGGCCTCTCTGACATCTACCAGAAAACAAAAAATTAACTTGACGACGCTCATCGGAAATGAAAAGAATAGACGAGACTGGATGGCCATGCCGACGGGAGTAAATGTTTCGGTTGGAAACTGCTGCAGGAAAACATAAAGTTTGGGGACATTTGTGCTTTTAGGAACGCTACAAAATCGCAAATGTTGATCGCACTGAGAAGCTTGTGAGGTTCGAGAGAGAGTAATCCAAGCCACCATAGTACAAAGAATTGGTGACTACTTTACAGCCTACATGAATTACACGACACAAAAAGCGCTAACGTATGACATAAAAAGGTTGAATGCGCAGACGGGAAGGGAGGTGGATTGTCTGCCCTCCCATTTCCATACTCTTCCAATCCCCTCATGTTTTGTGTGGTCACGGTTAAACCACGTCAACATTTTATATTCCTATTACTTTAATGTTGACGTAGCTTAACCGTGACCACACAAACAGAAGGGGATGAGAAGAGTATGGAAATGGGAGGGCAGACAATCCACCTCCGACGGGAAGATCCCTCAGCAAACCAAAAAGGAACCAAATTGTTCAATCTTCGTGGGACGGAAAGTATGAACTCAAAAATGCCAGAAACAATATGATTTTCGACAATTCGCGCTAGGTGAACTTCAAATAGAAATCGATACATAAACAGGCAGTGACATCCAGAATGAACACTTTTCTATCTGTTTCTTATGCATATCGTCGAATTACTAAAGAAACCATAAATCCTCGATTCCCTACCTCGCTTGCAGGTTAGTCTACAAAGGTTCAGCTACCAATCAAATGTTTGCACCAACGGAGAATATTTGATGTTCAACACTGTCGGTACACTATCATCTATTATTTTCACTCAAACCAAAATCAAAACAAACAAGGAAAAACGAAAATATGTGTGATCTCCGAGATACTGGGTAAAACGAACACAACTGATTCGCATATTTGATATAACATGTTTTTTGGTAGTGTTAAAACATTTATCTGTGCAAAGAAGGCCTACTGACGCTCCAGTTCGAAGATGTGACTACGGGACAAAGGTTTCAGGGCCGAAGGGGTAAAGGAAGACATAGGAAAACTTTGGAAGAGACCCTAAGAAAAGACCTAAAAGTACTTGGATCTAACGGATAACATGACACAGAACCAAGCGCAATGACGTTCTAGGATTCATATAGCCGACTCCACTTAGAGGGAAAAGGCTTTGTCGTTGTTGTTGTTAAAACATTTATCTGTTTTGTTTCTTATTACCTACCACTTAAAATCTTTTCTAGAGAACCAGAGAGAGTTTTTTCATAGGTTCCTATACATGCCAAAATTAGCACCAACAATGGGAGAGGTAAACTTAGGTTCAACCAAATTAACAAGACACAGCATAGAATCGAATCAGATGGATGGGAGCTGAAAGCTCGGCCTAGTACCGTTTCAAGAACACGGCAATTATCTTTTTCCCTGAATTTACGAGGCCATCAAATTATCACAAGGGAAACCAAAAGGATTCAGAGTTCATAGAACCAGCTGAACTTCAACCTGTCACAGGAGGCAAGTCTTAAGATGAACCTCTAACTTTCCACGGGTGACTATTATGCGTTTTTCTTTACTGCACTAACCTATTCTCAACTTTTTCATCATGAAATAGCTTTTAACATGAACCTATTGGGCCAATTTTGTATCCTTATAATTCGGTTTGTTAAGTTTACTTGTTTACAGAGTTTGGACACTTGTTACATGTTTGAAACCTCTCACAAACGCAAATCCGTAAAAAGGAGAGACTAAACAATTTTGGAAGCCAAACAAATCTCTATCCAAAATTACATACTAGCCTTTATGTCCTGCCGTTTTAGGATGTAAATTATACCAAGTCATTTGTTTGAGAGGACACTATCATCTAAAATAGCAGATAGCTGACCATACTGACGCCTATATCGAACGGAAATTGATAAGGGGAACGACCTGAATGCCATTTAAAAGTTTACCATGTTATGTTAGCAGGAGAATATGCAACTCTAAGGAGATATTCATCAACCAAGAATTGCATTTGTTACTAAAATATCTGAACAACTCTTACAGAACATAATTACATACGATAGTTACAATTTGACAGGGTTGAAAAGGACACCCTAAGGTCAGATAATAGTCGGACAAGACCATTGCCTCGATATGACAGAAGAAAGTAAGCTATAAAGAATGAGTTTAACCTACAGATATAAAATTAACGCCAACTGCATGGTAGAAGCATACTGATGGGGAAAAGGGAAGATAAAATACTCCAATACAGTGTTCTTTTTCATAAAATTACAAACTGCTATAACTGAAAAACATGCCATCTGATATGAAGAACAATGCACTCAAACGGGAAGACAACAAACTACTGAGATGATTACCGCAAAAGAACAGCAGTTTCAAACAGAAAAATAAAATAAAAAGATGCAGATAAAGTATTAAAAATACACGGGAATAATACAAAAAGTACAAGAAAATTGTCAATATATATCAACAAGTGTAACATACACTACTAACACAACTGACTGGACCAAATATGCAAACATGTATTCTTAAAGAGAAAAAAACTAAGGAAAACATGTACTAAAAAAGATCTAGAAATGACAATGGCAGCGGCACCAAAATAGGAGGAAGAAAATACTTTCCCTTAGGAAACACATTTGAGTACTAGACCAGCAAAACTGTCCAAACTTACATGGAAACCATGAATATATATATATATATATATGGTCAGGATCAGGGAACACACATGTTGACACACTTTCTAGGGCCCACTAACTTTTTTCAACGATCCGAACCATCTATCTTTTAGGTCTTACTTCAAAGATCATGTCTACCAAAATCTGAAACCATATGACCGTTGGATTAAATGGTAGTCATTTTAGTGTTTCTTTGCTGGACTGTATTCGTTCATTTTCTTCACTACAAATGAATGTCTTAATGGTTTTGGATTTGTCTAATTTTTTGCAAGGATGATCTATGAATGATGATTTGAAAAATAGACAATTCGAATCATTGAAAAAAAATTATGGAGTGAGCCCTACGAAAGTTTGTCAAAAAAGTGTCCCCAAATCCTGACCCTATATGTATATATATATATTTTGGGTAAAGAGAAAACATGAATCTATTAAACACGAAAAATCTTGATATAAAAAGTCTATCCTTAACTGGATACAACAATTCAATCTTACAACCCACCACAAACAGAACTCCTGTGCTATGAAACATAGTTATTATCTGCTTTGCACGCTTGCGATCAAACAATCCAGTTTACAAGAAACCATTCTTTGCTCATGATTGCAACAGATAGCTAAATATTATAATTCCATTGATTATATTAGTCCAATGGAAAAGCTCCAAAGTCAATTTCAAGGTGCCAAAGCTGCATAACTCTCCCTAAACTTTGCTGACACCAATACCCAGAGAGAAGCCCAAAAAAGGAGCCACTCTCCAGCTCTTCAGCCCTCACATCCTCAAATATCTGTATATTCTATGAAAACAATCCTAGTAATAGACACCACTGAAAAACATCTTCCCCACCAAAATCGCCACAATATCTATATAAATAAAGAAAAATATCTAGACATACATGAACATTCTCGAGCCAACTACAATATTGAAAACGTTGCCGATGAAACCAGAACCATGATCAACAAACAAATCACTGAATACAAATATGCCTGCAGCAAGCCTATCCAACCAGAAATGTCACACCATAAAAAGTTCTGCAATTCTACTTCCTAGGAAAGCTGTGATAAAACCTAAGGATTTAATTACACAAAAATACCACCACATCAGTTACACCATATGAAAAGAAAAGAAAGCAAGCAAATAGATTTTCCAACTAAAAGCATTTTCAAAATGCATGTTTCTCTAGAAAAACACATTCATTCAAAAGCACAAGTCACTAACACCAGTGGCGGAGCTAGACAACTTTGGTAGCAGGGGCCATATAAGGGGCATAAAAAATACTATCTAGACAAGAGAAAATCATTATTCTCAAACCATATCACACAAGTAAGACAATTCAAGGTTAAAATCATATACCTAATGAAATATACAAGACAAGAAAAATCAAAACTACGTGATTGAAGAATGTAACACAAAAAATTGATGTGGTAAATTTTTTTTCTGGATGAAATATATTGTAGTTGAAGTTTGCATGTTGATATCTTATGTCAGATAAGCATATTGATAACAAATTACACATTAACATGTGTATATATAATTATATATATATATATATATTATTAAAAAAAATTATTTTCGGCAGAGGGGTGATAAAAACAAAGGTTATATTATAATACTATTTGGTGTTATTAAAAATTAAAAAATACCTATTTGGTGTAAAACATTTGGGAAGAGAACCTAGACAGTTATAGCTTAATTTGGAGGGGCCACGTTGCAGGATTTAGTTGAAAGGCTTCATATGATTATACCTTCTATTGAAACATTTACAAAAATTGTAGGGGCCATGGCCAATGTTGGTCTCTTGCATGCTCCGCCGCTGACTGACATAAACAAATAACTGAACGTGGATGCCTATACAGCCAGGAACTACACTATAGTTCGATATCCAGAAGAATGATTCGCTAAATCTATCCCGTGAAGTAAGAGAAAACAAATACTAGCACACAAGTTTCACCATATGCAAAGAAAAGAAACAAACACATGAATTGACCGACTAATACTTCCAAAAGATGTGTTTTTCTCTAGGAGCACACTGATTCAAAGAAAAGTCATACGCAAACAAGTCACTGGACATAGAGCAAGCCTATCCGGTAAAAAATAGACACATCACATATTGTTCAATCGCCCAAGGAAATATGTGCTAAACCTATGGCATTAATTAATATAAAACACATACTAGCACATAAAATTTAATCATATGCAAAGAAAAAAAACTAACCATAAGCCAGAGACAGAAAAATACCTATACGGGGATATAATTATCATTGTTGACTTCCAGACCCTCGCCCCGCTTGACTACCCATTTGCTGCTGCTGCTGTTGTTGCTGCTGTAATTGAAGGAGGAGGTTAGCCGCAAATTGGAGCGTCGACTGATACCGATGATTTTTGTCTGCCTCACCATCTGGGGCGCTCGGACCAGCCCCAGCCCCAAGTGAAGGCTGAAGCTGCTGCATTTGATTTGGGTATTCTGGGTTCACCTTTTCAGCCGCTACTGGCAGAAAGGTCTGAGACTGCGAATTAGCACCATAAGTCTGACCAGAAAAGGCCATAGAATTATTGTGTTGCTGAGAAACAGGTGGATTGTACAACACAGAAGTATCTGTTCCATGTGCTGAAAAGCCTTTCTGAGTACCAAGAGGAGCTTCGGCCAGATAGTGCTGGTTGAGATGAGAGGGTCCAAAAGTTTGTCCGCCTTGAGAAGGGATAGTAAAATTATTCAAAGGCCTAGATGAATTTGCAGACTGCGAGGGCTGACTGGTAGAAGAGTCTGGGATTTGGTTGATACCAGGGGCTAGTGGGGTAGAGTGGTTGGATGAGTTTGGAACAGATGGATAAGGTTGGTACTGCGAATGATTCTGTTCGTGTGGATTAAACTGATTACCTAATTGTTGTAATGCATGACCGGTATGATCAGAAATTTGTTGATCTTGTTTCCATCCAGGAGAAGATACTTCACTAGGTGCAAAAGCAGGAAATGAATGCCTAGCTGCTGAGGATACTGGTACCCTAGCACCTTCTGGACCAGACGGCTGTGCATTTCCAGGCAGTAAAGTTGCCAGAGTGGCAATAAGTTCAGGAGTTAAAGCAACTCCAGCTTGTGATACTGCAGTACTATTACTAGAAGCATAGTCTTGCAGTTGCCCTCTAGAGGACTCGCTAGTAGGTGGAAACAGTGGTTTTGCAGAAAGCTTTGAGTCCTCATACAAAACCCTGTTATAATCCATATGCAAAATATGATCCTCCTTCGGTGGGATTACACTATACTCAACTTGTGAAGAAGGAATCTGCTGTCTATCTATAAACTGTGAAGGTGGCATGGGCTGCATCTGTTCGTGCATAGAAGCAGTACTAGGAACTGGTGGAAACTTGAGAACCACACCATACAGACGTTCAGGGCCTGCAACTTTTAAAACATTCTTCAAGAAATCTGAAGGAGGCACCAAAAATAAGGTCATCCCATCATCAAACTTTGCAACACCAGCACGGTTTTTTGCACCTAGATAACGTAGGAATTCAGTGTAGGAAGCAAAATCATCTTCACTATCTGGCAAGAAGAAAACGATATCAAATCCAATGGCCTCAGCATAGTGTTTTGTGAGCATATCCAGTCCAGTTCTAGCCGAACAATTAACAACTTCAGGACTGCAAAACAGAAAACAATTACATTAAATACAAACAAGAGAATTCTCTCTACACGCACCAAAAACAACCCATGCTGATATAAGATAAGAGGGGCAACTAAGTTTAGTTTTGAAGATTATCCAGAAAAAGAACGAAAGAATCATAATTAATATTTTTTGAAGTCCAAAATCATTGAGTGTAAACAATTTGAAAATAAAGAGAGATACTAGCAAATCTGAACCCACTTTAGTGCTTTTAGTAATCATAATAAGGATTTAACAACGTTATTAACCAAGTTGTTTGGTTCCAATCAAAAAACAAAGAAAAAACATTGTTTGGTTTATACATTATCTACCTGCATACTGAAATACACATGGAATGTATGATTATGAGTTAACTCAAATATCATTTCTATAGGGTGAAGGATAGGGTAAGAAGTATTAGTTTGAAACTGTAAACTTGCAAAACCATAAAGAAGAAAAGTTTAAAGCATTGGGATAGATAGCACCGGAAGGCAAGATCATAATAAATAAATAAATAATAATGTCAATGTTTCGCATTAATAATAAGATGACTGTAGTATTTTCTATGCTAATAGTCTTATTAAGTTCAAAAGGGAAGTGCTTCAGGGGCTTCTGGAATAAAGTAGACAAACTGCTAATAGTAATGTCTTCATCTATCCATACTTAAAATATAATGAATAAATAAAAAAAGGGTGTCATAGAACATGCATTAGAAAGAAAAAAAAGCCTAGACACTAAACAATGTTAAGTATGAAGTAAGTCGTTTGATCAAGCTCACCTAGACCCTCTTTCAAGACACATCATTTGGCACATCAGTTGAAACAATAATTTAGTTTCCAAAATACTTTTTTTTTTTGAAAAGAAACGAAAGAATTTTATAAAACGAAAGAATTACAAAAGAGAAACAACAACCACAAGCAAAAGAAAACCACCCCGAGCTAAAAGAAAACAAGCAGGGGCCCCTAAAGAACACTAAAAGAACAGAGGAAAAGCTAGACCAAGTCAAATAACGGTAGTTTCCAAAATACTGAGAATGTAAAACTGGATGAATAAGAAACGGTTGCCAATATAATCATGAGAAAGCTGATATTGCATGGATAAATATGAACATTTGTGAAATACTAAGGTTTCATAGTCTTGGTAACTTGATAATATACTTTTATCCGAATACCATAGCGCAGTGGAATCCATGTATATGTTCTAAGTAGAACAAAGAAAGTATGCCATACGAGTCCCCAAAGAAAATGATAAAAAACAGAAGATGAAAGGAAAATTGTACTCACAGCTCATTTCGTATTCCTTTTCCTATAGGGACACAGCGAGCATGGCAAACAGGTGTTCCACCCTTGGCAATAGTTCCACGCCATATAAAATCATTTTCAGGAGGCCCTCCAACTGAGACCCTTACACCAGCTGGACTAAGGCGATTCTTCCCTTGGACATTCATAGATGGTCCGGAAGCACCTCCATCAATTACCGGACCAAGTCCGTAAGACGAGTCGAACCCTAATCCATGGTCATCAACGTTTCTAAACTGATATGGAGGGTCGTCCATGGACAAAGGACTATCTATTCTTGATCGTTTAGCATCCTTTTGAAATTGGTTAGCATCTAACACATCCCATGCACTAGATGCAGGTCTCGTGGGTGGCCTAATACCAGGCACAGGAGAAGACACGGCCCTAGGTGTGGGAGGAGACAGCTGCCTCCAGTTGGGACCCATCAGGTTCTTGGAATTTCCGTCTTGATAATTATGAAGCGATGCCAAATCATTAAGTTCTGGACCTGAAAGCAGAGGGTCAAACCTACCTTGAGGACCTAAAGGCCTCATTGGAGCATTTGGTCCAAGAATGCCATTTTGTGGTAGAGCTCCAGGATAATTATTAGACATCATTGGACGGTTATGACCAAACATGTCCATTGGTAAAGACTGAAAAGGATGTTCATTGAATAACATATCTGACCTAGGTCCTTGGCCTCCAGGATAAGGGCCAGGGTATTCTTTCCCAGGTGCCAGCCCACTGCTTGAGAACATAATTGTAATCCGAGGATCATTGAAAAGCCTGCCTTGCAAGCCCTCCTTGGCCCGCCGAGCTTCATCCACACTCCTGAATTCGACAAAGGAGTAGTGTCTTGAAGGAAAACTTTTAATTCTCTCAATCTCACCAAACAAAATCATGGCATTGTGGAGCATTTGTTCATCAATCTGCACAGAAGGAGGATAGCCCACCCACAGAACATTACTGGGTTGACTGTCACCTTTTCGTCCCCCGGAAGATTGAGAATACTGCAACATGACACAAAAGTTAAGAGAAAATAATCACAACAGAGAAGTTTACTCCCATTTGGAATTCACATAAGGATTTCCATTTTCTATCTAACCCACAAAAAGCATAAATCAGACCCTAGGGACCAAAGGTAAGTCTACAACTCTGAGTTATTTATTGGAGGTAAGATGCACCTTGTGTGACATAACCAGCTGACAAATAGTTATTATGAAGCAACAAATATACACACAATCAACATTGTAAGAATTTACCATTTCTGGTTGAAACACTATATGCAACTTATTCCTCACCTGTTGTCTTTTATGTGAATCAGCAGGCCCCATGTTTCTGGCCAGAAACTGTCCATCTCTGTAGTCAGGCTGTTCCTGTTCAAAAGACCAAAGGAAACCAGAAACTCTTTACATATGAAAAGAAAACAAAATTTAACTATTGTTCATTTTCACTAAGCGTTTTAATAAGTAACTGAAGCCGGACATTTTACAGTGAACATGCAAATGCATTAATCAAAAAACACTGATCAATAAATGATTGTTAATAGATGCTTCTCCTGATTGTTTGATTCAAATTCTTGTTGATAATATGACTGGAGTTTCCACGCCTAGGTTAATTGTTTCTTAGTTATTCTTTTTTTTTTTTTCCATTTAAACAAAAAAAATGATTATAGGTTTATGAAATTTAAGTAATTATGGCGAATTCCTTCCATCCATTTAATAAGTGTAATATATATTTGGCATTGTTACTCAGGTGGGAGTGTCATGTCCTTAAGACACCCACATAGAACTAGAAAGAATCTTTCAAAACAAAGTGTCAGCACCAGACAACACTGAATTTGCCACGCAGAGAGCATATAACTGCTCTCTAATGAATTTTCACTTGCAATATTTCTGCTAACCCACAAAGTCCTGGAACCGCAATAATATACCCATGGAAATACCATTGAAGTTATGAATAATAAACTTACCCTTCTCGAGTATTGTGATCGAAGATAATCAACGCGTATCTGGTCACCACCCAATCTCTTCCCGTTCATGTTTCTCATTGCTTGGGAAGCATCCTCCAATTTAAAATATTCAACGAATGCAGTATTACGGTCTCTAAGGAACTTGAAGTCCTCCATTTTTCCAAACTTACAAAACTCTTCTTCTAATTCTTCCTTTGAGACAGATGGGCTAATTCCACCTACCCATAGATTCTTGCAAGGTTTTGCCTGTAAATACAAGTGCATAAGAACCACAAACTTCAGGTCCCCAAGAATGTAAAAGGTGCACAAATTTATTTCAAGGCAAGGATAAACAAACAAAGAGTGAAACAAAGTGATCTCAGGTTTAAAAACACTTTGTACAACAGTTGCTAAGCAGAGGAAGAAAATCACAAAGATTACTATGCTAGACATAACAATGGCAAGATGAATGCATCAAAACTTGGAAGTAAGCCATATCCGGACAGACTGGCTAATGCATGCATAGTTAAGAACATATTCAGTAGAACCATGCATCAAAACATTCAGGGGGCTAATGCATGCATAGTTAAGGCCATAGGCTTGATTTCATACTAAGAAAAGCTAAAGACATACTAACACAAAATAAATGGGGAAAAAACAAATCAACATGATAAACATATTCCATCTCTATTCCTCCTTTTGATAAGGCAATAGAAGCAACTAGGTCACTTGCTTCTTTTCCTATTTGCAAAAAATAAAATGGCGTGTTTTACACTACAACGTATGCCCCTTGCCTTAACCTAAATATGATACCATATGATTGTCCTTCTATAACTTCATATTTGCAAATATCTACCGACCTTGGGTTTCACCCTTCCTCCATCCCCATAAGTGACAGGATGGAGATTTAAAGGTTACTGATAGGTGAGGGGTAAGAACTAAAGTGTGACCAAGACTAGAGCGCAATACAAGTACATAGGAGAGATATCTACATCTGTTTCACAATGTTGCTATCCCTACCATTGTTTAAATTTCTCCTTGTCAATTTTGTTATGGGACTACCATTTTGTTGCAAGACAAAAAACTTGAGAGAGATGCACAGTGCTTCATCTGATCCAATTAATACAAATTATACAATCATTTTGTAACTTTCTTTCCACAACACTTGTTCTCACAAGACTTTGTTCTCCTATTAACTCGTTTATTAAAACACATATAAGCTCAACTTATAAAAATCAATGGATTGCAAATGTACGATATATGGGTGGTAAAAGAAGACAGTGAAGCTTAGTTCCTAGTAAATTGCCATCAAACTAGAATTGTTAGATCCGGTCTGCTCCATCCTCAAAGGTTGATTAGCTATCTTTTGAGATTTTTGTGTACACAAACACCTAACACTTTGGTGTTAACTTGAAACAGAAACACGCCTTTGTGCGCTTACTGGCATTGGTAAACGTTTGAGTTGTTTGTCGAGGTATTAAGTTTTGGGTACAGTCAATGAGGGTAAAATAAGATTTCAAATCATTACATAGGAATTATAACTGATCTTCCGCAGGCTGTAATGTTTGTTTCACAGTTTGATTCACAGGAGATAGTGTTTGTTTCGCAGTTTGGGAGCTTGGAAATGGTTATAGAATCCTTTCTGTTGTGTTTGCACCTCAAACATTGAAACTAAAGCAAAACTAAGATTGGTGTGGGTGCACATATATTAATTTTGGTGCTCAAGTTGAATTTGAAACATGCCTATTTTGGTACTAAAAATTATTATGAAACTGAAACACAACTTTTGCACTCAATGACGTCGGTTCATAATGTTGTATTGCGCTTTAGGTTGAAATGAATCACCTATCTGGACAAAGGGATTTCAATTAATCACCTATCATGTTACTGGAGTCGTATTTGATCATTCGCAGAGACCAACAAACACTCAGGTTGTGCACTGTTTCGCGGTTTTGGAGCTTGGACATGTTTATGGGATTCCTTTCAATGGTTTTTGAACCTCAAAATCTTCATAACTGATCCTTTGAGATTGGTGTGTGCACAAATATTGAGTTTGGTGCTTCAGTATTGGTTAAAACCCCCCTTTGTGCACTAACTAACATCGATTCAAAATTTTGGGAAAAAAAGAAGAACATTTAAAGTAAAAAAGCGAATCTACTACTAAGTTCTTATGCAGAGACCTAACCGCAGATGTAAAATCTGATTCGCAGTTTTGAGGCTTAAATTGGTTATGTAACCAATTGGTCACACTAACACATATCTTGGTAATTGTTAAACTTTTACACCGAATCAGATTCCATGAAATAAAGGGAAAAATCTTAGCAATGGATGTATGATTAATTAAAAATATCCTTCATATCCTCAAAATTATCCACGCTGGAATGGAAATTATCGATGCTAAGCACTCTAGAATGGGATGCCTAAGAACATAGGGTGTCGCAAAACAAGGGCAACTTAAATCATAACTGTGAATATATTCTGAGAAATTAAGGAAGCTGAACATCATCAGCATCCATATACTTCTCAGTTTCCCCATTGAAGATTATGGTTTTTCATGCCTAAAATGTTATTGTTTAAGCCCAATTCAACAATTTGAGGCTTTTAGATTCGTAAGCGAAACTTTCCCAAATCCGAAGAGAGAGGGAAAGAAGGGCAATGAAACAGGCGCAAATTTCCTTAGCTTCTAATCAAATAAGCGCATCACTCATACTCTTCGTCTTTAAAATCGGGAGCATAGATGATGATGATGATGATAGGATGATGATGATAAGCACAATTTGATTGAAATCGAATAAACACGAATTTCTTGTTCGAAAATCAAAGCAATCAATAAAAATCATACAAAAACAACCAAATAAACCTAACGATGCACAAAGATCAATACGAACCGGTCGGGCAAACTCAATCTTAACAGGGTTTCCGCGCAGAAGGGCACCTTGCAATGCCTCCTTGGCCGCCGCAGCGTCCTCCACGCGCTTGAAGAACACGAAGGCGTAGCTCCGTGACGAGTAGGAGGTGACGCTATCCAAAGCACCGAATTGGGCAAACAGGTCCATGAGATCGGCGTCGGTGACGTCGCTCGCTAAATTTCCAACCCAGAGATTGTTCGACGGCGTCTCGGAATCGTCTGTGCCTTGCTTGTTCGGTTTGGCCGCAGGCGCCATTGCGATTGAATTGAGTTGAATGGAATTGAGGCTGAATTGAAACCCTAGCAGTGTACAGACTGAAGATTGGGCGAAACTACTTGATTTTCTGGATACGTTTAGGGTTAGGGTTTTGGGAATTAGGGATCGAATAATTAGAAAGGAGATATGCCAGATCTGCCGGGAAAGCCATTTATATACACAAGGCAGAGATAGGCTTTCTTCCCTCACCCGTTATACAATACTGAAATGACAAATATACCCCTAAGCTTTTGTGATGGACCGTCCGATTTCCGGCAAGCTTTCAAACCCGCGGCTTTCTTGCCACGGGTGCATGATATCTGGTGCACCCAACATATCCTCTCCGGTTTTTTCGATGATGATCCTAAGGATTCGTGAATCGTATCCGTTCATCGTATATTATGTAATTAATTTTTGTCAAGTACTATTTGTGTATAATTTTAAACAATAAATTTAAAATGATTTTTTATCGTAAGATATACGATAAATGAACACGATTCACGGATTTTCAAAATCCTCGTAAAGAGAATCTGCCGAGGATCCGGATTCCTGGTGCACTGTGTTACATAAATCTAACTTAGCAGCCTTCTTTCCTTTTCACACGGGTGGGCTCCGTGAACAACGGTAGCCCGAGCATCTTCTTTCAGGATTTTCATTTAGCCCACAAGATATGTGTATTTGCAAGAAGTGGATTATATTGAGCCCTTTGGCATTCCATTGGAGATAGCACAGGTTCCGTTCACTTGGATATGATTTTAATACTGTCTGTTTGGAAATACTTATAAAATAATTTGAAAAGCATTTTAACAAACAAAATCACTTGTGATTATATTTAGCAACAAAACGTACAAGCCCTTTTTTGTTACACGCCAAGAAGCATTTTGATTTTCAATAAACTTTTATAAAGCTCTTACAATTGGAAGTGCTTCTTACAAAGTTAGTCGTCTTTTTATTATGGATGGCTGATTTACTTAGGCCAAAATCTCCATTCTAAAATTTCACCATGAATATCGTCGTCGCCGCCACTACTACCTTACCATAGCCATTACTACCACCACTCCTCCCCACCACCACCACTCCATGCCCACCACCACCATTACCTTTACTGACACCACCTTACCATGGACAATTACTACCACTGCAACATTACCGCAGCCAACCCCACTGCCACCACCCATCATTGTTGCGACCACCTCACTGCCATCACCGTCCACCAACACCTATATTTTCACCACATTTCCATGCCCATCATTATCACCCCCACATTGCCGCCACCAACTTCAGTTCCATCATCACCACCACCATCGTCGTTGCCGCCACCTCACTGCTACCACCACCTACACAATCACCACTCACTGTAACCGCCACTATCACCACTACCAGGGCCGTCTCTGAGATTTCAGGGGCCCTGTGCGAAATTTATAAAAGGGGCCTCTTATAAGACATCTTAAAAAAATTGAACAATGTATTGATGCTAAAAAGCAATTTGGAAATAAACAAAACTTAAAAAAGTCTAGAACTGAAGCTTCACTTAAAGATGGCTCTTCGTGCATTCTTTGCTGCAAAATCATCAATTAAATCTTCATAATCAATTTTGTCTAAAAAATCACTCTCAATCGATATCAAAGCAAGTCCATTTAACCTTTCTTGCAACATGGTTGACCGCAAGTATGATTTTAATAACTTTAACTTCGAGAAACTCCTTTATGCAGATGCAACGGTAACAGGTACAGTCAACAAAATTCTGTATGCAATGCTTGCAGTCGGGAAACAACGCATCATTTTTAAGTAATTCAATATGTCAATGGATGTCTTTATTTCTTTCGGCAAACACTCTCGTAAAAGCTTCAACTATACTAATAATGCATCCCCATCAACATCAAAAAGCTCATCTTTCTTGAGAAAATTTTGAAGCCGATCACAATAATCTTTCAATTTATCATTGTCTATCGAATTCAACCGTTCTGAAGTGAACAAAAACCCAAATATATCATCATACGTTTGATATTCTTCAAACCTACTCTTCAGTGAACCAATAGCTTGATCTATTATATACAAGAAGTAATGAACCCTAAAAGATTCCTCTGTTGATTGTTCAGTTGATTGGGATGATTCACTTTCATTCTCATCAAAATGTCTTTTTCTACGAATTTGACGCTTTTCTGGAAACATGGGATTTCAAAATAAATGATCAATCTTTGTACTTGTTCTATAGCAACATCAATAAACATGTCTTTAGATTGCAAATCTTTGCTAACCTCATTAACAGCATCCAATATTTCATACCAAATAGTCATGCCCAATAAAAACTCAAAATTCCCAATGTCGTATGTTGCCAAATATTTAGTTGCACTTCTTGTTACTAAGTCATTATCACTTTCTGCTAATTGGAGTAAAGCTTTTTTTATTTATAGAGGTTGGGATTGAATTGCTTTAACACTCGCAACACGGCTTTTCTATCGTGTGGCCGACGATGATTTGAGAGTCGGTCCTTTTATATTTTCTTTCAAAATCAGCCATCGTTTTGTAGAATTTGCAAACAAGCTGTAAATACGTTGTACTGTTCCAAATAAGTCTTTCGTTTTACCACAAGAGTTTGCCATATCACAAAGCGTTAAGTTAAGACTATGGCAACCACATGGAGTGTACATTGCCCTAGGATTTATATCCAAAAGCCTCTTTTGTACACCTTAGTGTCTTTCTCTCATATTTGATCCATTATCATAACTTTGCCCTCTTACATCTTCAATATCAAGATCAAGAACTTTTAATACATTCTGCAACCCTTCAAACAGTTATTCTCCTGATGTTATTCACAATCAAATATTGCAAAAAATATTCTTCTACTTTTACTGGAGTACTGTTCATATCCACACATCTTATGATCAAGGTCATCTGTTCTTGGTGACTAAAATCAGAAGTACAATCAAGTATCACAATAAAATATTTAGCTTATTTGACTTTTTGAATGATTGCAGCTTTGATTTCACAAGATATCAACAATATCAACTCATTCTGGATGGTATGACTAAGATAATGATAACGAATCTCATTATTTTAGAAGCATTGAAGATGATTTTTTTATCAATGGATCAGATTCAGCCATCATTTGAACTAGGCCCATAAATTTTCCATTACTTCCTTGATAAAGAGTATCATTATTTCCACGAAAAACCAGTGTGTGTTTAGCTAAATATTTCACAATGGAAATCAACCTTCGTAGTAACTCCCTCCAATGCTCTTTTTCTTTCTTGATTTGGTCGTGCACAACTTTGTCAATTGTTTCGTTTTTCTGCAATCTAAGACGCAAATCAATCCAAGTGGTCATATTCGAGATGTGATCAAAATTGTTTTCATGCTCTTTAAGCCTCACATTAAGATGTGTCCAATCTTTGTAGCCCTCATTTGCTAATTGACATTTGTGAGGTCCTTTCTTGAACAATTTACAACAAAAGCAGAACACTTTATCAACATCATTTGAATAGACTAGCCAATCTCTAACATGTTTCTCTCAATTGGATAAGTATTGAGTGTAAAAGGCTGCATTAAAATGCGTATTAAACTGATCTTTAGGACCTTTCTCAATTGATAGATCTCTTGCAGGACCTTTTTCTGCCAACAAATCAATCCATTTAGGATCAAAACTATCTCAAATTTGAGGATCATAAATGTTTGAGGGAATGGACTCACTCGGTTGATCAGTGACAATAGGAGCATCCTCATGATTATCATTCTCATCAAGGTCATCAACAATTTCATCATTGCCCAAATCATCAACTAATTTCTCATTGTCATCCTGTTGTTCCGTAATTAAATCATCCACTGAACTTTGTGGTTCTTTTTCTTTCAAAAAGAACCTATCAATAGCTCCTTTTTTTTAGACTGAATCAATTGTTCAACTTTTCTCTTTGATGCTTTAAGTAGCCAAATGGATATTTTCTAGTAGGTGCTATCTTTTATATCTCAAACAAGATCACAAAAAAATTATAATAAGTATGAACAATGAAACCTGATAATCCGTAATACGTGTGCGTCTAATGATTTTTTGTGACTGCTCTTCTCTTGATTTTGCCCTGAAAAGTACAAAAATAAAAATAAAAATCATTATAGATGAGAAATATACTTAAATTAGTAAATATCTTACTTTAATCGAAGTCTACATCACTCTGATAATTTGAAAGTTTCTCTTTAATTTCATAAATTTATAAATTAGGGTTTAATAATTTGTGGGAAATCTAACAGTGGAACGAAGAGAGAAGAGTCCGGGACATTGGCAGTCATAGCGTTTGAGATTTTGACTTTGGTGCTCTGGTACTCTGGTGTGAAAAGAAGAAAAGTGGAGCGCAGTTACGCAGCGTTAGGATTTGGCGTGAGAGAGTGTATCTGAATTTTGCCTCGGTCAGTGGGTTTTCCACTTTAATTGATTAACTTTGCCGATTTGCCTTTTATTAATTATTATTTTATATATTTTCGTATAGGTTGTAGCCGTAGGTAGTAGTCTAAGTCTGATGGGCCATGGGTGATGGCTTAGTAGTCTAAGTCTGATGGGTGATGGCTTTTAGCTTTAGGTAGTAGTCTGACATGGCTTTTAAATAGTAGTCTTGGCCCATTGGATTTTTATACGTATATATTTTGATTTGATTAGTATTTATATATATTATTTTTATATAATATTATTATATTCAATAAAAAATATTTTTGGGGGACCCCCAAAATTTTGGGACCCTATGCCATAGAACCGATCACACTCCCCCAAAGCCAGCTCTGACCACTACCACCACCACGACCTTGCTATGGCACCACCTGCACCCCACCACTATAACCACCACCTCAACCCAAGTGATTTAATGTGTGTTGAGTTAAAAATTCTCACTTATGTCGAACCTCAAACTTATTTCCCTAATCCAAATGCAGTGATGAAGATTTACTCGAGGGGCCTCAAGTACTAATCTATGTTACCAATCTTTCCCACTCAAAGCAAAGCTTGATTCCTTCACCCAAAATGAAAGAAAAGGAGAAAAACAAAGCTTGATTCGAACCACCTCACCGGATTTGTAACAATAAAAACATCAAACTCACAACACAGACATGCCGAAAAGGCATCGATTTCTACAGCCTAACATTTTTGCTCTCTCTGTTGTTGGGCTTGCCCCAAAATCTGTATGTTCATACAAATCTAACCTAGTTAGCAGACCATTGGATTGGATTTATACAGTTAGAAAAACTTCTGTGAAAAGGCTATCGAGGTCGCAGTGGCAGCTATTTCTGATGCTTTACTGTTGCTGCTCCTTTGTCGTGATGCAAGATTCCACGTTTTTGAAGATATTGTTGCACAGAAGCGGGTACATTTGTTCTCAACGACCCAGAAACTGACATGAACCTGTTGAACAGTAGCTTTGCCAATCCATCTATTTCCGATTCATATTGTTCACAAACAAAAAATAGCGTGAAAGCCAACACCAGCGCTGCAAAATATGTCCAACAAGATCAACACAAAGTTTAAACAAATAAGCGATTAACTGACTCCGGCATGGTGAAACTGGCATTCTCTTACCTACACCTAACGACACAGTCGAGGCATGAGACAAAATCAACTTGAGGAAAAAGAAGGAAGCTGCAAACTGTAGAGATGGCCACAAGAGAATAATTGCTGTCAATGAAAACTCACCCATTCATATAAAAGTTGCATTTGGAAATGTTAGAATTTATGTATCAGAAAGAGATATTTGTAAATAGAATAATTGAGGTTTAAACGGTTATTTTAGAAAAGAAAGAAAAGATGCTGAAGTTCATACTCTGCATGGATCAAATTGACGCAAACATTTCCAACAAGTATAATAAGCAAGGGATACAATAGTATTGGTAAGTAGCGTTCAAATACCGCCGGTCAATTCCAATGTAAATCATTCAAATGGTCATATTAATTCTTGAGAATCTGGCCAAGACGAATAAATGAATTTAGGTCCAAATTTTCCTAACATACACAAATTTTGACAGCTAAAACTGGCAATACCTGTGCTCACGAAAAGGTTTCGCGGTTAAAAGTTACATAAAACGTGAAATTGGACATTTTCCAGGAGTCATGCACTTCAATAAAGGGAATAAATTATTAGTGCACACCTTGAAGAAAATATACCACCCATCTCCCTGGGCCAGTAGTCTCAAATAACAAACCCCTCTGTTCCACAGATATGCTATCATTGCAATCTTCTCTTTCACTACCATTTCAGGGATCTCAAAACAAGATAAAGATAGTGTCTTAAAGGTAAAACCCAACCTGTTCGAAAGACATTATGGTCAGTATATGTAAATTAACTAAAGCACAAAAGAATTCTCCAAGCACTTACAAGTTTAATCAAGCAAAAGCTTTGTAAACACAAATACTTACATCTTGGGTGGTAGAATCCCATATCCATAGAGGCCAAATGAAACTAACAGCAGAAGCTTGGACAAAGACGAGGCAAAAGTTCTTCCGGAAAGGAAAAACCAGTAATACAACATACTCAAAGCAAGGAAATATGTAAAAGTCTTCTTCTCATCACGCCACAGCAGAATGTCTGCAACTGCAGTGACAGTCAATGTCATTCTACAATCCAAATAAAAAGCTTTCATGAAAGTTCTAGTATGCATATTTTTCATTTATCAAAGCAAGAAACTTTCGATGAAAAGAAAAAGTACAAAAACAGAGGACAAAGTGTCGTCTGGCCTGAGTGAATGCATATGAACGACGATCACGTTTAATCCAAAGATGTTTTCTGAAATGCAAATACTGTCTAAGTTGGTGTGTTCCATTTATTTTAAACTCTGTTCATCAGTTGAAGTAAAGCTGTGGACCAAATTGCGTATTACCATGGGACCATGCAAGAACAAATTAACATATGTAGATGAACCCCAAAACCAGGCACAAAGTTCTGATTCAATCCCAGCCCTACCCAGTTATAAATTTTGTTACTAGGAGTCAAACACACTCGGATAAATACTGGGAAATCTGATTTGCAGGTTTGAGGATAAGTGAAAGCAAAACTTCATCCCAGATAAAAGAAAAAGGAGCGCAGAGTAAAAACAATATAATTAAAAATGAAAAAACGACTTCAGGCTTACAATGTGTAGCTGATATCAAAATTGAGCAGAAAATAAAATGGTACTACGGAAAACAACCTTCTCCACTGCCTAGCAGCTTCTCCACTTTTGATTCCTCATTAAAGTTTCTGAAAGTTGGGATAGATGAGTTCCTGGCTATATTAGAGAATGACTCGACGGTTAATTTCACACCTTCCTGTACACAGACAAAGAAGAATGTTAAACATGGAATTGTTATGCTCTATAGTAAGCCATAGGAGAATATGACAATATACACCACTTTAAATGCAACAAAAACTGTAGGAATTTGTTTTCCAAAACGAAAGGATCAGGGAGCAGTCTTCATTAATTTTCTGCTATGTACTATATATATATACTAGAGCAATCAAATACTGCTCAGGATCCAGCATATAAGATGTGGCACGACAATGAACATGTCAGGGCCTAACTAGCCAGACAGTTTGTAAAGGTCATAAGCTTCAATCGGATATCTATAGAAGGATGTAAAACCGCCAAGAATATTCCAATGCTGCAACTTTGCAAAATATATTTGAACATGGAGAAAAACACATCACAATATTCTCTTTTATAGGGCAAGGCAAGAGTAAAGTTGCAACTAAATGACATGAAGGACTAACAATAATAAATGAATGAAAAACTTACTTCCAGCGAGACAACTGGTGAATACCCAATCTGGTTTTGAGCCGCAGTGCAGTTGAACGTTCTACTACGTGAAGCTAATTGAATGTAATGCGCTGACATCAAATCGTTGTATTTTATCCTTCCATAATTTTCGGATACCCGTTTGATGAACAAAAGAATATACCAAGCCATCTTAGCAGGAACTTTCAGTAACGGTCTGCAATGAGAAAAAAATGGTAAAAAATGACTTCTGAGGCACAACATGAAAAGATTCCAAAGAAACCTCAACAGATCCTAAAGAAACATAAAATAATAAAAACCCAGAGTTGTTTTTAACACTTTGGACTACATAGTACATGCGTAAAAGCACGTAAAAGATGCCAATACAGAAGATCACATATCAGAATAAAAAAAAGGTGAAGATAAAATGAAAAATATACTGCTCAATTTAGGGTTTGAAAATAAGCTTATGTTTCAAGGGTGATGATATACATACACCCCTTTTTAACTTCCACACACACCTTAAATTTCAGCCATCAGATCAAATGAATTGAAGAAGATTAAAGGACAGAAACTAACAGGAGGTGTGTGGGAAGTAAAAAGAGGTGCGTGGATAGCACCAACCTTCTTCAATATTTTCATTTATATAACTGTTCCATACAATAAGTAAGATGAAGCGTTTACTGAAATTTCTGAAATGGGTGTGCCCATGTAGACAGGTGATATTAAGCATTTTCTTCTTTTATATGTCAATTATAACCTTAAATCAAGCACAATAATGCATGAGAAATAAAAATTGCGCTACACAATTAAATGAATCAATTAACAAATCAGCAATTTCCATATCTGTGAAAGCTAGGGTGGTTAAAATTCGTTTTTCCTTCAATAGCAATAAGGTGGAAAACAATTCATTTTCTTAACTCTACTAAGAAATTACACTCTTTTCTCTCCCACTCCCAAGGTGGGGCCACACTTCTCTGTTCCTACAGCCTATTGCCGAAATTTAGCAACAAATACACAGACAAAATTGGCCATGATGACAACTTAGTATGACTTGAACCATGGATAAATTTTTGTAAAGGTGGTAATCTTATCTTATACATAAGAATGTCCGGGGAGCAGCAAATATACTGATACCAGAGTCAAAGTTCAAACTATAATACAAGTATACCCAAGTACCAAGCATGACAGGGTCAAGAGCCTTTGTGCCTTTCACTGATCTTGTAAGATATGCAATTTGCTCATTTATAGTAAGTTCAGTTTATCTCTTGGATTCCTAGAATAAAACCTAACGTTTTCTAATTTGCCTATTGGAGTGATTCCAATAAACCTTTGGGGGCAATGCTAAAGGCCAGAGTTAGTATGGATCTCTCATCTCTTTATTTCTCTTACTATTTTCCTATATTAATAATGCATGCAAATATATGCATCTATCCCCTGCTTATGCAACAACACAACAAACAAAGAATGTAAAGTCTCTCACAGAAAAATATAGGAATGTTTGCTTTACCTTTGACATCCCAGGCATTCCAAGATTAGTAATACAAATACCCAAAAATTTGCAGGCTCGAGATTTGTGATGAAAAAGGCCTACATATTGATCACAAGTACCTTCTTAACCATGGACCTAGAAGAAACGGAAAAATAAAGTGCTGTGCACTCAAGAGACTTAAAATTGTAAGTACCTTTCCAGCAGCAGAGACCATCCGAAATTCTAAAGCTTCTTCTGCACAGATATGAGCATGAGTAACATTCTCAACGTATGTGAAATCTGACATGTTTTCACCACTCCCTATAATAAACTGAAATGAGAATCTCTGTTACTTCAAAAAATACTGAAAATAACTTGTGTACGAGGAATTATAAGATATTAAACCACATAATGACCAAGATACCAGAGATAGGGCGAGGGAGGCGATATCATAATTGGTGGTATGCAAACATCAATTATGTGTGATTATTAAATAAGGCTCCAAGTTAACAAAGTGTATGTGAAACAGTACATAGGATGAAATGAACGGATAGTTAAAAAAACCTTTCCCCAGCCAGATTTTGCCAAGTTCACAAAAAATGGCACAAGATGTGTGTCTCCAGGTCCAAATACATTGCTAGGACGAAGCACACATGTTAAAAGACCATCAATGTCATTAGAATGCAGGATAAGTGATTCTGCTTGAGCCTTGAGGTCACTCAACATATCATCAAACTGTATAAAGCATAATAAAACTAAGTTAGAAAGAAATTTTAGCAGATCGAAAAATAGGCAGTGCTCCACTATAAACATGAAGAAAGTCCCTTGCCAGTGACATACTTTCCAAGGGTATGCCAAAGATTCATCTCCATTTAATATATCTTTCGATCCATCAAAAACTACATCAGCAGAACTATTGTATATTAACCGCCTAACTTTGCAGTCTCGACAAGCACTGATAACATTTTTTGCACCTGCACAAGAATTTGAGATGACAGTAACCATCTTTTCCTCCAAAATACGCATTGCAAAAAATCTGATTTGTTTCTTCATTAATAGGGATTTACCTTGAACAACAATCATATAGCACTGGCAGAAATCATGTGTGGGTAAATCATCCCCATCCAAATAGAACACTACAGATGAACCTTCAATGGCTGCAAGAGATGCAGGTCATAATATGGCAATTAATTTCTGAACTCAGAGCTTTGATATAATAGGAAAATACCACAAGTGCCTGAACATGGAAACCGGGAAGCAGTGCAACAGATATCTAAGGAGAATCATTACGCAACTAGCTAAGACAAATGTTATAAACTAAACCTGCTCTTATTACACCCATCGAATTTCATAACACCTATTTTACCCTAATTTCACAAATTGGAGCAAAAACATCAAATGTGAAACACTTTCAATCTCTAGCAACCAAACACTAGATGAGTAACCTTGGAGTTGAATTCCAATCACACGTTTTGATCAATAAGACATTCGTAATTAAGTTTACGCCTCTTCCTCCCATTCCTTCAGTTCGGTTTCTGAATCCTCTAGAGGTTTTTTTTTATAATTATTTTCAATGTTTTCAAGAATATTGCACCAGTAAATACTTATAATCTGGGAGAAATCCTAAAATTTTCCACCTCTGATCAACTTTTCTTGTTAAAATTGTGCAATTTCTCAGCAATCCTTTTAACGAAAACGAAGTAACAAATCAAAACCTAGCATTTCATGCTTAGAACCACTCCACTCAATCAACAAAATGCATCACTTCAGTCTCAAGCCAGCCTACCTTTTGATTTCATCAAATATTTTCTCTCTCGCATTTTCTCATACAGCAACCAAACAAGAACACACGAAACGGAAAATAAACGAACAAAACAAATTTCGAAAAAAGATTTATTTTTATTTTACCAGCGATGATTTGAGACGTGTCGCGGACATCGACGCCGTGTAAGGAAGCGCGGCCGGAGGAGAGAGCTTGCGAGAGGAGGGAGTCGCGCTCGGAGGGATCGAGCTGGAGGGACTGAGTCGAATCGGCAACGCGAACGATCCACTTTCCGATATTCAAGAGCCGGACGACGAGCGATCGCCCGAGGAAGCCTCGGCCGCCTAAGACGACGCAGGTTCTGGGCTTTGGGTTGAGCTCCGCCAGCCGATCGTCCATCGCCATTTTCTCCGACAGAGGGCGAGGGGGTGATGTGTTTGGCGCGTAAATTAGTGTGCTTATGCGAGAAAATGAGAATGGTCAGTGGTGGGTGAGTCACTGGTTAGAGAGAGAGTGAGAGAGAGTTGTTTGTTCCTTACGCTTTTGAGGTGGAGTGGGGCCCAAATAGTGCGGCTTTAGCGCTTTCGGGTGTACTGAAACTCGATTGCGATTTTCGACCATAAAAAGATTCGAGTGCGATAGATAGTCCCAGTGGTTGGCCGGCTCGTTTTTTAATTAGTATTTTGTTGAGGTTTTTTTTTTCTTAATTAAGTTACTTAACCATTGTTTAATGGGTTCAATTTTTATACTCCGTATCGTTAAATGATATGACTACTAATATCGTTAGATTGAAGTTAGACCGTCATCTATCCATATCATTTATAGATACAGAGTATGGAAGGAAAGTCCTGATTTCACAAAGATAATTGAAATTATTTTGGTTCTTTTTCTGATAATTATTATAATTCTTTTTGTCTATGCGTTTATGCAAGCGCTAACTATAAAAAGTATGTAACATACAAAATTTAGCATCAAATATCTGAAAAATCAATAATCATATCAATTGTGGAAGTTAGTTGAACGCATACATCATTCTTTTTTATTTTTTCTTGATTTATGATTTTTCTTATTCCAAATAAGTAATTATTTTAGGTAGAGAACATTTCAGGTTTGACTCGTATGAATGCAAGGACAAATAGTTCGAAAGAGGGTCCACTACAATAGCTTGCTACTGGGATCCTCATGTTCCACCCATGTCTTGCACAACTACTCCGACTAGCGCACCCCAACCATAAAAAAATTGCTAGGACAAGTGGGCTAGTCGTGCCGTGTCTACATGCTTGTCGTGAAAACAACCACACATGATGGTAATTCATGTTAATAGGTCGTTTTTGTGTTGTGCTATTTTTTATGTTAAAAACTAGTCGATCAAAATAGCATCTCTGACGAGCTTGCAATTGCCCTTGGGCCCAACAATGATGCTCCACCAGTGGAAAAAAGTGGGAGGCAGTTGGGCAAAAGGCAGCGGCCCTTGCATTGCCCCTTCAACAGTTGCAAGGGCTCGCGCACCCGTGAAACATAGCAGACAAGGGGGCCTTGTGAAGTCCAGCAGACCCTCTAATTTTGCAGCGTGACTACATGGCTCTTGGTGAGCCTCTGAATTCGTCCAATTCAACAACTAAAACGAATCCAATTCTAAAAAGGTAATTATTATTAGCATTCCAAAAATTTCATTCTACACTCTAAACTTTCTATATTTGGAAAGAAAAATACACTTGTGATGAGTGCATAATGAGATTTTTAGAGTGCCAATAACACTTCCCTTCTAAAAATACAATAAAATCATAAAAATTATTTAAAATTTTCAAAAAACTTACAAAGTTCACACTTAAAAAATTATTGCAAAGTTCAAACACACTTACAAATTAAACAAAAATATATAGCAATAATAAGGACATGTGGGGATAAGACGAAAAAAACATTAAAAAAATATGTTTGTGAATAGTAATCGTCATTGCCCTTCCTCCTTCCAAATGAAGAATTTGCACAAAAACAATTAATGTTTAGAGTGAATAGTCATTGCTCTTACACTTCAATTGCCATTGCTGATGAAGATGCTCTATGCTCATCCATTTTCATTTGATTTCATAAAGTTCTCTAAACCTTAAACCCTTTTAGTTATTCTAGGATCCATTTAATTTTGGATAAGATTTTCCCTTTCAATTCAATACTACTTTTTCGTATTGTTTTTGTTAGATTGATGTTGGAGTGTAGTTCGGAGGTGGCTCTGGAGGGATTTCAGATTTTTTTTCAGTACCTTGGATAGTAAATCTAACAAATTTAAGTTGTTGAGACGAATTTTGAATGACTTACAAATTATTGGACTATCAATTAGGTATTGATTATCCGGCAAGATCAGTATATATCATTTTTATTATAACACTTCACAAGTTGTTGTGCGTTGACACTAATACATATACATAAGAGCTTAATAGAAATTGAGATAAGCGAATGCGATCAAATAAGAACTGAATTTTCATAGTCTTACTTCACTTTCTCTCTCCCACTTCCTACTTTTCTCCTTTTTATTTTAATTTCCATTCAATTAAAACTTTAATTCCAATTTTTTAAATTGTCATATATTTAAACACACACATAGTGTGAGACTTTTATCCAATATATATGAGTTAAGATTCAGTGACACATTTTGACACACCCAATATATATGAGTTAAGATCCAGTGACACATTTTGACACACGTTTTGTGACTTCCATTTCATAACTTTTAAAAAAAAACCCGAACCATCTTATATTTCAATTCATCATTCATCTTTGTAAAAAATTAGACAAATCACAAACCATTAAGACAATCATTTGTAGTATAAAAAAAAAATTGGCGAATACAGTTATACCGAGAAAACACTACATTTAATGGACGGTCATATGAATTTGAAATTGATTGATCTTTGGTAAAGATGATTTTTGAGGAAAAACATGCATTTTGATACACAGATGTTGAAATACATTACAAAGTGAGCCTCATAAAAACATGCGTCAAAGTGTGTCAAAAAAGTGTCCTTAGAATTCAAGTCCTAACATACATACATGAGTGATGCTATAAGAGATCAAATTTTTAAATCATATTTTATATATCACGTAATGCGACGATTGATGATCAGAGTCCTTTAAATCATTAAAAAATAGTCCAACCATCAACCCCACATGGTTTACAAAAGATGAACTTGGTCTCCCAAGCATTTTCCTAATATATACTAGCATTTGCCTACATACTTTGTGCGTAAAAACACATTTTTTTAGAAAATGAGAAGGAGAGGGGGAGAGAGAGAGAGAGAGAACGTGAGGGGAGTTGGAGGTTTTTGTTTTTGGTTTTTCTATTTTTTTTTAATATTAAAGATATTTTAACATCACCTGTAAATGACGCTTTAATAAAAAAAAGTAAAATTTGAACATGTGAAATTACATTATTGCCCATCATTTTTTTGTGTGATAGAAGACTAAGTTATCTTTTCACCCTCTTTTGGTTCACAAAGAGGGTTTTATTAATTAGTAGATATATATATTTGGTGAGACGTAGTGGGAAGGGAGGTTTGGTTTTGGTGAACCAATTCCCCCGACTGCACATCCCATGCAGTTTCCAAAGAGACCGAGAACTCTTGATGTATGGACAAATGCATATATCTTAGCTGTACTTAATTTCACAAAATGCTTGGGTTATCTCAATCTTAATATACAAACAAAACTTGTTCCCAAAAAAACAATCATGACAAGCATCAAAACGCATCCTTTGCTTGGCGTATGACACCCAAGGCTTCCGCATCATTCGCCGTGTCTGGAATATTCAACGACTGTCGAATCTCTCGACTTGATGTGCGAAGAAAAGGATTGCATTCCTTTTCCAGTTTTAATCTGGTTGGAACCTGTTATGTACACCACAAAAGAGTTTGAGGTCACTTGGACAGTAATTTAATGAAAATTGCCAGTGAACGTAGGATAAACAAAGAAAATTTTCATGCTCGCTATGAATTCTAGACATATTTACTGCATGTGGTGCAATAGCCATAGACGATGAACAGAATGGCATGCACATGCTCGCTGCCTGATTAGGAACTGACATGCGTATTGGTGAGTTACATTGTTGTTTTATTCCTGAATAGCTAAGGCTTTTCTAACCCGATTCAAAGTCACAATTCACAAATTTCTCTCAAAAGATTATACTCGTTCAAAGAAAAGAAGACCTTAAGTTTCGGGCCTTAAGCAACTGGTAACCAAAAAAAGGGAAAAAGGAAGTCCTTGAGTTTACCGTAGGCATGCCCTTGTTGCGAAGATGGATGACATGAGCTGCATAGGACTGAAGTGCCTCATTCTCAGGTTCTATAGACAAGGCAAACTTTGAGTTACTCTGTCCAAAAAAAAAAGGGTTCTCTTCCTGTCAGGGCCTTCTTGTTCGCAGCGTTAAAAAATTATGTAGGCCACAAAAAGAAACTGAAAGGGTAGTATGACTAACCAAGGTATATTCATGACCACAGTATATATCTGTGTCATCTGGCAAAGACGTGATCTTTGTAAGGGAAGAATGCATCTGTCACAAAGAAAAATCAACTGTTTGAGTACTGTAACCACGAAACAAGGACATAACAAAAAATGTATGCCAAACTCACCTGCTCAGGTGTTCCTTCAAACAACTTTCCACATGATAAGCTGAAGAGAGTATCGCCTGTAAAAATTGCCCCCGATTGAGGAAAGTAGAAGCCAATGTGACCTGCTTCCAATGAATACCGCAAGAAAATATTAGGAAAAAAAAAAAAAGGGAGGGTGGATCATCTGTAATGTAATGACATTTGGAACTGCACCTAAGAAGCTACTTTGAAATGGATGGACTACAATTTTTGGTCACAAATTTTACTTAGATACTAAAGGTTGAAAAAGGCCTAGAAAGGGGCCAGTGGGGGTACTAACCACGATCCTAGACTCTAGATTTGAGATTATGCTTAGAAATTATTTTACAACTATTAGCATGAAACTTTAATATAAAGCGCCAACAGGATGCTGCTCATATACAGAAGAAACATACAAATCTGACGTGTAATGAAACAATAAAATCTAAAGCAAAAAAAGCATATTTCATGGTATGCAGTCATTGTGCTTGAGGAAGATAAACTGGCAGGTAAACTGCATTACAAATGAAAGAAACTTGACAGTTTCTTTGAGGAAGAATATCATAAAGTAGGAAGGGTGTAACATGCACTTAACGAGTCAGTCATTCAGAAAATTAATTAAACACCAACAATAATCAGAAAATTAATTAACACACAAAATAACAAATCAAGAAACTATATTATTCAGCGATGAGTGTCCAAATGCAGCACATATAGTCATACTCGAGTAGAATTTTTGGATGAAAAAGGGATGTTGATTAGGAAACCTCAAGGGATTTTTAGAATGTAATTAATGAATTATGACCTCTAGTATGACCAGGAGTCTCCATAACCTGCACCTCGTGCCCTGCAAACATCCACTTGTCTCCATCATTCAACGCAATATCAATGCCAGGAATTCTATCCCTGTCTATTCCTGAACCAATCACCTACAAGCAACAAAGGGATGAATAAACATGCAGAAAAAAAAAATTCTGAGCCTAAACCACTTTGTAGAAGAAAAAACTATTCCATAAAGCTAAATGCAACAACAATCAAACAGAACTAAAAAACAAAACGGCAGTTCTAAATTGTTGCCGGACCAAAAGATCGAAGTTAATGTTACCGTACCTTTGCACCGTACCTTGCTTTTAACTCGGCATTACCACCAGTGTGATCGTGATGATGGTGTGTGTTCAGTATGTATGTCAGATTTCTGTTTTTCCGACTCAAAGCATCTATAACAGGTACAGCTTCAGAAGGATCAACAACACCAACTGTTCCAGTATCCTCATCATGTAAAAGATATGCATAGTTATCTCTAAGACATGGTACCTGAAAATTACAAGATGTGCAACTTTAACAACAAATGTATCGATAATGTTTTTCAAATCACTCTATATTGCTTAATGATCCTTAAAATGCTCAGGTGATTAAGGAAAACATTTATCAACACACACACACCCCAATCCATTACAAGTCCCAACAGCAAATATCAGGTTACATCAAAATTAAACAAACAAGTTTTTTGAATATCTGCGGACAAACCATAATTTCCATTTTCCAAAGCCACCACTCTTTCTGCTATCTTTGTAACATTTGCAGATGTTCCCATAGATATTATATTTTCACCAACACTTCCATAATCAACCACCAATATTTCGATCAGTTATCGGAGATGTATCCTTAAAACTGGTTGTGGCCCCAGAAATACAGATATGAAGATATGAATGTAGGGAATCCCCGAGTCATAGACGGTTTAAATGCAAAAGGATAGAGAGATCTACTCACCAATTCAATATGTAACGAGGGGGACATATTAACAACACTGCAAAATTTAGCAACTTTAAGCGATCGACTAGCTCCTCCACGCAGAGTTTTTAACGGTGTAGACAATAGGTGCATGAATCCATACAGAAGGCCCTTTCCAAGGCAAAGCTGTCTCATGCCCGGCCATATGCAGAACCCATTCCTCCCCTAACATACGAAAGAAAGGTTTTCAAGTTCAAATAAAACAAAAATTACATCTACAGACACAGCAACAACAAGCCACTTCCTGCCCTTCTCACAATAACAAAAAAAGCAATTTTGAAGCTTTGCATCCCATATATATATACCGATCTAACCGAAATCTCAAAAGAAATGGAAAAACAGCAAAAAACCCATTTGCCTAGATGAAGCATAAAATTGTAAAATGGTACCAAATTTGGCATTGACATCAGCCAAAGTCCTTAAGTTTCTCATCCTTACTCTAAAACCAAACATTCATATCAGTTTACTAAAAGCGGCAGCCTCTAACCCTTAAAACCCAATTTGCAAATAATCCCAAAAAGATTTAGCAAAAAAGCATCAAACAAAAACGCATTTGCCTATAAATTTGCAACAATCGCAACCTATACAATTAAATTGCATAAATACAGTGATACACAAGAAAACATGAGTATTAATATCGAAAATTTGGACAAGAAGGAGCGGAATTTAGCAGAGAAATGAGAAATCGAATCAGAAAAATTGGGGAAAAGGAAATGAAAGTAGTAAAAAGCAGAAGGAGAGAGAGAGAGAGAGGGACGAACCCTAGTGCAAGGGAGGGAGGCCATGGCGCAAGAGGCCTTGGATACCATCTGCATCTCTCTCTCAAACTCACTCTCCCTTACTCTTCTTGTTCAGGAGAGAGAGGGAGGAGAGAGAAATGTGTAATTGCTTGGGTTTGTGGGTGTGGGTTGGCACTTGGTGGTTGAGCACTCAATTGTCAATTCTCTCTCTTATTTTTTTCTTTTTCCGTTATTTTTGCTGTGAATTAGTTTTAGTTTTTTTTTTTGCTTTGTTTTATTTGTTTTATTGTTACTGGATCTCTTCATTCTAATTCTTCAAATTAGTGAATTTGTGTTATTGAAATTTGATCCAACAGTTACAAATAGGAGCTCATTTTAAAAATTATAATAACTTCAGCCATTGGATTAAATTTCAGTGACATGAATCCACTGATTTGGTGAATTAAAAGGAAGATATATTCCTTTCCGTTCATCCCCACCACTCTTACCAAAGGTACTACCACCCATAGGGCTAATTTAGTGTTGTGCTTTGGAAAATAAATTATTTTTATTATATTATGAGAATAAGCAATGACGAAATAAAATCGAGCTTGTTTGAAAGTGTTTTTAAAATAAATAAAAATGATTTTAGAGAAAATATTTTTGGGTTTTAAAAGTACTCGAAGTACTTCTACAAGAAACACCAGTTATGTGATTCTTGCAGGAAGCAATTCAAGTGTTTTTTTGGGATTCATTTACATTTTAACTAAGTATTTGTTTCAAAAATATTTTCAACAAAAAACATTCAGCTATTTTAAAAATCATTCTAAACAAGTTCGAAGTAAAGTATTTGTAAACTATAATTGTAAAAGTACTTTTAAAAAACAAGAAAGTTATAATATTTGGTAAATTTTTATGTAAACAAGTTTGATTCATTGATTGTGTAAAATAATAAAAATAAACATAAAATTTTTGGCTTTTCTTCATCTTACCTTTTTTTTACCTTTCTTTCTTTTTCTTTCTGTCAGGAAATTTCTTGACATTTCTTCCTTTTTTGTCATTTTCTTCCTTTTTCTTTTTGTCATAAAGTTTCTGAGTTTATGGGCCTCTTTTTTTCTTTCCAATTTGGGCTTATTGGAGTTGGCCTGGCCCAATAAATTACTTTCTTCCAGAAGCATCCAAATGCGGGTTATGTTATGTTAGTGGAGCTTTACCCAAAATAGCTGACCTAAGCAACTGCAAGTCGAACTTCGGCCGGCGATGGTTTCCAGCAGAAAAATGAGAGAGCCAAAGATGAAGCTTCTTCTTCGAGCTCTGCAGCTTCTGCTTCCACTTCTAATCCTCCACTTCCGTTCCGCCACCTCTGAAATCTTCTTCGAAGAGCGATTCGAAGGTAAAATCTTTTTCTTAGAATCCAAACAGTGTGTAGAAAGTGGAAACTTGCTGCGTTTCAGATCCAAGTCTTTAAAGTTTGATTGCTTAGATTAGTAGCCAAAGCAATGATCTGGAGAGCTTCTAGTTGTCTTCTGAAATGCTTGAGTTGTTACACCTTGTTTGTCATGTGAGAAAATGGAAGGAGATTAAAGATCATAAATTATATGTTTATTGGGCTTGTTAAGAAACTGTCAACTTTGTGTACCTCAATCAGTTAAGTATGGTAAAAAAACACCTGAAAAATGCTCGGGTTTTCGGGTTATTATTTCTTGCCTTTTTTTTGTTTTGGCTCTGAATTGTTTCCGCGGTTTTTTTCCTCTCTTGCTTTTGGATTTGATGAAATGTTTCTGTTAACCGGAAAAAAAATTAGTGGAGTATGAGATATTGTGTCTGTATAAGTGTTATTGGAAAACTATTTGATTAGTTGAGCAATAGGGTTTATAATTTGTTTAGATTTTTGAACTTTCTGATGTTTGTAATCGTTGTTGCGGAAAAAAGATGGGTGGAAAAGCCGCTGGGTCTTATCAGACTGGAAAAGGGCAGAAGGAAAAGCAGGAACGTTCAAGTACACTGCAGGGAAATGGCCGGGGGATCCTGATGATAAAGGTATCCCTGCAACTTTTTTGCTTATTAGCTCTATTTCAGAATACATTTCATTGATTTTTCATTAAACCGGAATCGAGGAAATGCAACTTTGCTTGATTGATCATCTGTTTCAAATTTGATATGATCTTTAAAATTTTCGGTTATTAGTTCGAAAGAAAATCTGAACTGGTACTAGATTCGGCACTCTATAATTTATGGGTGGTGCTGTCCACGCACCCCTTCTTACCTTCCACACACCCCAAGTTAATTTCTGTGACTCTGTCCTTTGATCTTGTTCAATTCATTCGATTCGACGGCTGGAAATTGAGAGAGGTGTGTGGAAGGTAAAAGGGTGTGTGTGGATAGCAACCCTAATTTATTAATATGACAGTTATAATAGTTATTGGAGAATGTGAGTCATAAATGATCTCAGTACTCAATTGTTAATTCCTGTCTTTTATTTAGTTTGATGTTAAGTGCATTTCTTATACATGAGAACAATTGTCCCAACTGGGAGCTGACAGCTCCGAATGTGACTGTCTGCTTCTTTGAAGCTCACGGATATACCTAAGGATAAAGTTTGCGTAGGCCCTTGGATTAGTCTGTATTCAAAATTTGTTGTCATATCTTATCATCTATTCATACCATTTATCCCATACTATTGTAGAAGAAATACATGAGCAAGGGAATAAGGACCTCTTAGAAAGAAGTGTCAATGTAGTCATGTTAAGACGAGAAAAGAGGAGATGTAGGTGACAATAAAGAAATGATGAATTGTAATGTGTTTGAACTTTGATTATATTTCCTTAGGTCTTTTCAGGGTGATCTTGTCATAACTAAAGAACCATCAGATATGTAAATCTACTCGTATCATGTTTTCTGGTGGACAGCTCTGCAAGCTCTAACTAAAATTGGACAATCCTAGAATGGGTATGCTGAAGGTGAATAGACAAACTAGTTTGTGTTGAAAAAGAATAAATTTGTGATTATGAATGATGAAAAACCTAACATAACAGAGGTAATCGTTATTGCTATATGGTTCGTAGGAATCGGTGAAAACACCTTGCTTTCATAATCTAATTGTTGGTTTTCAATTTTCCATTAGAAGCTGCATTGGAGTCTCAATTAATTCATCCATTATGTATTTTTGAAATTTATGCAGGCATTCAAACATATAATGATGCCAAGCATTTTGCCATATCTGCTAAAGTACCTGAGTTCAGCAACAAAAATAGAACTCTAGTTGTCCAGTATTCGATTAAATTTGAGCAAGACATAGAATGTGGTGGTGGTTACATCAAGCTTCTCTCTAGCTATGTCAATCAGAAGAAGTTCGGTGGTGATACCCCGTACAGGTGTGTGAATAATTTACCTTGTGTAAATCAACATTAACTCATGCTTTGTGATATTGAAATCTCCAATACTTGCTTATATTGGTGAAGCCTCTATTTACAAAGATAATTGTAGAAGTTTGTTTCTATGTGATTGTTGTATTTGACATATTCTTATAAAATACTTTTCCAATCATTTACTCATTGATGTTTGGGTGGTAATGATAAAATCATTTTGTATGTATGACTATTTTTGCTACTTTTAGTCCCCTTTTTTTATGCAGTCGTTGAATTAGTAAGATAAAGCACGTCGCTTTTATGGCTAGCTGACATGGTTACTTATATGTTCTTTTGGTTGCCATTGAGTATAGATTCCAAACACATCAGAACACATGTTCCTCCGCAGAAATGCACTCAAAGCACATGACACACAGGTGTACCTTTGTTAAGTTAAGTGTGCTTAAGGGTTTAAGCATACCAGTGTTTGCAAGGCTTTCTTGTCGTTATCGTAAATGAGCCAACTCATGTCGGACTTAGACTTGTATATTTCTGTATGCTCTAATCAATTATGCACAAAGAGAGAGAAGTATCCTCCTTGGTTGCTTTAAACATTAGGGAGGACTGATTCTTCTTTATATTTCTTAGGAAGTGACTAATTAGACTGCAAGTCAGAACCCTCCCAATAATGGGATTTGTACACAAGGGGTATAAGTGATTATTTATTTATTTTTTATTTTTTTGTGTGTGATATCATATACTGCAAGAAAAGATCCATAACCATACCCATTTGACCTTTGAGGATGCTTATGACAAGCTTATCAACAATACAGTGCAGTCCATATACTTATCGGAAATAACAAGATGCACTTGGGCATTGACTTGGTTAGGAAGGACCGAAAAACTAATCATCAAAGCATATACATGCACGTGTATACTCTGTTATTTGGTAGTATTGAGTTCATCTTGGAATCTTGTTGTCTTTCTCTATATCAAGCTCAAATGCTTCATACTACTTGTTTGAACAACATTCTGTTTAATTTGGTTAATTGCTATTAATACTTAACTGAATGCATAAAGACCATGGTTCTGACTTCACGTTATTTTTTCTGCAGTTTCATGTTTGGACCAGATTTATGTGGCACACAGACAAAAAAACTCCATGTTATACTTTCCTACCAGGGGCAGAATTATCCCATAAAAAAGGATCTCCAATGTGAAACAGACAAGTTAACTCATTTCTATACATTTATTCTTAGGCCTGATGCAACTTACAGCGTCCTTGTTGATAATCGAGAGAGAGATTCTGGAAGCATGTATACAGATTGGGATATCCTTCCTCCAAAAAAAATAAAGGATGTGAACGCAAAAAAGGTACGATATTATAAAGTTTTGGACACTGGACACTAGTTGATGTCATGCACAACCAATCAATTTAGTGTTTTTAAGTTTGAGAAGTTGCTTTCATCAAAAGCTATATTTCTAGATCTGTACACAAGTACTACATTATCTTGTGGGTTTCTCATATATGTCATTATTTCTTTGCGCACCAATCTCCATATCATACCTCAACCAAAAAGTTCCCTGCCTTACCACAAATTATCTACTGACTAGTATTGTCCTCACAGCCAGCCGACTGGGATGACAGAGAGTATATTAATGACCCTAATGAAGTCAAACCGGAGGTATCCTATCCTGGGACTCTCTAGTCATGATTGAATAGGTTACAATCCATTTACGTGATTCTTACTGAAATAGTCTGTTTCAATGTTGTAGGGCTATGATTCAATTCCATCTGAAATTCCTGATCCAAAAGCCAAAGAGGTTTGTAGATGTCATGTGTTATAAATGTTTATAGAGACTGTGCTATCTAGTTAGTGGTGTTTAACATATAAATGATGTTCTGGAAAGAAGTCTTCTTTCTGTTATATGTATTATGTGGAGCTATTTAATTTTCTTGATTGATAGGATTTGAGAAGGAAATCTACCTGAATGCGGTATTGACAACTAACCAACATCTATTAATTTATTTGCTTCTATCTTCATTGAATAAATTTGTTTGTTCATCATGAATTACTAAATACGTAATAAGTCTTCTGGAAAACACTGATGGTTTCTCAGCCTGAAGACTGGGATGAGGAAGAGAATGGAATTTGGAGGCGATCAAAGATCCCAAATCCAGCATACAAAGGACCATGGAAGCGCAAGGTGCTTTTGAGCTAGATGTAGATAGCAAAAGATTCCAAAACTCATTTGTTGATTTAAGTTTCTAATTTGTTATCCTGCAGAAAATCAAGAACCCCAACTATAAGGGAAAGTGGAAGACTCCATGGATTGATAACCCGGGTATGTTAATGTGTTTTAGAATATTAAGTGGCAGAGATGGTTTATAGTTTATTATATTTGAGACTAAAATACGCCAAGGAATTTGAATTATCTGGTTAGAATCTCAGAAAGAAGTGAGAATGGCAGAAAAAATGTATTCATTTGGAGAGTTTGTGTTGACTACGTTTGTACCAGGACTTGATTGATGTGATATGATCCACCTATTTGATTATTCAACTTATGGTGGACCGTGATTTACAATGTCTGGCTCAGCCTACAACAGAATGCATAGGCCTATAACGCTATAACATATATTAGATGCAATCCTCATTTAGTGTCTATCTGTTTTTAACTTTATACAAATGATTATGAAAGCCGTTTCACATGGTTTGCATTTTCTTTACACTGGTAAGGTTTGTCCATGTGTTGGTCTGCGATGTTGCATATTTGTTTAGGAGTTATTGATAAGTATATAAGTGGTTTGATGTGTCTAGACAGGTTATCCACTTTTCACTTTTCAGTTTGGGTTTAAAGAGTACTTCCTCTTTTCCTGTGTTTCTGCAGAGTTTGAGGACGATCCTGACCTGTATGTGCTGAAGCCAATTAAATATGTGGGCATTGAAGTTTGGCAGGTATGTGTAAACTGTGTTATGAACTTATAAGTCATGAGTCATGACTTGTTCTACGAGGGGTTGACAAATTAGTTTGAGGTTACTTGTGAATCATTTACACTCTTAAAGGCAAGGAAACTGACTGTTGCTTATTTTATGTGGACAATATTAGAAAAACTGCTAATAGAAAAAGAAACTGCAACATTTCTTGAGCAGTTGACTTTTAGTTGCAATGGATTCGTTTACGCTTTCCTTCATGTGATGGTTTTCTCTTCCCCATCCAAAAATGAACTGCCTTTTCTGAACTTGTTCTGAATTTCTGAGCTTTGGAATACTTGGCTTTTCTGGAATGTGGACCCTTCTAACAATCAACAATCATTGCAGGTGAAGGCTGGTTCAGTTTTCGACAACATTTTAATTTGTGATGATCCACAGTATGCCAAAGAAGTTGTAGAAGAGGTTTTTTCCAATAGAGACGTGAGTTCTTGCTCTTAAATGTCTCTGTTTGTCATTTATCTCAGTTAAAGTCTTTGAGTTGCATAACAATGACCACAATTTTAGGTTGAGAAAGAAGCTTTTGAGGAAGCAGAGAAGCAGAGGAAAGCTCGAGAAGAAGAGGTGATTTACAAGAGGCCATGTTGCTTTTTTAACTTTTCTGAGGTCGTACTGTAGTGTTCAAACAATAACCCTATCAATGACATCTATCCTCTATGCTTGTTCATGTAGGAGGCTAAAAGAGCGAGAGAGGAAGGTGAAAAAAGGAAGAGGGAGAGGGATCGCGAATATGGCAGGGATAGGAGGCGCCGTAGAAGGGTATTGTATTTCCTGATTTGGTCTCATCAATAACATTTTTAAATCTATGTTGTCTCAATATCACCATATTTCTGATGACCTAATGCTGTTGATCTATTTTACGCTAGTGAGGTACTAGTTTGATAGATGAAAAGAATCTTTTCATAAGTACATCTATTTAAGAAAGTCATTTAAATTGTGAATCCCCAAGGCATTCAAATCTTTAAGGGTAGAGAAAAAGAATGTAGTACAAAATATTTGAAAAGGAAGTATATGGCTTAAATGCTGGTAGAGAAAAGCGGTCTGGGGGAAGCTTTAAGAAGCATACCCAGACTAAGGTCGCATGGATTAGTTAGTGTAAACAATCATAAAACGGATAAAACTATTTTAGTTAGATTTTTGTTTTGATTTATTAACCATGGGGAGGAAAGGAAGACAATTTAAAGCTAATAATTGTATTCAAGTTTGGCTAAGCAATTTATGGAATCAGATATCCCTAAGATATTAGACACCTCCGAGGTCCGAGGACAATATTACCTCAAGGGCTATAATCTATTCCTAGTGTGTAACAGTGCATGATTTTCCCCACTTCCCATATCGTAAATGATTTTCCACTGAAAGTCTAATTTGAGAACCTTTTTTGTTTTGCAGCATGATCCCCATGATTATCTGGATGATTACCATGTAAGAACTAACCTTTTCTCTTTTGTTCCTCCCTTCGTTTGCCACATCCTCGTATCTCCTCCGACTTACTGCTTTCGTATTATTTCCCTTTCCATATAAGTGGTAACCAGTTTAGCTAAATTATTTACCAAAATTGTCTGTAAAACAGAAACATATCAGCACGAGAACCTTGCTCGTTTTTTATTTACATGAGTTGGAGTAGGAGCTATACTAGTGCACCTTGGTCGCATTTAAACAGTACAGGTCCTACTCCAACTCGTAAACAATGGGTGTTTGGGCACCTTACCACCGATTCAATTGAACAAATCGAAGATTCCAGTCTTGATATCCTAAAAATGTAGACCTATGACCCAAATTTTAGTTTTAAATAAGTTTAGAAAGTTTTGCTCTTATTTTTTCGTCCCAATATCTGTTTTCGTTGACCTTGCAGGATGAACTGTGAGGAGGCAGGCACCAGCAGCAGATGTTCGCTATGTGTATTTCGGGTGTGGGAAGCATTTCCAATTGTTAGAGAAGCATGTTTTATCTCGTCCGTTGGACATGCCTTGTGTGTTGTACAATTGTTTAAACATCAAAATTAAACCCTCATTAACTGCCAATTTTGGGTTCAAAAGAACCATTAGCAGCATTTAGTGGTGGATTGAAAACTATTGTATCCACTGTGCTCTGCATGCTTATGGCTCAAATATAGACTTGTTGACTTATAGTTGTGCCTTTTTAGAGCATGTTTACTTGGAATCGATGTGAGATGTGAGGGAGAAAGAGAGTTGTTCCGACACGATTACGCACACAAGAAATAAGAAAAATGTGAGGCCACCTTTGAAATATGGGAATGGGATCAAATAAGTGTAGGCGCTGGGTGGTGGTGATCCGAGGCATTTTTTTACAAATTGGTTGGAAAAATCGGCTGGGCTTTAGGAGGTGCTAGCTAGGCAGTTGGGCAGTGTTTTATTTTATTTTATTTTTTTGAAATATAAAAAAAATAAAAAATTCATATCTAAGTTTTGGAGGGATATGGTGAATAAGAGTTTGATGCATTGCCTTGTAACTTTGCGAATATCTTACATTGCTATATTTTTTTAATTTCCTCCTATTTTGCATTTTATGTGGTTTTGACGGCTGGACTGGAGAATGAATCATGTGCCAGTATTTAACGGCAAAGTGGAATAAATTTCATTGAATCTAACAATAAAGGATTAATTGGCTAATTTCAAAAGAAGAGGATTAATCGGCTAATTTCAAATAGTTCAGATAGTTAATTCACTAAAAAAAATAGTTCACAGCTCAATTTTAAGTGCAGTAATACTAGTTCACAAGGTCAAACAGCAGTATACTCCAAAGAGAAAGGCTACAACTTCCCCTAAAAAGAGAAGTAAAAAAAATTAGAAACGCCATTCGATTGGTTTTGGGAGTCCAAACAGAATCCCTACTGTGTAGAAACAATTTCAATCTTCATGAAATCTGGAAAGATGCATTGTATCTGTAAGAAACAAAAAATTTCCCCCCTCCTAATCTTTTTCAATCTCGTATAATTTAAGGTAACAACTGCATCAAACAACGGAAGAAAAAAAAATGGCGTCGCACTTCGAATCGAATTCCCTCCTGCAAGTAACAACCCTTCCATCTATACCTCAAACCCATGTGAATTTATGTACACAGATTCACGCACACAGCTCCTAGGACCACTTGGTGGTTAAAGGGCACGGCTCCCAGGGCCTTCGGCGCTGCGTTTATGCAACGAGACACCAAATCCCGCCCGGCCACACTAACTTTAAATGACTCACCTTCTAACTTTTGTATCTGGTGTTCGGATTCGAGGTGATGACTGTGATCCGCCCCCAAGCGCAGCAGCAGCAGATTCAACATGTGTGAGAAGATACTCATAGATCTTCTTCCTCAGCCTGTCAATGGTCTCCGCTGAAACATCGGTTGTTTCAAACCCTTCTTGACTAGAACCGATGTTATCCAACCAATCATTCACACTCTTGAGCTGAGTTAGCATTCCTGCTATTTGACCATTGTCTGAAAGAGCTGAAATGTCCACGTCAGCATCTAGGAACCTCTCCACAAATCCCAGAAACCAAGCTTGTGACTGCAGTCGCAACATTTCGGCCAAGTCAACAACCTCGTCAAGGCCATTTCCTTTATTCCATTCAGGCAGAGGTGGTGCCGGCGGCTTTTGATTGATGGCTGATCCATCCCCTAGTCGGCGAGGTGTCCCTGGTGTCCCAAGCTTGGAACCCACTGCCTGGCGAACTTTGCCTTGGGATTTTGTCGAAGCATTCTTCGTAGAATTTTCTAGAACTAGCACGGGTTGATTTGCAGAGACTATCTTTTGGTTTTGAGAGGAAGCTGAAGCTTTAACAGAGGTTAAACTGGACTCTTTACTGAATACAGCGAAGGATGACAGATTGGTGGCTAATGCAGATTGTACCCAAGATGCTGCCTGTTTCCGTCTGTCTGAAGCTACCTTCAGTGCTTCTTCTGATGGGGTTTCTTCACTGTCTGGGGATGAACCATCTGGCATGATTTTAGATAGAGAATCAGCAACTACACGAGCATTATTCAAGCTAGCATGGAGAGCTAGAAACTGCTCTACTGCAGGCTGAGGGTTGTCTTCCTTGGCAGAGGTAGTTAGCTCTGAATATATGCTGCAGGACCCCAAAAAAAGGACAAAAAAAATGTCAGAAAATGATGTATAGAACTTAGGCTAAAAGCAATGGAAGAGGTCGCATCATATAAATTCTGGAAACATTGTGCCTCCACAAAAAAAAACCCAAAAAGAAAAGATCACAGATAAGCAGAGATAAGCAGATTAATCATTGTCACAATTAGAAGTACAAATGAAAGATGAGAGAGCCATGGAAAAAAGTCACATAATTGAGTTCAAAAAGTCTAAAAAATAATGTAGGATTGCATTTCCTGTAGTTTGATGTTCCAAAATTCCCTGTTAAAAAGCTTTTGATTCCTAAGCATCTGTGCCATTCATTCCAAAGTACAAATCAAACAAGAACAGAAAATGCAGAAAATATAAGTGAGCAAGTGTCCCATACGAGTTAAAGAACTCCATGGATGGCCTCTAACGAGCAAGCAAGCACCTCATGAGAGTATACTACGAAAGTAAACAGTATACCAACAAAAACGCAATTGAAGCAATCTAGCTGACTCATGGATACCCTAAGGATATATCTTTTGCATTATACTGTCAATAAATTAAAAAAAAAAAAAAAAAAAAAAAAAACTATACTACTCATAAAGTTCTAATGACTGTTCCATATCTTTTGGGTTTGAATGTCCAACCATTTCTATTGTCCAATAACAATATCATAGACAACTTCACTTCCTTAACTCAACTCATTTGTGGTACTCAGATATATTACAGAAAAGAATGGACAAACACAATAAGATGTTGTTATAACTTATACCTCAAGCATCGTAATAAATTCTCTGCAGCAGAAGCCTCCTGCATCGCCTCTATTGCTGCTAATTGTGCAGCATCCCTGTGCCTCATAACTTCCTGTGATAACAGATTCAAAAGTATATAATAAGAAAAACGAATGCCAAGCTGTACAACAACAAAAAAGTCTATCTTCAGATATAGATGTCACTAAAACTCATTCCTCAGGTCGTAAAAGTTATATCCTTCTCAGAATTAAAAGGAAATTCCCATTGACTAACTTGGCTCCTAATTAAGAGATCGGGTCAGAAAGACAACACGGACAAAGCAAAACAAAAACTAAGAAATTAACACAAACTAATAACCCAATATGCACGAAGAATTTGGGACCTCATATATCTGGGCACTTCATTCTTTTATAATATTCTCTCGTTCACTTCAGCAGTCTCTATGTAATGAAGTTTCAGAAGGAAAACACCATAGTACATTGAATAGGCAGGAAAATAAAGATTTAACCGGAGACAATTACCAAGATCTAAGATGTTACAGAAGATATACCTTTCCAAGCCTTGCAACTGACGATGGGAGTGAAGCCCATGGAACTCCATCAGTCAATTTTCTGTTATTTAGGGAAACCTTGACCAAGTTTCCAGGAAAGCCATTATTAGCTACATCTGATGATTTCTTTCCAACAGATATTCGAAGTTTATTTGACCTGTCTTGATCACTCAAAGTTCCATTTGCAGTAACTTTCTTTGTAGACGTTTGAACCTTACTCTCTTCTTTCAATGACTTTGCAGATATCTGCATCTTATTGTCCTCTTTAGGTGGCAACCTCTCAGTTGAGATACTTTTTCTAGGAGCCTGGCAAAACGTTTACTCGAATATTAAATACAAGAGGACAAATAACACCCAACATTGAGCTATCTTCCACATCTTTTGGAACTACTAAAAGATCAAATCAAAACCAGTGAGAAAAAGAAAAAAAAGAGTTTTCAAATGCAATAACACCCAACATTGAGCTGTCTTCCACATCTTTTGGAACTAATACAAGATCAAATCAAAACCAGTGAGAAAAAGAAAAAAAAAGAGTTTTCAAATGCAATTCATAATTGCTGGCACATTTAATTTTGAGGTGTTTATATCCAGAATCAAAATTTTCTCTCAGAAGGTCCACCCAATTGAGAAAAAGGGTTTTTTTGGTATCAATTTGAAAATGATTTAAAGCTTTAAAAATGATGAATGTAACTAAAGTACTTAGTATTCATTAGTTACAAAAACAAAGAATTGAATCCAAGGACACCATACGTGGCGTCCAAAGAAATCAAAGAAAAGCAACCAATAGTACACTTACACAAGTAAACATTCAGTAAAACCTAACTTGACATAAATTTCAAATTAAGAGTCATGAATTATTGAACTTACAGACATCCGAATGTCTAGCTTGGCATCATGTGAAGTAGCCCTCACTTTTGAACTCTCTTGAGTGTTCACCTCCATATTTCCTTCCCAGCTCTTCCTCAGGGACTTGGCCCCCATCTCAAACCCCTGTCCAAAATTCTTTATTGGGTTTCCCAAAACTGATTTCTTCCCAGGACTCGCCCCACGAACAGAACTTGCCTTTTCCACCACTCCCACCTTAGGTGTTCCCTTAACTTTTGCATGCTGCTTGACCCCATTTGCAAATTTCTCAAAAGAAGTCGGCAATGAATAACAACTTGAGGGAGACGATGGGATAGACCGTGAATTCAATGACTTCATTCTCGGCAAAGGTTCCCTCTTCATATCTAAAGTTAATGCAGGTTTTGATGGCTGAGACTTTGATCGGCCAAAAGACCCTAGTTTCTTTTCCAACTGATCCACCTTCGCACTTCCATTCGGCCTCACTAGCCCATGTTTATCCCTTTCTCCGGCATGACTATTTCCTAATACCTTAGACTCAGACTTTACTTTCTCTACAGTTTTCGAACTAGAAGACGAATTATTGTCAAGAAAACCAAGAGAATGAGTGGCAACAATGTCTTCAGGGCTCCCCACACAAGGGTGTCTCCCTGGCACCGGCCTAACCCCATGGAGAATGGGGACCGGGGTGGCGGCTTGAAGCCGATCCACATGAATAAATTGACCCAGTTGAATCTTATCACTGAGAATTAAATCATCATGTTCATCAGGGAGAGATACATAGGTGGCATGTGAGGAATCTGATACCTTAAGGTAGAAACCTTGGTTTGGGAAAAGCTCACCGCCTGCAAGCGAGGGAACAATGCTCACCACTTGCAACAGAGACGACCTGTGCTCGCCGGCGACTTTGACATCCGTGTTCATATGCTGTAGCAGCTTGAGGAGCACGCCAGGAACAAGATTTGCCATTCTTGACACCCCCAATTGGCATCAGAGGTAAAAATTATAGACCCAGATGAGAAAGCTTCAAGCTTTCACGCTTAAACACACGAACCCTGCACAAGAAATGGTTTTTCCCCAAAACCCAGATGGAAAACTCAAAGATTTCCAAAACCCAGAAGACAATCACCAGAAGGGGACGAAAAAATGAGGGGTTTTCTCAATACCCAAATGGAGAAAAAGGGTTTTTTCCAATTTTTTTTCTAAGTGCCAAGAATTTGATCTGTGGATTTTGATGGGCTACAGGGATAGGAAAACGTGAGGAAGCTTTACAAGGAAATGAAATTTGTTACCAAAGAAAGGGTTAATCACAGAAAACGCAATGCATTGCACAACACAAGATTATTGAGGCAACGGTAGGTGAGAGCTTTTGGCAGTAATAATGGTGAACATCTTTTTCAGGAAAGGAGAAAACAAGAAAATTAGAGGCCACCCACAGATCAAGTTTTATATTCAAATTAGATAAAATCGTCAGCAGAAAGAATTTAATAAGAAGGTTTCAACAAATGGCATCAATGACAGAGAACAAACCCAGAAGACCAAACAAAACATTTGATTAAATTAAATAAATGAGTGCAATGTATCCCAAATAGTGACCTTTGCATATCAGTTTCTTGAAATTTCCATGAAACCAAAGGGGGGAAAAGGTACAAGCTCTGGGGAGTTGCTTGGATTTTATTATTTTTGCTTTTTGGGGAAGGAAAAAACAAAAATATATTGGGCTGAGTTCATGGAGAAAATTCCAGATCAGGGTATACAGATTTGGAAAGCAAGATTTTAAAACAAGGCCAAGAAGGAATGATGATGAAAGTACAGGTGGGAATGGGAATGGGAATGGGGAATGGAAAATTGGGAATGGGATGTTGTTGGAAATTTCTCTGCAGGAAACAGAAGAAAGAAAAGGGAATTGGGGAATAATTGATTGCCAGGCTTAATACATGATTGAGTTGCAAGGAGCTGTCAGTGTCTGACACAACAACAACACACTTAAAACCTTAGAGTAATCCTAAAACCGACCAACTTCCACTTGGAAAATTTTTATGTACACTCGCACAGAATGATACACTACGTGTTATAATATAAATAAAGGAACACATTTGATATTTAACGCTCCATGAAACTGGCACACTGACATCGGATATTCGTAAATTTTTAACATGATATTGTATTATTAAATAAAGAGTAAGAACGTCGCGTGATAGTGAACTAGATCCACATAAGCTACTGACATACTGACATCGGATACTCATAAATTTTTAACATGACATTATATTATTAAATAAAAAGTAAAAACATCGCGTGATAGTGAACTAGATTCACATAAGCTACTGGCACATTGACATCAGATACTCGTAAATTTTTAACATGACATTATATTACTAAATAAATAGTAAAAACATCGCGTGACAGTGAACTAGATTCACATAAGCTGCTTTCAACTTTGAAAGGGCTGCCTTAACCTTTGCCTTTTCTTTTTGGCTGAAGGCTGCCTTTGCTTTTCGATTGATTGAGTTTCCAGAATGAAGGATTCCACGGATGGATGAAAGGGTGTTTGTTGTAGGAGCTGGGTCAGTCTGGGTGGAGAATCTTGGCAGAAAACGATATGTTTATTTTTTTCTTCTTACAAAAATATTTTAAATGGTTTATATTTTATTTGGAATTTTTTAATATAACTTGTGGACGTTTTGTCTTGAGAGTGCAGATGGGTGCATGTGGAAGGTAATGGAGTGTTGTACTCAAGGTAAGGGGTGTCGGTCGGCTACCTGAAAAAGTGACATCCCCCAACCCCAACTTAATTGCAGAGCCTGCAAGTGTTTTTTTTTTTTTTCTCTTTTTACACTAAAGAGGAAAAGTTCAATTAAATCACATAATAGACAATCTAATTTGTTATCGAATTCATCATCCACGAAATTTGAACTTAAAATATCTTATCTTTAAGTGAAAAAAAATATATCATTAGACCGTACTGAGTGGCCGCAAAGGCTGCAAGTTTGCAAACCTTTTTTTTTTGTTTTATTTTATTTTATTTATTATTTATTATTGTTGGTTGGCACACTATCTCAAACTTTGACCCATAAACTCGAGCCCTACCTTATCCCACTAATTGTTTTTTTAATACAACAATATAAATCTACACTAAAAGCTAGTTAATTAGTTGAGCAGAAACAAAAGCAATGACAGCCTAAAGGCAAAGTAATATTCACTCTAAATAGTACCTGTTCTTATATAATTTTACTCGGCTAATTAAAAGACGTGCTAAACTTTTGGTATGGGATGAAGAAGGGTGGGTATTTATTTCTTAGCGCTTCTTTCAGATCTCTAGAAACATACAGATTTTAGGATCTTCTATATCATAGAGGTTGAACCAGGTACTATTTTTTGTATTTTTATAAATAATTTTCAACAATGGGCTGAGGTTGGCCCTGCTCCTTACCGTCTGGGCTGCTACAAGCTATGCGCTGAAGGCTGGCACTATTGCCTTCTTGCTTGGGCTGCTGCAGCACAATGGGTTGCTTAGGATGGACTGCAACTATGCTGTGTGCGCCAGGGCCTGCATGCTCTGGGCTGCTACAGTGGAAGCGACGGTGGCTTGTGGTGGTGGCAGTCATGCCTGCTCCGAGGTCCGTCGCGTGGGTCTGGCCCATGTCCAATTTTATTCGAACAAATATAGAACAAGAATGGATGGTTTTATGTCTATTAACAGTTCTTCCTCTTGAGTTGAGACCGATCATTCAGATAGATAGGGGTAAACTAATGAGCTCAGATATTAATGAACTCTATAGAAGAGTTATTTATCGGAACAATGCTCTATCCCGAGGAATCCTAAATTTGATGCTAATAATATAATAGTGTACTAATCCACATATGTCTCTCTCCCATCAATCGAATCCGTACTAGTTGAAGAAATGGAAATTCCCCCATTTGGTTGATGATAAATGTGAAACGAAAAAAAAAAAACAAGAGGAATCGTTGTTGAATGAAATTATGTTATTTGGACTTCTCTTAAAAAAAAAAATAGAAAGATGAATTGATATAGTTTTTTATTGGATATGGATTTGTCGGGATTGACGGGGCTCGAACCTGCAGCTTCCACCTTGACAGGGCGTTGCTCTGACCAATTGAACTACAATCCCAAGTAAATACCATAATAAAATAAAGTATACATATTTTTATAATTTCATTCTAACCCTTTCAATTTCGATTAGAATTGACGTGTTGTAACAGAGCTACAAGTGTGATATATCGATACCTATATGTATCATACTTTAGTGAGAGCAGTCGGTATTACTAGTAATCCTTTCGTCATTGCCAAATCAATTGGCTGCTATTTAATATCGGCAATAGGTCTGAAAAAGTATCTAAAAATATCAAATTAGATATTTGTATCCACTCGAAATAAGGAACCATGACATATATGTTTGAAATATATTCCATTTTGAGAGCGTTGAAAAAGCACTATCTCGTTGAAAGGTTCTGTACATCTGTCATTTCTCAAGGCATTTCTTTAGACAAAACCCATTTTTTTCCTCTTTTCGGATGGTACATATTTCTCAGAACATGGAGTGTGAATCAAACTTATGTTTGAATTGAAATTGAGGCACTGACATACACCTAGTTTGACCCCCCTCCCCCACTTTTTTTCTCCGCTAACCAATTTTTTTTTAATTATTATAAATCTCGTTTTTTTTTCTTTTTCTTTTTGTAAATCCTTAATCTTCCATTTTTATTATCCCACAAGGATAGGTACAATCAATTTAAATGGAAGAATTTGTTAGGCTGAATCATTGCATAGAAATATCAGCATTAAGTATCGCATACTGTTTGTTGTGCTTCAGAATTTCCAACCAAGTTTTCCTTTTTCCATGGACAAATCAAATAATTTAAAAATTCAAAGATTAAGAGCGCTAGCGAAATTCAAAGAGGGAGAATTTTCGAAAGGGTTGCGAAAGCTTCTTCGAGAATTAAATCAGTTCTTAATGAGAAACACCAATTTGTTGTAGCAAAATATGCCGTCTTCAGTCTAGACGAATTTGTACTTGCAAAATTAAACACCTTTGATCAATGACCAAAACCATGCGCCAACGAAGTTTATGACTTAATTGCTTAGCCAAAGCTTACCAAAATTTGGGGGAAAACGAGGTATTTACAGTGTTCTAAAAAACGGTTGAGGGGGCCGCCTAGGTGGCGGTGCTCCGCCGCGATTAACTCAAAATCATTTCTTAAATCGGCAAGGTATGTGCGGATGCTGGGCTGTTTGGCGGCTAGAAGAGATAGAGAAAGAGCAAGCGCCTTGGAAGCAGGAAGGAGCTCGGAGAAGAAGCGAGAAAGGCTGCTGTGGAAATTTACAGAGCAACAAAAGAAGAAGAAATGGAAAAACAAAGTAATCAGAGAAGGAGAAGAAGAGGAAAAATAAAAAAATTCAAAACATTAATGGCTTTCCTCTTTCCAAGGAAGAAAAAGAAAAGAAAACCCCAAAAAAAAATGCGTCTGCTTTCCAAGGCATAAAAACAACTCCACCTTTTGGAATCCAATTTGATGTGAGAAAGTGGGGTGGATGGGAGGTGTCAAACTTCACACATGGACTTTGATGAACAAGCTTTTGATTTTTAAATGTTTATGAACTACCCAACCCACTAGGTGGGGTTTTTTAATATTTATTGTTTAAAAACGAAGTACTAATTATTTAAAATGTCTTGAATTATATTTTATCTCTCTGAATTTAATTAATTTAACTTACTAATCATTTAAAATGTCTTAAGTTATATGGTATATATGCTTAATGTGTTTTTAAATTTTGAACTTGTTAGATATTCTTTTTGTATTTTATCATTTGTTTGTACCATACTTGACCAACACCGAAACTACTAAGCACCGGTCAACATTATACCGTCAAGGACCCACAAGAGTCTCCCTCCAACAAGGAGGCTAATCACAAGGCGACACGTGTCGACATCAGAAGCCAATCATAGCGCGACACGTGTCAACATCAGAAGCCAATCACAACACAACACGTGTCAATGTCAGAATGAAACTAGAAACTCTCTTCTATAAATAGATATCATTCTCTCACAATATTTCCTAATGTCATTTGTACTAAATCATTCACTAGTACTCACTAAAGGAGAGCTTGAACCTATGTACTTGTGTAAACCCTTCACAATTAATGAGAACTCCTCTACTCCGTGGACGTAGCCAATCTGGGTGAACCACGTACATCTCGTGTTTGCTTCTCTGTCCCTATCCATTTACATACTTATCCACACTAGTGACCGGAGCAGTCTAGTGAAGGTCACAAACTTAACACTTTCTGTTGTACCAAAGTCCTCACTGATTTTGTGCATCAACATCATTCTTTTATTATCTTATCCATGAATTTCATACAAGTATAATTTTTATGTGTCAATATGCACTTATTTACAAGATATACAAGAAATTTACCTAAATCCGCCTAGGCGCCTGCCTAGATCCCGCCTAGCCGCCAAGGCGCTAACTAGCCACCCGACTAGCGCCTAGCATCTTTTAGAACCTTGGGTATTTATAGAGCTAAGATGGTCACATGTGTAGGGTTTGTCATGCCATGTGTCGACATTTAGTTGGTCAATGTGTGTCATCCGTTGAATAGAAAATTGAATTATTCCGTATTATTGAATAAATAATATCTAGGAATTATCTCATGGAGTCCTTGATTGAGTTTGATTGTGATTTTTTGCTTGATAGAGTTGATTTTCAATAAGGAAAGCATAAAGCTAAGAATTTACCTTTGACTTTTCTTTTTGATATAGGTAAGAGAGCTTGAAGAAGTCATAATAAGTAGCTCAGTTTTTCTTGAGGGTTGAATTGCGCGTGAAACGAATGTGGGTGATGAAGGACCATCTGAACAGTCACATAACATTGCAAAAGACAGACCAAGAAGAGACATTAAAAGACCCATCAAGTTTCAAGATTAATTATTCAATAGTTTGGGAACTGGTGGTTATTAAGTTATGCCTAAAGACTTGTTTTATGCCTTTATTGTAATGTTATGTCTTATTTTCTTCCCTATAAGTTTGCTGGAAGCAAGAGATGTATTCGGTTTTTTGGAGATAAGACAATATAACTCTATGAGTTTATCAATCAAAGAACTCTATTTACCTCCAATTGCTTTATTGCTAGCTGCTTCTATTTCCTATTCTTTGCAGGATAACCTGACTTGCATCAAGTGGTACCAGAGCAACTCCTTGGGACCGCTGCTGTCAGCCTTTATGTAGACCGATGGTGCGAGGTGGTCATTGCGGTGAATGTGGTCCGGGACGCGAAGCTCGTGATATCGAGAATGAGGATTTGAGAAGACAAGTGCAGCAATTAGTAGGGCGATTAGAGCGCTTTGAAACCCGAAGCTATCGAGATGATGAACTTCTCTCAGAGGATGATATCAATCTCTTCGGGCAGCCCAACGACAAGTTCAACGATATCAATATGAAGGTTGATATCCCTGAATTTGAAGGGAGGATTAAGCCCGATGAATTCATAGATTGGTAGAACACCATGGAGAAAATCTTTGATTACAAAGACATCCCTAATTACAGAAAGGTAAAGGTTGTGGCCATTAAGTTGACCAAGTATGCATCAACTTGGTGGGAGCAATTGAAGGTACGAAGAGAAAGGATCGGAAAGTCTCGAATTAGCACATGGGAAAAAAATGAAGAAGGAGTTGAGGAAGAAATTCCTACCTGAGAACTACATCCAAGAGTGGTACTCCAAGTTGTATAATTTCCAGCAAGGTGGAAAATCAGTAGATGACTATACCGAAGAGCTTGATTTATTGATGGTTCGATGTGGTGTGGATGAGCCTGAAAAGCAGATAATAGCTCATTATTTGGGAGAGCTGCGTAGAGAAATCCATGATGTCGTTGCCCTGCAACCTTATTGGTCTTATGATGATGTCTACCAACTAGCCAAAAAGGTAGAGAAGCAACTGAAGCAGAGGGGTAATCGAACAACTGGAGTTGGTGTGTTTAATGCTAATCAGAAGGAACAATCTTTCGAATCAACAAAGGCAAAGGAAAAGTTAAATCCCAAGGCCTTTGATAAAGTAAGTGGCAGCAAAGACAATGCTAGTAGTAGTACCGTAAAGCAGATTGCAGCAACCCAACGATTGCCCAAATGTTTCAAGTGCTTTGGTTTTGAACACAAGCAAGTAGACTGTCCAAACCAAAGTTTTGTCAACCTTGTTGAGGGGCAATTGTTTTTGGGTGATTCCAAAATGGAGGAGACACCTTATGTCTATGATGAATATCAAGAAGATGATGAGAACATCACCTGGAGTGACCATGGAGAAGCTTTGGTTGTACAACAGAGCATGACTACTGCATGTGTCGACAACAATGACTGGTTACGTTATAACATATTTCGCACTACGTGTACCACCAATGGGAAGATTTGTAATGTGATAATTGATGGTGGGAGTTGCGAGAATGTTGCATCTCAAGAGATGGTCGACAAGCTTCAACTAAAGACAGAAAATAGTCTAGTTCCTTACAAGCTCGCTTGGTTTCAAAATGGAAATAAGGTGTATGTTGATAAGCGATGTCTAGTCTCATTTTCTATTGGGAAAGTATATCAAGATGAAGTTTGGTGCGATGTCGTACCAATGGATGCTTGCCATATTTTGTTAAGAAGGCATTGGCAATATGACCGAAAAGCTCTTCATGACGGTTTCAAAAACATGTACACCTTTGTGAAAGATGGAGTGAAGGTAGTTTTGGGGCCTTCAAAAGAACCGCATATAGTAAAAAAGAAGATGGGAATAATTTGCCTCACCATGGCAGAATTCATGGAAGAAATTGAAGAAAGTGCTTCCGTATATGTTTTAGTGATCAAAGAGGAGAATGTTGGGATCTCTCTTCCACCTGAAATCGTGTCTTTGTTGCAAGATTTCTCTGATGTGATACCAGATGAGCTACCCGCTGAATTACCACCTATGAGAGACATACAACACCAAATCGATCTCATTCTGAGATCTAATTTATAGAATAAAGCTGCTTATTAGATGAGCCTCAATGAACATCAAGAGCTACAAAGGCAAGTCATGGAGTTACTTGAGAAGGGATTGATTCAAGAGAGCTTGAGTCCTTACGCCGTCCCTGCCCTTTTGACCTAAAAAACTGATGGAACATGGAGAATGTGTACGGACAGTAAGGCAATAAACAAAATCACAATAAAATATCGGTTTCCCATTTCGCACCTTAATGATATGTTGGATTTGTTGGGTGGCTTTCAGGTGTTTTTCGAAAATTGACTTGAGAAGTGGATATCACCAGATAAGAATCAAACCGGGAGACGAATGAAATACAGCCTTCAAGACAAGAGACGGGTTGTATGAATGGCTTGTCATGCCCTTTGGCCTATCCAATGCCCCGAGCACATTCATGCGCTTTATGAACTAGATATTTCAACCTTTTATAAGTAAGTTTCTGGTTGTTTACTTTGATGATATACTGGTGTATAGTTTGAACAAGAAACAACATGTTGAGCATCTTTAACAAGTTTTTCAAGTTTTGCGAGATCATAAACTGTATGCTAATCTTAAGAATTGCCACTTTTTTAGTGAAAGTGTATTGTTCTTGGGATATATTTTTTCAAGTGATGGAATTAAAGCTGATCCCAGAAAAGTTGCCTCCATCGTTAATTGGTCAACCCCGATAAATATTCAAGAGGTACGAAGCTTTCATGGATTAACCTCTTTTTATAGGAGATTCATCAGGAACTTTAGCTCTCTTATTGCTCCTATAACTGATTGTTTAAAGAAGAATGCTTGTTTTGAGAAAAAAAAATAACTAAGGAAGCAACTGCCATTTTTGAATTAATAAAAGAAAAAATGACAACAACCCCTGTATTAGTTCTTCCAGATTTTGAGAAGGTATTTTCTCTAGAATGCGATGTGTCGCATAAGGGCATTGGTGCTGTCTTAAGTCAAGAAAGAAGACTCGTTGCCTTCTTTAGTGAGAAATTATATGATGCAAAGAAGCGGTACTCAACATATGATGTGGATTTCTACGCTATAATTCAATCTCTGCGACATTGGCGTCATTATTTAATCCAAAGAGAGTTTATTTTATTTTCTGTTCATGAGGCTTTGAAGTATATCAATGGTCAACATAAACTTAACGCTCGACATGCGAAATGGGTAGCTTACTTGCAAGAGTTCACTTTTATTATTCAACACAAATCAGGGAGTCAAAACAAAGTTGTTGATGCATTGAGCAGGAGATCTTCTTTGTTAACTTCTATGCAAGCATATGTGATTGGGTTTGAAATGCTTAAGAAGCAATATATGGAGGATCCTGATTTTGGGAAGATTTGGTATGATTGCCAAAGTGGGAAAGCTTCTGAGTTTGTGTTGCAAGATGGGTATTTATTCCATGGCAACCGGTTGTGCATACCTCGATGTTCATTGCGTGATGTTATAATTTCAGAATTGCATGAAGGGGGTATCGCTGGCCATTTTGGGTGTGATAAAACCTTAAGACTTGTTGAGGAGAAGTTTTATTGGCCAAAATTATACAAAGATGTGGCCAAGCATGTGAGTAGATGTCTGGTGTGTCATGTAGCCAAGAAAATACAGGTTTGTATACTCCTTTACTTGTTTCGGCAACACCTTGGGAGGATGTATCAATAGACTTCGTATTGGGGCTTCCAAAAACTAGACATGGGGCTGATTCCATACTTGTTGTGGTAGATAGATTTTCTAAAATGACTCATTTCCTGCCATGTAACAAGACTTTCGATGCCACATGTGTTGCTGACTTATATTTCAGAGAGGTTGTTAAGCTCCATGGCATACCGAAGTCCATCACATCAAATCACGATCCTAAGTTCATTAGTCATTTTTGGAGAACCTTATGGTGAAAAGTGGGAACTTACCTTTAATTTAGTAGCTCCCATCATCCTCAAACCGACGGTTAAACTGAAGTTGTGAATCGATTGCTCGGGAGCCTTTTGAGAAGCTTAGTTGGAAAAGAAAAACATAATTGGGATTTCACTTTATCACAAGCTGAGTTTGCTTTCAACAGGTCCAAGAACCGATCAACTAGAAAATGTCCCTTTGAAATAGTTTATGGACTTATTCCAAATGGACCTTTAGATTTGATTCCTCTGCCAGTAACTAACCGTTTTAGTGGAGATGCCAATGATATGGTAGTACACATTAGAGACCTACACTCTCAAGTCACAAGAATTCTGGAAGAGAGCAATGAGAAGTATAAAGCTGCAGCAGATAAACATCAAAGACCCATGGAGTTCAAAGAATGTGACTTGGTGTGGATTAATCTTCGCAAAGAAAGGTTTCCACGTGGACAGTTTGGCAAACTTCATGATAGAGCTGATGGTCCTTTTCGAGTAATGAAGCGAATTGGTGAAAATGCACATAAGTTAGAGCTACCTCGTAACATAGAAGTGTCTACAACTTTTAATGTGGCTGATTTGCAGCCGTATTATGAAGACATTCTGGAGCAAAAGTCTGACTCGATGGCGAGCCATTTTCAGCTATGAGGGAATGATGAGGGACCATCTGAACGGTCACATAACATTGCAAAAGACAGACCAAGAAGAGACATTAAAAGACCTATCAAGTTTCTAGATTAATTATTCAATAGTTTGGGAATTGGTGGTTATTAAGTTATGCCTAGAGACTTGTTTTATGCCTTTATTGTAATGTTATGTCTTATTTTCTTCCCTATAAGTTTGCTGGAAGCAGGAGATGTATTCGATTTTTTGAAGATAAGAAAATATAACTTTATGAGTTTATCAATCAAAGAACTCTATTTGCTTCCAATTGCTTTATTGCTAGCTGCTTCTATTTCCTATTCTCTACAGGATAACCTAACATGCATCAGTGGGTCTCACCAATTTAATGAGTGCATTCTTGTCTCTTACACATAAACATCCACGTGTCAACTCTAAATTTCTGTATTATTTTTTACTCCACATTTTCTTTATTTTGGTCAAGCATCCCCTATGGTTATGACTAAACCAAACTTGTCGCTAAATGGATTGGCTTGGTTCTCTTCCATTACCAAATGAAGGCCTAAAGTTAAGCAATTAAAACTACGATATTCCATCGTTTTAGTTAGAGGTGGTAAATCAACTCATTTGGTTGTTAATGAGTACCTGTTAAAACCTGTTTAAATTGATATCACCATAATATAGAGGTGGGATTGGTAGTGGTGCTGATAGTGTAAGGTGAAATTAAGCTAAATAACAAAACTCCACCATATTACATTAAGGAGTGAGGAAATGAGTTAAGCCTCACAACGGGCTAGCAATAATATTGTTCAAATTTGCCTTTGGTGAGAATCGAACCTAAGATCTCTCACTTACAAGTGAAAATGAATACCGCTAGACGTAATACTAAGTGACAACTATGAGTAACTCCACCATATATATTAAAGGGAAATTGTCAAAAATGACCTATTTTCTTAATCTTTGGACTAAAATAGGACAAACCGGCCATGCACAAGTCATGCACACCATGCACGCAAAGAAAATGACGAAAATAACCACATAGAAATTGTAGAAACTCACAACTCATTGCATCATTTTTCTGATTTCAAAGAGAGAGTTGTGAGTTCTGGATTTTTGAGTTGAGCTCAGATCTGTGAGCATATTGTGTGCATGTCATATACATGTAGTGTAATACAGTGAGCATATCCTGAAAATTCCTCATACAAACACCAATTTCTGCCAATTTTTAAACACCATCACAATATTCTAACAAGGTAAGGAATCCCATGATATAGAAGATGGAGAAATTGATTAAATCATTTGCTGCTTTTGTATTCATGGACGAACCAAGGAAGCACAAAATAGAAGAATATTTTGACATGAAAAACAAACATTCAATTAACTTATATATATATATATATATATATTTAGGAAACTATATTTTGGGAACTTTAACAAAAAGCTTCCGGTATTGTTCACTTTAACGATACTAAGATCTCTCACTTACAAGTGAAAATGAATACCGCTAGACGTAATACTAAGTGACAACTATGAGTAACTCCACCATATATATTAAAGGGAAATTGTCAAAAATGACCTATTTTCTTAATCTTTGGACTAAAATAGGACAAACCGGCCATGCACAAGTCATGCACACCATGCACGCAAAGAAAATGACGAAAATAACCACATAGAAATTGTAGAAACTCACAACTCATTGCATCATTTTTCTGATTTCAAAGAGAGAGTTGTGAGTTCTGGATTTTTGAGTTGAGCTCAGATCTGTGAGCATATTGTGTGCATGTCATATACATGTAGTGTAATACAGTGAACATATCCTGAAAATTCCTCATACAAACACCAATTTCTGCCAATTTTTAAACACCATCACAATATTCTAACAAGGTAAGGAATCCCATGATATAGAAGAGGGAGAAATTGATTAAATCATTTGCTGCTTTTGTATTCATGGACGAACCAAGGAAGCACAAAATAGAAGAATATTTTGACATGAAAAACAAACATTCAATTAACTTATATATATATATATATATATATATATATATTTAGGAAACTATATTTTGGGAACTTTAACAAAAAGCTTCCGGTATTGTTCACTTTAACGATACTAAGATCTCTCACTTACAAGTGAAAATGAATACCGCTAGACGTAATACTAAGTGACAACTATGAGTAACTCCACCATATATATTAAAGGGAAATTGTCAAAAATGACCTATTTTCTTAATCTTTGGACTAAAATAGGACAAACCGGCCATGCACAAGTCATGCACACCATGCACGCAAAGAAAATGACGAAAATAACCACATAGAAATTGTAGAAACTCACAACTCATTGCATCATTTTTCTGATTTCAAGGAGAGAGTTGTGAGTTCTGGATTTTTGAGTTGAGCTCAGATCTGTGAGCATATTGTGTGCATGTCATATACATGTAGTGTAATACAGTGAACATATCCTGAAAATTCCTCATACAAACACCAATTTCTGCCAATTTTTAAACACCATCACAATATTCTAACAAGGTAAGGAATCCCATGATATAGAAGAGGGAGAAATTGATTAAATCATTTGCTGCTTTTGTATTCATGGACGAACCAAGGAAGCACAAAATAGAAGAATATTTTGACATGAAAAACAAACATTCAATTAACTTATATATATATATATATATATATATATTTAGGAAACTATATTTTGGGAACTTTAACAAAAAGCTTCCGGTATTGTTCACTTTAACGATACTAAGATCTCTCACTTACAAGTGAAAATGAATACCGCTAGACGTAATACTAAGTGACAACTATGAGTAACTCCACCATATATATTAAAGGGAAATTGTCAAAAATGACCTATTTTCTTAATCTTTGGACTAAAATAGGACAAACCGGCCATGCACAAGTCATGCACACCATGCACGCAAAGAAAATGACGAAAATAACCACATAGAAATTGTAGAAACTCACAACTCATTGCATCATTTTTCTGATTTCAAAGAGAGAGTTGTGAGTTCTGGATTTTTGAGTTGAGCTCAGATCTGTGAGCATATTGTGTGCATGTCATATACATGTAGTGTAATACAGTGAGCATATCCTGAAAATTCCTCATACAAACACCAATTTCTGCCAATTTTTAAACACCATCACAATATTCTAACAAGGTAAGGAATCCCATGATATAGAAGAGGGAGAAATTGATTAAATCATTTGCTGCTTTTGTATTCATGGACGAACCAAGGAAGCACAAAATAGAAGAATATTTTGACATGAAAAACAAACATTCAATTAACTTATATATATATATATATATATATATTTAGGAAACTATATTTTGGGAACTTTAACAAAAAGCTTCCGGTATTGTTCACTTTAACGAAAAACCATAATTTGACACTAAAAAGTCAATTCTAGTACTATTCAATTTATCTTTTATTTTGCCTTTATTGTTAAAACTCAAAGTTTTCAAATCATTTTCATTAGTTTTTTTTTTTTTTTTTTTTTTAAATGTGGCCGTCGGCACATAGAATTACTCCACCCCCGACCCATGGTGTTTGAATTAAGAGGGAGGAAAGCAAGAGGAATGAGAAGCTGTCCTAGTTATCTGTGGCAGAATTTTAATTATCTAAGACGAAGCTATAAGATCTAATACAAGTCACAATAATTAGTGATTAATTTCAAACTTACATGTGCTTAGTTAAGTTTGGATATTTTATTAACGCTCCACATATTGTTAAATACGCTCTACAAAAATTTTGTTTATTGAATAACTTACATACCTCTTATTAAAATAATTATTTTGACCTAATAATATTTTAAAAGAGAAAATATGCAATCATTAAGGAAAACTGATATAATCACGAGGCGATCAAACAACATTAATCTTAGATATATAGTAACAATTATTGAATTGTTTATGTAACTCATAGATATTATCACATATATTCCCTGCACCTAGTGACACTTTAGGGTGAAAGAACTACGCTGTCATCTATTTAGGCAATCATCCCAATAGACTCTCACGCCAACCGATCGAAAGATGAAGGAACTCATGCAATCATCTATTTCCAATTACTTTGCTTCCCATGTGATTGTAAAGGATCTGAAAAATTCAAGGTGTTATGCAAATGCAACTACGCTGCAAAAAAAAAAAAAAAAAAAAAAACAAAAAAGAAGGAAAATGATCCTTAATTGACAGAAACCCCAAAATCTATAGAAAACGAAACCCTAAATCCATAATTGACAGAGAGTATGAGATTTGAATGTAGTATTGGAAAGTAAGTGGGGTGTGTTAATATAAATTTTAATTTAAAAAGTGAATATGAGGTGTATTAAACACGTGGAGTATGGTCAACAAAATATGAGGTGTGTACAAAACAACCCATTACGTATTAGCACGTTTAAATACACATAAATATTCCGAAACACTAAAGACATACATATGAGGACAAATATGAAATCAGGCGACAAAAACACAATTCCTTAATCAAACAATAAACACATAATTAACTTGGTTCAGGAATATTATCCAGCACATGGGAATAATATCAACACAATTAGTTCAAGTAAAATAACACATTTAAACATTCTATTAGAATAAAATATTTCTGAATCAAGTTTTTGGAGTAAAAAAACAAAAATAAACATTCTATCAGAGTAAAATAACACAAGTTGGCGATTATGAAACACATTATGTACAGGTGACCAAAAAAAAAATATAAAGTTCTGAAATACAAATATTAGAATTTAACACAAAAATTAATACAAGTTGGGGAATAATATTATTACCAGGACATACATGCATGTGATCAATCTTTGACCATCATTTGCCACTTGATCGTTCAGTTGACGATGAACCCTAGTTTTTGTTCGATTTGATGTCCATTTTTTTACCATTCATTACATGTTGATTAGTATTAACAATATGCATGCATTATTATATTTAATTTAACCAAATTCGCTCTAGCAATGTGCTCAATCCTCTACTCTTAAGTTCGAATTTCGTTTCCCATAATTTAAATCAATTTAGTGTGCATTATCATATTGTTTGTAAAATATACATATATAATCGGATTAGGGCAACTTCAAGATTAATCTTCCTACAATATTCTACCCTACGATAACTAGTTTATAACTTTATAGGCTCCTCTATAAATAGCCCTCCAAATATGTGGCGTTTGCAACATTCAAAAAATAGTGAAAATGGCCTTAAAAGCCCTCTCTCTCATCCTTTTCTCTCTTCTCTCTTCTGCAACTTCATCATCTTCTCCGTTTGAGTTCTTAGACCATCTGAGGGGGGGTCACAAGGGTGACCACATCGAAGGCATCCATGACCTCAAGCTATACCTCGAAAAATTCGGCTACTTAAGCTATGCCCATGCCAAGAACAACCCTCATGCTAATGACGATGATTTTGACAACCTAGTCGAGTTAGCCGTCAAGACATACCAGCTCAATTACCACCTCAACACCACCGGAACATTGGATGGCGAAACGGTGTCAAAGATGATGATGCCTCGTTGTGGTGTGGCGGATATCATCAATGGTACCAGCTCAATGCGATCAGGGAAGAAAAAGCACCATCACCATGACCCTGACCACGACCACCACAACCACGGTTCCAGTGTGCATGCAGTCTCTCACTATTCTTTCTTCAAGGGAAGGCTAAGATGGCCAACTTCTAAGCATCATCTCACATATGGATTTCTTCCAAACACCCCGACAGAAGCCATGGGACCGGTTTCATATGCGTTTCGAACATGGGCGTCAAACACGCACTTCAGATTTAGTCGTTCCAGGAACTACAGAAGGGCGGACATCAAGATTAGTTTCGAATACGGCGATCATGGAGATGGGAGCCCATTTGATGGGGAAGGTGGGGTTTTGGCCCATGCTTATGCTCCAACAAATGGAAGATTCCACTACGACGCCGACGAGCCATGGTCTGTGGGTGCTTTGGAAGGTTATTACGACTTGGAGACGGTGGCTTTGCATGAGATCGGACACCTTCTTGGACTAGGGCATAGCTCAGTTGAGGGAGCCATCATGTACCCTTACATATCTTCTGGAGCCACCAAGCTGACTTTGCATGACGACGACATTCAAGGGATTAAAGTTCTATACAAGTCTTGATAATGCATGTCTAAAGTAACATGAAATCAATAAAAAAACTTTCCATCTTTTGAGTTTTTCCTTTCCTTTATTTTTGTGTACCAACAAATGAAATCCATAGCCAATTTTGTTTGGGAAGTGTTATTGACACTCCAAAAATCTTATTCTACACTCCTCACAAGTGTATTTTTCTTTCTAAATATAGAAAGTTTGGAGTGTAAAATGAGGAATTTGGAGTGTCAATAACAATTTCCTTTTGTTTTGGTGATCAGGTTTTTTTTTTCTTTCTAATATTCTCATATGCATTTCTTAATTAAAACGATTTTGCGTAACGTTAACGAACAGACCCTTATAAATATTCAAATAAAATGTCTCAAATAATAAGGCTTAATTGTTTAGATTGGATCTATGAGAGATGTTGTGAAATAATAGTTTATGAGACCTTAATCGGTATGATTATCTCCCCTCTTGGCAAATATGCGAAGTGTTGACAAAAACTTCTTCCAACACAATTTCACCGCTATCCGAAGAGAATAGAGTTTTATTATTTAAGTGCGGACCCATTTAAGGTTAAAAATAATTTCTTACGTACAACTCTTGTATTAAATTACAAAACAATAAAAAAAATAAAAAATAAAAAACCCTTTGGTTAAAATTATGAAGAATCGTTTATTTAGGGGAATGGTGGTTTGTTTGTTTCGTAGCTGCACAAGTACTTGGAACAAATCTCAAGTTGCCTACGTATTCCTTTTGAGGGGAATCAAGCCAACCCGTAAGAGCAAGTCTATCCCTAAGAATTTTGTGCCAGCATCCAGCTTATTTATCCACTCCAGTGAACAGTAACAGACTCTAATGAACAGTAATAGGCCAATGCATCTCCATCCCTAAAAAAATGCGCTGGCACCCAGTGAAAAAATGTGCTGGCACAAATGATCTCCATTCCTACAAAATGCGCTGGCACTCAGCCCATTTAAAATATTTTTAAATTTTTTCTAAAAGAATAAAAAAATAAAATAGTTTTAATTTTGGATGGTCATTTGGATATGGTTTTTGTAGTGTTTGGCGGCGAATTTGGTCACGGTGAGCTAGGAATTCTGTTTAGGTTGAATTTTGTGAATTTGAATTTATTTATTTACCGGATGGATTTGCATCTAATTTTGGGAGAGATCAAACTATCGGAAATGTGCCTTAAAGGTCAATTATGAGATGATACTTTACAGACGTTTTACATATTAAATTAATTTAGTTTAATTTAAGGGCAGAGATATTGTTTAAAGTCGTCTCATTAAATATTATACATTCAAACAATAAGTCCAAAGAATATGTAATAAAGCCTTTCTTTCTCATACACATATCCTAAACATTCTTGTTCATAGGATTGTCAATTAAACATGACAATTCGATAAGTTCAGTGCATACTATGACATTATCTTCATAGGAATGACTAGTCTCGAGTCATTGGTGTGATAAACACAAAGGCAAGTATGTAGGTGCTCAAATAGAGAGTAAGTTCACCGAACACTATCAAATAGGAGTTCTCGTACTCATGTCGTATGAGAACTTACTAGTTGGGATAATGCACAGTAATCATTTGACTTGAGACACCACAATTGTCTTGCGGTTATGTCTTTGACCATTTGAGGATGCGTCATAACCTCATTGTTTGCTCCTTGCATTATTGGGATCACTGATTTATTCACATAAGCATGTGAGAGTACAACAAGGGATCTCTAACCTTCAAATTACTGAAGGAGAATACCCTATGATATTATTTAAGAGTCTTTGTCTAGAGCACATAAATATGATTTAGGAAGAGTACATTCCAAATCACATTCACAGTAATCATATAGACAAGAGAATCACATTGTACAGTAGACACGAATAAACTATAAACAAACAATGTGATCAAGAGTATTGATATAGATAAGAACTGTATTGCATTGCAATTCCAACTAAATAGGTTCTCCACCTCTTCTGCTTAGCTTGGGTAGCCATGACATACTGCTAATGTAACATCCCACATCGCCCAGGGGAGTGGATCCTGTAAGCCTTATATGTATATTCTCATCTCTACCTAGCACGAGACCTTTTGGGAGCTCACTGGCTCCGGGTTTCGTAAGAACTCCGAAGTTAAGCGAGTTCGTGCGAGAGCAATCCTAAGATGGGTGACCCACTGGGAAGTTCTCGTGTGAGTTCCTAGAAACAAAACCATGAGGGCGTGGTCGGGGCCTAAAGTGGATAATATTGTGCTACAGTGGAGTTGAGCCCAGGATGTGGTGGGGGCCCGAGTCGGGATATGACAGCTAAGTGTCACTCATGGCTTGTGGGAAGCCCTGAAGTTAGCAATCATTAATCTTCATTAAAGAGAGAATTAAAAAGTAAGTTTCAATTCATAATCGATTAGTAAGAGTTCTAATAGCCCCTTATCTAGCTCATCGAATGAGTATTTTTTCGCCACATCAGGGCTATGAGAATCGAACCAAATTCTTCCAAATTAGAACCTAATAGATCGTATACCGTGTAAGGTAAAGATTGAAGAATACAACATAGTTGAGTAAGTACAATTAAATGGTTTAATTGTTTATGGCTAGGATTAATTAATCAAACGAATAAGTATGTATAACCTTGAGTTAGTTTTGGGATTCAAGACCCAATGGCTTTGAACCGTCAAGCCCATTAAGTTGTAGAAAACTTGAAGGGCCCAAAGGCCCAATAACTCTATATGGTTGTCCATAAAGAAAGAGCTTAAGGTTTTTCCTTTTTGTTAAATGCAATAGACTATTAAAGGGGAGTTATAGCCTTAAGCTCATTTAGGGTTTTGTGAGGGAAATGGGAGAAAACACAACTGTCTCTTTTCTCTCTTGGAGGCCAACGCTTAAGGAGAATTTTACTAGCATCAAATCCTCGCCAAGTCACTCATCTCCTCTTCACACCTCACCTTAGAGGTTCCCTTTTTTGGGAACTTTGGAGACTCTATTCCTTACCTAAATTCAAAGAGCCTAGAAGATAATAAGCAAGGAATGAAGGTCATCTCGTGGGTGAGTAGCCTTTGCTTATGCAAAGAGGAATCTACAAAGGTATAATAAGAGTTCTTTCCTTTCCTCTTCAATTTGGATTGAGTCTTGATTCACCACACTGCAAGGCTGTGGATTTCATGATTAAGATTTGTTTTTGAGTGTATATGTACTAGTTTCCTCTCTTTAATTGTTAAATGCTCAATGTAAGTTGCTCAAATAATCTTAGTTTAGCCAAATTTTTCCTTCACAAACCACATGTAGTTCCAATTTAATTTTGGGTCGCTTGACTTCTGGAGCAGCTTTGTGCCATTTTATCATTTTGAGAACGATCGAAAATTTAGCTCATTAATTGGAAGTGGTTCGCATCTACTAATTTAATATTTGTAATGGCGCAAGTCCTCTAATTTGAGATTGTATGAATTCACCATAATTTGACGCCGTCGAAGTTGTGGACACTTTTATTTTAGACTACTTCAACCTGGTGTGTATCTTTCTAATCAAATAATTTATAGCCTGTCGATATTGCAGATTTTGTGATGATTTAGCCGTAATAGGACTTTCTTCGACTTGAATGCCAAGGGAAAAATCTCCAAATTATTGTCGACATGTTTTACTCCCCCCTTTTTTGTGTGTGAAATGTTTATCGCTAAACACGATGGAAGAGACAACGTCGATGAATCATGTAAGGTGAGGAGTGGGGGGACATTGGAAGTTGATAGAAGTTAAAAGCTACGATGAGTTTCGACAAAAAAAAAAGTACGATGAGATTTTGAGTAGCGGTGCTTTGATATTTTTGGAGCGTGTTTGTACCATACTTGACCAATCCCGAAACTACTGAGCACCGATCAACGTTATACCGTCAAGGACCCAGAAGAGTTTCCTTCCAACCATGAGGCCAATCACAACGCGACACATGTTGACATCAGAAGCCAATCATAGTGCGACACGTGTCAACATCATAAGCCAATCACAACATGACATGTGTCAATGTCAGAATGAAACTCGAAACTCTCTTCTATAAATAAAGATCATTATCTCACAATATTTCCGAATGTTATTTGTACTAAATTATTCACTAGTACCCACTAAAGGAGAGATTGAACCTATGTACTTATGTAAACCTTCACAATTAATGAGAACTCTTCTACTCTGTGGACGTAGCCAATCTCGATGAACCACGTACATCTTGTGTTTGCTTCCCTGTCTCTATCCATTTACATACTTATCCACACTAGTGACCAGAGCAATCTAGCGAAGGTCACAAACTTAACACTTTCTGTTGTACCAAAGTCTTCACTGATTTTATGCATCAACATTTGGCGCCGTCTGTAGGAACGACATTATTCCCACTCTCTTCAGTTTTGTTAAGCTGGTTTCCACCATTCGTACACTCTCTTTTGACCAGGCATCCCTTTCCAACATAGGGAGCGAAGGAAGCACACAGAATGACACCCCTCTTGCACCTGGTGCGAAGCAATGAAAGAATGAACAAAAGAAGTTTGCTCTTCAGGCTAAAGTCGATGAGCTGGAGGCTCAGAACAACAAGATAGCGATGAAGAATGAGATCTTCCAAGAGCAATATGAGAAGGTCTTTGAGACGCTCCACGAAACTAGGCGTACTCAAACACGCGAGCTCGTTGCCCCTGTAGACATCAACCATCATCTTGGTGCCCCCCAACACGGAGGGTCACCTCCATTCAACATAGGTATCCCTGATGAGGAGCGAGCTAATCATCAAAACATTGATCAACATGAGACTTCTCTTAATCCAGATACTTCGACTGAAGCAGGAGAAGTGGAGAAAGACACCTCATTGCAGAGGGGTTGGAAGAATCGAAAGCCGTTTATCGTGACTGCCGAGACTTTCTAAAGCAACGTCGAGAGAATCCTCTCCACATATGCTTGAAGATCAATGACCCAAAGTTTTTGAAAGACTCGATCTCATCTCACGACCCAGGCCAACTACCAATCTAGGGAAGAAATGACAGGTCCTAGATGAACATGAAGGTACATGGGACTCTGAGGTATTCCGACAGATTCACCCCAGAAGTTAGTACGGCGAGTCCAAGGAAAAACCACACGCCCTTGCTCAAACTTTCTTACTTCCAAGAGGCGATGGAGACTTACGAAAGAAAATTCCAGTGGTATATGACTCCACTCAAGACCCCATTGTCCTACAACTCCTTGAGGAAGTAAACAAGTTGTAGGTCGAACGTCGGGCCGAGATACCTGACTGGAACCAACTCATGCCTGGCCCTCTCACAAGGAGGATCATCGACACCCCCATTCAAGTGAACACAAAACAAAAGCTTGGTTTACAACTCTATACTGGAAAAGATGACCCAATTGAACACCTTAACCTCTTTGAGTCCACCATGGCATATTGGATGCACACTGACGAAGAACAATGTCTTCTCTTCCCCTTCACCCTCTCTGACGGAGCTCTAAACTGGTATTGCCGTCTTCCACCTGAGACAGTAGACTTAAATGAGTAACTGAGGAAACTGTTTGTCTCTCAACACATCTTCCAGACCGATCGCTTGCATTCTGCAGATGACTTGTACACTATTCGCTAGAAGCCAGACGAGTCACTACGAGAATATACCGGTCGCTTCAGCCATAAGTATTCTCGCTGGGCTAAGGCAAATGACAAAACCGCCCTCAAGGCCTTCACGACATGCTTACGTGATTGTTTCTTCAAGTACATGATCAATGCCAACACTTAGAAGACTTACCCTAATGTGATGACACAGGCTTACAACCACGCCTCTACCGAAGTAAGGACATACCAAGGGAACCCCCATATGGTTAACCCCTATCAACAAGTAGGAAGTGGAAGTCAAGTTCTACTAAGTGAGAAGATCTTGGCCATTCAAACACCAATTGCATCATCTCTTGCCTTATTTCGCAACTCGTTAAGTAACCAAACGTATCTGTCTCTTGGTAAGAGGAAGCATTTTTACTCTCAGCAAGCCCATTACAACAAGAGGGATAAAAGTTCGTATCAAGACAACCAGGGGTGAACGTACTACCGACTATTATGACTATGGGGCCAAGCCTCACTCTTTCAAAATGGAGGACTAGGTACTGAAGGAAATGATATTATAAGAAAGCATACACATTACAAATGTTTTGACTCTCAACCGCTTGAGATCTTTTGTCACACAAGCCATTTGGCAAATATTTAAAGAAAAAAGAATTCAAACAACTCATTCTGAGTCTTTAGCGTTCCTAGCACTGGAACACTTGGTCTATGCTGACCTATCCTTATACTCCAACTCAGAGCTTCAACATGCGTACTTTGACACAAAATATGTGATACTAAGTGTTACAACCAACATGGTTCACATATCAAAAGCATGGATCCCTTCATGCATAGCAAAACATTCATAAGCATCACTCATATCAATCAACATAAACATCACACATTCCAACATATTCATACATAAACATCATACATTCCAACACATTCATACATAAACATCATACATTCCAACACATCCATACATAAGCTAACTGTGCTTCGAAAGGTCAACATACTTTGTGTCATTCGACACTTGCTACAATGTGCCTCGACACCTTGCCCTTATTCTCACCAACCAGGTGATTAAATGTGAAGAAGGAACTCATCGTCATGCCACCAACCAGGTGATGAAATGTACAACCCGTAACTTCCTTCATGCCACCAACCAGGTGATGAAATGTACAATCCGTACTCTAATATCATTTGGAAACTTGCCACTCATGCCACCAACTAGGTGAAGAAGGAACTCATATTCATGCCACAAACCAGGTAATGAAATGTATACCCTGTACTCTCCTTCATGCCACCAACCAGGTGATGAAATGTACAACCCGTACTCTAATATCATTTGGCAACTTGCCATCCATGCCACCAACCAGGTGATGAAATGTACAACTCGTACTCTCTTTCATGCCACCAACCAGGTGATGAAATGTACAACCTGTACTCTAATATCATTTGGTAACTTGCTACTCATGCCACCAACTAGGTGAAGAAGGAACTCATCTCGTACTCTAATATCATTTGGCAACTTGTCATTCATGCCACCAACCAGGTGAATAAAGAACTCATCCCCGTGCCACCAACCAGGTGATGAAATGTGATGAAAGGTGATGAAGGAACTCACCTTCGTACCACTAACCAAATGATGAAAGAAACTCACCATTCATTCCCACCTACCAGAAGAAGAGTGGTACAACTTGTACATGTGAACTTCTAGCATTCAAAAATAATAAAAAACCCTCAAGCTTGACAACTCAACTAGGGGAGCACTTATGCCCAACAAAAGTTATAGTCACCAACAAAGTCTTATTGCAAGCCAACAACAACTTCAGTGCATGGCATATGAAGATCAAGCTATTCAGCCCTCTTGCATTTGCTTCAGACATTTCCCCTCTGTAACAATGCAAACACTACAACTCATAGAAAGTTTCACAAGCTCTTGATCAAGACATTGTGAAGCAAAACCAATATATGGTACCAACAAGAGCTTCATTAACAGAGTTCAACCACATTTCTTAAAGGTTTCTTGATCAAGACAGTGTGAAGCGAAACCAATTTATAGTGCCAACAAGAGCATCATCAATGGAGGGCAACCACAATTCTTAAAAGTTTCACACACTATTGATCAAGACATTGTGAAGCAAAACCAATTTATGGTGCCAACAAAAGCTGCATCAAAGGAGTTCAACCACAATTCTTAAAAGCTTCACACACTCTTGATCAAGACAGTGTGAAGCAAAACCAATTTATGATGCCAAAAAGAGCTTCATCAAAGGAGTTCAACACAATTCTTAAAAGCTTCACACACTCTTGATCAAGATAGTGTGAAGCAAAACCAATTTATGGTGCCAACAAGAGCTTCATCAAAGGAGGGTAACCACAATTCTCAAAAGCTTCACACACTCTTGATCAAGACAGTGTGAAGCAAAACCAATTTATGGTGCTAACAAGAGCTTCATCAAAGGAGGGCAACCACAATTCTCAAAAGTTTCACACACTCTTGATCAAGACAGTGTGAAGCAAAACCAATTTATGGTGCCAACAAAAGCTTCATCAATGAATGGCAACTACAACTCGTAGAAAGCTTCACACACTCTTGATCAAGACTGTTCGAAGCAAATTCAATTTATATGGTTCGTCCAAACCTTCGACTACTACAAGGTGTGGCTTGCATCACAATCTCTTGCTCAACAGTGTGGAAGCAAAATTTGTATATGTTGTCTCTTCCACATTTCCAAATTTCTAGCTTCAAAAAAAAAAAGGGAAATTCAACAAAGCTTCATCAATGGAGGACAACTACAAATTCTCAAAAGCTTCACACTATCTTGATCAAGATAGTGTGAAGCAAAATCAATTCGTGGTACCCAACAAAGCTTCACCCACAAAAGCTTCCCCCACCACAAAAGCTTCACCTACAAAGCTTCACATACAAAAGCTTCACACTATCTTGATCAAGATAGTGTGAAGCAAAATCAATTCATGGTACCCAACAAAGTTTCAACCTCAAAGCTTCACCTACAAAGCTTAATATATATATATATATTTTTTTTTTTTGAAATTCGAAAATTAAAAAATTCAAAAATTCAAAAATTCAAAAATTCAAAAATTCAAAAATTCAAAAATTCAAAAATTCAAAAATCCTAAAATTCAAAAAAAAAAAAAAAATTGCCTAGGCTTCCTCTTCTTTGGGCCTAACAACTTTCATAACAAATATATATGAAGGAGAAGTTTTGGGCTACCACTTAAAAAGGAAAATGGTGAAGTTTTGTTACTATGGAAATTTGGCTACTAGCAAGACACCTCCTTCGTCAACTCCCTCGACTGGAAACTTGGGGCACTCCTACCATATACTACTGCACCTTGATACTCGGAAGTCTCACGACCACTCAGTGACTTGGATTTTTTCAAGTCTCCAACAGAGAAGTTTTCCTCACTCAGGAAATTAAGGGACCATTACCTCAACCTACATGCTTCACTCACAAAGATTCAACATACAAGCTTCAACAAAAGGAAAAATTCAAAGAACTTAGTGAAGAAGGCCTTGGTGTATTTAACACAATACATTGAAATGAAGCAAAGCTTGTTTATTGATATCTCAGATAAGTTATAAATATGTACATATACATGAATCAAAATAAACAAAAAAGAGAAAACCTTCACAAAGGTTGTTCAGGAGAAGTCTTAGCAGTCAGGCAGAGCCCCATAAAGAGGAGGCACCAGAGGGTGATTATTCAGAGCCTCAGTATTAGGCAGAACCCCAGAAGGAGAAGGCACTGAAGGTTGATCATTTGGAGCTTCATTATGCGGTACAGCCCTAGAAGATGAAGGCAATAAATACATTTGGAACAAATCCACAAACCTCTTATGATCAAGTAAAATCTGACCATTAGATTCCTGCAGCTGGTCGAGCTTCCTTTTCATGTTTGTAGCATAGTCATGTGCGAGCCTGTGCAACTGTTTATTCTCATGCTTGAGCCCTATGATCTCCTGTTTGAGACTTATCACTTCAGCCGCCAATGATTCAACTTGGCGGGTTCGAGCAAATAGGCGTTGGGCCATATTAGACACAAAATCTGCACACTGAACACTGAGAGCCAGAGAATCTTTAACAGCCAACTCATCAGACCGTTTAGAAAGTAGTCTGTTATCTTTGGGAGTGAAAAGGTTTCTGGCCACCACCGCAGCGGCCATATCATTCTTCATCACAGAGTCCCTAACGGTAAAAGAACTAGTAAGGGATAAGAAGGATGGGCGCCATATGTTATCTTGAGAAGGCATGGCTGCCTCTTGACCAAAGTTCAAGTCAAAACGACGGTCGGATGGCCCAGACATTCTCAGAAATGATGAAGAAGAAATGAGGTGCAATAAATCTCTGAAGTAAGGGGAAAATTCCTACAAGCAATAACTCTCTGAATGTACTTCTTGCACACAATTGGTGCCCTTATAAAAGAAAGGGCAACATGGCCGTTGGTTCAAAAATTGAAGAGGCACCACTCTCCGGATTCCAAAGAGGCATAACTTTCCACACACAACATTTGCTCCTCGGGTACGACATATAACTTTGCCAAAGATCTCTGACAAAGTTTAGACACATAAATTTTGAAGGTCCAGCTACCCTACTATTACCCACAAGGGTAAAGGAACAGCACCACTGCTTGATAACTAGAAAGTCTCTATGTGTGTCAACCTCTGTGCTCTGTGGCAAGGCAGACTGGCAAAAATGCAAAACCTTTACTCACATTCGAGAAAATACTCCTAACAAGATTGCTTGCTTAAAATCGAAGAGGCACCGCTCTCCGAATCTCGAGAACCAGACTTCCAACATGATTACTTGCTAAAAAATCGAAGAGGTACCACCCTCTGAATCTTGAGAGCCAGACTCCCAACATGATTACTTGCTCAAAAATCGAAGAGATACATCTCTCTGAATCTCGAGAGCCAGACTCCGAACATGATTACTTGCTCAAAAATTGAAGAGGCACCGCTCTCTGAATCTCAAGAGCCAGACTCCCAACAGGATTGTTTTCTCAAAAATCGAAGAGGCATCGTTCTCCAAATCTCGAGAGCTAGATCCCCAACAGGATTGCTTGTTCAAAAATCGAAGAGGCACCGCTCTCCGAACTTTGAGAGCTAGATTTCCTTGGATAAAGCTTTTCTGCAATCTTCACACGCAACATCAGCTTTCCAGATACCACAGACCACTTTTTCAAAGTGCTCTGACAAAGTTAAAACACGTGAATCTTGCAGCTCCCACTACATTGCTATGACTGAGAAAGGTAAAGGAACAGCGTTACCACTCGCTGTTGGGATAATTTCTATATATGTCGATCTTCATCCTTCACAGCCAGGCAGACCTGCAAATAAAAAAAATGCTCCACTTTTCTTCATATCCGAGATGGCACTCTCAGCAGAGTCTCGAAATGCTCAGCTTCTTTTCCCCCCAATAATTCCTCTGCAAACAAGCCACACCAGAGCAAGAGTATCTCATATCATCAAGGTTAAAAGCAAGAGTATCCCATATCATGCTTTTTCCCTGTCTTTTCCTTTGGCCTTGTTCTTACTTGCAAGACAAGGAGAAAGAGAACAAGCAGTCAGCACTTGGAATCAAGCTTCTAGTCAGGAACTGACTGCCTGGAACCCCTTGCCTAATTACTTACCTGACATTGCTCTCGAGTACTCATCTTCAACATCTTATGCTTCCAGAGAAGATACCACATCTGCCTGATGAACAGATAGGGTAAGTGAGAAGGATACAAGGAAGCATGTGGAGACAAGCGTAACATAACACGTGCTTATACATCCACTACTTTGTCAACAACAAAAGTATCTCATATCATCAGGGTCGAACGTACTCTAGATTTGATGAACTGGTTTGACGCTCAAATTCTTGAGTCGGCCTTATACTCTGGAGGAAACCAGAAAACCCTCCAACCCAGTTCAAGAATAAGCCTGTGGAAAGTTACTTCTTAAAAAACAAAAGTATCTCATATCATCTATTCTACATTTGCTTCTTCTTATCCTTGTTGCTATTTACGACACAAGGAGAATGAGAATAATCAACCGGAAGCTGAAGTCGAACCTCCGATCCAGGTTGCTTGCTTGGAAGTTTGATTGCTTACCTTGTTTGTTACCTCATTCGGCAAATCTCCTAGCTCGGCGACTTGGGGGACTCCTACTATAGGGTTTGTATCGCACTTGACCAAGCCCGAAACTACAAGTAAGCTTCAAGTGAAATTGATACATTACCTTGTGCATCTTCATCGGTTAAAGATACCATCCCTGGATGAAGGAAAAGTACTTCCAGATAAAATGCCACATCTACATATGAGACAGATAAGGCAAATGAAAATGATACCACACTTCGGTACTTAGAAGTTTCGTGATTACTCAATGGATTGGATCTTACAAGTCCCTAACCGATGAGCTTCCCTCACTCGGGAACTTAGGGGAGCACTGTTTGTACCATACTTGACCAATCCCAAAACTACTGAGCACCGGTCAACGTTATGCCGCCAAGGACCCAGAAGAGTTTCCCTAAAACCAGAAGGCCAATCACAGCACGACACGTGTCGACATCAGAAGCCAATCATAGCGCAACATGTGTCAACATCAGAAGCCAATCACAACACGACACGTGTCAATGTCAGAATGAAACTAGAAATTATTTTCTATAAATAGAGATCATTCTCTCACAATATTTCTGAATGTCATTTGTACTAAATCATTCACTATTACTCACTAAAGGAGAGCTTGAACCTATGTACTTGTGTAAACCCTTCACAATTAATGAGAACTCTTCTACTTCTTGGACGTAGCCAATCTGGGTGAACCATGTACATCTTGTGTTTGCTTCCCTGTCTCTATCCATTTACATACTTATCCACACTAGTGACCGGAGCAAACTAGCGAAGGTCATAAACTTAACACTTTCTGTTGTACCAAAGTCCTCACTGATTTTGTGCATCAATAAAGTGATTAGGTTAACTTGTGAAAGAAATTTACCAAGATGCACGACATGAGTCTAGGATCACAGTCGATTTCGCATCCTAGAACAAGATGACTTGCACGTGAAGAAGACATGGCTGCTAAGGTTTTCAGAAGATTGTCTTCCACTCTTTCCCCTACATTAGTTGGACTTATACTTTGGTGAAATTGCTAAACCCTTTTGGTTTTTCCTCCTATCAGCTTGCCTTGCGAAATTGAAGGATGATCCACTGTTAGCCGTTGATATTGATGAATTGTGTAAAACACAGAATCAGAATGTCATGACTGATGTGATGGACGTCACTGAGTTTGAAGAGTGATTGGATGATTTTGGGATGTGAAAAGTTTCTAAAATGACATTTCAGCTTAGCTATTTCAACATGCTTTTAAGTCGTTGTGAAGTAGTCGTGTATTATGTAGAATGGTTTTGTATAGAGTAACCTGGTTGTATGCAATGATGAAGCTACATAGGGGTAAGGAGGGGCAACCGCCCTTCCCCTCGCCGGAAATGAAGCCCAGGAGTGAGTATCCGCCTCTCCTCTCGCCGAAAATGAACCCCTGTTTTCTGCTGCTGCGTGCTGCAATTCAGTTTTTTGAAAACCCCAAGCCAAACGGTGTCGTGTTGGACGTAGAAAAAAGAAAACCCCCTTAAGTAGAACGGTGTCATTTGTATTCATTGAAAAACGTAAATAAATAAGACTGACATATGTGACCACTCTTCCAAATTAACCTTATTAGAGCCCCCACGAACCAGCTCGAGAAGATAAGCCAACCTTCAAGCCACTACCCAGATTCCCTCTTCGTGCCTTCGCCCTTCCCCTCCAAGTTCCAGCCTTCAAGCCAAGCCACTGCCCAGCTTCAAAGGTTTTCAAAGCTTACCTGAATTCCTCTCCAAAACTTGACAACAACAATATATAAGCTTATAGCTTACCTAAATTCCTCAAAGTTGGCTACTTAATCTCGATTGAACCTCCAAATGACACGATTGAAGTCAAGAACACTTGAAATATGAGATTAAAGTCTAGTTTGTATAAAATTTCGAATTAAAAAAACAAAATTCCAAACCTAATTACATGTCCAAATCCTTTACCTAAACTTGTTTGGCTTGACTCACTGAATCCGTAGGCGAAAACCTTTTGTCAAATCGACGAGCAAAAAGAAAGTTACGAATTTTCAATGACTTTTTTTTAGGGAAAACGGAGGGAATCTGAGCTTTCCGGAGAAGCCGAGATTGATGAGAATATGAAGAACCAGATAGCATTCTGGTTTAAAAATTAAACCCACGTGGCTGACTAAATTTGTATCTTTTGGGACTTTGTAACGTGGTGAAACTAGATTTCACCTCATAAGCAATTATGAAGATGCATTGTAATTTTTCATCATTAAAAAAAATAGTGATATTTTTGGTGAATTTCGAGAGTTGTGAAAATTATAAGTTAGTGTATAAACTTCTTAAATTGGTTTTAGTGTTACCGTTGCAACCGTTTCAGTGGAAAGAGCATTTTCTACTATAACCATTGTGAAAACACCATTGCGTAACAAAATAGTTGATCAATGATTGAAGGATAGCATAGTTGTTTACATTGAGAGATATTTTTGCTTTTATTGATAATGACAATGAGCATATTATACGACGTTTTCACAACATGAAACGTCGCCAATAACAATTGTAATTTGTTTGTATTGATAAATTATGATCAACATTAATATTGTCTACTATATATCTAAATGGATTTAGTTGTCTACATTTTTGTGACCTCTTACCCTTTTATATTTCGCCCCTCCCCCCAACAATTCGTGGCTTCGCCACTGATTGTATGATATTGCATATGTAGTACTAGTTGTTGAAAGCACTTCCAGTTCCTTCTCTCTGATGAATTCTTTTAGACTGCATTTGGACAAGTGTATTAACATGAGGCATTTAGTTGGATTGCCTAATTCAAATTGTATACTTGGTTAAATCTCATTATTCTATATTTGAAGTGGTTTAGAGAGTAATTGTGAAAGAACCCGTTAACCTAGTTGTACAATGAACAAAGTTGGAACTCACAAACTTTTTTGGGTCGTGCCATTGGGAAATAGAATAGCTGCAAGTTTGATGAATGCATCTAATTAGACTACTTTCAAGTACATTAATAATATTGTACTAATGAATCCTAGCTATATAGTCTAAAATATTTCAATTGAAGTAGTTTGTCATACTAATTAATATTTAAGATAAAGTTAATAAATAATTTTCTTTTAAAAATAAAGTATATTCAGTAATTCACCTTTATTTGTTAAGAAAATTAAATTAATGGCATATCTAGTATTATACACTTTTTGGTCATTTTACACAGTCACATCTATTTTACATAAATGTTTACCAAATACTATAATACTACTTTTTCTTCCAAAAATACTTTTACAAAAAAGTTTACCAAACAATCTGCTGTTTTATTTCATAACTACTTATTCTCATAGCACAGCAGAAGCAATTTTTTTTTCAAAGCACAACAATACCAAATCAGCCCTTAATTATAGTGTTTTATTATTTTTCCCCCAAATTAATTATAGTGTTTTATTGTTTATATTATTGTATGTTGTTCAATAGTATTGATGTTACAACGTTAGTACGTCCGCCTTCATATAGATTTCAGGACCAGAGCGTGACATTTCGCCCTTTCATGGGATCCCTTGCTTCTTAATTCCACGTAGCAAACTCAAAACACCACTCCCACAAAGTGTATGATAAAATGATCCGGGGAAGTCCAATTTGCATGATTTTTAATTCTTTCAATTCTATTTTGTCATTAGAATTTGGAAGTGTTGTTATAGAAGACTCTCTTCTTCCGTATTTGGCTATGCATGTAGCTTCAAAGACTTGAACTTTCATCTGCATGCTTTTTCATTTTTCCCTGTACAAACTTTTTAGTCCAAATTTCTGCTACGTTTTCCTGGAAATTGATATCATATAAGATATAAACAGAGAGATCAATCACTCTCATTTCACTACATTCTTTAGCTAAATTTTTCTCTCTTTTGCAAATATTTAGGGTTAACAAAACAGACGTACTTCTTATGCAAAAATATCATTATATCACCTATACGTAGACCTGGCATTTTAGATCAACCCGTTAACCCGACTCAACCCACTTGGTTAAAATTAGCATTTTAGTGGATGCTTAATGAACCAGGTCGTTAATAGATGAACCTGTCCTATTAAATAACGGGTCATTTTGGGTCTACCCGAAACCTGTTAACAATCGTTAGTTGAGGGTGTACATGTAATTTACTACAGAAGACTTAGGAGCAAGTTGAGTCGGTCATTTCTTCAAACATGTGATAGGGGTGTAATGAAAGGAGAAATTGGTATCTTTGACGAACCGATGTGCGTGGGTGATCAGGCTTCAAGATGACAATGTGGAGATGGAAATCCACCCTCATTAGTAGAGAAGACATCGTATAATCGCAATCCAGGAATAAGGTTGATGTGTTTTCTATACTAATAAATTTTTAGTGAAATATTTAAAATAAATTGAAAAAAATTTAATAGATTGGGTTTGAGTGAAATATCTAAAAATTTAGCTAAAGAGAGAAAAATTTATTAACAATTCTTTAGCTAAATTTTTCTCTCAATTGCGCACCAAGCCGCCACCCCGCCCACCACCCAGACCTATAAACAGGCCAATTTTATTGAGTTTAGATTGGTTTTAACCTAAGCCGTTAAGTTAATGAGGTACTTTAATTTAACCCATTAAGCTAACAGGTTACCTAAATTTAACTTGTTATGCTAATAGGTCACCTGTTAACATTCATTAACAATTTTTTTTTTTTAGATATTTAATCCAACGGTTACAAACAGAGAGCCCCTTTAAAGTTAAAATAATTATAACCGTTTGATTAAAATCCAACGGTCCACATTAGTGGATCCCGAGGATTTGCCTCGGAGGGCATCCAATTCCGAAGAGAAGAGGGAAAAGCACTACCCTAGACTTTAGATGATTTTAAACGGTTCAGATTAAATATTCTTTATCTTCGGGCACCGAAAATTCCCGGTGGAGGACCCAAAACCCGTACGCCTACCTCTGCAAAGACACAAGGTAGTCGTAGTCGTCCCTCCCGTCTCCCTTACCCTGTGTGCTGTGCTTTTTCCATGCCAGAAATCTCCCGGGAGGCCACACACCGTCGATTCTCCGATCCCCCAAGTCCTTCCCTCAAGGTATTCGCTTCTCTTCAGCCCCTCATGCTTTGATTCTTATATACATCTTTATTCTGTTTTTTATACACTCTATTTTCTGTTTGGTTACTGAGAAAGTATGGGAAAAATTAAAAGAAAAAAGAAGAGAATTACGCACGTGATTTTTTTTATTTTTTTTCTGGGGGTTTATGTTTTGGCATCTTGATGTTTAGAATTTCGATTTGATTAGTTTAATTTTCTGTTATCTTACTAGAAATCTAGCATTTCCAATTTGTGGGATTGAGGATTTTGACGCTGACCCTTGTTTTTTTCTTTTCTAGGGTTTATAATTTGCTTCCAATTTTCAGCACTCGGCTTCATGTGTACGTAAACCCCATTTCTACATTGTTCTAGGTCATACCCAATCCGATATCGAGCGTTAAGTGCTACTTGTAGCTACTGCTGGAGTGTGTGTTTTCTAGGTTATATATCAAAAGATGATAGGGAATTCGTTGGTCCAAGTTTCCACATGCCCCACGATGTTGTCTTTGTCACGCATTTCTGCAAATAGTTTGCCTTATCTTCCTTCAAGATCACCAACAAAAGCAACCCGGATAAGAGCTGCATCGGCAGAGACAGGACATAGCCAACAACCCTCCTCTTCTTCTGAGAAAAAGAATCCACTTGCAGTTGTTTTGGATGTCCCTCGGACTATTTGGAGGCAAACATTACGACCGTTGAGTGACTTTGGGTTTGGTCGTAAAAGTATATGGGAAGGTGGGGTAGGATTGTTTCTAGTTTCGGGTGCAGTTCTCCTTGCACTCAGTTTGGCTTGGTTACGGGGGTATCAATTGAGGTCTAAATTCAGGAAGTACTTTGCTGTGTTTGAGTTCACTGAAGCTTGTGGAATATCCACTGGAACGCCAGTGAGGATTAGAGGGGTCACTGTAGGCAATGTTATCCGTGTTAACTCTTCCTTGGAAAGTATTGAAGCTGTTGTCGAGGTATGCTTCAGTGTCATAATAATCCATTTTCAATGCTGAATGAAAATACAGTATTAGTTTTTTGACCTTAATGAGATTACTGTTTTTGTAGGTTGAAGATGATAAAACTGTCATACCTCGAAATGCACTGATTGAGGTAAACCAGTCGGGTCTTCTCATGGAAACTAGAATTGACATTACACCTAGAGACCCGCTTCCGAATATTTCAGTTGGGCCTCTTCATCCTGAATGTGGCAAAGAAGGTCTGATTGTATGCGATAGGCAAAAGATGAGAGGACATCAAGGTGTGAGTTTAGATGCATTGGTAGGTATATTTACTCGTCTTGGACGTGAAGTGGAGGAGATTGGTATAGCTAACACTTATTCGCTCGCTGAACGAGTTGCTTCCATGATAGAAGAGGCAAAGCCACTGCTATTAAAGGTGTGATGTGCCCCTTTATGTTTTCTTCTTTAGTTGAGAATTATCTATGTTGATGAGGATAATTAGGGCCATTCATTTACATATTTTTATCAATCTTGGATGAGGACCTATTTGTTCCAGAATCTATTTGCTTCAAAATAAATTTGAAAGGCAAAAAGTGTAGGGACTTCCATCAGCCGTTTGGCACGAGACAAAGATTAGGTTTTCCTCTGGCACAACTGTGCATTTGTGGAAGGTCCTGGAAGACATCATTTACATATAACAATGGCAACTGCAATAGGGGTTTACATATCTTCCAGTTTTCTGAGGCTGCATATCTATTAAATAAAGTTTCTTTTTTTCTTTTGGTCTGATCTGTTGAATAAAAGTTGAAGTTACCTGTAAAATTACTGCACAGATACCAAAGTTTGTTTGCAACGGGTGGTTCGCAGATAGGAAGATACATGCAAATAAATATATTTGAATTGTTTACCTTCGTGGCGTGTATTCATGCTGTTTGTGTCTTTAAGATTAAAAAAAATCAAATTTTCTGTTATTTGTCATCTCATTCATTTATCTAACACTTTATACTAATTTTCAAAAGATTTCCAATTAAGATTCTGAGTCATTTGTGAAACTATGAGGCTTTTTGGAAGAATTGTTTGGAGTTATAGATTCTCATTGATTAATTGAATTTAAGTTTTCAAGGCATGAATTTGTTTTTTACACAGGTAGACTTCTGTTGGCATTAAAAGTAAACATAATTTTCCCCCTTTAGGTTACTAGAATATCTCTTCTCATAAGAAACATAATTTGATTAAAAATAAAAAGAACAATACAGATACAGGGGACAATATGAAAACCATCTATTGGCATACAACGATCCTTTATGTGTGTTATGTAGAAAAGTACTTGTACATAGCTTGAAATTTAGATTGCAGGACACTTTAACTTGTTTTGTGTTCCAGTTCGAGCCAATTTGGAACTCTTATATGGATCTTCTTATATATTCTCTTGTTGCTGATGCCCATTTGTCTAGACATGATTGGTTACATCATGGCAGTATTTTCTGATTTTATGCACTGGAATTAGTGTCAATTTGGTAAACACAACAATGGTCAATACAGCCATTCTGCAGAAGCTATAAATCACCTATGTTGCATTTGTATATCAATCAGTATGCGTGCCTGTCTGTCCACCCATATGCATTGGTGTACACTGGATGTTCACTTGCTTCTTACAATTTCAAGTTAATTCATATTTTTACTATACATTCAATATGTTCTCATGCACAAGTATTTGGCTTTGATGTAGTGATCTCTCAGATCCAAGCCATGGCTGAAGATGCTCAACCTTTGCTGGCTGAGTTTCGTGATAGTGGGTTGCTGAAGGAAGTTGATAGTTTGACCAGAAGCGTTACGCAAGCCTCGGAGGATTTGAGGTGAATTTTAATCTGTATTGATAAGAAACTCATTAATCTTCATCATCTATCTTTTATAGTCTCCTACATGTTAGAATGTGAGATCCAACCCAAAACCTATTGGAACTTGGTGGAGAGGTTCAAGATGGTTTAAACTATTAGGGAATAGTTCCCCGATTTATGGGATTCACAATCTCAACAATATGGACAACCTCTGTTTGAGGGCTTTTCATATAGATAGTTTAGAACATTCTTTGGTGTCTGTTGCAGGAGTTGAAATGCATGCCATTAATTTTGGCATGACTCTGGGTTCTTATTTTTCATATTTATTTCCATGGTAGTTAGCTCACTATATATATTTAGTAATTATGTGTGTTCATCTTTGTGGTGATGTTTGTTTGGGTGTTCTAGGTAATTGGTTCTGGACAACGCTGGGTAATTCTCTAATTTCGTACTTTCTCATCATGTTTACGGATACTAGAATATGAACAGTATATTATCAGTGTCATGGTACACAGTAAGAAGTTAAAGAGGCTGCCCTGACAGTTTTTCTAATAGTGTTCTGCTGCATTGTGATTTCTCTGTACCCAATAGACATGCATTCTTTTAAAGGAAAACTTCAAAACTTTTGAGTTTTAATGATAAGGACAAAATAAAGGGTCAAGTGAATAGGACCATGATTGACTTTTTAGTGTAAAAATGTGGTTTTTCGTTAAAATGAACAGTATCGGAAGCTTTTCATTAAAGTTCCCTTCTTTTAATTAATACCACTATGTTGTAGAGTCTTCATTCACTTTCAATTTTGTCCACCATCACCACTTGCCTACCTGCGTGCCACAGCTGATTTCATTATCCCTTCACACACTTGCATTATTCCGTCTTTGTTACCATCATTGAGCAATGACATCTACTCATAACACTCACAGTGCTTCCCTACAAGTTCATTATCATCAACACTTTCCCTGTAATCTGGAGTTTGGAATCCAAGATGAAAGTGTATTATCGAGCTATTTGTAGAAATAGTTAAAATTGTTCTTGGGAAGTACAAGTGTATTTATAGGAAGCTATTATAATTTGTAATAATGATTTGTGTTTCGGAAAAAAGCACTTCTTGTAAAAGCACCTCCTCTAGAAATTAGAATCATTCCCAGCGGCCTTAGAGACTGGTTGTTAGTGTTCAGACTGCAGAGATTCTGGTCATAATATGGTTTATTGAGTTAGTTTTATGATGACCTTTTAAAATATATCCCAAATCGTGTGATTTTCCAATGTCATCTGCAGAAGGGTGCATTCAGCTGTTATGACTCCTGAGAATACAGAACTGATTCAGAAGTCTGTATACAGTTTGATTTTCACTTTGAAGAATATTGAGGTGATCCTAGTTGCCAAACACTTAAATTTTTTTCTCCATATTCTGTGGCTTGTTTTTCTTCTTATCTTTAGAGTTACATGTATTTATCATACGTATCTGTTTTCTTGTTCAATTTTTCTACAACTCATCCACCTTTGCAGAATATAAGCTCTGATATTCTGGGATTCACGGGTGACGAGGCTACAAGAAAAAATTTGAAGTTACTGATCAAGTCCCTCAGCAGGCTATTGTGATGAGTGATGGCTGAAGGTGGACTTAGGATTGTCCTGTGTATCTTGGTCGAGCAGATGCCCGCACTTGGTTTTTAGCATTCGTTATAGTTTGGACAGGAGCAAATTGCGTGTGCCTCCTCGTGACCGTTTCTTTTCTTTGTTTCATTTTTTTAATGCGCATAAAGGTTTCAACTCCAGAGCTACATTTGCGTTCTCCAATCGGTCAGTTCAGGTGTGTTTATTGTTTTCTCATAACGTAGTTAAATATAAAGTCGCTTATGCGTTTGTGCAGACGGCCTGGTGCTTTCAGAAACCTTCTGTTCCAAGTTGAGAACGTTCGTTCCAACCTTCTGTTCTAAGTTGAGAACGTTTGTTCCAAGTATTTATTTTGGATAATGACGCGTTTTACAGCTAATTGTGCTTCATTAAGTCGTGCATTTTGCAAAGTATATTTAGTGGTAATACGTTTGTGTGGGCTCTCCCCTAACCAAAGGGTAATGGCAACCATCTCCACTATGTTTTTGGTGATCTGTCGATATTACTCTTTTCTCTGAACTTTGTCGATTTAACGATTAATGCTAGAGTGAGCACATGTCCGGACTATTGAAGAAAAATTGCTGTTTTGTGTTTCCGATTCACTTCTTTTCCTTTCAAAACTGTAAAGCTTAAGCCCGAAACGCACAGTAACACAAATTAGATGGAATCGATCCATAAGCATAACATCCGAACAAATTAACTCAAGACAAATATTAGGGCAGTCGCATTACGGTCTACTAGTATTCAGCCTTTACTAGTAAGTGAAATGTTTTTAAGTTCAATTCTCGTCAAAGACAGATGTAAACCGTATTATTGTAAGCTCATTATGAAGTTTATCTCACTCTTCTACTTCTTTTATGTTAGCTAATATCATTTGTTAAAAGAAAAAGACCAATATCTGGGCATTTTGACATCTTTCACCAGCAACGATAATAACATCTTTCACTAGTATTGGGCTCAAATGTTGTCTAGATTACAAACACTTTTCGACCCGTTTTAAATAAGGAAAACTAATGAAAATGACATGAAAACTTTAAGTTTTAATTAAAATGACAAAAAAAATGTTGTAAATAAATAGTACCAAGAGTGACTTTTTAGAGTAAAAATATCTTTAACGTTAAAAGTGAACATAGTAACAGAAGTGCTTCGTTAAAACTCCCAATTAATTAACAATATAACATTAAAAAGCTTCTCATATTAAGAAGAGAAATAAAAAATCGATTTAATAAAAAAAAAAGAAATACAAACCCTTTAAAGTAAATATACGAAAATAGAGTCTTGAAACTGATACCTGCATTCCTACAACGAAACAGGTCTAAATCGACATAATTTTAGAATTTAAACATTATCACCATCCTAGTGCAGAATGGAAGCAAAAATTCCAAGCAATGTATTTCGATTACGGTAAAAAAACAACAAAAGATAAGTTTCCAACTCTCAAGTCCTGGTAACCATCTCACAGCCTCAGCTGATTCCAATTCAAGGGTCTTGCACATTCAAACCTACAAAATAAAACGTCATTGAATCCGTAAGAAAAAAAAACCTTAATAGCTTCAGGAAGTGCATCCTAGAGATAATATAGTAAGAAGATGCAATTATGAGACAGAGGCTCAGGGCAAAAGGGATAGAAAAAGACATGAAGTACTTAGAGCTAACAGAAGACTCCGCGCAAAAGTGAGCGCAGTGCGTACAACTTATTTATCTATTGTCTACGAATAATATGAGAGAACGTTCTAGGATTCATACACCCGACTCCACTTAGTGGGATAAGGCTTTGTTGTTGTTGTTGTAAGAGCCAGGAAACATATATGGCATCCGCTAAAATGTGTAGCCACTTCATGCATATCTGATACAAGTGTTACTCTAGCTTCATAGTATGTTGTTAAATAACAGTTTTTTGTTTTGTACGCATCCCAGAAACAGATGATAGTGTTTTGACAACATATTACCTGGAGGGAGAGACTGCTTAAGCTTATCAGCCTTCTCTGTGTCAAAAACACAAAGTGTGTAAAGGTACTTGGAGCATCGAACCTTGAACTTCACCGCATCTTTGGTCTTCTTCATCTTCACAGAGCGTGCGTCTTTCCTTCTTGCAGTGAGAAGGAAATCCTTAATTTCATGGATTTGCTTAGGCTGTCAAAGAAACAGCAAACAAAAACTCTAAGCACCAACTTCAACTTCAACATATATATATGTGATAGAAAACACTAACTCTAAACACTAGACCCAGACTAGAATACGAAACAACTAAAACTGATGTATTATCGTCGATACAGTTTCTTCGAGATATGATCGAAAACAAACGAAAACTTTATATTAAATTGTTTTAGGGCTTCAAAACATTCTTGACACTGGTGAACATCGGCAGTTGCTTATAAAAAGACTGTTGTAACTAGTTATATACAACGCAAAGAATTATGTCAAAAAGTAAGACGCAGTTGCATTGACACCACCACAATAACAGCACCGGAATCTAAGATCAGAAAACCAAACAACTCCGAAATGCAACATTATTTCAAACCAGTTCAGCTACCTAAATATAAATACAACATTATTTCGAGGAAATTCCTCCCTCTTAACCTCTTCCACTATTTTCTGTATAACTTCTACATTTTCTCTAAACAATCCCTGAATTTTTCACTACATGCCAATTAACTCATACCTAAAACGCACCTCATCAGCCTTCCAAGAATCCGTGTATCCAATTCAAAAACCTCAACTATGCACTCACTTAAATGTATCAAAAGTTCAAAACCAGAATTTTCAAATAACCCCACAATATTTTCAAAACCTGAACAGAATACAACTCAAAAGTTTAAAAACAGCCAAAAGAGAAAAATCGAAGAGAACCCATTTGACTACATGATCCGTTCACATATATATATATATATATATATAAACATGTCAAACGGAAGCAAAAGAGGGAGAAGGAGAAATTGAAGATACCATTTTGATGGCGGAGAGCAACCCTTCGTTCCCTTTCCTTCCTGGTAAAGTAGATGGACAAGCTCCCAGCCGCGAGCTTGTGTTTTGAGCTTCTGTATATATCTGACGGCGTAAGACGCTGCCTAAACCCTACAAAAAAGAGTATGAGGCAATTTACCCGTTATAACCCTGAATAACAGGTGTTATTACGATAAAGTTTAGGAACTTTAACGAAAAACTACCAGTACTGTTTATTTTAACGAAAAACCATATTTTTATAATAAAAAATCAATCCTGATACTATTCACTTTACCTTTATTTTTCCTTATCGTTAAAACTTATTTTTTAAGTCATTTTCATTTATTTTTCTATAAAGTTTTGTAATATTATAATGGGCTTTTAATGGGCATCTAGGCCCAACTTAAATTAAAGAAAAATTAAATTATACCTTTTAAAAATTAAAGAAAAACGTACAATACAACGCGGCTATTACCCTTCCCTGATGCCCTTTCCCGTGACATTTCCGGCGGCCTCTTTGCCGAAATAGCCTACTGCCCAATTCTCATCCCTTGTCTACCCGCATGATAATTGTTTGTCTCCATCTCTCTTCTCTATCTAATCTTCATCTGTCAAATTCTTCCGAAGGCCACAACTCTGATTAATCCTTGCGTTTGAAAATTAAAAAAACTGCCTAGACACCTAGGTGCTATGCCCTGCCCGTGGTCCGACTAGTGCCTTACGTCTTTTGGAACATTGGGTTGCAGTACAGCAACTATTTAATCTTTCATTTTTTTTTCTTGGGTTTTCTGTTTTTTTTAATATTAAAAAACAGCAGGTTTTAATTTTTTTTTTAACGTTAATCGTTGGTTTTTTTATTGGGTTTTAACGTCATTCTCAATGGGATACAATTGTGATCAAAATAATTTAGAAATAATGGGTGTTCAGAGATCAAATTTGGGTGTAAACAGAATTTTTCTTTGGAAATTGGTTTTAGTAGCCCATTTACAAAACCACCAAAATAAAATAACGATGATCCCAAATTGCAATTTGTACGAGTCCTCTTTGATAAAAGTACCCTAAAGTTAAAAGCCTCTTACTAAAGCATATGGAGGAGGTCATCACAAATCAAAATAGAGAAAATCAAGGTCGGACCTATTCATGGGCCGGGTGATCTTGGGACCATTTAAAAGTCTGGAGAAGCACATTGAAGGACCTTTAGGGGTGGTTTGGGAGTGAGGTGCTTAAAAAAAAAACACTCATGAAAAAAAGCTGTGAGGATTTTAGGTGTTTGGTAAACTGAAAAAAAAGGGCTTATTTTGGAAGCTGCTGTGAGAATAAGCTGAAATCAAAGGAAAAAGCCGAAGCTGCTATTTGCAGCTTTGGAAAACTGACTTTTTTTTCAAAGCACACGGAGCTACAATGCTCCTTTAATGAAAAGACCTACTATCAGACTGTTTTTTTTTTTTTCCAAAAGCACTTTTACAAAAAAGTTTACCAAACACTCTGGTGATTTATTTCACAGCCGCTTATTCTCACAGCAGCTTTTTTTCAAAGCACAGCAAGCAATACCAAACCAGCCCTTAAGGAGTCGTTTCTGACATTGTGGGAGCCCTGTGCGAACTTAAAAAGAGGCCCTTCTTATTTGAAAAAAAATAAATTCTGGACAATATATTCATGTAGAATTCAACAATAAATATTCACTTAATTGGAATCAACATCTCATTCTTACTTATTAAATGATCTCCAATTGCCATGAAATTATGATTTATGGTTCATCTATGAAAAAATGGAGCATGACTGAAACACAAATATGGAAATACTCTTATATTTGTGGAAGAAAGTAATACACAAGTTTGTTTTTATTGCTAAAGAAAGTGAAAGAAAGTAATACACAAGTTTTTTTATTGCTAGAGAAATATTTAAGTAGAAGTTCCACTTAATCAATTGTAATATAGATTCAAATTTTTTAATCAAAATTTTTTTATTATAAAATTTATACAATTTATACATATGTGACATATAGGAGGATCAAAATTTTTATTATAAAATTGTAATATGATGATGATGGTTTTGCTTTTTAATCAAAAAAATTTTATTATAAAATTTATACATATGTGACATATAGGAGGATCAAAATTTTGGGACCTCTTCGAAATTCGAGACCATATGCCACTACACCTTTTGCACACCCCCAACGTTCCCTCTGCCTCTAAGGACCAACCGACTATTTGAGTAGGTGGTGGAGGAGAGGAAACCTCCATGGCTATTCAGTGGATCAGAGGTTTTAGCGAAGAAGAAATGTTTTAATTTTTTCTAGATGTGGCCAAAACAATGTGGTTTTGAAATTATTTTTTTTACGGAGTTTTGAGAAAAAAGTTGAATGGAGATTCACTGTGGAATGAGAGAGATACTTTATTATTATATTGGAGTCTTGGATTTTGTATTATTACAATTACTTTTTCCGGATTATGATTCTTTTCCCTTCGCTTTTCATTCTCTTCTATCATCTCTTCTCATATTATTTATTTTGTCTTTTTCTTTCTATAAAAAATTAATATAAGATGTTAACGTGACTTAACTGTGACCGTTCAAATAGAAAAGGAATGAATGAAAGGGAAAAAAAAAGAGGAGAGAATCATACTCCACCTTTTACGAGCTCAGAGCTTTCATATTAGTAGTTTGCTGATTGTTTGTTTCCTGATGAGGTTCTTTTTGTTGGTTTTTTTGTTTCAAAGTAAAGAGTATTTTAATGTTTGATTTATTAAGATATGATCGATATGAGTGGTGAGAACCTTCGTTCGAAAGTTAAATATAACGGGATTTTGTGAGGATGTGAAATTTAAAGAATCTCATATCGATGTGAGGAGAAATTTTGCAAAAGTTTATAAGTTAGGTTCTTTTTTATATTGCCAATTAATTTTATGGTGAAATCTCAACTTTTTTTATGGTATCAGAGTAGGTTGGCCGCATGTGAAGCACAATGGTCTCACGGGCTCTACGTCACACAATTTGTGTTGTCCACGTTTTTTACTTGAAAATTCGCCGCACATAAGGAACTTGTAGGATGTGAAGTTTAAAGAGCCCCATATCGGTGAAATGAGAAATATTGCAAGGACATATAAGTAAGTTTAACTATTTCTCATATTGTCAATTAACTTTATGATGAAATCTCAACTTTCTTCGAAATTATCCCTAACTCCAACACAAGCACCACTTTGACCAAAAAAATAAAAAATTAACGCACGCACCACCACTTTGTCCACCTCTCCCCACAACCACCAGATCCCAATTTCCAGTAATCCTAGTTCCAAATTACCAATTGATATTATAGGATGTTAAATAAATAAATTGATGTGTATTATATGAAAATTTTGAAACGTTTTTAGAGTATGTAACTTCGTTGTGGAGAAATTTAGTCTTTGTAGTTTATAATGTTGTTCAAACTATAATTATGAAAAAACATATTTATCGTTTTAATTTTCAATTTTTTTTTGTCAATTTTTTTTTTAAAGTTTATATTGAAGCCACTGAGGACTAGTTTGGTATTACTGTACTTTTTAAAAAATTGCTTCTACTGTGATTTAAGAATAATCAACTTTAAAATAAAGTAGTTGATCGTTTGATAAACTTAGTTTTAAAAGTGATGTGAGTATAAAAAAAATATAAAAACGTTTGGTACATTTTAATGTAAAAGTGATATTACTTTTACGTAATGGCAAAAATGGACATGACAGTGGGGTGGTGGCGATAATAGCAGTAGCGAGGTCATCAATGGCGATGGTGGTGGTGGTGTTGGTGATGGTGGTAGTAGTGGCAATGGTAGCGACAAATGTGGGCGTGTGTTGGTGGTGCTAATAGTGGGGTGTGGTGGTTGGTGTACATATAACAATGGTGGTAGGAGAGGTGGTAGTGGCGGTTGTGTTTGTGGTTGTGGAGGTAGTGGTGGCAACTATGGTTATGGTGATGATGGCGGCGGTGGCGGCAGTGGTGGTTGTGATGATGGTGGTGGCAGTTATTGTGGTGGTGATGGTAGCAATAATGGTGGTGTAAGGTCAGTCTTCATAATAGTAAGTAGTGACGTTCACTTTGTTCTAAAAAAGATAAAGTTGAGTGTAAAAGGTTAAACAATGTCAATTTTTAAAAACTAATGAGGGTATTACAAGAATTGAAAATATCCGTACTTAAAGACTAAACTCCGTTTTTTATTAAAGCAAATTTTAAAAGCAACATACATATTGCTTTTAAAAGCTGCTATCGAAAGACCATTACTTTTAAAATAAGCAAGATATTTTATTTCTATCACACACCTTTTTATTGCTTAATTTTTAAAGTGAAATTTTTTTTACCAAAAATACAATACCAAATAAGACATTAACGTTAAAACTCTGAATCCACCCCTAGACAAAATAAAAGCAGCGACATGGTCACTAGAAAAAAGTTACACATTTCATCAAAAGATATCCCACTAGCTAGAAAAAAGTTGCACATTTTGACCAACACATGCCTTTGGAAATAGTACTGTTTTAACCCTTCATAAACACTCCTTCATTTAGACACACTTTTACCTGGTTTCCGGTTGGTCGATCGATATCCATTAAGCAAAAGCATGCACGCACATGCATGCTGTGAGTTTGTGAGAGAGAGAGGAGAGAGAGGAGAGAGAGAGAGAGAATTAAAGCTCCATTTACAACCAAGAGGATATGATAAACAAGTAAGATACAAAGCAAAGTGATCAGCTAGGGTACACCGTCTTATCTCAGACTAGAAAAGTAGCATTCCACTATAAAATGTTGGCTGAAAGCCTGTACAGGAGAAACTATATAGTAATTAAATGTCAGGCAATAATATGCTCTTCAAATCACTGGAACCAAAAGGCAAACATGGGATTGAGTTGGTACATTTTTGCTTGCCACAAAGCTCTCTCTGGGGACCCTTTTTTCTTTATGTCAATTTGTATAATTCTACTTGACATTTAGTTCTTTATTCTGGCCACTTAATAGTATAATTTAAGAATGTTTCGCTTTATTGGTAAGTAAAAAATTTTAAATTTAAATTTCATGAATGACGAGTTTAAATATATATATGTGTATATATAAATTGACCTTCCATCATATAATTAGTATTATAATGTATCTTAAGTTTTCAACCCTGAAGTAAATTTATAAGATATGTCAAATCGGTCGGCAGATACCCAATTTTAACAGAAACAAAGGAAGATCAATCATAAACCAATATAATTTTGGTCAACATCTGCTACCGCATCACATAGATTAAAACTTTGTTTCAATGTTTAATTGTATACACTGAAAACTCTATAGTTCTTCGAGATTTTTTATACAATCTGGGATAGTTAATCATTAGATCTTGATCATTATATATATGTAATAAAAAATCAAATGGTTAAAAATCTCAAAGTATATACCTTTAGTATAAAAGCCAAAAACAGTGGAAATGAGAACTAATAATGTTGTTCAATATCTAGTGAAAATACATATTACAGAATACCTCTCAGGGATGGACGCAAGATTGTAAGCAAGCAATCTAAATGAAAATTAACACTGCTATCTATTTGGGGAAACTTAAAAAAGAGGACAAGAACAATAAAATAAAACCAAAAACCATACACAAACTCCCAAGCACTAAGCAAAAGGAAAAAAGTAGGACATAAGAAGGAAAAAAAAAAGATTTTGAAGAAAGGGAGGAGGATCTCCATATATGAAGTGATCTTCAATTCCCTTGAATCTTTCTGAACGTAGTAGGCTTGCAATAATTTTGGTAATTGGGCAGCCACACATTAACTAGCAGAGGGTTTCCATATGGAAGCCCATACTACTGGTTCCTCTTTCCATGTTAAGTATATTCCTGTTTGATCAATATCATCCCCTCCTCCTTCTCCTCCTCCTTGTGGTGGTGGTAGTACTAGTGCCCAGCCGGCTCGATACCTCTTCAGCAACGCCTTGACATCATCCACAACATCGTCGCTGAATCCAACCGGCGAAAATGCCACCTTGAGCCTGTCAGACCATTGGCTTCCTCTCTCCCTTCTCTCACACTCCCCACCATTTTTGTCATCATCGTGATCGTGATGATCACAACCCAAAACCCTAACTATGCTTCTCGAGCACTCCCTCTCTAGCATCAGTCTTTCATTGCTAGTTGGGACAAAGCTTTCCTCTAGCATGTCAAAGTACAAAGTGTAAAACCTAAGGCACTCTTCAAAGCACTTGACAAAGTCATGATTTACTGATGAGCTGAAAAGATCAGCTTCTTCCTCAACAACAGTCACAACGCGAGGCCGGAGCGATTGAAACATCCGAATAACCGCCCCTCTCTCTTCCACTTCCACTCTTCTCAAGGCCCCAATGCAATTCACAGCAACAGCCTCATCCTCCTGAACACCTAGATCCTCTTTTGTGAGCTCTCCCAAATTGTTTAACCCGCTGATCACATTAATCTCAAAGGGAACACCCATTAACCTAGCAAATTTCTCCATTCTTTGGCCAATTTCCTTCATCACTGACTTGACTATGCTGGCTGTTACCACGACGGTGAGCTTCAAATGCGGCGTCTCATCGTTTCTCGTGGCCAAAGCTTCTAACAAAGTAGGCCACTGGGTGCAAATGGTATTGCTTATATCAATTATGTGAAGTTTGGTTTCTCCCTCCAAGGCTTCCAATATAGCACCGTTTGAAGCCACATGACCAAAAGTTGTCCAAGGGCTTACCTCTTGGAACTTTAGTATTAACTTCCTGGCTGAATCAAAGGAGTGACTCTTTTCAGCTACTGAGGTTAGGGTTTTGTAGCACCGGAGACCTGATTCCGTAGCCTTGCAAAAGAGAGCCTGCAAAAAATAAAAAGCCAGTTTCTGCTCACAGTCCCCATAAGGAGAAGCCATCTCGTTCAACATCCAGAGAAGGTGATTAATTTTACTGGAGTCTTTTTCTGAGACTGCCCTTGCACACTCCATGAGAAGCCTTGAAGCCCATTTAGCACCCTCCGGACAAGGCTCGCTGGACCCCCATGAACGGCTTGTTGATGTGTGACTATTCTGGGGCTGCTGATTGGTGCTTTGCATGTCTATAGCTGCTGCCAGACCATTGATCTTGATCTGGTTTGAGTACTGCTGCAGAAAATTTGCTTCCTTATTAGGAGAGAAAAGAGATATGTCCATATCGACCACTTTAATTAATTATGAGCGTACAGCTACCTGCTAATTAAGCTCCTTTGGCTCTTTAAGAGAGTATGAACCACCTAATTATTTGCAGAGCTCCCTCGCTATCTCATTTGAGCTCAGAAATTGCCAGGATATGGAAAGCAAATACTATTATATTTGAAGTCCTTTTCATGCTAATTAGTTTATTTAATTATTATTGTGGCCTCTATTACAAAAAAGAGAGTCTCTTTCTTGCTAGTATTTTCCTATAATTTATGTTGGGCCATATTTATGGAAGCCATAGTAATAATGGGCAACTACATGGTTAGTTTAGTTTCCTATTTTGACAAACTATATATATATATATATATATATATGCGCATCTGATGAAGAACAGACAAGTATCTAAAGAACAATAGAAAGAAAAAGAAACTAATCATAAAGAATGTTTGGTACAAAAGATTTTAAATACAATGATATATTCATACTAAGGTGCAGAGAATTTGGGTTATAAAATATAAACCAACTATAATAATTTAGTATCGAACTCATCATTTACAAAATTCGAACTTAAGATCTGTCAGGCTGCCATTTACAAGTAGAGAAGATTACCATTAGACCGTAGTGCCTAGCGACATGATTAAAAAAAATCAAAATTAAATGCTCATCATCGTATACAAGTCCTTCTGTCCTTGTTAGCTTTCATGATAAGGCTAGAAAATCATTGTGCTGTTGGGATTATTATTTATAAATTAAGCCAGGTTAGACATATACTTCTCTATCAATACCCATCTTTTTGTAGAAATTAAAACTAAAATATTCATTAGGTTGATGTCATCATAAATATACAACAACAATCAATGGCGCCTAAGTTTTGGCAAGGAATAAAACATTTGTTCCCACAATTAAATATGTTTAGGATCCTTACTCAAAAGAAACTGGATCAAGCTAAAGGAAAGACAACAAACATCACATTTTCTCCTACTAAAACAAACAAAGAGATGATGATAAATGCTATGGTACATGATGAAATGGACAATATTACTAATTAATGCGGCCGAGTTTCACCATATTTCACCCAAACTTTTTGTCATAACAATCCCAATGGAGCGGCTCATAGATTGGCCAAATTGGCTTTGTATTATATGATCATGAGTCTTTTTGATTCGAAGAGCGTCAGGACTTAATTCAAGATAATCCTCCTTAAAAATTGTAATTCTTCTTAATTTTTCAACAAAAACCACTATCATTTCTCCTTAAAAATTTCCCAATATGTAAACATCACTTTTTATGTGAAGTAGTTTTTGGTAGTTTCTTTGACAATTAAAATATATTAGAGTTTCAATTTAACGTCCATGGTATATGCATGTGTGGATGCAAATTTTTTGTAAGGATTAATTGACTATAAAACTTGCAAAACAAATAACATTATTAGGCTAATTGTCAAACACTCCGGAGGGGGAGGGTGTTTGTCAAAAGGACTTTGATGCCTAAGTTAGAAAGGGCTTGAGATAAAATGAAGGGAGCTTTAATGAAAAAGGATTGGACCAACAAATATTTAACCAAAAACCATCACAAAATGTTATTTAACCGAAAGGGTTCAAAGTTTAATAAAAAACCATCCAAAACTATTGTCTACGGGTCAAACTTACAAGCCCAACCCGCTACAAATCTACACTTCCGTAAATACCCCTAAATGATTCAATATTGTCTTGACTCTTCACCAACCTCAACCCAGCACGAAACTGCTATAATAACTCCCTATCTTCCTATCAAATCGAATTCCCCCATTTCAAAAACAACTAAATCAAAGCTCAAATCAAAGTTGAAAAATGAAGTATTCATCGGAACAAAGCCGACAAAACAAGTTCAAAGAAGTTTAATGGCAGAAACCGACGAAAAGGTGTCTGGAAAAAAAAAAGAACCAAAACATAAAACTGTTTCTGGAGAACCCAAAACATAACATTGTTTGTGGAAAAAAAATCAGATACAGTGTTTGTTTTGTCTGTGCACATACAAACACTGTATCTGGAAAGAAAAGAACCAAAATCCAAAAACAGTGACTTAAATTCTAGAAACAGTAATTTAGATTCCAGAAATAGTCTATGTTTTAACCTTTGAATGTTTCTTTTATTTTATGCATCAGTTGATTATATTTAAGAAACATGATGCTTATTTTGTTTTGAATCCAAATATAGTGAATTTCACTATTTCCTTTTTAGCTTACATTTAAGAAATAACGTGTCTATTTCATTTGGATCCAGAAATAGTGATTTAGATTCCAGAAATAGTAAATTAGATTCCAGAAACAGTGTTACTTAAAATTCAGAAACAATTTATTTTTACAATTCAGAAACAGTGACCCGTCGCTATTATTGAATAGTATGCAAATCTCAAATTCATTTTCTGGAAAAACAAACGATGAACTCCACTGACGAAGAAAATTTGAAAAACAGTACCTCAAATACACTATGAATAATAACGACGATCACATTTCAATGAAATTTTACAAAATATAAATTAAATAGCATGAGGATCTATATTTTTATTTCAAAGAAAAAGAAGAAGGTCTGCAAAACAACGTTGAACTTTATTAACAATGAAAATTTGGAACTCAACCTAAAAAAGTTAGGGGTAAAATCGATAAATCATAATTTATTATAGTTGGGCCATTTTTAGTTGGACTACTTTAATATGGGACTTGTACTAATCATTAAACAAAACTTATAACATGGTTTTTTTTTATTAAAACTAAAATTTTTCAAGCAATTTTCATTAGTTTTCCTTAAAATTGAATTCAGGGAGAATGGCCATTACCGATTTCTTTGGTTGACTTGGCTATTTATAGGAGGGATGTACTGAGCTAGTCTAACTAATAGAGCAAACCTCTAGTAGGAGGTTTGTCCTTTTGCAGGTGGCCTGTCGTAGGGAAAACACCTAAGAGCAGTTCCAGCCATGCTGGTTGCTCGGGCCACAGGGGAGGAGAAAGGGCCCTCGGGCCGGTGGGTGCAGCTCCAGCCGTGTGGAGGCCGAGCGACGGTGGGAGCCCGAGCGAAGGGGGGGTGGGGAGTCGACGGGCCTGTGGCCCGAGGGTTTTACAATTTTTTATGTTTTTTGTGTCAGAGAGAGAGAGAGAGAGGGAGAGAGAGAGAGAGGGGGGGACCGGTTGCAATTTTTTATTATTTAAACAAACAAAAAAAATTATTATTTTAATTGCTTATTGCCAGGGGGGAGGGTTCCAAGGGTGGAGATGTAAATGTCAATTACTGTTCATTAATGGTAGTTACTATTCATTTAAGGCAGTTACTGTTCAATAGGGTGGATTAAATAGTGGATTGCCAGGGGGGAGGGCTCCATGGCTGGAGTTGCTCTAAGGGGAATCCGTAGCGTCGTTCCCAACCTAAGTCCAATTGGTAGAGAGGTGAGAAAGAGACTTCATGGGCCAGAAAAGCATCATGATATCTGCAGTAGGCCGAAAAACATGTTGGCGATGGGTAGTTCTGCTAGATCCAAGATGATCCGCCCACGATGTCAAGGATAAAACCGTCATCTTGTGCTAGTATTCATATCAAATGTCATTAATTTAGGGTTGTGCTATCCCCTTTTTACTTTTCACACACCCCTTGTTAATTTCTGTTATTTGATCTTCTTCAATTCATATGATCTGACGATTGAAAATGAGAAGTACAAAAGGGTATGTGGATATCACACCCCTTAATTTATATCTCCACGATATGTATACTCAATTATCACATTATTATATATTTACCATGATCAACCTGTGATATTTGATTATATTTGATAAGTACTCAGTAAAAAGAATGTTCAAAACGAAAAATTTTAAATTATCATATGAACTAATGCACTGTTATCAATTTGTTATATGAACTAAAATTTGAAGTGATTTTCATATAAACTTTCTGAAATCATTGGTTTGCCATATAAACATTTCAACTCTCCACTTCCCTTCTAAAATGTCTTCAACGAAACAAAATCTAGGTTTCTACAAACTGAAAATGATTATGCAATGGAATAATATTTTTTTTATTCTAAAACAAAAACAAAAATGAAGTCATAATGAGTTTTCAGTTTGTAGAAACCTAGATTTTTTATTCCAGAATATGTGATATATGTGATATAAGTGATATAGGTGCTATAGTAATGAGTTTGAATTGCAGAATATGTGATACAGTAATGAGTTTTTTTTAAATTTTTTTTTTTTAACAAAGATACAGTAATGAGTTTGAGTTCCAGTATATCGCATATCATTATTCGTTGTGATATAGTAATGAGTTCGAATATATATATATATATATCGCATATCATTATTCGTTGTGATATAGTAATGAGTTCGAATATATATATATATGTCACATATCATTACTCTAGAATATGTGATTTTTTTATTCCAGATTATGTGATATAGTTTTCAGAATAAAAAAATGTATTATGTTTTTTTATTACATCTCTAGAATAAAAACTCACTACAAGAAAACATGGCTTAGGTGGCGACAGACATTCGTCACATAAACAAGAAAATTTGTCACATTTGACTATATGTGACAAAATTCTAGCGTCACAATTTTCATCACATATACACAGTCACCTATAGTCCGTGTAAATTCGTCACGTATTTATAGTATGCGTGACGCTACTTGCGTCACTTAGTACCAATATGTGTGACAAAGTATGCATCACAACATGCAACATTATATTTTTGCGTTTTGTATCAAATTTATATGTGATGCTTTTGTCATCACCCAATATGATGCCATAATGATATAGTTGCACTTAGCGACGGTGAAATTGTCACATATTCCTTTGATATGTGGCACAACTTAAGTAACATATGTTTAAATCAAATACCTATTTAGGATTAATATTGACAAATTAATTGTTTTTTCCTACTTCGTAATCTAGAATTGCAATTCATAACAATTATAGGTTGTTGATGCATAAAACCGGGAGGTCTTGGAACAATGTAAATCCGACCGTGAATCTGCATGAAATGTAAATAACACAAGATGTATCGTGGTTCACCCCAAGGTTTGGGCTACGTCCACACTAATTAGTATTTATTTAAGGAAGAGAGAGCTATGAGAGTGAGAGCTTTGAGAGGGGGTGAAAGGGCATAGGAATTGGCCTATCTTAATTGTGAGGGTAAGGGGTCCTTTTATAGAATAAGAACTCCTCACTTATTACATATTTGCTTTTTCCTTTATTACATAATTACATTTAAGTCCCTCGAGTATTTATACCAGGTCTAAATACGGAGGCCCTAAATATGGTATAAACAGTAGTCCCCCAAGTCTTCAGTCAAAAGAGTCTTTTGGCTGGAGACTTGAAATTCAGTCCATATGTGGGCCGAAGTAACTAGATGTTGTCTTGAACTGATGCTCGATATGAGGCGGTGCTCAATCTGAAATGATGCTCAACTAGAAGTAGCATATGCTGCGAGGCTGCGAGGCTCGTGGCTTATGTTGCCTTGGTTGGCTCGGCTTGTGGCGTTGAAGGTGAGGGAGTTCCTTTTATAGAATAAGGGCTCGCTCCTCAATACATGAATAATGGGTTAGGAGTGATGCTCGCTGCGAGACGGTTGCTCAACTGGCGGCGATGCTCTCAAATGATGGTGAGGGAGTCCCTTTTATAGAATAAGGGCTCGCTCCTCAATACATGAATAATGGGCTAGAGTCCCCCAAGTATTTTTCATAAGGCCCAGTTGAGGCCCAATATATGGTGTATATAGTGTAGTCCCCCAAGTCTTCGGTCAATAGAGTATGTTAGCTGGAGACTTCAAATTGAATCCATGTATGGGTCGAAATAACGGTTGTTTGGAGGCGGTATTTGTATACCCTGCACTGAAACTTTATAGGTAAAGCTTTGCAAGTGAAGCTTTGAACCTAGAACTCTGTAAATGAAGCTTTCGAAGCTGGAGCTTTTGTAAATGAAGCTTTTGAAACTAGAGTGCTGTAAATGAAGCTTTTGAAGCTGATTGACATGAGTGATGCTCATGAATGTTTATGTTGATTGACATGAGTGATGCTCATGGATGTTGTTATGAGTGATGCTCATGAATGTTAACATGAGTGATGCTCATGAATGTTAACATGAGTGATGCTCATGAATGTTGACCTGAATGATGGTCATGAATGTTTATGTATGATTGTCATGAGTGATGCTCATGAATGTTTATGTATGAATGACATGAGTAATGCTCATGTATAATTTGGAGTATTAGGCGTACTTTTGATCACCTGGTTGGTGGTATGAAGGAGAGTACAAGTTGTACATTTCATCACCTGGTTGGTGGCATGAATGGCTAGTTGCCAAATGATATTAGAGTACGGGTGTACATTTCATCACCTGGTTGGTGGTAATAGCGGTAGGTTGCAGAATAATTTTGGAGTACTGGGCGTACTTTTGATCACCTGGTTGGTGCTAATAGCGGCAGGTTGCCGAATAATTTTGGAGTACTGGGTGTACGTTTGGTCACCTGGTTGGTGATAATAGAGGGCCTGGCTCTTTTGGGCATATGGGCCTTCGCCCTCAACATGACATTGCAGCCCATTATTTTGGGCTTGCCCTTTTTTTTTAACCCTCTGATGGGGTTTATACAAATGTCACCAAAAGATAAGAAAAATAAATTACATCATATAAAAACAAAGGTTTCGACACAAAAGTTTCGACAGTTGCAGATCGTTGGTGCGTTGCTTTTGCTTTTGCTTTTGTTTTCTGCTTTGCTTTTCGTTTTCTGTTTTGCTTTTGCTTTTCCACCACTCTTTGTCTCTTCACCTGGTAGACAAAATGAATCGTTATAGAATTAATAATAGTAAGCTTTTCTTGATCTCCCCGCTCCTTGCTTTTGCTTTCATTTTCTCTTTGCACTATGCCTCTCTCTCTGTCACTGTCTCTGTCTCTGCTTTTGATTTTTCTTTTGGCAGACTCAGTGCATCTCTCAACTCATTTGCATTAATGAACCCACTTCTGTCTCGGTCGAACCTCTCAAATATTCCCCTCCAACATTTCCAGAGATGGAAACTCACTCGGTTTCCAACCTCTCTAATAAAGAGCTGATCCACTGCACCACCGTCTGAAATGGGTTGTTTTGAATTGGGTTTTGGGTCTTCTCCATTTTATGTGCTCTGCAACAGTTACTTTTCCGGTCAATCTAAGCTTCCTTAGCAGTGTAGGGAAAGAAACCTGCAGTTTGTTCTTGCCTTGTTTGTTGGATGGTGGAAATTGAGTTTGCAGAGAAGTAAATTCGGGTGTAATTAGAAAAATGGAGAGGATTAGAAAGAAAAGCAAAGTGAAGAATGGAATCTCCATAATATTATCTACGATGTGCTTTTCTGCACAAGAACCAAGGTGGTATCCAAGCCATGCTCTTCTCTCAGATCCAAATTGGCTGGCCACTCCAAAGATATTACTCCCCCGTCGTCCGTACTTATACACAGTCTCTGATACTCGAATTTCTTTCCACTAAACTTGCCATTTCTCTTCCCAAATCAATTCGGATTCTACTGCTACTTAGCCGCACGAAGTGCCTGTCCTCATTCACTAACTTTTCGTTCAAGTCTTCTAGCAATTCGCTGCATTGAAACGACATCATCGGACACCGTAGCAGCACGAACCGGTTAAACGGTGTCGGACTGGTGAACAGAACCCACTTCTCGATATCCGAGTCGAATTTCTGCTCGACCGAGTTCGGGTTCGAGTTCGAGTCTGGATTATTGTAAAGGAAGAGGGCGGTGCGGGAGACGAATCCAAGAGCTGGAGCAATAACTTCGAGGGAATTAGGGGACGGGAATCGAGAAATGAATTCATGGAATGGGATTCTGATTCTGAGTCGACTTCGCCGAAGAACTCACTGGCATGTGTACGAATTTTTTTTCTTTCTTTCCCTCACTAGAAAATGGAAAACGAAGTGGGTTTTTGGGTAGTTGGAGAGTTAAGAGCTACCAAAAACAGTGGGAGTGGGAGTGTCTCTGAGTGTGGGTGTTGGGCTTCTATAAACTCACGGCGGACAGTGTGAGATTGAATGAAAAAATGAAAGAGAACCAACATAGCTTTTCGTGTCGTTTCCCACAGACGGCGCCAAATGTTGATGCACAAAACTGGAAGGTCTTGGAACAACGTAAATCCGACCGTGAATCTGAATGAAATGTAAATAACACAAGATGTATCGTGGTTCACCCCAAGGTTTGGGCTACGTCCACATTGATTAGTGTTTATTTGAGGGAGATAGAGCTCTAAGAGTGAGGGCTTTGAGAGGGGGTGAGAGGGCATATGAATTGGCCTCTCCTAATTGTGAGGGTAAGGGGTCCTTTTATAGAATAAGGACTCATCTCTTATTACATATTTGCCATTTCCTTTATTACATAATTACATTTAAATCCCCCTAGTATTTATACAAGGTCTAAATACGGAGGCCCTAAATATGGTATAAACATAGGTAATACTTCACATTTTCATTAATCAACAATTTAAGCACATAAGTCGAATACATTCACCAAGTGTACGTCCCAAAAATTAAAGTCATGGTAACCTATCTCAAAAGAGAAGTCTAAAATAGCTTAGTGCTAACAAAAGACAGCTTCAGGTACTAACAAAATAGAAGTCTGCTACGCCAAAATAATGAAGGGCATTAACACTTATAGACAACTTTGGTGCTATTATAGGCAACTTGGTACTAACAAAAGAGAAGTCTAACTTCTAAGACACATTTAGGTGATAACAAAAGTGGTATACCATGTGGAAACTTGAAACTAACAACAAAAGACATAATATCACAATTAGTCATCTTCCAAATCATGTTCTTCCAACTCAGGATAAGTATCTTCACTCTCTAAAATATCACCATTTGATTCCGTAAAGTTGTTGTTGGTCTTCCCCTGACTTGCAGCAAAAAAAGCCTTGATTTTTATGAACATATTTTCATCAACATTCTGTAAATCCAATCGAGCTTTTAATTGTTCATTCTCTTGTTGCAATATGAGGAAACCATATGATAGAAGCTTGATTTGAGATCTCATATCAGTTAACTCAGAACTTGAAGCCATAGAAGAACCGCAACCATAAGTATCCGTTCGAGGAAAAACACCTACACCATTAACAGATTTTCCCTTCCTCCCAAGGTTTTCAACCATGATTCCAAACTCATCATCTAATGACACATGTACGGAATCTAATGAAGTACCCTCAGGTGCTTCTTCAGTCAGCTTCTCCCTTAGTTCATCATTCTTTTTCTTCATGTTATCCTTTCATAAAAAATAGAAACAATTCAGTTTTTTTTTTTTTTTTTCATTTCAAACATATCCAGCTATAATATGCTTAAGAAAACACAACTTGAGTGCTTGTATGTGATCATTAACTTATTTAGAAGGAAACCACTAAGTATAATTAGTTTGTAAATATAATTTGTAGCTTTTGTTTTAATATCCAACTCATTTGAAATGACAAAACTAAGTGGCTCATGAATAACTTACATATTTATCTTGAGCAACATCATTGATCCACTTGCCGTTCTTGTCTTTGTGGAGAGCTCCCCAATTGTCAATCACAGATAATGGATCTCCTTTCTGCTCAATAATGAAGAAACATGCATGAGATTGCATAATGAATTATTATAAGTACTTTAATGTCATTACCATGTGAGCCTTCCTAGAATGTTGGATGAATGGCCTTGCTCCTCCTTTGTGATGATACTTTTGTTTCTTCCTATTATCATAATTTTTGTTTGAAAGCTCCTACATTAATTACACATGTGATAGATGACAAGCAAAAGAAGAGTTAGTATTGTAGACATGTACAATTTGGAAAGCTCCTACCTCCCAGACTTGTAATATATATTCATGTGTTTGAGTTGTACATGCATATTCATTCAAATTTAACAGAATACTACTGTCTAACATCTTTTCCAATCAGTTAGATTCTAATTTCCATAAACACTATATAATACATGTAAAAGCACCTATATATTAAATAAGTTGATAACATTTAATAGATTATCTATTAGGCGATATGGGGTGACTGATGCTGCATATGACTGATTCTGCATATAATTGATGTTGCATATGACATGCAGCATCAGTCACCCCATATCGTCTAATATCCATATGCAGCATCAGTCACCTCATATCGTCTAATATTATCACAGCTAATTTATAATAGAAAAGATTGGATATGATACATACCAAAAAGTGGGTAGTAGCGTAAACATTATAGCATAACCAATCCCAATGACTCTTTGGTCTCCCATTCCATATCTGATCGTTCGACAGCTTAGCTCGTCATCTTGTAGGTGTTCCACATGACAAGTAATACTTATACAACCGGGGCCTAAACACATAGTACAACTTCGCCATCTTCTTATCAACATATTTAATAATCTTCGGATGGGATAGCTCTACCACAAATAATACCTATTGTTAAACATAAAATATACGAGTTAGTGTTTGAAATCATTATGAATAAAATGAATTAAAATCAAACTCAAAAGCAACTTATCCCGCAATGTCCTCTTTTCTTGAGGTGAGACCTTCATCCATTTCTTGTAGCAAACTGGTGAATGAGTCCGAACAATATTCCCTATCTCGGTAGTGAAAAAACCTAATACAACCAGATCATTTGGAACTTGAAGTTTGAAATCAAAGATGATCGGCATCTTCTTCCCACCATTGGCCTCCAAAATATTGTGGAGGCCTTTCCCACATGACTTTTCACGTGTCATCTTTTTTGCAGTGAAGTCAAAATCTGTCTTTATAAATTTTAAATATATATATATATATATATGATCAATGTTATAACTTGTTTAAAACAACATTAACAAGAAGAAATAAATTAACTGTAATTAGCCTTTCTCAAATACCTAAGTTCATGTCTGTTGGCTCTTCAGGTGAAGGAGCATGTGGTGGAAGAGATGGTGGTGGCGGTGGAGAAGGTGGTGATGGTGGATGCGGAGGTAGGACAACCCTGACTCGTTTCACCCTCTTTCCTCGTTGCATAGAAGTCATCTAGTAAATTGGAAAAGGAAAAATAATAACAGACTAGCATCATAAATAATTATCATTATAAGCATATCAAAGAGTCTCCTTGCACAATCTCAAGTTGAGACTTTCTTATTTAGAAGTGCTTTCCCTTTATAACTAGTTAATGTTTGTATATTGGTTGTTATTATATTTTCTCCAACTAAGTGTAGTGGAGTGTTTCTTGATAGGAGCATATTTATACGACTTAGCTAGCTTGTTCTTGTGCATTTGTGTTGTTATTTCTTAGTTAATTATGTATTTTAAGCTATTTTCGTGTGTTTGTAGGTCATAATAACAAAGTTGGCAAGAAAGTGCATTTTGGAGCATTTTAGAGCATTTTAGAGCCAAGATTGGATAATGCAAGCATGGAGACATGAGGATGGACGTTTTTGAAGATTTGAAGGCTAGAAATCAGCATGTGTGTGTGCAAGTGTGTTGACCTACAACTCCAAACATTCACCCACTACACCCATTACATCCACTCATTACCAAACACTCATCCACTACACCCATTACATCCACTCATTACCACAACACTCACCCACTACACCCATTACATCCACTCATTACAACTCCATACACTCCTCTCCCTAGCCTATAAATACATCTACCCTTCACCATAATTTGGGGGAGATCTATCCAAAGACACTACATTCACATCTTACAACCTTCATCCAAACACTTCCATTCATTCTCACATCCATTCCTCCATACAAACAAACCTTCAAACACTCACCAACACCTTGTGCCGTAGCAAAGGAAGGGAAGGAAAGTGCTTGGATGTGCTTGCTGTCCAACTTGGATCGTTTGAGTGTTTAGGTGTTTTCTTTCTTTTGTTTTCAATGTCTAAATTTGTTTATTTTGCTTTGTAAGTATGAGAAACTAAACCCCCCTTAGCTAAGGGGGAATTCGAAACCATGTTCATGCTTGCAATATGAATTAATTACTTTCAGTTGTGATTCATAAGTTGTGAATTCAATTTACTTATCCATTTGAATTAAAACTGATTTGTGTATGTTGGTTGAGAGTGCACGCTTAATTTCCATGCATAAATATGATGCTAGGATATAAGGGAGTTTCACCTAATCGTTATGAACTTATATTCACAAGTAGTAAAGGTTGTTCGTCACAACCGTGTTAAGTAAATTCTTGGCATAAGTTTCATGCAATTCATAGTTACAAGTGTTTCGTCAATGCTTATGATTTTCATAGAACTTAATGATTCTTGCTTGTATCTCTATTATGCAATTCATGTAGGGAACTTGTGGGGAATGCTTTGGGTTGTTGTATGCAATCATCCAATTCAATGAAATTAGGAAAATCTGAGGATTAATTTAAGCGTACCTAATTAATCTGGGGTGTTGAGGTTCATGGTTTATTGAAAAGCAACTGGAAATCATTTTATATGCAAGTGTGTCATGTGTGGAGAAAGACCTTCTAGCTAGCCCATCATCCATTCAAATCACCAAATTCGTCCAAAATCTGTTTTAAGTCTTTAGTTACTTGTTTTTACTTAAATTCATCCAAAACCAAATCCCCCTTTACTTTAGAGTGTCTATTAGTTAGTACTTGTTTTAGATTGTGTTTTTAAGTGTTTTAAGTCAAGATAAAATCAATTTTCGTCCAAACTTTGTGTTAGTGGCAGAAACTGCCTTAGAGTTGTTTTTAGGCAGTTTTGAGTCTCTATAATCTGTTTTGAGTCTTGTGGCTTTGTTTTGAGTCTTGTAAGTTTAATTTCATACTTTTAAGTTTGTTTTCACATATTTAAGTCAGTTTCAAGTGTTTTAGCAATCCCTCCTAATCCCCGGCCTAGAACGATCCCTACTTACATTCTTTACTACAATTGACAACAAGAGGGTTTAATTTGTGTGTTAAGTTAATTTTCGCACCATTTCTTTTCATTATTGTATCTTGGGTGGCACAGATCCTCATGGACCTCACTCTTTCCGAGCTCTCCTTCCCTCTTTCCTATTAATAGGTGTGTAATCTTGTAATGATCATCAAGCATGAATATACAAAGTATTCAGACACAAAACTACTAAAGTATTCAAATACTCTAGCAGCAAATTCAACAATTTATCCATCTATCATATTTCATATACATACTGAAATTCAACGAATGTAGATGAAAATCTTCAATTAAGTGAAAAAAAAAATGTTATGACAAACTCGACAAGGACAAAGCATATGATTGTTCTGGTCCACATGGCGACAAGCAGTGTGAATGAATGACTGGACCCCTTCTCTAATAATCTGAACTAAAGTGATTCCGACAACAAATCCATTGTCTATCTTCAGTACTAGTATTGGGCCTCAGATTTTGACATAGTTCAATAGGTTGCCATAACAATTTTTCAAAAATTTGTTAAGATAGACATATAACATAACAAATATGAATGTCAATAAATTGAATTCCATAAATTCAAATAACAGGAAATTCAAGAGCAGCTAGATGCTAAACAAACAAGCAGGGCATTAAGTATTCACACCCATCTAGGTACAATTTTTTTTTTTAAAAAAAAAGCCAGCATGCCATTAAGTATTCACACCGATATTGAAAACCCTAATTTAGAAATATACATTAACATCATCCTAAAATTTAATTAAAAACTAAAAATGGAAAAAAAATCTTCCACCCCAATAACACGAGCAGGATTTCTATAGCTAGCGTTTCTCCAATATCTCGAAAACCCAATACATAAAATTAAAAAAATTTCAAAATTTTCACGATTAAGACAAAATTCTAAGAGAGAAAAAAAATGCAGTAATTTCAAGAGAGAGATTTGAGTACCTTTGGATAAGAAATTGGGAGAAAGGGTAGCTGAGATACTAAGTCGCCTTAGGTCAAAAGAGAGTAGAGTGTGATAGCAAGCAACAGAGGTATGGGGAAGACAAAAGAGTGATGGTACTCGCCGCCACCAGCAGTTGGTTAGCAAATTTAGGAAAGGTGAATGTCGGCTAAGAGAGGAAGTGGAGTGAGAGTAGAACATATGAATTCTAACGAGTTGGGGCTTTTGGATTTGATTTACTTTTATGTTTTTTTTTCTTTTTTTCTTTGTCTTCAATAAAAGAAAGGTGATGATTTGCCCTTCCTCACACTAACCCAGGTGGCCTTATCTTATGTTTTGTGAAGAAAGCAAAATTTTCGTCACCCAATATAATTCATCGGGCGGTAAACTTTGCCGCCTAAAAATTTAAGACTTTTAAGTGACGAACAACATTTCAAAAAAATTATGTATGTGACGGTTTCTTAAAATTCCTCACTTATTACACCAAATTGTGATGAATTTTTGGGCGTCATAAAAAATGTCGTCACCTATTCCATGCTTTCTTGTAGTGACTATACTTCCAGAATATGTGATATATGGTTTGAGGACTGTATTGTTAAAGAGAAACTCATTACTTCATTTTTGTTTTAGAGGAAACTATACTTCCAGAATATGTGATATATGTTTTGAAGATTATATGTTTTGAATTGCATTTTAGAGATGTAGGTGCTCAACAAAGCAAATGAAGTAATAAGTTTCACACAAACAAATTATTCTTATTACTGTAACAACACCGGTAACATAATTTATAGAACCTCCTTAGACCTCTTTCCATGTTTTTACTTGCGTTTTTATGACATGTTGATCCATTCACCATCAATTTGTATTGCAATTTAAATTTTAAATTGTATAAATGTTTTATCAATTTGTATTTGGAAGAGAAATACTACTTGATTAAGTGCTTGTTGGTGATATGTCTTGTACTTTTAATGAAGAGATTTCTAACATTTTAGCCTCTAGTGAGTATGGACAATGGTATAAGACAGAATTTGGGAGGGAGATGATATGCATTCTCATTGGAAAAATTGTGTAGTAGGACCCAAGGATTTTGGTGATTGAGAAACTTTTAAAGTGAGCCCTTCCATCCACATTCCAGCAAGAAAATTAAATAAATTTGATAAGTATCGAAAAATAAATACAAAGTTTGCTGGTGTACACAAAGTAGACAAAAGTTGCTGGAAAAGTTTCACTATCTATGACCTAGTAAAATAATAGTTCTATGGCGAAAGCTTCAAAAATAGTGTTATCGGGGCTGCTATTGTGATAGAATCTTACACTTAACAATTATTACATTTAACAATTATGTTTATGCACTATGGTGCGAGTTCAATCTTAAAAATCTTCTCTCTTAACAATAATATTTCACTCTCTAACTCTTTCTTCTAAAAATATTGAAAATACTATCGAAATATGGATGATGGACCATGTTGAGCCTGTAAGCAAAAAACACATTACGACACTCATTGCAAAGTGAATAAAAACAGAGTGATCAATGTCGATAGATTTCCTTTAATTTATAATAATTGCTAATTATTATTGTTTCTTTCTTTTGGAAAAAGGTTACTAAGAGAATAATTAAAAGTTTTTAAAAAGTGTTTCACAATTTTATAAATAAAAATATAAATGAAAGATGGATGAGAAAGGGAGGTGGTCTCTTAATACATTTGCTTACACACTTTGTATGTATGAATACATTTGTTTAGAAAATGAAAAGGAGAGAGAGGGAGAGAGAGACCGTGAGGAAAGTGGGAGGTTTTTTTTTTTTTTTTTAATATTGGAGGTATTTTAACATCATCTGTAGGTAAGACTTCAATAAAAAACAGTAAAATTTAGACCTGTTTGTGTGATAGAAAACTAAGTAGTCATTTCATCTTATTTTGGTTGACAAAGAGGGTTTCATTAATCAATAGAGATAATATTGTGATATTATAATTTTTTTACAAGAATATAATAGTTTGAAATTTCATTGATCAGTCAACATAAATATAAAAATGTCAATTGGTTACAATGTTCTAATGACCAAGAAATAATCTGAAGTGAATTTGCTCAAACAAATAACTACATTAACCTCTTAAACGGCTACCACATGTACGAAGACTAGAAACGCCACCAATACTAATTTGCCATAAAATGATAGATGCACCAGATATATATTAGCAAATACAACATGTCATGGCTAAGTAAAGAGGGCACATAAAGTCATTGCGGAAGATCGAGACCATATAAAGTCATTGTTGGTAGATGCGACGACATAAATCATCGCTCAGGCGAAGAACACATCTAGCCATAGTTGTAGCATGGCCACAAAACAACAAAATTGCCCTATGCTGAGAAGGGACCCACCAGTTAGCTTATCAAGCCACAACTACCTGCAACCTCATCGCTCGACCAAATTTGAAGTTTGACGCGACAGAGCCGCCACATCTACCACGCCTATAGCGGCGAAACCCAACATAACTGGTTGTTAAAGGCGGTGTAAGCGCCAGATCCCAATGCATAGGGTTGTGCAGCCCACATAAGCCGACATATCAGTGCACACGAGGTGGTAAGTGGTTTAGCCATCCGATTTGAGGGCATAAAGTGGCACAACCACAAAACAGGTAGGTGAGGTTAATGCCACTACAGATAGAGGTAGATCCGACCCACCAACAACAAAGAACCACCCAAAATCCTAAATCAAGCTCTAAATCAAAGAACACGGCCTTGAATGAAGGAAGATCTCGGCTTTGGGGCGAAGGAGTTGCTGGGTAGCACCTTGGAAGAGAGAGTAAGGGGAATTGCCGGAAAGGACAACACAAATAGTCAAGAAAGGGGAAGGGATGTGGTTGTAAGAAGCATGAGGGATAAGGAAGTGGTTGTGGAGGGGCTAGAAGGATGGGGAAAAAGTTAGAAGGAAGAGAAGAGGTTGTTGCCAGCCCAAGCCAGAGCAAAGGCTGATGACGACTGAGGTTGCAGCTAGGGTTTGATTTTTGGAGGAAAGTATGATATTATAAATTTTTAAAATTGACTATCACTAGCTATTGATTTATTAATATTTTTCTTTAAATGTAAAATGAGGTTGTTAGGGCACAAAAATTTCACTACAAGCACAACAATATCTCATAGCCTAACTATCGTGAAAGCGTCACAAGCCAACTTTATGTTTACGAAATCGAGGGGTTTGTGAGTTTACGATCATGTCATGCCAATAAAATAATAATTTATATAATAGATGTTTGTATAACCACATCAAGCCTACACAATTCATGCATATTTAACATGCCAAGTCATGCTACGACATTAACGTTGTAAATAAATCATGCAAACCACGCTGCATGCTACAGTGGGCACAAGCCACATATTAGGGCTTGCCAAGTAGATCGTGGTTTGGATGGTTATGGAAGTTTATTAGGCCTAAGTGAAGTTAAGGTTATGGAAGACACTGAGCTATTTGGGAGCACCAAAAGTCCTAACCCATAGTCTTTAGTTGTTTTAAAAACTAAAAACTCGTTTAGTAATCACTTTTAATTTTCAATTTAAAAAAAATCGAAATCTAGAACCAAAGAAGCTTTCACTTTTTGGTCTAAAAACTGAAAAAATTACAAGCTAGAGTATATAGAATTAGCTACCAAACTAGTTTACAATTTCACAAAAATCATTATTTCATTTCAATTTGTAAAGAAACCAAACAAACCAAGATTTAAGTGGCATCTTATGTACCTTATTCTTCTCCAATGATTTGACTAGAAGACAAGACTAAGAAGCTCTTTTTTTTAGTACATCCAATACTATCTACACTAATAAAAAGATTGAATTAAACCTTACAATAGACTTGTCATAATAATTTGATTCGAATACGCTTTTAACGAAAATTCAAACCTAAGACTTTTTACGTATAAGTGATTTTGTAAGAAAAATATCATTAAATCGTAGTACTAAGTGGTTCGATATTATCCCAACCTAAACTTTTTGCTTTGTTTAACTATATAGAATGCTTAGAGAAATGTAGCCCCCAATCTCCTATATGCCTAACCCTAATTATTCAATTCCATTAAAAAGGTGGATGGTCATAATTAAGAGAAAATAAATAAATTACTACATCGATATTTTTATATTAAGAGAAATGAGAGTTCAACTAAGCCACATAATGGACAGCCTAATTTGGTATCAAATTTGTCATCCACGATATTTAAACCTAAGACCTCTCACTTTTAAGTGAAGATGAATACCATTAGATCGTAATACTGAGTGACATAATCAAGAGAATTAAATAAACTAAAAATAATTAAAATAATAGTTCATCTCGTCATGGTCTTCTGATTTTAATGAAGATTCCGTTAAAGGGGTCCATGCCTTTGCAGCTTTCCATAGCTTTCCTTGTCTGCATGTGTCTCCCAACTTCATATATACAGAGAGAGAGAGAGAGAGAGAGAGAGATCTAAATTGGGTGATGAAATCATGAACGTCGTCGTTGTCAACTTGTCACGTACGGCCCACGATCTTTAGTGTTAAACTTTTATTAATTATTATATACTTCTGGCCTGCAAATTATGAAGTATAATGGACCCAAAAAATGAAATAAAAAGTTGAGGATCATGGATGATAAGTAATAAGGTATCAAATATCAAAGAAAAATAAAAATAGTATACAAAAAAATTAAGGGCATCTGAATTATATATTCGCGTCATTTTATTTTTAAAAATATATTATCAAAATTAATTATCGTAAATACCTTGCTCTGATATTATATTAAAATTAAAACAATTCTCATTCAAAACCAATTGGTATTTAGTAGTGGTTGAAGAACTCCATGATCTTCACTTTCCCCGTGTTTTTTTTAATACAATGACATTTTACTCAAGTGAGGAGGATAACCTACTCTAAGGGAAGGTTAATTGAATCAGGTCAAACACTAAGTATCAAACTCAACACAAGTATAACGTTCTAACCATCCATATGAGTCAAACCTGAAGTCTCACAAATAAAGAAAAATACCACTTATACCGCATTACTAGTTGGTTCCAATTTCCCTATGTTAGTTAAGTCTATCAACATCTGAAAGCATATCTCTATACCTAGACCTGGCATTTTGGACCTAACCCGATCCGACCCAACCCGTTAATATTAGTATTTGGATGGATGCTTAACGGGTCGGGTCGCTAACGGGTGAACCCGTTAATAACCCGTTAAATAACGGGTCACTTTAGGTCAACCCGTTAGACCCGTTAGCATCCGTTAGTCGATGATATTTACTAATTTCAATAAAATCTTAACAATAAAATATAAACTCTATGCAAAAAAAAAACAATAATAATCATAATTGTTAACGGTGAAACGGGTCGGGTTCGAATTATCCGTTAGCTTAACGAGTTGGATTCAGATGACCTGTTAACTTAACAGGTCAGGTTAAACCCGACCCAAACTCAATAAATCCGACCCGTTTACAGGTCTATCTATACCTATGGGATGGCTACACGGAAAACGATAACGATGAGAATTTGAAAAGGAAGTTCACGAGAAGTAGTGAACAAAAGCTTGATGTCTCTCTTTATCCAACACCTCACAAGTCATAGGCACATTTTTTGTATGCGTCTCACTGTAAGCGTCCGTGGAGGGATTTTGAACATGAATCTTAGTTAGGTACAAAATTATTGTATTAGCTAAAAGGATTCATTGATTTCACTTGCTCAAAAAATAAAAAATAAAAAATAAAAAATAGATATATATTAATATTACAAATATTCTTCACATGTAACATTCTTTTCGGCGTTGCATGGTATAGACGAATTAATAATTCTATGAAAATGTGGAAGCATGCTTGAGTAGAAAACTACAGAAACAAGTGAAGAGGGTAACTAGGCAAGTAATAAAAGTGGATTCACCAGAGAAAAATACATGAAAACTATGAACTCGTTTGGATGTGCTTTTAAAATGATTGAAAGCGCTTTTAAAGAAAATATTTTTTGGTTCCAAAAGCACTTAAAGTACTTTCTGCAAGAAGCACCAGTATGTGCTTCTTTTAGAAAGTACTTTTAAGTGATTTTCCAGAATTTACTTGCATTTTTACTAAGGATTGGTTCCAAAAACATTGTCACCAAAAACGTTGTCAATCATTTTAAAAGCACATCCAAACGAGCTGTAAGACGACAGCAGCATCTGATCATTGCAAGAAATCGGAAAAGGTGATAGTGATTCTGAGATATTATGTGGATGATTCCTACTGCTGGCGCAGTTACAGGACAGATCTCGATAGCCTATCCATATGAACAATTGCTAGAATGTACTCCCAAAGTGCATCGCGAATTTAGAGTGGAAAATAAAGAGGAACAAGTTTCAAACTTTCATCAAGACAGGGATCAGAGAATTGTACTTGAGAACGCAAAGCCTTGTCTGAATCAAGGGTGCCAAAGGCAACATCTGAGGAACCTATTTCGTGCATCCATCTCTTTGAGTGCTCCATGTATGGCTCTAGAAATCCAATAAACTGAAATGCCACAAGGAACACAATCATTTTGTTGCTTCACGAAAATTCAAAACTAGAAGCTTTAGCTAATGTAATGCGTTTTAAGTAAACGATACAACTGTGGTTAAGCTTAAAAAGGTCGTACCCAGTGCACAAGGCTCCCGCTTTACGCAGGGTCTGGGAGAGGTGAATGTCGGCTAGCCTTACCCCCATTTATGGAGAGGCTGCTCCCAAGTCTCGAACCCGAGACCTACCGCTCATGGGCAAAGTTATAAAAAAAAAATCCAACTGTATTAATTGGACACAATCTAGGGCCATGGTGAAACCTTAGATTGAGAGTACGGATAAAAACAAAGTTAGAAATGGATGCAGATACCTTACTACCATCACTCGACCACCGTGCACCATATCCTTCAGCAACCCTGATTTCAAAGATGGCGCCATGTGGTTGAACAATATGCACATTTAACCAGCAACAATGTGTCATTAAACGACTGATCACATCCAATGCAAGCCTGTTTTTATTGGAATCTAAAAGGAGAAAAAAAGGTAAAAAAGCCTGATCTTAATACAAAAAATACAATAGTTTACATGTATGAATAAAACTTGGTTTTAGACACTATGAAAACGAAAAACTGTAAAAACTGTATGCTTAAAAAGACTAGTGGGGCACAAAGCTTGTCATATTCAACCGTGGAATTAACATTTGCAATTTATTACCACAACCCAAAAACATGACAAAATATTAGGAGCTTATCGGATCATTCAATGCTTTTAAGGAGGTCGACATCAGATCTAGTCATTATTGCCCTTATCCTCAGGCCTCCAATTTTATGTAAATATCTAAGAAATATGAATGATTCTTCTTGTATTAGCCGTTGTATTTACTATTATCTATTACACAGATAATAACAGATGTGTTGTTATATTTACTATTATCTATTACACAGATAATAACAGATGTGTTGACTACTATCTATCAAACACAATCTATGATAAATATAAATGAATGGAAATAATATACTTGTAAGGCTGACACAATATCAAAAAGAATCATATTGCATAAGAGTACTCTACCCGTGAAACAAATAACACTATCTTCATGTGAAAGGGTGACTTGTATTGCATTAGGATAATTTATCTGTCCCACGAGCAGGGACAGAGCTAGGATTTTTTTTCTCGGGAGGGCTTTAACTCTAGGTTACATAACCTGTTAAAATCTTAATATAATGAGAATACTTCAAAGACTCAAACATACAACAAAAGCAAGAAACAAACATGCAATGCAAATATGTAAAAGATAAACTACTTATAAAATCTTAATATAATGAGAATACTTCGAAGACTCAAAAAATTGCACAAAAACAAGCTCAACAAACATAAACAACCGAGTACAATCCTCAATCACATAACCTAAATTAGGGGAAACATGTGAAGTATTAAAGCTTCTCAACACTTACTCAGGTGGGCTGAGTTTGACTAAATCATTACAACTACTACTAATTTCCCTTCTAATATTCTCACTTGGGCTGCAGCCCAAGGCCTGCCCTCAAAGGGATCCATCCCTGCCCACAAATAAAATAGTTCAATTTTTTTCTCCATAATTTCTATTCATTGTAGGTCTTGTTTGATAAATACCGATGAGGTTTCCACGAGATACAAATTTGGAAAAAACGGACATATACAATAAAAGTTGGTGATTTGAATTTTGTAAAATGTAGTACCTATTATATTGCACCCTTTGACACTTAAAAGATGTATAAACAGTCAGACTCAGAAGTAAATATGATAATTATATGTGTCACTCAACCCATAAAAAACAAGATGGTAATGACATCTCCAGAACCTAGATTTAAATCAAGGCACTAAAAGTTGCTCACCGTTTCCATCTATAGTACCCCAATATTTACTGCTACTCTGCTCTGCGTGTTTTGCCAGGGCCCTAGCTCCATGAGTCAATGTGCTATGTTCAACCTTTAGCCAGAAAGAACAAAGTTCATTAAGCATACAAAGATACATAAAATCAATCTCCAAAGCCTCTAGCAATAAAAGACATGCCGAAAAGAGAACTGCAAATTTTCAGTATATTTTATTCCTTAATCAATCTATAATCAGACTTTGTTATGACAACCTGATCGACATTTAATTGACAGGGTCCAATGTCTGTTGAAATATATGTTACAGAAAACACCAGAAGATTGATGTGAATACACATGCCTATATGAAAATCAACAATCAAGCTTTCCTTTTTCTGATTTGATCATTTTAGATGTTAAAAAAGTTTAAATAAGTGGTTCCAAAATGCCTACCATACAAAGTAAAAGGGAATGCACAACACATTTTTCCAAGAAAGGATTATCAGTGTCTTACATTCAATTTATATGGCAGCATAAACGATGACAGAAGAGTAGATTTTGGAGGGGGAAGAGCCTCTGGAATAGTCCCTGTGGTATGTGCCAGACCAAGAAGGCCTTGAAGACCTCCCTTATTCAATCCCTGAATAGAACAATATACCTATCAAAACTTTCATAAGACAGTGTGAACTTTTATCAACTCAAGGCAGCTTGATTACAGAATTCCTCAATATGATGGTATCGAGCACAAGGTTTACAAGTGATCAGACTAAACTAATGTACCCTATCCACACGATGAGGTGAATGTCTAAGATTGCAGAAAGAAATACACTTACAAAGAGCATGCCAGCTAATAAATCGCAAGGCTGGAGAGGCAATTTTGAAACACTAATCGCAAGGACACCATTTGACATTTCCTTCTCCTCTGTGTAAAACTTTCTGTATACTTGCACACCTTTAAGTAGCATGCCCTTTAGTCTTGAACAATTGTAATCAAGGCCATAAATCACTTGTTGATGATAAAAAATAAATTATTAAGACATTTAGGGCCTATTTGTATTGAATGAGTTCTGGTAATGGATTTGGATTCGGAGGTCCAAATCCAAAACCTGTTGTTTGGGGCTGGTTTTAGTAATTGAATTTGGATTTTCCCCAAAGACTTCCAGAATTCACAGCTAAATATAGGATCTCAAATTACTGCAAAATCCACAGTAAGCCCTCCCTCCTTCCTTTGATCAGTGTCTCTATGATATTATGTATCAGTTAGCAAAATCCAGAAACAATAAACTTCTGACTCTTCTTCCAACACATAAATTAGTTTCACAACTCATATTGTAAATGCAAGTGCAAGGGATATGCTAAACTTTGCACCAAACCAGTATCGCTGCCTTTTCTTCCCCCATCTTCTGCTCAAAAAATTCAGTTCTTTCTTATGCAACATTAGAACACAGAACACACGAACTAGCTCCACTTTTAATATGGTCATTTGACAGTTAATAACTTAATAGTACATGATATATCATTACAGCATGTGATTGAAGTGCTATTTTTCACTTAGGCAGATTGTTTAGACAGTTTTCTCATAATCAAGGACAGGCAAAAAAATTTGCACAGAATCTCCCTTTTACATTCAAAAGATTATATTTTCATAGTATTATATATATAGCTTTCTGAATAAGTTCCAATTCTTGTGAATATCAAGAATTGAGATACTCTCACAACAAACGCTATCTTTTTTAGCCATATATTGAACCTTTTTATCATGGTAGCATATAAGCTAATAAATAATAACTACAAAGTAGCACAGTAGGAAATAAAATATAAGCAACTACCTTGTTCGATGGTTTCAACACCAGGAAGGACTTTAGATAGACCCTCAGCCTCCATCATATCAGAGAACAAAGAATAACTGCGAACATCCTGCAAATCCATTAACTCATAGCAGAGCCAAGGTGAATATAAGAAACGAGAAACTAATAACAAAAAGCATAGGCACCTGAACTTCAATTAGTATACATTTATTGAAGAGAATCAAAGATCCTGAGACAATTCTGCATCCATAGAAAATAAAAATTAAAAACATGAAAGATAAATTCATTCGATATACAAAACCCTAGTAGATGAATAACAACTATACACATTGTAACATTGATGTGATGGAAGTAAAACCCAAAATGAAGAGAAATCTAGATAAACTCTTTTCACTTAATCACACAAAGCAACAAAAGCATGGTCCATAAAATACATAAGCTCGTGCAACGTCAAAGCCAGTTCACAAGTAGCTATGAAAGCATAATATGCTGCAAGAATGAGATATTTTCTACACCAAATTAATATAAAAAAATGCATATAGTGAATAGAAAAAACATAAAGCTTATAGTGGACAAGAAATTAAATAAAATATACAATCACCAAAACAAAATCAGTCACCAACAATAATCAGAGCACCGCTCCATTACACCCCCCATGAAACTTTTTTGTTCGGGAGGAAACATGATTATAGTATTAAGAATGTGAAGTACAATGCAGACGGAACAGCAGTGCGAGATCCACAACCCTCGTCATACAATAAACAAGAGAGCCAAAACAAAGAATATGACACTACAGCATCCACCCACGCCTAAAATAGAAACAGAAGACACCCAAACAACAGCCAGGGCAGCTAGAGAGAGAGTAGACAATCATGAAAGACAAAGAGGCCAAAGCCGACAGAGACCCAATTTTTCTCTCAAAAATTAACTTTTCCTTTCCTCCATCTTACCCAGAAAATAGCTAGCACATTATCCACATTCAAAAGCACAAAATTCTAGACACAAGTATCTACATGAAAAGGCCGCACCCTACTCAACGGTTGAGTGTCACCTAGAAACCTGAAAACAATTATAATGCAATCAAAAGGTCACTGAACAATGAACAAGGAGATGGTCAATGCTCTCAGCATCCCCATACAGTGAGATGTGGCATCTTCAGTTGATGAACCTCACTAAGTATTCACCCTTCCACGAGTAACAATTGAAGCAAAAACTGAACCTTAGCCTTACAAATCTACAAGGGATGGACTGAAAGTGGGAAATTGTAATCCTCAAATAAGGAGCAGCAAAAGTTAAAACCTAAGGCTTGAAGACTCAAGATTTTTCATAAATTCCAAAAGGTGAAGGCCCAAATATTCTCAACCAATGAGATCAAGGAATACTGCAGTCTTGAGCTCACTCAAATTTCTGTAAATGTTCAAGGGCCAAATCCTTTGGCTTCCAAAACTAGATCTGATAAAACCAGTCTACATAATGCTATGCCTTCTAAAAGCCCTTTTCTCAGTGATATACTCTTCTGCCATCTCATATGCTACCACCACTCTGTGTATAATTTGGCTAGCTCTCACCAAAGGCACTTTGGGAAGGCAAGATTGAGTTATCAAGAACCTCCCTAAATCTGAACGGCAGTACTTTGGCTAGAACTTTTTATAAACTAGAAACAAGGCTAATAGGTCAGTAAGCATGAATCTTCAAGGAGTCCAATTTTTGGTTATTGAGTGCATGACTGTTGCATTTGCAATCCCAAAGATGAAAACACTATGACACCATCGTACCCATGCAAACCAAATCTCATGAAAATTCCCTGATTGCTAATCTTGAAACTGAGACAACTCTTGTATCCCATGCTACTGTTGTCACTCCAGACCTACCTTAAGAGGGAAGGAACACCCAATCCTTGAAATCTTGAGCCTTACACTCTACCAATTATTCTCCTGTCTGTGTTTTCTTGTTTCAGTTCCTGGAGCAAAATAGTGGCAAGAGCTGCTTTGAAACACATCACTGGGGTCTGATTTGAAACACATCCCTGTAAGAGATGGAGGACCCGAATTTATACCTATGTTTATCTTGTATATGCATTGTCTTTGTGGTGTTACATGTTTTTTACACAATTCAAAATCTTGTCTTAGGGCTTTCATCGAATAAGTTGATGGGTGTGAAAGTTCATTTTAGATTGAGCCTTCAGTTTTAATGACTCTTCATCACTTTTACTTAATGCAAATTACACACACCATTAACAAATAATGTGAAATCTACGTACAAAATCCATGGAAAAAGAACATAGCAATGCGTATAAGTAACTAATTAAATAAGACTCTTGGTTATCATATTAGACACCAAAACCCATGCCAGTCAATTGATTTTAGAGATCAAACTTCAATTCGAAACAAGAACTTGTATGGTACTTTAAACTGAAAATACAGATAAAACTATACCAATAAGCCTGCACAGAAACCGGTATATGCATAAAACTTGAATGGTCGTACCTACAGTAATCACCAATAGCACACCTTCCTTCAATTGTTTTGAGGCCATCTACAGGCAACGTCAATTAAGTTGATAGAATAAGCTTCAATTCATTGAGGATGGTTTATCATCCTATTTAAAATAAAAATTATAAATCTTGTCATGTGCCTGCAAACAGTTAATTTTATAGAAATAATTACCTTTAAGCTGTGAAAAGAAAGGCTCCTGAACATGAAGCTCAAAGTCAACAGCCCTTAACATCTGGTGACAGGCAACAAGTTTTTCTTCACTAATTAATCAAGCTGCTCTTAAAACTGAAGACATCAAGAAAAACAAGCAAAACCGAAAAGGCCAATTGTACTCTACATTGAATAATTCAGATCCCTTCTCCGATATCAGCTTCTGCCATCCATTTTTTTCTTCTTTCAAGGAACTTTCCTGAACATCCGAGGCCATATTGTGACGTGTGCCAAGAAAGGTGCCAGAAATTATGGATTCGTGCAAAGCCAATGCCAGACGCTTGTATAAAGGGTAGGGTGGAATCCCTTGAAAACAATCTGCAAACAATTGCCATATTTGAACACAATACAATCAAATAGTCCCATGAATATAATTCAGATCAAAAGTCAACCTAGACATCATGCATTGCAAATATACGTTTATGGTTCTATGCATACATTTGCTAGTACCATGTTGCCAAATCATATGACTAGTTACAATAGTTTTGATTAGTTTGGACATCTGTCAAGATTAGTTAGTTAAAACTTAAATATGATTAGTCATCCGTCAATGTATAAATAGCCGAAGTTTAGCGTAGTTGTAATTTAGTTCAGCTCAATTGAATGAAATCAGTTCTTCATTTCTTCTTCGTGTTATGCTTCCTTAAGAAACCCTAGAATTTTCTTCTCTTCGATTCTTGCTGTGAGAAAAGCTAATTTTAAGGATTATGACGGATTTCATGGCTTCGATATCAGCATACATGTGTGTGTGTGTGTATGTATATATATACATATATACACACAGTTGTTAGTCATACACATACGTATGCATGAACACACACACATTGGGCAAGTTCTCTGTTTGTTAGATAGGAAAAAATTTGAAAATTCAAAACTTTGAGAAAATAAACCCATAAAATTTTGGCTAGAAATTGTTGGAAAGCAACGGAAACAAAATAAAATAGAAAAGGATGAACTGATTTACCTGTAGTATCGGAGAGGGAAGGGGGGAAGAGGTCGTCGTTCGGTTCGGGTTCGGGTTCGGGTTGGAGTAGTTGAGAGCAGAAGTCCTTGGGCAACCCTAGATCGAGTTCCAGGGTTCCATTTACGAAAGATTGGAGAGTGAAGTTGAGGAGCTCTTCGAGAGTGTATGCCAGGTTAACCCGCTCTGCCATTTTCTTGCTCAGCTTTCTGTTTCTTCTCCCAGTTTTCTTCCTCTCGTTCGCCTGCCTATTGGACCGCCTTTTCTTCCCCCTTTTACCAACCAAACAAATCAAAACACGTGTTTGGCGCCAAACTACTATTTTGGCTTTTTAACCTCTCACACTCTGATTATCATTAGTGTTTTCGTTTGATTTATTCAATTTGATAGTAAAACAAAAAACAAAAAAGTGTGTGAGAAATTAAAATACAAATAGACGATACAAATGGGATGGTGTGGAGCACATGTGGTCGTTAGATTTCATATGTGAGATAACATGCTTTGATACCATAAAAGAAGTTAATGTTTCACTTTACAACCTGTTTGGGTTAAAACTTAAACTTTGGGCTTAGAAGGAAGTTGGCCCAAAAAGAGGAGAAAAGCCCAAAGCTCAGCCCAAGCCCAGAAGGCAGAAAAGGCCTTTCCTGACTAGGTGCAGATCATTTGCACCACTTACTCACCTACCCAAGGGCCAAGTGGTATAGACCAGCCAGCTAATCAGCCCAAAAGTATTTTATAGTGGCAGTACAAGTAAATAGCCGATGAGTCACTATCCTTCAAAACTGCATTCGGGCAAGATTATTGCTACAGGAGGCCAAGCCAAAGTGTCTATAAAAGGAGACAGAAAAATCAGAGTCAAGGACACTCAAACAAACCAACAAATACAAGCACAAACTCTGCTCAAAACCAGATTTGCCTTCAAAACGAAGCTGTAGTCAGCCCAAGCCTTCATCCCTTTCGGGATAAACCCTTTGTAATAGCTCTGCTATCATGTTCAACTCTTGTTGTAGTATCGATTTCTTTCTGTAAACTCACCTCCCAACCCCTTTTCTAAGCTTTCAAACCTCCTGATAAACCACAAAGATAAGAAGTTGCAAGACGATCAGCCTTGCCCGACCTTCTTTGTTTTTGTCTTTTTATTCATTTAGCCTAGCAATATGTTGTATACTACAAGTTGTATCCAAGTTATTTCTAGTAATATGGTTATTAAAAGACTCTCTCAGTACTTGAATCCGATTTGAATATGTCTTCACAGTTTAAACCAGATATAAGTTCTAAGCCTTCGGGCATGTAAGATTTGATCACTCAAAAAGTCCTTGGCCTCAAGGCATAAAAAAGAACTTGATGTGGACTTAACCCATCCACGACAAGCTTTGATAACAAGAAGTCCGAAGTTACTTGAGGCGCAAGTAATCGACCTGTCACTTAGTTTTATTTCTATTATATTATGATTACCATAGAACGTTCGAGTACGGAATGAATTCTGATGAGAAGCCTCAAGGCCTATTCAAGGCCCTACAAATGCACCTATTTGGATTCATCCTGTTCCTCGGGCTAGAACATTGAGTATAGAAGGAGTTCTTATGGGAAGCCTCAAGGCCTATCTAATGCCCTACAAAGACACCTATTTGGATTCATTCTGCTCTTCGAGCTCAGGTAATCAAAAGTATAATGGTTATAAGACTCATATAACCAAGAAAATGAACCTTATGTATTCGAGTACTAAGTTAGTTATTAATGGGAAGCCTCAAGGCCTACACTTAAGGCCCCACAAAGACACCTGTCAATAACTAACAGAGTATCTCGAATATATATAATTAAAACTCAAACATCCGTTCTACATCTGCCATGTTGAAGATGGCAGTGGCACGCCTGAGCACTTAAAAGTTAATCTTGATTGTGAGCCTTAAGGCCTACACCTAAGGCCTCACAAAGACACCTTTCAAAGTTAACTTTGTCCTTCTCTTTCAGTCTTGTCCGACAAGCCCGCCAGTAAAGCAGAAGCCCGACAGAAAGCATCAACCGGCGCCGACCTCTCGGGGAGCTGTGTGCTCGTCGGCTAGGAAGTATCATCGACGGAAATTCCTGCCCCGAACACAACCAATCGGCAATATGGAGAGTAGCCTAGTTTACTTATAAACCTATGCAAGTCTCTCCTCCCATCAATGGAAGATTCACTTTCAACAGTATTCCCTCTTTCAAATATTTTCTCTTGTTTTTTTTCCATTTATATCAGTGTATGTACATGTACAATTTTGTATCTCTAGTCTATGTATAAGAACTCCGATGGAACTCGCTTGCGCTTTTCATTCCATGTATCTGAGAATTGGTTGCTATATTCTATGCTAAGCTAGGATTTGGGTTGTTCTTAACGGCAGTAGCTGCGCCCAACTCAATCACATTTTCTGTTGCAGATACAGAACCATCTGCAGAATGATGGTTTCGTTCATGACTGGCTTGTGTTGTCCACAACAGAACCAACAACACCATTAGTATTGCAAGAAAGACCATTGCTGCCCAAACCATCTTAGCGTATCGCTTCAACGGTTTGCAGTGTTTGACAAGGATTTCAGAGAATGCATCCTTCACTGTCTGACATTCTACTAGGCTTTCCATTCCTGGGTATGAATTTAGTATACCTTGTATTGAACTTGTGTAGAGTTCCACCAGTTTGTAAGCGCTGTCCGATATAACTGTTCCATTCTTGCAGGTTCCACTGTTGGAGTCTGAACAAGTAAGTACTCTCAAGACCTTCGGAAATTAAATACAGATGATCGAGGGTTAGACAGTGATAAGTTCCCAACATGTTAAAGCATAAGAGCCTTGGTCAAATTCATAAAACTTGTATTGAGCATACCTCTGGGATGTCTCCTATTGGAACGGAATTACTTGGACATTTTTGCGGTTGGTATTGGTACTCTGGTGGTTCTGAGAAGGGATTGCAGACATATTCTATATTCTGAGATGATGTTTCCTGTAGAGATGATATGTTTGCATTTACCTGGAGATTTACCAAAGGTATAAATTTCAGATTTGCAAGCATTTTTATGTTGAATGCAGTCGACAAATTAATTTAGACTGCTAAACCAAAAGACATTAGTCACTCTGCTAAACCGAAAAACATTAATCACTCTTACCTCATTAACAAGGCTATATATCCCGGCACCAACATCATTTAGAAGCGATTTTGCGGACACCAAATCATCGCAGGGGAGGATTGAGCTCAAGCTGTTGTTGTTCGGATTTTGTTGGAAACTTTCGAGAGCTGTGCATGTATCGTTTGAGAACCTGAAGTAGAACGAACAGTTTTCCATTAACATTCCCAAACCTTTTGTTGTATATTGTTTCTTGTGTTCATTTACGGAGTCCTATCAATTGTTCTTTGAGAATATACATATATAGAACACTTAAGGAAAGGAAAAGAGCTACACATACTCTGCCAAGAAGAAATACAGCCCGAAAAATAGCCAGCAAAGAATAGTTAACAACCAGCATAGTATAATGAGCCTGCAGTAAACAGAGAAAAAACATTGTGTTAGGATTTATATCGTTCTAAATAGTTGCAGAACTAATTTAGTACTTGTACAAATCAATTTAGTAAATTTTTTACACTTACAGTTGAACTAGCCGTCGTAACTTCAAAACTCCAGACACTGCAACAGGGAGAATTACAACTTCAGCAATAATTACAGTTGAAATGATATACAGGAATTCCGGCAGTTTTAATAGCAACTACTGGACATATCGATTCTTAAAAGGCTTATATTGCTTATGTTGCCTTGATCAGACCTTCATGGAATCGACCTAATGTGTGGTCCTGATTAACAATCTGACAACAAAACATTTACGAAGAACTAGTAAAGCAGATGATAAATTTTGCAAACAACTCAAACACCCACCTGACAGAGCAATCACTGCAACCAGGCCCAAGGAAATAGGCACTGTTGTTACAATATACCTGCAGGCGCAAATATATCACATTATTATTAACATCCAATGAAGGGAGTCAATTGTTACTTGAGACTTGGGAGGGAACTGAAAGTAGAAAGACTTACACTATCTTGAGACCCTTGTCAATCAAACGCCGGTTCTTCTTAGCCTGCCTTTCTATATCTGCAGCTGCAGTATCAAGCTTTTGGGATGTGGAGGTGAGGAAGCTCGAAACCTCAGTGTTTCCGGTTGAATCAAAGTTGTTGCTCATTTCTTTCATGGCTCCTGTTGTGTTGTACACGGTACCTGATGCTTCATTTGCAGTAGTTATGATAATGTCCACCACTGATTTCGCTTGTGAATGAAATCTCGCGTTGCCCCCTAAAACTAATCCGAATGCAACTCTGCACGCATGGATGATAAAGGAACCAGTATCATGAAATTATATATTTGGAAGTCATTGGAGAAACTTGTTATCATTTAGAAAAATACAGAATTTGTGTGCGAAATTAGATTTACGTGTTTTAAATTCGGTGCTAGAGTTGGACTGACTACTTACATTGCAAAGACGGTGAAGAATATGGCGAGGAAAATGTGCCATTGCCAGAGGTAACACTGCTTATGACAAAGTAATCTTTTCTTCAGCTTTCCACTCTTCCTATTTTTACAACAAAGTTTGGCTGCTAATAGGAAGCATCCATATAAAATTCCACACAAAAGCCACAGCATCCCAAGTGCATATCCATGAATTCCAGTAAATATCGTTGACTGCATAAACACCATCAAAGTTAGTTGCTTTTGGATCAAATTCGAATTCGAAGCAATGGATGTGCATTTGAGCGCGGGCGTAGAGAGAGAGAGAGAGAGAGAGAGAGAGAGAAAGAGAGGAAGAGGAAGGGCTTACACTCCAGTAGTGCTTGTTGGTAATGTTGTATCCTCCTCTATATTTTTTCAAATCATCTAAAGGATCCACCCTTACAGTATCATCTGACTGTGTCAAGGGTTCTGATACATTATTTGCCTGAAGCAAATTGCTCCCTGGAAACAAGAATTGAGGTAGTTAGAATTGAATCCCATTCCACTCCCTCAGTAATCATGTTTGGGAATTAATGCACTACTTAAGCAATATTAATCGATCTATGCTTCTATCTATATTAAGAATCTGTGATTTTCTCGACATTTTTCATCCTCAATATTGTAGTGGTGGAAAGTAATAATGCTTATACCCTCTAGTGTAGGTTCAATCCACACCGATCTTCCTCTCTCTTAATATTAACAATTTAACTCACTAACATAATCGTTTTAAAAAAATAAAAAGAATCTATGATTTTTTTTCATGACTTGGATTTTTTACTGTGTTTGACTTGCTTTTTCTTTATTTAAAATTTTTTGAAACTTCGAATTGGAGAGCATTTAGAAGTGTTTCCAAGATTGGAATCATAATAGGAATACCTTTTGGAATTTTTTTTTTCGAACACAGAATTTCGGGTGCACAAAAGCTCTTAATTAACCAGCTAAAAGATAAAAATAAATAAAAACGACGCGTGTTTCCATGGCAGGCCGTGTTGAAAAACTTACCAGCAACAGTGTATACAACATTTATGTGCTTTTATCTTACGTTACAAATGGGGAAGAAATAATGACGCATAAATTGTACAGCACCAAGATGCAGGAAAGTTCACTACGAGCATATGCTATGCAACTCACCTGGTACTTGTGGTGGGGGTGCAAAGTTGGTCGACCCAGTAGACTGTCCTTGTATTTCTGTGATCATCCTCAAGGATAAAATCAGCATCATGGAAACAACTAACGATGTGCTATATGCGGGAGCCATCTGTAACCTTAACCTGCCCAAGTAAGTAATAGATCGATGCTCTGATTAGCAAGATGATCACAATTCTTTTGCAGAGAGAGAGAGAGGGAGAGGGAGAGAGAGAGAGGAATGACAATTTGAATGATTTTCATGCTTTAGTATTGGATTAGTTGTGATTAATTTATATCGGGTGGTGCTACATATCCACATACCCATTTTATCTTTCACCACCCTCGGTTAATTTGTATTTATCTTCTTCAATTTATTGGATTGAATGGTTGAAAATTGAGAATGATGTGTGAAAGATAAAAAAGGAGTGCGTGGTGGATAGCATCACACTTTATATTTGAGCAAAAAACGTTGCAAAAGGAAACTAAATTCTCAAAAGAAGCATATTTTGGGATTTGCATGAATTTAATACTAATGACATTTCCGTCTTCTACAAAATAGACTAATTATGTATCCATTCAAATTAGTTTTTATCAGATTTTTTATTAATTTTGTGTTGGATTTGTTTAACCACTACAATATGCTGATGCATGTATATACACGTTTACGTACTTAGAATGTATATGGAATTTCTTCTTCACAAAATAAAGAACAATATTAATTAATTTAGGCAGCAAAATTTTGATCAAGAATGCCTCTCAGGTTAGTAGGGGCGCACGGCCCACTAGGAATGGGTAGCAAACAAAAAAAAATTGATCAAGAATATAGGAATTAGGTAAAGTGCGTATTAGTTAACAAAGCGATGTGATATCCACACACCCCTTTTTACTTCTCTCACACCCTTTTAATTTTCGGGCGTTGGATCGGATGAATAGAAGAAGATCAAAGGACAATAATAAGGAGTGTGAGAAAAGTAAAAAGATAGCACATCCCTTAACAAATTACTTTGTAATGAAGGAAAGAGATGGTGTTTTACCGCAGAGGCAGAAAATAATGATGTTGCGGGTTCAATTGCCACCAATCTCTCTCCTTTTAATAAATAACTATTTAACTCACTAATGTTATCGTTTGTAAAAAAATAAAAAAGACGATGAAGTTCAATGAATTGTTTGTAAAAAAAGAAAGATATGTTGAAGTTCAATGAACGGCAGGAAATTTTGGGAAGAAAAAAAAGTTAACAATATTTCCCGGAAAAGAGGTCGGTGTGGACTAATTTACTAAAACAAAACCATTAACGTGCGGTAGAAATAAAGGAAAACTCGTTTTAATTGAACTCCACGAAGTTACCTGAAATTTAGAGATGAAGAAGTGCAGGTTTCTCAACGTTGAATGAATACAGATCAGTTGCCTCCAATTCTTCTTCAATGGCTTCTTCTTTGCAAATCACTAATTGCTTTAAATAACTCAACCAAATAACTAAATAACTTCAAAATCTCTGTCTATTTCTTCCAAGTGATCGATCAGCCATCTGTCTCTTTCAAAAACATCAGAGATTATTTGATGAATTTATGTACGTGTACTTATCTAGAAACTGAGACTCTTCAAATGCTTGCATGTCTTGGCGTCCTTCTCTCCGTCCAAGTGCTAAAAGGCCAAAACCAAAGTCAAGAACCTCAACCGAATAATCTTTTTTTTTAATTTTCAAACTCGCAGAAGAAAAGGCTGCTGCTCCAGAGCCTCCTGATTAAATTGGAAATTAAATAAGATAGAGATGGAGAATATATGAAGGCTAACGAAACCGTGTCAAACACTATATACTTGTTTCGTCTGCAGATATCATCATATTGCTAGAGAGAGAAAGAGAGAGGAGAGAGAGAGATTTGGTTTAGTTTTTCCTGCTTAACCCATTTCTGACGTTCAAACTACTTCATAACTAGGTTTATATATAAAAGTGTATATACATAGACATATTATATATATATATATAGGAATTGCTTAAGGGGAGAATGGGGACACGCTCCCCACCGTTGGATTTGAATTAAATGAAATCCTGTGGTTGAGATTCTATGGCCTGTGTTTTAATCTCAACCACACAATTTCATTAAAGTCAATCTAACGGTGGGGAGCGTGTCCCCATTTTTTTTGAAAAAATGGGGATCCCTTCACTTAAGCTCCCTATATATATATATATATATATAATAGGTATCACTATCACCCACATTTGATGGAGTTGGAAATTAAATACATATGCTTCCCTACCAGAACCTCTCGAGAGAGAGAGAGTCAAAAAACAACAAATACTAGTCTGGTCAAGTTAAACGACTTTCAGGTCATGGAGTCGATCGATCGAGGGCAAATACATCAGCTAACTGTTGAACACATATGCTTTGATTCATTTTCCATTATTTTTTCTAGTAAGGTGGGTGCGTAGAAAGAAATGTAAATACGGCCAAAGCTCAAGAACGCTAGAAATTTTTAGTTGTTATAGGAATACGGATGGTATACCACGTGTTTTTATGTAAGTGATGAAAACTTTTTATTTTTAAGTTATTAATATTTTAACACATATAACCCACTATTTATATAAAACACCTTGTGTACCATCTTATCTGACAGTCACACTCAAAAATCTCTTATAGAACGTAACTTCACGTTTTCAAAAGGAAACCCCCTTAAACAAGATAAAGGTGGCTTAAAGCCTAAAGTAACAAAACCAGAGACGGCTCTCTCTCTCTCTCTCTCTCTCTCTCTCTCACGTTTTTTTAACGACATAAATAAACTACAACGAAGATGCCCGACAAATTTTAAAACCATACATGTCAAAATTTAACCTACGAATAACTAAACTAGAAAAGTTATTAAACTGGATACAAAATTAAGAATAATAAGATTTTTTTAAGTCAAAATAATCTCTGAGATTGACATAACTCGTCACTTTGATCTTCAACATTTGAAATCAATAAAAGTAGTCATGAGTTTGTCCACTATTAATCATTTTGCTCATTCCGTGAAAATTATGTTAAACAACGACCAAAATGACAAAAATATCTTCAACTTAATAAACAATGAGCCAAAATGATTTGACAAAAATTATGACTATTTTTGTCATTTTATCTTTATTTAATGAAATTTTTTTATGGAATAACCAAAATGTTTGATGGTGGACAAACTCAAGGACCAATTCTATCGATTTTAAATCTCATGAAATGTGAGAAATTATGCAAATCTTAAGAGCCATTTTAACTAAAAAACAGAATAATAATGACCAAGAGTAGCAAATCCGTCAGCTACTATATTTGCTTCCCTATATATATGTAATAGTGACATAAGGAATTTTCTCGTTCTCTTCCTTTTCGTCTATGCTTTGTAGACGGTTCTTTTCTAAGTTTTTCTAAAGAAATGGAAAGTCAAAAAACATACAAAATAAAAGAAGAAAGAAAAGCAGCCCAAAATTGTCAAGGTTCTTTGCGTCAGGTACCGATGGTTTCACGGCAAAGTAGCTCATGCGCTACGTATATCCAAGATGTGACTGGTATGCATTGGACTTTGGAGGTTTCTAGGGTTAGGAGTTAGGACCATATATGGTAGATAAGATTAAATTCTTGCAACACATTTTTTAGGAAAATATCCCAAAATTTGATAATTTCTTAATCTTGTGAAAAAAAAAAGGACAAACCGGCTATGCACACTATGCACAAAATCGAAATTACTAAAATGCCCACATATAATGAGTTGTTCCTTCCATTTTCTGATTTCTCTCTCTACTCTTTCTTCCTTCCTCAGATCTCCGAGCTCCGATTTCGAAGAGATGGAAGTCCAAAGAGATGCGAGAAAAGTAAGCTGGGTTTTGGGTTCACCTCGTACCTCTGATTTTGAACAAGGGGATGCGAGATAGAGGTGAGAAGAATGAGTTAGGTTTTGTACCATATTTTCTATTTTGGTCGGAAAGTTCTATTTTTTCCAGCGACTGAAGTTTCGGCAAGCATAGTAAGGTAGGGTGTTTAGTTCCAAGTTCCTTCATCAATGATTTATGGAATAAATAGGTTGTTTGTAAGATGAATTAATACTTGAAGTTAAATTAGGGTTTGTGTTTCATGTTGGGGCGTCTTGCTTGTGGAATAAATTTCAAGTTTTGACGTGCTACAAGACTGGGATGGAACAATTTATGGTTAAAGTGTTCAATTGCATAAATTTGTGAAAATTTTTCCGTCATGTGCATGTGGTGTGCATATGGTATGCATGGCTACATTTTAATATGAGAAACGGGAATATTCACTAGTTATGATGCACGTATGTTGTGCCCCATAATTTAGCAAGTATGACCACAACCTAGTTTGCCTCAGCAAAAAACAAAATTAAGAAAAAACTTAGAGGACGTTGTAGGTCATGCGTGTTCGTGAAATAACAATAACGAATATCATGTTTTCCACATACACGGTTAAGCGGTTGATATACGTAACAAGACTTTTGAAACTGTCATTGTAACCTTATATACATAACAATTATGTTTTAATTGTATTCACTATACCAATATGTTACCGTTAAAGTTTCTCTCATTCTGTGCATATCATATGCATGTATTGTACATATTATGTGCATGTGGTGTGCATATAGTGTGTTATGTATAGATTGTGTGTATTTACATCTTTGATATTTTTCGCATTAACGTAGTTTACTACTTTTTCCTTTAATTTAGAGGCAGACCCTGCAAATACGAAAAAAATGAACGAGTTTGTGAAACATTTCCTTTGATTCAGTTGGATTCGTTTGTACCCATTCAAACTGTAATTTTTTTTTTCTTCAAATTCTTAAAATATTTGAACCCAATCAAATTTGATACCAAATTCAAATGAATGAATCTTAGATTCTTCGTATAAAGTTTAGGGTCATTTATCTGATTACGTCATTTTTCTGATTTCGAAGAGAGAACTGTGAGTTATGGGTTTTTAGGTTGAACTCAAATTTGTGAGTATAACATGTGCATGTCGTGTACATACAGTGTATGAGCGAGCTTAATACGAAGAGAGCGAAAAAGTACACGAAACAATTTCGTCCATATCCTTCTCTCTTCCTTCTCTCCACTTTGATTTCTCTCCTTTCCCTCAAATTTATCTCTTCTCCAAAAGACAACTGACATTTAATACGTTTTTTCATTTAATTGCAACAAAAGCCAAACCCTAATTTAGTGTTTGTAAATTTAGATTGAGAGAGGGAGCAAAGGAGAAGACAGAAGAAATGAAAACCCACATATAAAACAGAGAAATGATAAAAAATCGAAAATCAAAATTTAAGGATTTGGGTTCCTCCAAGAAACACCAAAACCAATCACTTCAAGTCCAAAAATTCATCAATCAAAAAGAAAAATTAAGCAAACCCAGTTCACAAAACCTACGAATGAAAAGGTAAAAATCGAAGAATATGAGTGAGATAGAGAGAGTTCTTGTGCATATTCGAAATGTAGAGAGAGAAGAGAGAGCTTGGATGAAGAAGATGGGTGGGTTAGATGATAGGAGCATATTTATGCAACTTTGTTATCTTATTTCTTACCATTTACTTAGTTAATTTCAATTTATTTTGGTAATCTAAGTTATTTTCGCATTATTGTAGGTGCAGTTGGTAAAAATGACAATAAATAGTCAAATGAAGCAATTTGGAGTATTTTTGGACTTGGATTGGATAGCATGCGTGGATAGCATATGAGCTGGACGTTTTTGGTGTTTAAATGATATTAGACATGTGCTAAAATCAGGAAAAATTAAAGTTGAGGCTTGGAAGGTAAGGAATTACACAAGAAAGATGAATCATAGTTGGAGAGAAATATTATCTTATCCTATCTTATTCTACATTATCTTATCTTATCTCTAGCTGCAAGGAGGAATCCTAATCACATTCCAACACTCTCAACTTGATTTTTAGAGTTCTAAAATAATTCAAAACACCAAAACCCTTTCCTCCTTGGATTCAGCCGTTCATTCCCTATATATATGAAATTCTTGCATTGATTTAGGTGTGCCGCGCCTACCATTCATCCATTGAAGTTGCTGGAATTTTCAGAGTTCTTTCTCTCTTTGTTTTAAGTTTCAATGTTTATTTTAGATTGCTTTTCAGTTATGATGAACATGTGTAACTAAGTTTCTTTTTAGCTAGAAATGAATTCAAAGCCATGATCATATGTTTTATATAAATTAATTACATCCAGTTATTGTTTCATAAAACGTGAATGCGGTTTACTTATCTGCTTTATAGATAACTTATTATTATATGTTTGTTAATGATGCATACTTAGTTTGCATGCAGAGATTTGATGCTAGAATATAAGAGAATTTCACCTAATTGTTATGAACTTATATTTGTAAGTGGTAAAAGTCACTAGTCATGATTGAGTTAAGTAAATTCTTAGCAGGAGTATCATGCTTTTCATAGTTACAAATGCTTTTGTCAATGCTAATGATTTTCATAAAACTTAATGATCTTTGAGATGTATCTCTATCATGCTTTTCATAGTTAGGGAACTTGAGAAAAATAATTTGGTTCCGTCGCTAAGTCCAATTCAATGAACTTAGGAAAATCTGATAATTAATTAGTGTTGTTCACAATTAATTTGGAGTATTGTCATTCATGGTTTATAGAAAGAATAACTGGAAATTAATTTGTATGCATATGTTTCATGTGTGGAGAATAATCCTTTAGCTATCCTTTCATCCATATTTTATTCACTACTTAATTTACTTGCTGCCCTTTACTTTTCTGTTAATTAAATTCGTCCAAAATCCTCCCAATCATTGTTTTGATGTTAATTTACCTTAGTTTTCAGTTTTATAAGTTTAATTTGTATTGATTAGCATCCCTTCTAATCCCCTAAATAGAACGATCCTTACTTACTCGTACTACGATTGCATAATATATAGGGTTTAATTTGTGTGTTAGTTTGTACAACATCATTAGAAGGAGCTCTTGGATGAAGAAGATAGATGAATTTGGGTTCTTCAAACTATAATTGGGGGAGAGAGATTTTCTCTCTCTCCTCTCTGTTTCTCTCTCTACAAAATGAGAAATGAGAGCTGAAATTTCTGGATAATTCATTTATATGGGAGGACAATTTGGTTATTTCAAGGTGTAAGAAAAATCATATTTTTGTCCGGTTGTTATGCATAGAATGTGTATATTCGAAATGTTCTATTTCTGTCACAAGATTAAGAAACTATCTTATTTTTGAGTATTTCCCTATTTTTTAAGACAAAATCCCATCACCTTTTAAGCCTCTAAATAAAATTCAAATTTCAGATTGCCAAGTACATAAATAAGTAACCTACTGTAACCAAATATTTATAAATATGCCATAACATCTTAATTATGATAATGATTTTAATTATCCACCATAATTATGGCAAATAAATGCCTCCTATTTAACATTTATGAAAGTAGGTTAAAAGTAACTTACCTTCATAAATATTAAATAGGAGGCCAAAATATTCTCTTACTCACTTCAAAATATTATATTCACTTATCAGTGAGAGATTTTAGGTTCAATTTTTGTCAAAGACGAATATGAACCATATTATTGCTAGCCCATTATGAGACTAAGTCCACCCCTTTCCGTTAGCGTAAGTAATATAGTTTGTTACAAAAAAAAAAAACTACTACTCTATAAATAAGGACAATACTTAGTGAGTACCCAAATTACTGACCTATGCACGTAATTGCATGAAAAAGACACGTCATTTAAAACTTTCTGAAAATTTGGCCAAACACCTATTACAAAATATTGTGTAAAAAATATAAGATGATAGAGAATTCATGAAGAGTCCCACTTTTGAAAGTTTCTCAAAGTGAGACTCTGAGCTTTCTGTCATATCATAGTTTAACGTAATTTTGTACTAGTGTTATAAATCATCGTGCCAAAGATATGAGATGGCAGAAAAGTCTCATTTTTAAGAGTTTTCTTAACATTTCTCTTTATCTTGATAATCAAACATTCTCAATTTTCGACAAATCGTATAACCAAACAATAACTTTCTTCCCCACCAGAACCCACTACCAGACCGTCCAATCTCAAGAAGAGTATCCAAAAGGAACCCACCTCACCCGTCAAAAACGAACCATTTCAATTAGGGGTGGGTTCGGTACGGTTACCGTACCAAAACCCTTGTACCAATTACCGTACCAAATTTTCGGTTTGGTAAAATCTATTACCATTACCATACCAAACTTTCGGTATACCGAAGTTCGGTATTGCCAAATGTTCGGTTGGCATGGTATGGCAATGGTAATTGCCACTTTGTTTTGGGATAAAATTTGTTTTGGCTTTTTTAATCCAATTCAAGGGAAAAACTTTTTATTGTACCTTTATCTCATACTTTGTAGCCTAAATTCATCTATTATTCATCATTCACAATTCACACACACAATAATTCAAATGATGCATCAAGATTCATGATGAAAATTAAGCTTACAATCCAAATAGAAGCTACGAACCAAAACAAATAGAAGTTTCCCCCATGCTAAAGATCTTCTCTATCCCCCATTGGTTCAAACACACTTCTAGAACTTTCCCAATGTTTTCTCCCTTATGACCCGTGATCTTTATGAAGTTTATGATCCGTTTGTGCAACTTTCATTCACTATCCATGAAGTGAGCGGTAACTACCATGTAGTTAATGTTTTGTACCGATGTCCAAGTATCGGTTGTGATACTTACCCTTTGATTATGCATTGCTTCAAATAACTTAGACTTCTCCAACACATATAAATTCCACACACTGGCGGCAATCTTCTTCCTATTTGGAATCTTGAACCGAGGTTGAGCCTCTTTCATCATATCAAATTATTAGAATATTATAAATATGTGTTATATAATTATATATTATATAATTTATAATTTATATATTATATTATATGTTCGGTACGGTAAGGTAATACCGTGGTAATGATATCCATTACCAATACCGTACCATGAAATTTTGGTACGGTACAATACCGTACCATTACCGATTGGCACAAAAAATTTGGCACAAAATCGGTATGGCACGGTTGGTAATTCGGTTGGCACGGCAATTTGGCAAAAAAATCCACCACTAATTTCAATTTCCACAAAACTCAGTTTCACGAGTCCAAAAATATATGGGTTCCTTCTGATAAACCAAGTCCGACTCCAATCGCTGAAGAACAATCACTCCAATATGGACTCGCCTAATACTGAAAATTAATCCAAGCCTAAGTCCTGTTCTGATTGTATATTATGTTTTCTGTATTCTTCTTCCACACGGATTGCTTTTATGCTATTCCTACAAATATTAATGCTCAGTGCCTCGGTCATTGTTGAGTTGAACGAGGCACTAAGCATTAATAGTTCACCCTATAGCATTCTCCCTGTGAAGAGACTATGAAGAACAAACATTCCAACCCATCCCATAACTTTATTCAATTATCTTTCACCTTCTTCATAGGGAGAATACTATGGTGTTTGAATGAAAATGCATGAACATATCAAGTAATGGAGATCTTTGACGTGTTTCACCTTCGAAAATGGTAATAATTGCCCATACGTTTCGCTTATTCATTAAGTTTCACCGAAATATACAACAAATATCAACAACAAAGCCTTATCCCATTAAATTTCACCGAAATATACAACAGAAGGAAAAAAAAACATGAATCAAGTACTTATTCTTACTATTTCATTCCCCCAATACATACGAAATACAGCAGAAAGAATTTTATTTCCTACTTTCTACACGAAAGCTAAGTCATGCCTGGCTATAGAAACAACATCATGAAATAAAATCTGAAATACTAAAACATAAAAGGGAAATAGGAAAAGATAAAAGAACAAACATCTCCACAAACAATTAGATCCCCTGCAGATTTTGAGATGGCAAAGGCGGGTCAACTCCGTTTTGTTGCCTGGAGGCCAGGATTTGATTTGAAGAAACTCCGGCCAAATTGGGCGTCTGGATGTGTTTTCGGTACTAATCAGAAGCCCATTTGGAAACAAAGAACGCTGATGGAAGCCGAATAACTGATCATGATTGCATCTGATGGGGTGGGATGCCCACATGGCTTGCTAGCTCTTCATTCATTTTCACCGGAAGTGGAGGCATCTGCTTCATTACGTCTGGCATGTCATTCAAGCTGTAGAGAGATTTGAAAAATAGGTTTATGAATATATACACACAAATGTAACAATTCAACACGTATCAAAGTTCATCGTTTTAACAGAAAATCAGATCACTTGAGGCATTTTCTTCACTATCACAGCACATATAAAGTCAGCACTCATGGCCGATAATCAGACAGAACAATAATTTTTTTAGAATAGAAAGCTGTGAAGGTAAAAGCAATGATGTCAGATTATGCACTACAGAACTCATGCACTTGAAGAACCCTACAATCAAGGTGAGTTTGGTACATGCAGACTGCCCAAGGCCAATATGATGTAGATCCATGGAGACAAGTACCTATCCTGCCAAGATAAATGAAGCCGTGTTCCTCACAGGACGATCTCCAAGTACTTCTTGTTCTCTATTGTTAACGAGCTGTCATTTAAAACCAAAGGTCTACAGAGTAGAAGTTCTGAAAAGGTGGGTTCAATAGCTAGGAGAAGGGTTCAGAGTTGTAGGAAACATAAGCACGTCAATTTGTCAATATCTGTTCTTACAACATTAAAAAAAGGTCGTACCCAGTGCACAAGGCTCCCGCTTTACGCAAGGTCTGGGAGAGGTGAATGTCGGCTAGCCTTACCCCCATTTATGAAGAGGCTGCTCCCAAGTCTCGAACCCGAGACCTACCGCTCATAGCCTTACCCCCATTTATGAAGAGGCTGTTCTTACAACATTAATATAAACAAAATATAAAATATGGCATTTAAGTACAACTGTTCGCGTCTAACAAAAGAAAGAGAACACATGGGTATTGCAAAAATGAAGAAAATGCCTTAAATGATGCCGTTTAAGTTTATAATGAACAAGAGAAAGAAAAAAACAAAGGTAAAGATTACAGCATACTCATTCATGATCTTGAGGATGTTATCTCGAGTTTGGCAGAAGAGGTTGACGTTCTCCTGTATCTGAAAAAGAACAGGAAAAAAAAAAGCCCACTCCAGTTACCAAAGCGCCAACAACGTATCTACGGGGGGGCATTATCACCAAGATATTACATCATCTTTTTGGACAAGTCCTATCTTAAAAGTATGCATAAATTGTTTATATGCCAATAATAAAATGAAAGGTCAAAAGATTTTTAAAGCGAGTAATGAACAGTGAGGTCAAACAAATTATGATTTTTAAAGACAAAAACATGAAATGATCCTGCGATTCATCAACCACATCACTGAGCCATCCATTAGAAACAATAGGAATACACGGATCAAAAAGTTGTAGGTTAAAGGACTCAAATATAACATTAAGGAGAAAACTGATGTAGATTTCTAGAGTTTTGGCATCTCTTTGGCCATTGGTGTCATCAGAATTTAGGGAAAGCACAGTTCTGCTGTATCTTCAGATTGAAGTCCAGCAATTTCTTAATTTTCTGTTGATGTCAGGGATGTCTTGCTCCGTTTTGGTTGACTAATGGTTTTGGTTTTTAATCTTTTTTTTTGCTTTACAGGACATCTTGACAATTGTCTTGTTTCCCTAAAAATAAATAAATAAATTTGAGGCCAAGGAAAAATAAATGCAATTAACACATACAATTACTTGGCGTTCTGTTGATTATCATCACCATGCATAAACGGCATGTGCTTTAGAAACCTTTTGGCTTTGAGATTTCTGATACCATCAGGAGTTCGGATAAAATAATAGCTAACATGACAGGAAATAAATAATTCCATGACAGATCTCCACCTGGAAAGCTGCAAGGTTTGCTGAAATTTGATTCAAGGCTTGGGCATTTTGCTCCAGAAGCTCTCCTGCAATACCGCCAATGGCTGAAAACAGAACAAGCAAATATTAACAAGTCATCGCAAAAATACATTTCAAAGAAGAAGCTCTAGAAATTAGAAACCAAAAACTTCTTAATTGGAAAGCGAACAACCAGCAGTCCATATCTGTAACATCAACACCACTCAACTGCAAATACGTAGAATTAATGTACGTACTTAATTTAACTTGAACGAAAAATTTGACTTGACTATTATTATTATTATTATTATTATTATTAAAATTATGACAGAAGCGTTCAGGTTATACTTGCACATACCAAGGTCTATATCTTAGAAAGACACCCATCTCCTCCTCAAAGACATGAAAGGGGTATGCAGAATACATCCCAACTAGCTGTTTCATATATTTTGCTTTGCCTTCCCACAAATAAAAATGTAAGAACCACGGCTCCAATTTTATATTTAGTCTAAATGGCTATCAAAGTCCATAGGTGCAAACACCGCCCCCACTCCGCCAAGCCCAAAGAAACTTAATTGACATATAGTGAGCAACTCAAACTAATAAGTAGAGGTTCATAAGGAAATCAGAGAAAGCACCATTTTTTAGGCATTAATATTTGGGTTTGGTTGAATTCCTTTTTATGATAATCACAATACATTCAGCAATAATTCTTTCTTGTGTGGGATATGGATTTAGAAAACAACGCCAAAAGTATGTGAACCTCTGCAGAATAAATAGAGAGCATATATCTCGACCTTTGTATGGGATACCATCATCGTTGTCCATAGTAATCATTGGGGGAGCATAGGGAGCAACATTAGGCCGGGCAGCAAAGTGAGATGGCTTTGCTGAAGTATCATTTACTCTCTCCTGAAAATCAAATGCAAAGATATTCAATGAGGACTTTGGCACAGAAAAAACAGGTATGCAAACTTTAATTTCAGGGAAAATGATGCAACATTATATACGCAATGTCATGTTTAACAAAGAACGAATTGGGGATAATCCACGACCAAAACAAGATGAAGAAAAAAGACTTCTCACAGCTCCTCACTTTTTCTTATAAAGTGAGAGCACAAAGAAATACAGTACTTGGGCTGGAGAAAACACTACGTTCTGTTAAGAGCACTGAGTAATTGTTTGAAATGAGTTGTGAGGCAATTAAAAATCTAATAGCACAACTGCTGCAAAAAAAGTTCCAAAATCCTGTTTATCAGTTTTTGATCCAAAAATGTTTTGAAATTCATTTTATCTGGCCGTGTAAGTTTGTAGTTTTTCAAGATGTTGCTAGGACATTGCAAAATGTGTTGTATCTGCTTTCTTCCTCTATAGAAATATAGTAAATTATCTGTGTATCTGTACAATCTCAATTTTAACTTGATTTCATAAGTAGATTGCTAATAAAAGAGTGTCATTTTACCAGTCTTCCATTTGCTTATATATGCAAGTAAAGAAAACAAAAAAAAATTCTCTTGGTCTATCAGACTAGTCTATCAATTAGCAAAATTTGGGCTTTGTTAGCGTTGTTGCAATCTTGTTCTTTGGGCTTTGTTAGTGTTGTTACAATATTGTTCTTATATTTATGCTACATTAGGGATATTATTGTAATATCTCATTTCATGGTATTTGGATGTCTTTCCCCTTTTATGCTGATTGCTGATTGAATATGAATGTTTGGAGATGCTTTTAGCAAACCAAAACAATATTATAGTGTTTGCTTGAAACAGGCAGAAAATCGTGACAAGAACTGAGTGCTCACAAACAATACCTAACGAACAGGTGCGATTTCATAAAGACTACCAGTTCTATGTATTAGTAACAAAAGTGAGGTACTGAATAAAATGCTTCAGCACCACATATGATGTACAAATACAGTTCCCGAGCAAAGCTGCTGATTAACCCCAATCCTATTCTCTCCCTATCTCTTCTCCTTCTATTCACAGGTAACCCGATTCTCGCAATCCACAACTTAACATGGTATCACTAGATCCTGAGCTCAAAACTCTGCAACTACAATTTCCGCATTCATTTTAATTCACTACACTAGGCTCTCTAGCGGCGGAAAGAGGAACAAATGAAGGCAGCTTTAGAACATAAAACAATTGTTAGCCAGCATACTTATAGTTTAATTTGAGGAACAGTAGCAAACCAACAAGATTTCTCAAACTTACACAGCAATTAATAACCTTTATGCTCCTAAGAAGGGACAAAAAGCATAAAAGAAGCTTAGATGCAAAACTGTAATCGGGCAACATTTTATACTTTACTGGAGAAATAGATAAGGACTGGTACGACTATAAAACATTGAAGGCAAAGGCGAATAGGCAATACACCAGTCCTCCACTAGGTCGTACCCAGTGCACAAGGCTCCCACTTTACACCAGTCCTCCACTACCAAGCTAAAATTGTTACAGGCTTGAAATCAGATAAAAAGTTTCCAAGACCACCATAACCTCAGAAGAGCTACTATACATGGCTTTCTAGATGCAAGAATGATGTATATCACCACTTCAGCATACCATTAATGAAACGTGGTAAATAGGACTGGAATCACCAGAGAGAGAGAGAGAGAGAGAGAGAGAGAGAGAGAGAGAGATTAAATCCAAAACGCCTTGATCCTATGTTTAGATGAGGGATGAACGAGCTTTAGACTCGATCGTTAAGAATGCACTATAAAAATACTACCAATGAACTACTCAAGCACTACAAAGCTACTACTAAAACACTAAAATGCACTACAATGACATTACACAAAGGAATTTCAAATGAGACCTTTCAAGGTGTTATGCCATTTGAGAGTTCTCCCAAATGTAGTGCATCTAGTCAGTTCAAGTCCGTCTATCTAATTTCTGTAGTTCCCCCCTAACAAATTTAGCCTAAGTTCCATAGGCCCTTGAAGTCCCTCATCCAAACGCACCACAAGGCTTATTAAGTGATTTGCACAAATTTACAAGTAAAGAAACTAACTGATAGGGAACTAATGTGAATAAATGACAAACATTCTGTCAGAGGGACATGACAAATTAGAATATTTCACACAACATACAGAAACAGATATGTATTATAGACAAACCAAAAAGCTAAAAAGAAGAGCATAATCAACCCCTATTTTAATGCGCATGAGCCTCAGGTCAAGTGTTATAGGATGGAAAGGGTGAGAGTACAGATTGTACCTTTTTATCCTTGCTTTTCCTTGTTAAGTTATGTTCTTCCTTCCTTCTCTTGCTGATTTCCTTTTTCTGGGAAGTAAGTGAACCATGAAAACAATCAAAATATAGTTTCAAAGTTCTACCCAAAAAAAAGTACAGATTAAAGATGGTAAAGAATATTTCAAACAGATGCTAGCTTCAGTAACATGATGTATTTGCATTATTTTGCTAGTTTATACCTAAAAGCTACAGGTATCAATGCGTCTCACAAGTCACAGTAGATATAATAGGGATAGTACTTTATGAAATGGTAAGGGGATAAGCTTCAACAACTAGCAGTCTACCATACAACTTGAGAGCAGCCACTCCATGTACAAAGGCCCAAGAGAGGCCTTATGTCACAAAGATAATGACCAAGAGTAAGTATTGTATGTCTTATTTAAGCAAATTTCAAATATAATGTTAACAAGTAATTTCACTAGGCTATTCACATGTTTTCAAACTTCCAAACAAAATATAGTAGTTAATAGTTATATCAACATGAGTAAAACCTACAAGCCCAAACCCACAAACATTTGAAGTCTTCAAGAGCAAAGGGCAGGAAATAAGGGTAATGAAGCTTACAGTCATCCATCTGCAACGTAAAGCGACATCTCGGACAGTCTTATTCTGCAGCTGCATGGCTATCTTTGCATACCGGATTATGTTTGATTCGGTAGGATATCTGCAAGAGAAAATACAAAGGCCATATAACTAGATACCCTCTTGAATGAACAGGAATCAGGAGGAAAAAAAGTACATGAAAACTAAATTCCACAGCACAATTCGAAAGTTTTGTAAAGAGTAAACAACCATCATCATATGGACAGCAACTTAGATGTTGTTTTTTCACTTTTCTCTCTGTCTGGAGAAACTGACATGACTTGCATAAGTTTTCAGCATATATTTTACTCATTTTTAATGCATATGGTGAGGTGCATCATATCACTGTTTTGGGTTTTTACTTTTTGTACCAAAACAAGGAATATGCACCAAAACAAGGAATCAACAAAATGTAATAAAAAGAGAAACAAGAATAGCAGCAAAGTTGTATGTATAGCGGTAGAACTTTGGCTTTGGTCTCCAGCAAGCTACATTTTTCAGACTCAAATCCCAATTCCTAACAAGCACAACATACCAATAACCAAATATCTTGCTTCAGTAATACCCTACTACATATCACAAACAAAAACTCCTTGATAACAGGAATTATTTCAACAACTGATCTTTTAGGACATGGGACCCAAATAACGAGCAAATGAAACATATTTCTCAAGCTACCAAACAAGCAATTGGTCAATTTCATATTCATCATTCCAACACATCCAAAACCAATTTGAACGTATAAAACTCCAACAGAATAGTGCACTCAAATTACATGATCGTCAATAAATAAGGAAAGAGACCAAATGACCAACTATAGGTGTTAGATAGATGAACGTATGTATGTATCTGGCATGTGCATAAGATATCCTAACTTCTACTCTGCCACTTAACTGAAATTTTCCAGCGAAGTTTCTTATTTGACATGTATGTCAGAATGGAAAAGTATAAAAGAAACCCTAGATAGCTAGACTCTGCATAAAAGCTTCGTTTTGATTTCTTTCAAGTACTTGAACTGAAGATTACCAAACAGCTTCGCAAGTATGCTGCCACACATCCTGGCATAAATTCACTTAGCATCACATAATTATTGACCAGGTTAAGTTCTTTATATGCTACTTAGAATCTGGTTATGGCACTCTACAGCATTCTTAAGTCATACATGCATTATATTTCATGAATCTTCCTCCAAACTATATATTGCAGGCTATTTGAAGGCTTCACATTCCATAATTTTCATTAAATACCATAATACCTGTAATTCCTATAATCTAAATATCAAAGAATTGTAAATAAATAAAACTTTTTATAAACTCCTACAAGCAAACAGTCGCACACAAAAAATGAAAAATATTATACTCTTAAGACTGAAAATTTAATTTATAAGAATAGAAAAGCTCAAACTTCAGGCAATTTCCCAATTCAATCAAGCGCCCAAAAAATGATTACAATTCACCTAAAATTCAAAAGAAACTTTAAAAACCAAGCTGAGTACACACTACAAGAACTTCAAAGAGTCCAAAAAAACAAAAATCCCCAAATTTACAACTTACTTGGCGAGTCCATCTTCAAGAATTGCCTGCTCCTCTGCGCTCCAATCCATAGAAATACCCGGGTTATGTTTCATGGCCATGGCGGCGCCGGAACTCTCCGGAGCCGACACCGGCACGGAGTTTCCGTTACTCGGGTTGGTGCCGTTGAAGGACGACGAAGCGTGGCTAGGTTCTTGGTGGTTCCCAGATGGGTTCGCCATGAATAATTCTTGAACTTTTCCTCAAAATTCAAGGAAAAGTGAACAAATTTTCAATTTTTATGGCGAATCTGAGCAAAACCCAGTTCTCAGAATCACGTAATTCGGCCGTTGGTTCCCGCCAATTTCGATGTCCCCCTCCACGAAATATCGAAAACCCAGATAGAATATATGCGTATATTGAAAACCAGAAAAACAGAGAACGGATAAATGAGAGAGAGAGAGAGAGAGAGAGAGAGAATTTACAAATTCAAATTATTTTACATGTGAATATACAAGAATTGAAGACTGAAGGGAGCTCTAGGCAAAGTGATGTACTGAAAAAAATGGGGAGAGAGGAGAGAGAGGTGTACGGAAAATCAAAGGGGGAGGGTTTTCAGTGACGTTTGAAGGTGTACTGTTTTACTAATGATTAAATATTCATTAAGCATCTAAGAAAATGATTAGAAATTAATAAAGTGGATTTGTATTTAATGTTGATATTTTGTTTGGACAAGTTTCTATTTCGTTGGTCCTGCAACTTGCGCCGCCGTAGCCCACACCGAATAAGGAATATCTTTTTGCACAGACAGAAGGGAAAGAAAACGATTTGACAACATCGTTCTTTTTCCCACTTTGTATTCTTTTTTTCAAGTTTTTATGAATTTACATTTCACATGATAGAAATTATCAATTTTCAACTACGTAATGTTTGAATAAGCTATTAAGGAATTTCAAAGTGAGACGATTACAAGAAAGATTAACTTGTCTTGGTTAGTATATGTAGTTTGCTCGTATGAGCATGTATTACTCTCACTATTGTCATCTGAAAGGGAAATGATTACAAACACTTTTTATGTGCTACACCACCTTATTTAATTTTGTTCTTAGTCAATGTGCAATGATCAACTGGCACCGAACCTTATTAAGACTCGAGTCGTGGTGGACTTTATAGTGGAGTTCACCTTTTCTGGAATAAATGACCAACCAACTCTGGTTAGTCAACCTGCGACCAATGCACGCGCAACTCAAGGATCCTAAGTTGGCAATCTCAACCAAGCAGATTGTCTGCACGACATGTGGCGCTTGCATGCATATGGATCTTTTAACCATAAAGGCACAAGTGTAGGACTTGTACTGGTAACCCCTGATGGATTTATGCTTGAACAGTAACCCTCGTTTGGATTCAAGGCCTCAAACAACGAGGCAAAATATAAAAGCACTACTTGCTGGCATACAGCTAGCAAAGGAATTATTAGCCAAAAAGCTGACCATCCATTTTGATTCTCTGCTGACCACCAATTAGGCATCCAGACAATACACGATAAAGCACTTGAGGGTGATCCGATACTTGAAAACAGTTCAAAGCTCTTCAAAGCCTTTCCAGTCTACACTATAACACAAGTTTCCTGAGCAAAAAAATCTCATGTTGATGCCCTTGCCAACCTCAGATATACCATGAACCACCAATTCCGAAACTCAATCCATGTTGAACACCTCGAATGACCTAGCATTGACGAGGTCCAACCCAAAGTAACGCAGATTGACACTTCGTGTAGCTATTAAGACCTTATCATCGACTATCTTGTGAACGAGACTCTTCCTTAAGAAAAGTTGAAAGCTCACAAACTACAACACAAAGCAGTCTGCTTTTACATGAATGGCGGTGCCCTACACCGTCAATGATTCACTGGTCTTGACTTGAATTTCATCCCCTGCCCTGAGATCCTAGCTATCATGAGTGTCATACACGAGGCCAATTGTGGAAACCACACTAATGGCATATCACTTACCTACAAGGCCCAACGCACAAGCTATTGCTAACATACCCCTTGCCAAGATGATGAAGACTTAGCCAAGCAATGTGACAAGTGCCAACATTTCAAGCCATTCACAAACGCACCAGTTAACAAGCTTCATTTGCAGTTCAGCCCTTAGCCTTTTCTACAACGAGCCATTGCTCTAGTTGGCCACTAGAGATAGGAATTAGGAAAGCCACCATGCTTATTGTAACCATATACTACTTCACTAAATGGGTAGAGGCTAAGCCAATCGCCTCTACCACATAGATGGCTATCAAGAAATTCTTATAGAAAAACATAATTTTTCGTTTTGTAATCCAGCATACTATCATTAGCAGTAATAGGCCCCATTTTTTCGGCGCAAAATTTAATGAGTTATGCGAAAGATATGGCATACGAAAGCGAATGTCAACCCCTCAATATCCTCAAGGAAGTAGGCAAGTCAAATCTTCCAACAAGACCATTCTAGATAACTTAAAGAAGAGGCTACAGAGAAAGGCAAATGGGTCAAAGAACTTCCCTGAGTGTTATGGGCATAGCACACCACCAGAGGAAGACCACTTGGGTCATTGTTTCTTCCTTGCTTACGAAATTGTGGCTATCATGCCTTCTCACATCCTAGTCTCTTTCCCGTTTACCGATATATCAAACTTGGAGCAAAATGTGCGAGAAATGGCAACCAACAATGATCCCTTAGAAGAAAATTGTGACAAGATTGTCTTACGAATCCTACTATCAGAAAAAGGTTTAACCTATATATTTCTTAATTTGAGGAAAGTTTACAAAACCGTAAGGGGAGAAGAATCCTGAAAGCTAAAGGCACCATAGAAGGATACTACATCATAGATTGAGTCGGTGAAAATAAGAATTACACCCTAACTACCATGAATTGCATCATCCCAACACTGTGGAACACCTCCAACTTGAGAAAGTAATATGCGTAGGCAGTCTATTGTCGTCAATCATGCCTAAGACTAAGGCAAAATCTATCTTTATTTTGATATTATTATCTGCCAACATTTGTGTAAAGTCTGCTTCAAGCTATCGATAGCCACACAATAACACTCGAGGTGGTAAGAAAACTCAACAAGCCAGACTACACATATGACAACTTATTTTTACTACTGCTCGATGACATTTGAGAACATGTCATTGGTGCATGATACCCTATGGGGATGCCTAACTGAGGCAGAACACCACAAATCAATGGTCAATACTTCCAATGATGTGCTCAAGAAGTGTAAGCTATTACTCTTATATTCATGGTCTGCCTTATGAGTATGAGTTAACGCCGATCAACCAACTTCATCTTAAGTCCGCATGGTTTGTCCTAGGATACAAGATCTAATCCCTCATTTTCAATTATTATCTCTAGAATCTCAAGGTATGATTTGGTTTTACATGATCTGCTTTAAGAGCCTAAATCGAAACTAGTATGCACTTCCAAATATTAGCTTTAGAAGTGCTAAACATTGGCTTGGCTCCGCACAGACCGCCTAAAGAGCAAGTTATAAGCTAAAACTCCATTTGCATGGTCTGTCATAGGAGCACGAGTTGACGTTATTCGACCCAGGTAGAAACTCCCTTCAGTATGGTCCGGCCTATGAGCATGAGTAAACAACAATCGGCCTCTCAAAATTCGTCTCTGCATGTTATGCTCTAGGAATCTAATATTGAAACCCTCACTTCCAACGATCCGCTCTATAAACCCTATCTAAGACTTGGCCTTGCATGACTTGATTTAAAGGTTTAAGTTATAACTGGTTTGCTCTTTCAATGACTCATTCTAAAAGTGCTCTGCTAATTTTAACCTTTCTTCTAATGACCCGCTCTAGAAGCTCGAGATATGACTTATCTTGGCATGATCCACTCTAAGAGCTCAAGTCGAAATTAATCTGCACTTCCAATGACCATCTCTAGAAGTGCTGGAACTAAACTTAACTTTGCATGACGACATTGATCATAACATCCCATAGCAATCTCAGGAAGTTCGATGGCAAAAGGAAATGATTCTCGTATGCTTAACCATCTCATTCGACGGGACTCAAGAGTTTACACCTTTAACAGCTAATAAAAAGGCGAAAACATGCGTAGACTGATTCCCGACAATAGCCCACACAACATGTCATCATTGCCAACGTATAGTAGGCTGAATGCAGACTAATGCAAAAAAGCGTGCCCTACTGTCACGCCCCGATCCCAACGTACGTCCAAGATCGACACGCGACGTCACTAAATGCCCGTAACTCAACGTACCCCGCCTTTTGGATATGTACCAAATATAATTCAAGATCTAGATGCATAATAATTTTGCGTATACTTTATGGCTGCATCTAATCTCTTCGTTAGACTGCCTACGTACCCTCAATAGGGATCAAGCCATTCGTAGTTCAACGTCTTTATAACTCGACATATAACACGATTCACTTAAGCCAAAAGGCATAACATTCCTCAATCAAACATTTGGACTTGACAAGCATGAATTATTCAATTCAAGCTACATAACAACCCACATGATAATCAAGGTTTTTATTTCATTCATCAAATACATCATTATGTTTCAACATAATCGTGCAGGCGTTGATCACCCAACGCATATATACTAGGCATGATCACCCCTGAATACGTAGGGTCCCCCCATCGCGAATATACCAAGCAGGATCATCCATATACCTCTGCTACATGGTGCAATAACTTCAACACACAACTCATCCACATCTCAACACTTATGAGTTTCAACATAGTCATCTATACCATCAACTTCTCAAGGCCATCACTAATACGTCACACAAGCATGTGAGTGCTACCACATACTTCTAATAGGATTCTAGGATAACCTTATCATATAAATAATCATACACATCATTCACAGTACTAAAAGATAATTAAACTCAAATATATCCCAACCGTCATCAGTACACAAACCAAATCATGTTTAATAACATAAGTCTATGGCTAATATATAAAATCACATTTCAATACAGATCCCAATTATAAGACCAAGACATATACACATACGAGATTAATAAAAGAAAATAAGTTAAAAACCATATCACATATACTCAAGTCACTCTCTAACCAATGTAAGCCCACTAGACTTCAATTAGTTCCCCGTAGTACTAATTTTAGTATTTAGAACGTTTCGAGACATGTTGACCAAAAGTCAATTCTCGGTCGACATCAGGATCCACAACGCTACAAAATTTGATCCAGAAGATCCGCACATCATAATCTAGATCCATAACTTCCTAGGGTCCACATTATTCTCAAAGAACAATATACTAAAATCTCATCACGATCCGACGATCGGATCACCGCTCATTACTAGAATTAGGTGGCGGTTAACAATTAATTTTACTTACTTATAAATCTAATTCAGGAAGATCCATATATCGGATTCCAGATCTGTAAGTTCCCATGATCCCCAAATATTACGTACTATAACATATTAAAGTTTGGTGATGATTCAACGGTCGAATCGTCGATTTACATTTTGACCTATTCACGTATCAAAATGAAACTAAGTCCAAACAATAAAATTACGTCATACGGATATCAAACATGAACCCAGGCATCTAATAGTGCTTAAAAAGACATCATCGGTCCACAGGCTACGCGTCGCCGCGGGTGGCGGTCAGCCGTCCCAACTCGCCGGAAAATTCAACTATTTTTAAAAATTCTCAAATTTTACAGACAAGTAGATCTCAGTAAGGGGAGCAATTTTCATACCTAGGTCGATGTCCAATTCGGCCGGGAACCACCTGAAATCAGCCTTAATCCGCAACAACCCTAGAATTGGGTGTTCCTTGATTCGTCCTCAAATCAACTCCGACGCTCCAACCAATGATTGGGCATTGTTCCTAAGCTCAATGGAAGTTGTTTGATGTTAGAGATTGACGAGAAGGGTCGTAAAAAACAACGAATTGTTGCCAGGTGTCCTCGAAGCTAATGGCTTCGGTTCTTCCAATTTCGAGCCCAATCAATTCTGTTTTTGGATGAGAAAGGAAGGTGGGACAATGGTGAGTTGTTTCCAGGTGGTGGCTCGGCTCAAATCGTCGGAATTTGGCCTGAATTTCGTTTGATTTTCTGCCCAAAACCGGGTTGTGTGCGCGGGTCTAAGGAGCCATTTAGGTCGAGGGGGTCCGGATCCCCTCCCTCACTCATTTCCCTCCTGTTGTCCCTTCTTTCCTTCCCCATTGGCCAGTCACCTTCCTCTCCTCCCCCATTCGTCAGTCACCTTCTTCTCTCCTTTTCCCCTTGGTCGAGCCTTCCTTTTTCTTCATTTCCCTCGTTGCCCTCAGGCAGCCTCCCTTCCTCCCCTCTTTTTTTTTTAATTTTTTTTTTAATTTAATTTAATTTTTTCTTTTTCTCTCCTTCCTCTTTGGTCAATTCCCTTTAACTCATATTAATATGATAGGCCTCTTTCCCACAAAATGGGAGTTTAAATTAAATTTAAAAACTATTGTTTAGCAACACAACTTCAAATATCCATAACTATACCGTTAAAACCCGAACTCACAAACGGCTTTCGCTTATGCATTCGTGATCTCGAAATCTATTCAACAATATAAATTGTGACCTCGAATGGTCTACAGATTTTAAATAATTAATTTCCCGAAAAATAATATAAAATCTCTATAATACCAATACGTAGATTATAATAATGAAATCCAAGAACATGATTTCACACCTACCCTGCCCACTGCTAACAGACGTTGACAAAATCCATTGGCATGACATGTTCGTAATGAGTTGTGCCAAAAAATGTTGACCAATTATGCCAAGACAAGTGTCCCACAGATAGACCCCGACATGGGTCATCGGCATGATGAGTCCGAGACAGGCCAAGATGAGTCAACGTTGTCACGCATAGCCTTCGCCTACATTGTGCCCTCCCAACAGTTTTGAGCTCATTACAAGATGACAAGTCAATCAATGAGTCATACTAAGCGGAAGACAAACGACATAATAAAAGACATAGTTTCCAAAATATTTGAGCAATCAAGTAATAGGAAGAAGACAAAAATCTCTTTATTCAACAACGGAAAAGAAGTTCGACCAACGACCAATTAATGGGAGGATACTCATCGCTCTTGCATTCAAAGGAAGATATTCTAAAAATTTCATGCACAAAAATAGCCAAAAATATTCAGAAGACTTTCTGAAGAAATAAAAAAAATTTAATAATAATAGAAGGGCATCGCACCAGGCATCAGCCCAACTAGACATGGCGATTATGTTGTGCGTTACCATATTCGTATCGTTTTTGTGACATACTCGTATCTTAACGGATCATGTTGTGTTAAATACATTAAAATGACGGGTAATATGGCTCAACTCGAACTTGATCCATTAAAATTAACAGGTAATATGAACCGATTTGTCACCCGTTAAAAAGAAATATATTTTACTTCGATAAATAATTAAATGAAAAACATTATACTCAATTAGTATCTACATACCACATTGTCACATAAATATTACTTCAAACCATAAAAACACAAAGTATTACATGCCCAAAAATAAGAGCCTAATAAAAAAATATTAGTACATTACTACAAAATACTAAATGTACAAGGAAATACAAATTGAAAAATGAACGGATTCTTAACATATCAAAGCACATTAAATACGCTTGTGGTCGT